>NC_088330.1:12845000-13527500 GCF_036884655.1 Musa acuminata AAA Group
AATCAAGACTCATATCCTCCTATGGAGCATTTGGCACAGGCAATGGAGTGTACAATCTAGAATTTTGACTTCTTATTTTTGCCAAATGACATATTCGGCATTGCTTTATATGTCTCTCCACATCTCTAAACAGCTTAAGCCAATAGAAATTTGATTGAACAAGAGCTAGAGTCTTGTCTCTACCGAAATATCAACCCAAAATACCACCGTGAGCTTCAGCTATAATTACTTATTTCAAAGAACAAGATGGAACATATAAAACATTAACTCAAAAAAGAAAATCATCAAAGATAGAAAATTATTGAAAGGAACCTGATTTACAATTCTGTCAAATTAAGCTGAAATCCAAATCATATTTATAGAGATCTTTGAATGTTTTAAATCCAACCACTTTGATATCTATTACTGATAATAAAGAATGCTTTCTGCTCAATGCATCAGCAACTATATTTTGAACACCAGATTTGTGCTTGATTGTAAAGTTATAAGATTGCAAAAACTCTACCCAAGCTACATGCCTATTGTTTAGCTTGTGCTCGTGATTAATGAACTTTAATGCCTCATGATCTGAATATATCACAAATGGCTTGGCAAGAAGATACTAACTCCGATGAGATAAAGCTCAATAAATGATATAGAACTTCTTGTATCATTCAGCTTCTCACTAAAAAAAAGCAATTTGTGAATAAGAAGTTCCTTCTGAATATTTTAGCTTCTTGTATCAATAAATGAACTAACTCCGATGATCTGAATATTTCCTTCTTGTATTATTCAGCTTCTCACTAAAAAAAAGCAATGGATTTTCCGTCTTGACTCAAAACAGCACCAATTCCCATATTAGATGCATCACATTCAACCTCAAACACATTGTCAAAATTTGATAGAACTAAGATAGGAGCTTTGGTCACCTTTCTTTTTAAAAGCTCAAAAACATAATTAGCCTGACTAATCCATTTGAATTTTTCACATTTCATATATTGAGCGATAATAGAGCTGAAATCCTTGATGAATCTTCTGTAAAAGAAAGTTAAGCCATAAAAACTCCTTACATCATATAATGAAGCAAGTGTTGGCCAATTGAGAATAACTTCTACCTTATTTTGATCCATCATGATTCCATCTTTTGAAACAACATACCCCAAAAATATAACACTAGAAGTAAAAAAATCACACTTCTTTATATTAGAATAAAGCTTTTGTTACCTCAAAATAAGAAAGATCTCTTTCAGATGATTCATATACTCCTCTTCGCTTTTGTTGTATACCAATATATTATCAAAGTAAACTACAATAAATATTCTAATGCATGACTTAAGTATGTGATTCATAAATCTCATGAAAGCGCTAGGAGCATTAGATAGCCTAAATTGCATAACCAACTATTCATATAAGCCTTCTTTAGTTTTAAATGATGTTTTCCACTCATTTCTGGGTCTCATTCTTATTTGGTGATAGTCACTCCTCAAATCAATTTTAGAGAAAATATAAGCACCACACAATCGATCAAGTAAATTATCTAACCTTAGAATAGGAAAACGATAGTCCACTATGATTTTGTTGATGGTGCGACTGTCTATACACATTCTCCAAGAATCATCCTTCTTAGGCACCAACAAGGCTGGCGCATAAGGACTTATGCTCTCCTGAATTAACCTCTTTTTCACCAACTTATCCACTTACTTTTGAAGTTCTTCATGCTTCTTGGGACTCATTCTATATGCTGCCTTATTAGGTAGAATAGCCCCCGGAATAAGATCAATGTAAAGCTGAATATCTCTCAAAGGTAAAAAGCCATATGGAATCTCTTCCGGTATAACATCTTGAAATTCTTCCAGGATTGGTTTTATGATTGTTGGTGTTTTCTTATATTGTTCATTCTCCTCTACTACTTTAGGGCCAAAACATGAATACCCTTGTCTAATTCACACTCACCATAGGACATAAAAGTACTAACTTCCTTCTTTGGTGCACTAATTTCGGAAGGTTGTAATGGAGCTAAGATAATCTTCTTTTCATTCACCTTAAAAGAATAAGTATGTTTGTAATCGTCATACAACACCCTTCTATCATAATGCCAAGGTCTTCCCAATAACAAATGACAAGCATCCATAGGAGCAATATCACACCATACTTCGTCCTTATAATACTTGCTAATAGAAAATGAAACTAAACATCTTTTAGTTACCTTGATATCATTTTCTTTTTGCAACCAACATAATTGGTATGGATATGGATGAGGGATTATGTCTAACTTTAGCTTTCGTATCATCTCCAAAGATACCACATTCTCAAAGCTGCCATTGTCAATGATCACCAAGCATACCTTGCCAAGAGAAGTACATTTAGTGTGAAACACATTTTTTCTTACCCAACTTTCATCCTCGGCCATATAAGACACTTGTAAGCTACGTTGCAATACAATAGACAAACCATGATCTGCATAAGTAACCTCTTCCTCATCTTCATCATATTTTGGTTCGTCGTCAGCTTCATCTTATCACATCCCGAATTTATAAAAAGAATAATAAATTAATATTTTATTATCCATAATTTATATAATAAGCTCTCTCATTTTCTTTTTATTCGTCTTTGAATTCAAATCCTTGTCTTTACAGTGGTAAATATTTTATTAACTAGAAAAAATGACAACATCTTCTTAATAGGGTCACAAGTCTCTTCCACCTAAGCTTCAGATCTATTACACAATAGTAAATTACTCTGAAAATAAATATAAAATAAAAATATATTAGCAACCACACATACGTATAGGAACCTCAAAAAAATCATAAAATTAATCTTCAATATTTAATGAAATATAAACAAGTATCAATGATTCAATAAGAAAATATATCTATTCGTCTAAAACTTATGCATCAGAAAAATGATGATAATTTTTTGCATAATAAATAAAATCATGCATCAGCCACATGCAACACATATATAATAATAAAGGTGTACATCACCCGATGGTGCACTCTCCCAATAACGGATGGAGAGGCATATTCCATGGGATGGATTCCTCCCAACGGCGGATGGAGATAATCCATATCGCACTCCCAACAACGGATGGAGTGGTATTCCTCACCCGCCTAAATGAGGACACGTTCCTCCCAACAGCGGATGGAGGAACCGTCTAACCATCATGTCTGATGGCCCACTAATCCCCGAAGGGAATCGCCATACCTACCCTCGGTAGGGATACATAAACATCTATGATCATTCATTTATATTCATCCAATCACTCATGCATATATCAAGAAATCAATATGATTAAATATTATGAGAGATCATACTTGATGTAAATTTGCTAGACTATGTTCATTGGTAGCTCCGCACTATGATGGGCACGTAGCTCCTTTCACAGGTTGTACTCCCAATGTGAACTACTAGTCTAGTCACATCTACTACATGATACTCATAATATCAATTTCATAAACATAAGAAAATAAAAAACTAATAATTATTTTCAAATGACATCTTCAGATAAAACCTTTAAATTCATCAAATCATCAAAGCATGAAATATCAATATCTCAATAGTCCTCAATCAACCAAAACTCTAATTGAAAGAGCTCAATTGACTTAAACCAAACTTAATTTGAATATGATCTAATAGAACCAACATCAAATCCTTATAGAACTGGTCTAGAATCACCCTAGACTGGTCTAATTTATATTTGATTGATCTCGATTAGGTCAAATAGGTTTGAATTAGTCAAGTTAGTGTGGAATCACCCTAAACCGATTTTAACTGATCAAACTATTTGATTTAGTCAATTAATGAGCTCGAACTAATAGAGAGAGAGGAAATTGGACTATGTTGTATAGTGCTAACCCAAATTGAACCAACCCACCTGAGTCTTGGACGGGTCATATACACTGCATATACATATTCCACATACACTGCATATACATGTTCCAAGTACTAAGTTGAGTTGAAGTACGACGGGTTATATAAAAGGAGCGACTATATGTCTAATGTCAATCATATAGCTGGGCAGGCTTAACTTCATGAACTAGGCTAAGCCTCACTTATAAGTTGGGCTGAGCCTTGCCATTAAACTAGGCCTTGCTTGGCTCGCGTGTTGATCCTAGACACATGAGTTGGGGTCATATCTAACCACATGGATTGGGTCATACCAACCACATGAGCTGGCTGATGCCTAGCCACATGGTTAAGTCGTACATTACCATATGAGTAGGGTCATACATGGCCACATGGACTGGATCGTACCTAGCCACATGAGCTGGCCCATGCCTAGCCACATGGGTTGGGTCATACATGACCACATGGACTATATCGTACTTAGCCACATGGGTTGGGTCATGCCTAACCATATGGGTTGGGTCGTACCTTGCTATATGGGTTGGCTTCTACTCGGTCATATAGGTTGGGTCATGCCAAGTCACATGGGCTATATTGTACTTAGTCACATGAGCTAGGTCGTATATGACCACATGGGTTGAGTCGATTCGATCTGATCGATCAACTTGACTCAAGTCAGACCCCAATTAGACTCCACTTATCAAATTAGATTTCAACATTTAAAATTATTAAAGAATGACTCAAATTCATTAATTAAAACTTTAAATTCATGATATTAAATTTAAAACTAATTACATTATAAAAATTAATATATAATTCTTGAAACATAGATATATATAATTAAATAAATTAGACCTACTATGTTAATCCAAATATAAGAATTTTAATAATTAAATTAATATTAAAATTTACTTAAGCTCAAGAGATCGAGATAAATCAAATAATCATTATAACATCACAAATCAATTATCATTATTTACTACTCATAAAATTTCGAAAGTAAAACATCATTATGCATCTTAAAATAATAATAATCTCAATATCAAGATTTCAAAACATAAATCAAAGCTAATTGAAAAAGAAAGGATCTTACCTCTATTTGATTATCCCTTCCTCGATATCAATCTCCTCGGGAAGTCATCTCTTCAATTCTCCCATTGTTAGGCTTAGTGAGAATGAGGGAGAAGTAGCCCCTTTATATAGGAGAAGATGAGATCTCCCCGAAAGATAAGTAATAATTTATTTTTTATTTTTTATTTATTTTTTATTTATTTTCACACACAAAGAAAGTAATATAATATTCATCTCTTATTGTTCGCTCACAAAAATAGAATATAAACTATTTACTTCCTGAATATCAAATCACTCATTAGAAAATAAATCAATTAATAATTTAATTGATTAGTAGAATTTCTAACTTATCCATGTGATTAAGGAAACTAAATTTAATTATTTTCTTAACTATAGTACATAGATATAGAAGTTAGTAATAAAGTAATACATCATTTATAGTAATTAATTTATGTTAAGGAGAAATTATCGGTGATTACACATCTACTCCTCCATCACTATGATCTTCAACCAAAGTTACAATCCTCTTATTTGGACAATCTGAAGCAATATGCTCAAAACTATGATATTTGAAGTATTTTCGACCACTTAAGGTAAAAGAATTAGGTGTTTTTTTACTGCCAGCAGATTCTTCACCCTTTTTTTGCACCTTCGATATCACCTTGCTTTGGACAGTAGGCTTAAACTTCCTCCTTTTGAATAGTCTTCTTTTGAACCGTACCGAGAACTCTTTTCAAACTTCTGTTGCTTTTCAACTTTTAATGCCAGCTTACTCACATAAAGACCAATATGACTGTAGTTGAACAACTTTAGCAATCTCATACTTTAAGCCTCCTAAGAATCTTGCAATGGTTTGCCCTTCTAGTTCCACAAGCTCTCCTTTTAATATTAAATTATTAAATTCTACTATGTACTCTTCTAACTAAGATATTTTTGCTTAAAATCATGGATTTTGATTAATATCTCTTGCCGATAATTGTCAGGTAAATATTTTCTCTTCAGCTCTCTTTTCATTTTTTCCTGTCACGATCTTACTCTTCCCTTCACGTTCTCTTTGTTTCTTCAGATTTTTCCACCAAAAAGATGCATTACATCTAAGTTTAAGTACTACAAGTTTTACCTTCTTTTGTTCTAGTAGTTCATGAAAATCAAAAATTCTTTCCACTGTATTAAGCCAATCAATAAAGTTATCAACATTAATTTTACCTTCAAACTCTGGAATATCTAATCTTGGATTGTATTTGTTCTACCACTCGTCTTGGACTCCATCTCTTGCCCGAAATCTTCTCGACTCCCTTGGATGATGAGGTGTATCATCATCAGAAGTAAATTCATGGACATCATTTTCATGCTGGTTGTGTATACTTTGAAGTTCTTGGATTATTTCATTTTTTTTCTTATAGACTACGCAACAATCTTCATAGTTGCAGCCTCAATGACTCAACATCATCTTCGTAGTTATAGCCTCACTGACTCAACATCATCTTCTTAGCAACTACCTTCATCAACTATATCGTTTTCATTTCGCTTTGTCATAATCTCTAGCCTTTAGTTTCGATACCAAACTGATACCGGGGTTGATGCAGAATGGGGGGGCAAAGTAGAATAGATTTTAAAAGAAAATCGAAAGTATAGTTTTTCAGATAGAAAATGTACGAACTCACGATAATACTTCAATAAGATCAAAAAACAGCTTACCACCTAGTTTAAAAACACAAAGGGATACAGAAAGTTCACTGCCCTAAGGAAATTAAATAAGGATACAGAACTTAAAATAAAAGACTCACCACTCAAGGAAGCATCCAAGAGATACAAAGTTTAAGTGAAAACTCCAAGAGAGCTTCTGCCAAAATACCATTAGTTTCTAAAGTCTTTTTGCCCTCAATATAAACAAAAATACTAGTGCATGAAACAACCCTTCATATATAGGAAATTTCAAAATTAAGTATTTTACAACTGCTAACCAACTCCTTTAATACATTCCTTGGTTATGAAGAAAAGCACCTTGAGACAGCTTTATTTTTGTACAAGGAATATGTTGATGAGCTATCATATTTGGGTGGCTTGAGTTGAAGATTATGAGGCAATATTGTTAGCTGAAAAAAATATCATGTCATCAACAAGATCTATATGAACAGATTGTAACAAATTAGACACTCCCATGTCAAGACGTGATGAGTGAGAGGGTACACTCGAAAGAGGCAGCAAAGGATCGGATCAGAAACATCTTTGTAAGAATTATTAGTGCAGAGGCGATATGGGGAATTATCTGATGTCAGAAACATGGTTGTGGTCATGGGCTCATCTGAAGCCAGAAGAGGGTAGCTTGGAGAGCAGGCACCTCGCAGTTTAGGAAGTGAAGTTGTTATGCGCCCCCACAACTGGCTAGTAGAGAATGCTTCCGTCTGCTTGGTGAAGATGGTGACTGCAGCACATCCATCGTGGCGTCACTTTAACTTGTGGTGCGGCATCGGCATCCACGCACCTCATGAGGAAGCCGAGCGCAGCTTCCTTCCTGATAGCCTAAACTTCCGATAGTGGTCCGGTGGCCTGTGGTGCAACATTAAGATTATTAGCTTTCAATTGGCCAGTCCTTCAGGTTTGAAGTAGATGGATACTTATTTCCCCGTCCTCCAGCCTGCACATGCACATTGTGTTATAGTCAAGGAACCCCTTTCTTAAAACATAAAAAAATATGTGTTTTTAGAAGATATCCGAATGATTATAGTATTATCATTTATACAATTGTGTTATAGTCAAGGAACGCTATGGAAAGTAAACCAATGGCATATATGATGGGATATAAAGAGAAATAAATTTTTGTATATGAACAAATACTAGTAGGTTATAACACGGAATTAAATGAAATCACAATCAAATAGAACACTAAGATTTATATGAAAAATCTCTCCAAAATGAAGGGTAAAAACCATGAGGCAAACTAGAGATAATCCACTAGAATAATGAATATACAAATCTCGATCCCTTGCCCAAAACCCTAGCAACAATCACAAGAAAATAACTGGGATACAAAGATCACGTCATTGTGTTCAAAATTCTAAATCCTTCCTAATTCTCCTCAAGTAATCACAGTAAAAATCTACTATAAATTTGATCTAACATGATATAAGAACACTACTGGATGATTGAGAACAGTCTCTTTGTGTTATCCTTGTTTTCTTCCCTTTCTTTCTTCTTGGATTTCTATCTTTTTCTCCTCCTTTTTGTTACTGTAAAAATCTACCTTGTTGCCCTCGTTGCTGTTCTATTTTTACCTATTTTCGTAGTCACCATATATCTCATAATATATATTAAAATTAAATTAAGAAAGAAAATGGACTGTTGACTGTTCAAGCCCACTGTAACTGAACCACGAGCTGTCAGCCCAATAATATATATATTCGAATGTTATTTTCTTCACAGGATGTGCATACCCTTCTCGTCGGGTTCCTTAGCGGCGATTAAGTACTAGCTACCTTGCCCTTCGGATGACAGTACTATTCTAACACTAAAAGGACAGTCACCCATGCAATTTGCTTTGTTAACACTACGAAGTCAACTCAGTCAGTCGGCAGATCCATCGTATGACTTTTATATTTGGACTGCGGGCACCGAATCCGACGGTTGGCCCCGTGCCTGTCGTCGTCGATCCAAGAGAAGGGGTGATGAGTTGCATCACCGTCATGAATGCTTGTGTCTCTCGAGATTCGATGGCGCCTAAAAAGTAGGATCTAACTTGAAAGCAGTGAACGCGACGACAGGAGGAGCCCTCTCGGAAGATTAACAAAACAAAAACAAAAAAAATAGGCCACCTGTTGCGAAACAGTTCACGGAGTTGCTTACAACCAGAATTCATAAGCACGATAATACTTCATCGATCACGTCCAATGAATTGATGATCTCCAGTGGACCGTCACATCGGCATGATATATACGTATTTTGTTACGTAGCATAATACTAGAATGTGAAGTGGGTTGCTTGATAGAATCTGGATGGACGACGACTAGTTCGGCCAGCGTCCCAAAACCAACAACATTTTATTATTACCGGAGTCGACGAATGTGGAATCGATCATCATGTTTTTCGCAACTGTGTGTCGTCGGAGGCCCAAAGATAAAAAGCGTGGGTGTATTAGGAATCCTGCGAGGCGGTGGCTCAGATCTCACGCAGACCATCCATCATTGGGCGGGTGTCTTTGGTGATCTTCCATGTCGAGATGGGAAGGGAAGCGAAGCAACTTTGAGAAGCAAACCCCATCCCAGCGTAGTCAACAGCTTTTGTTTTGTTTTGTTTTCTTTTCTTTTCTTTTCTTGGCACCCCCCACCACATGATAAAAATGAAGGTCGATTCTCACCACATTTCGAGTCATGCTGTGTTTGACTCCCAATGGCTGAAGAAGAATGCGTGCAAATGAGCCAAACACCACACCAAGTAAACGCACCGAATGGGGGGCGTGAGAAACGCACCGTCTCCAACTCTCGCCTAACTCCACGCCGACTTCCCCACTGCTCTTTCTTCTCTCCTTCTCGCCCCCCGCACACAAATCACAGCAGCACTAAACCATCTCTGATCCCTGTCGATGGCCTTCCCCTCCTCCTTCCACCGCCCCAAGAAGCCCCACTCCAACATGCTTTCGCTCATCCCCAGCTTTCACATCATTCTCCTCTTTCTCCTCACCCTCTCTGCCGTGGCCATCCTCTTCCTCCACTCCCCGTCCCTCTCCCCTTGCTCCACTGCCGCCGCCTCCTCTTCCTCTAGGAGAGCATTCTCCGGCGACCTCCGCCACGTGGACTTCTCCTGGAACAGCCTCAGGCTCACGTCCGACCGTCCCCCTCCGACCGTCCTGAGAATCGCCGTCTTCTCCCGCAAATGGCCCGTGGCCACCGCGCCCGGGGGCATGGAGCGCCATGCCCTCACCCTCCACTCCGCTATCGCCCGCCGCGGGCATCGCGTGCACGTCTTTACCTCCGCTCCCTCGTCCGGCGAGCGTCTGCCGGAAGGCGGAGAGGAAGAGGAGGAGCCCGGCCGCCCGCGGCTCCACTTCTTGTCCGACGCCCGCTGGCGGTGCGACGAAGCGTGGGGGCTGTACGAGGCGGAGGCGGCGCGGGGCGGCCCGTTCGACGTGGTCCACTCGGAGAGCGTGGCGCTGTTCCACCGCTGGGCCCGCGACGTGCCCAACCTGGTCGTGTCCTGGCACGGCATCTCCTTGGAGGCCCTGCACTCCGGCATCTACCAGGACCTGGCCCGCGGTCCCGACGAGCCCATGACCCCGGCATTCAACCGCAGCCTGGCGGAGTCCATCTACAAGGTGCTGAACGAGATCAGGTTCTTCCGAAGCTACGCCCACCACGTAGCCATCAGCGACAGCACCGGGGAGATGCTGCGAGATGTCTACCAGATCCCATCGGGCCGAGTCCATGTCATCCTCAACGGCGTCGACGAGGACAAATTCGCACCCGACACCCGGCTCGGCGACGCGTTCCGGGCGGAAATCGGACTGCCCGGCGGCGCAGCCTTGGTGATGGGCGTGGCGGGGCGGCTGGTCAAGGACAAGGGCCATCCGCTCCTCTTCGAAGCCTTCTCCAAGCTGCTGTCAAGGCACCCGAACGTGTATCTGGTGGTGGCCGGATCGGGGCCTTGGGCGCAGCGGTACGCCGATCTGGGGGTCAACGTCATCGCGCTCGGCCCGGTGCCACCTTCGAAGCTGAATGGGTTCTACAACTCGTTGGACGTGTTCTTGAACCCCACCCTGAGGCCGCAGGGGTTGGACTTGACGCTGATGGAGGCGATGCAGTGCGGGAAGCCGGTGGTGGCGACGAGGTTCCCGAGCATCAAGGGGACGATAGTGGTGGAGGAGGAGTTCGGGTACACGTTTTCGCCCAACGTGGAGGCGTTGCTGGAGGTGTTGGAGAAGGTGGTGGGCGAAGGGAAGGCGAGGTTGGCGCAGAGGGGGAGAGCGTGCGGGGAGTACGCCAAGTCCATGTTCACCGCCAGCAAGATGGCCTCCGCGTACGAGAGGTTGTTTCTGTGTATTAAGAACGAGACATACTGCAGGTACCCCTTGGCGTTCGATTAGATTGATTCCTTTGTTGCGACTTTATATTGCCAAGCATGCGTGTTTCGAGTTCAATTCTGAGCACACCAATTGTTTGATACAATGCGCGTGAGGCCAGCATCATCAATCTCAAGTCAGGAAGGATCGTCCATTCTTCCGAAGATCAATGGGCTCTCTTTGTTCGGTGACTCTTCCGACTCGTAGCGTGGAGGAAACTTGAGCATGCGTTCGGTACGGACTCGGAACATACCATATATTTTCGAGAAAGGAAGCCTTTTTACCCATCTCCACTCGACGACGTGTGGCGGCCGTGTAAGCAGTTGGGGATCCAAGTCAGGAAGGCCGGCAGAAGGCCTATGGCCGGCAGAGACATAGGCCTACTGCCGGCCCAGTCGGACGTCGATTTAAACAAAACACAATGTACAAGATAACATTTTCTAGAACAAACCGAACCACTTTGCTATAGGAAAATAAAATCAAATCAAATCAAATCAGGCCGGAATACTACGTACGGTTGCAGTCGGATTTCTAATATGGTTTTGAATTCCCAACAAATTTTAATTCCAGAAATAAGATTCAGTTCTTATATATATATATATATATATATATATATATATCTCAACTGCTCATGGCCTGTGGTAAGGAAGTGGCCGAGGCTGTGGTTACGGATTCTCGTAAGGGCCTCTGCACTAGTGTTCCTCCTTCCACTTACCTCTGTGCCTTTGTTCATTTTGCTGGCCATGATTGAAAGGGCAGCCCTTCTCTCCTAACAAGTAAAGAAAGCAGGTGGATCCATCCTAGTCCGCTACCGACATTGTAGTAGGCCTTAGAGGTGGCATAGCATGGCCTTTTGCCTGCTTTATCACCCTTGTTCGTTTGTACTCTCCTCTTTTCAAATGAATCTTCGATACGCCGCGAGAATGGGAAAGAGGGTTGGCGATGCTTTGGGATCCAAGAATCCCACAGGAACTCATCAGGTGACGGTGCTCTTTACAGCTTGTAAAGCTGCACCATGCGGTGGAGGGCCTGCAGATGGGCAGTCACAGATATAGATGCGATTCGACGCTCTCTTTTTGGACTCCAACCACTATTTATTACATCTCCTTCGCCTCAGCATCCTACCAATAATATATATTCCGATTGCTTGCAGAGAATTTAGTGCCCCTGGGTGGCACCACCACCTGTCGTCGTTTCACGGCGTTGTCTTGTCTTTCTTTGGGATCGTGAGCTCAGCGCCTCGTTTCTTTTCCAGCCATCGGCTCCCCATGGAGACCGTTCTCGAGTTGATCGTGATAGCTCAATTACCGTAACGTAAGTCGAAGGACAAGCATCCCACCCAACGCGAAGCGAGAGAGGTCTTTTTCACAGGAGCGATGCAAACGACAGATGAAGAAGATGTATTGGATCATCCGAAAAGAACGGGCTTTTCCAACCCAACGAGAGAGAGCGCAGTACGAATGCACTATTAGTTCCTCGACCAGTGGAGAAGAAGTAAATGATAACAAGGATGGTCGATGAGGCCATACCAGCAGAGATCACGGGCGAGACGCGATGCCACCCACCCGCTGGTTTATTAATGAGGGGCGTGCCGTTCCATAATGCTGCGCAGGTTTGTGGGGGCACCCCCAACGGTCACGGGTTGGGAACATCTGCCAACGACCAACCGAAGAAGGGAGGAGATGATGATGATGATGATGATGATGATGATGATGATGGGGAAGAAGCTAGTTTGGTATCGGTAATTGGCCGGCTGTGCATGTCTGACTCACGGATGTGTTTCTGTCGAGGAGGACGAAGACTGATATGACGGGGGTACATCGAAGAAATGCCATCTCGACTCCCATCTCCTCCGCGTTAGCACTTGCCGACGAGGAGGAAGGTGAACAACTTCACATTGGTTAGAACGGGGAGGCATCCTCCTACTCCTCTGTGTCGCTGTCACTGTACTGGAGGAGTATTTCTACGAGTGGAGCGAACAACAGGGGGCGGGTCATTTCGAAACAATGAATGCATCCAACAGGCAGGCAATTAATAGCCCACCACCCACCACCCACCAGATCTAAACCTTCAAAACCAGGCAACAGTTTTGGGGCAAGAACAGCCAGATGAAGAGGATCGGCATCATCATGTCATCTGAGAAGCAAGAAACCCAACCCAAACGAGAACCCCGACAAAGTGAGCAACTAAAACTTAACATACACCCACATCCTGAAATGAGAAAAATCTGCGGATTGTTCTTTTTATTTTAGAGAGGTGTGCTGCAGAAGCAAAAAAAACACATCAATGAACATCTTTCTTTTTCCATCTCCCCCTCCCTCCATGGTTTCCAATGTTTTTCTTTTTTTTTTTTCTTTCTTTCTTTTCAGATATATGGAATATATACATGCAATAAATCCGAACCAGCCTCCGAACTGAATTAATAGTACAATCAAGCTTCTCAGGAAGATAATGGTTGCTCGGGACATTTGATTGATGATACTGGAGCGCCGCAAATGAAGGGAAAGAATACATGAGGAGGCCGAGGGACCAAAAATGTACAAGTAAATGGAGAAAAATGGGCTCTTTTTCTTTTGACTCCAGTTCATGCTTTGGCACAATCAATTATTTTGTAGCTCAGTCGCTGGTTTAATGGGAGCTGACATTTGTATAAAAAAAGAAAGCCGGTGGCTTGCCAGGATGTATCACAACAACCACTTGTTTCTTCTTAAAGACTGTAGTGCCTCACCGAGTTCTCCAACACCTGCTGGCTTGGGCAGATCATCTCCTTCACTCTTTTCCCATTCTTGTAGATCTTAAAAGTTGGGACTACCCTCACATTTTCTGCCACCGCAATACCAGGGCTCCGCTTGACATCAACCTTTGGTACAAGCACGCAATTAAATTAGACGACGACGGCATCAAACAAGAGGACTTATTGTGAGGCTGAAATTGTGATGCATGACTATCGATATTTACCTTGAGAAAGTTTGCAGATGGGTACCGGGTACAGAGCGCATCAACAAAAGGGGTTATCTGAATGCATTGCAGATTCGAAGAAGTCATGAAATAAACAACAGAAGCACCTGAGATAGTGAAACTTTTGATCTCAGTGGAGATATAAACTAATGGATAAGGTATGGTAGTCAATCTATGCTATCTGACGTATGTAAATGCATAAAACAGTCATATCAACTGCAGGACACCACCAAGAATTGATTCACGGGCATCAAACTTGATCAGAACAAATACAGGTAGATTTTTTTTTTTGTCAGCATCAGCTTCCTAGACAGTAAATCATATTAACAGGAGAAGTATGGCCTAAAAATCACATATATACCACAGAAATTATTGAAGTCACCTAAAGAAATGCAGTGGAGCTTAATTAATAGAGGGCTTATGGCACAAAATACTTAACCAGTCAAATGCAAACTGACCAGGTAATGATACTGCTGCTCGGAATTGTTCTGCGCTAGTAACCTCCTCAACTTCTCCTCCAAACTTCAAATTAGAGATCTCCTCACCACGAGATGTTTTTAATGCAATCTGAGCATGGAATAAGGCTTCAGCCACCTCGTTGTCACCGGGAAGCTCCTTCCTCAGAACTTCATAATCTCGTACTGATTCAGACCAACGCTCAAGCTAATTACCATGTCGATCAAAACAAGATATTGTCAATACCAGTGATGCATTATTTATGTATCGAAGAAGCCACATGGTACGAGACAACCTTGGCATAGGAATCAGCCCTTCTGAGAAGAGCCTTGGTGTAGTTGGGTTGGATTCTGAGGGCTTCATTGCAGTCCTCAACAGATTTAACCCACTGCCCAAGCTTAGAGCGGCAAGCTGCTCTGTTGCATAGGAGGACTGGATTTGAAGGATCATACTTGAGTCCTTCCCCATAAGCTGTGCAGGCCTCTGCAAAGTTTCCTGACTTGAAGAGCTCATTTCCTTGAGCTCGAGCTCTTGCCACTGATCTTATATTATTCAGGACCGTTGTCACTCCTATATTCCTGCCATCCATCTGCTTGGCCTTTTCTGCTGCCATGACTGCATTCTCAAACCTACAAGAGTTCCAATTCGATTTTCATCACCCAAAATTTGATTTTATGCTATTCTGCAGAACTTCGGAGATATCAGCTTACCTCCCCAAAGCCATATCAACCTGTGCTTTAACAATGTAGAAATAGGAATGCGAAAGCATACCAAAGATCTTGGCAGCTGAGAAGAAAGAGAACGAGTCTTCAAATTTTAGTGATCTTGTTAAAATCGAATCAGCCTCGTCAAGCTGATGGAGATGGAAAAGAGCTTCTGCTCTCGATGCAACAAGCTGCAGTATCGGACTCGGTCAATTGTATGTTCAATTTTCAGAGAAAGTAATAAACAAATTAGCAGATAACAGTAGTTTAATCCAATCTTGAGGACTTACCAGCGGAGAAGAGTCTGCTCCTGCAGCAATTGCAGCATCAGCTTCCCTCAACACACTCTTCCAATCTCCAACCTTCCTGGCATCGCCACATTTTAGCCAGTGCCTCTCCACCGATTGCAGCTTCTGCAACTCAACTGGGTCAGGAGGCTGTCCGGCCAAGAAGTGATGCTTCCTTGCATCCTCAACTAGCCCTAACCTGCAATAAGAAATGGCTTAAAAATGGAATAGCCTTCCTACTACAAATCGGAGTATGTACAAAGTCAGACAGCCGCCACAGCAGCTAGCGAAGCAAAATAAGAGTCCATAAAAATTTTATTAGAAGCATATACAAAAGTTCTGAGTGGGTCAATTCTCTAGCAGCGAATTGCTGCATCAAGCATGAAATACATGCTCTGATAATTTCTTTTTACAGGAAAATGGCACCTGTGCAGACATTGTTTACGGCAAAATCACAAAGCAGCCACTGTTATTCTAACAGAATCATAAAACAGCCAGGCAGAGTCTGTGAATTGGTTAGAACATTTGGGATCAAGAATCCGCAAAATATTTCCATGGATAGCCTAAGAATTATATCCTAATTACAGTTTTTTGATCCAAGTCATGCCCAAGGCGATTTGAACGTACACCAAGGACTGTAACATCGGAAGAGGAAGATAAGGCACAACCAACTCATACTGATCACGGTGTCATCACATGCCAACCAAAAAAGTTAACGCAAAAGATTGCCGGCCAAAAGGATCGACAGAAAACAATCCCTTTAAGAAAAAAAAAAAACAAAAGGCACATGGAAGAGAGATCTGCCGAGCACAAAGATCAAAATTTTGGACAAAAGAACGGAAAGAACACGAGCAGGATTTCAAAACGTAAAGCAAGTAAAGAAAGAACATAAAACAGCTGATGACCAGAAGCCATCTGTTTACCCATCAGGGTGGAGATGGCATCAGCGGTGAAACCCTACCTTGCGCAGCACATTAATACCGGAGACAAGAGTGCATTTTTAAGTCTCTCGACGTGAATCAAGAACGAACGAGTAATCTACAACACAACGATGGCATTTCACGGTCTCACCTTAATTTTAGGCATGCCAGCCGCTGGTGAGCCCGGCCGTTCGTTGGATCCAACCGGACGGCCTCCTCACACTCTCTCGCCGCCTCTTCTAACCTGCCGAGCCCCATCAGGGCCGCCGCACGATTACCCCGACATGCGGCATTTTCCGGGCACATCGCGACCGCCTTGTCATAGAACGCCAGCGCTTCCCCATACTGCCCCTTCTTGTAGTGCTCGTTCCCAGCCCTAGTTGCTTCCAGAGGATCCATTCTCCCCGTCGCCATTCTAGCATTCGAACCCCCTGAATTCCATATTCCAACAACGCCACCGGGTCTTGAGGCAACACCACCGCCTCCGCCCATCCCGCCACGAATTATGCTGCCGTGGCCGTAGTTCCCGGTGCCGGACCCGAGCACATCGCTCCTGGGCGACGTCCTATGCATCATCCCCGTCTTGCCGATCTTCCCCGAGGGGCAGATGTTTCCGGTCGGAAGCGCATTGATGACGGGAGAGCTAGCCGTGCTGCTGCTACCACCGCCGCCGCTGCCGCCGGAGAAGATCAGCGGCCCCGAGCCCGATCGCCGGTGGGTGGCCGTCTTCAGATCCCGTCCATCCGCAGCGGTCGGGCTGGACTCCACGAAGAGCTCGCCGGAGTGGCACAGCCGCCCGGCGTCGGGGGCTCCCGCGCCAGGCTTCCGAGCGACGATGGCTGCGGTCGGCACGGCCTTGCCGGCCGAGCCGGAGGAACTGGAGCAGCTGCTGGTTTGGGTGGAGGCGTGTTGGCCGAGAGGGGAGACGGGGGAGCCGAGATCGGGGAAGTCGGGCTTGTTCTCCTCCAAGGCGAGCACCGTCTTGAACCGGTCGGCAACGGGGTCGAGCCGGCCAGGTGCCCCCGAGTCCGAGCCAATCCTATGGTCTGGCCGGCCCGTCTCGCCGGCTCGTGACATCTGGGCCTCGTTCCCTCGGCTTCAGATCTCCTCTATCGCCACCCTTCCTCGCACTTTCTCTCTCTAATAGATCAATGCCCGTAGCTCCTATAGTTGTAATGGCTACAGGAATCGTAGAAAATACTGCGGCGAAAAAATAATACAAATCCTGACGGAGAGGAGAGAGAGAGAGAGAGAAGGGGGAATGAGGGATATCGTGATACGGAAAATGGAGGAAGAAGGGAATGAATGTGAGTAACGTCGGAGAAGGGAGCAAAAGAGGGGATGGGAAGGAGGGGAAGAAAAAAGAAGAGGAGGAGGAAGGGGGGAGAAGAGCGGAGTCAGAAACTAATAAAAAGGAGGAAAGTTTTCATCATTCAATTACACTTTCTCCGGTTTACCCCCTGCTGACACTGCCGTCCTGCATCGTTGGAAGCCCTCTCCTCCCCATGATCTTCTCTCACCCTGTCCCCTTCCGACTTATATCCTTCCTCCTTCGTCTATCCCCTCCTACCAACTTATAATTTCTTCCTTATTTATTTATGTTTATTTATCTATCTCCGTAGAATCAAAAAAAAAAAATCTAAATGATTTTTTATTTTCTTGCGCTTCTCACCTTTTTTTCGATACGACGATGTTGGATGATAAATCTCCTTGGCCGAAGTCATGACCCACGAAAAACATCGCACCAAAGTTATTTGTACCGTGTGTTCTCGGAGTTACTCTTGCCCCCCTTAATAATATTATCTTCTTTATTATTGTTATTGTTATTACTGATAGCTTCTAGGTGAGAGAAAGAGAGAGAGAGAGAGAGAGGGAGAGACATTTTGGATAGTTTGTCCAAAGGAGGGGGCTCGGGACGGTTGCAGCTAGCCATTCAGGGAGCTCCAAGTGTCCCCGTTGCCCTCAGGCTAAGCGCTCACACTCCGACCGTGATCCGTCGACCCTCATCTCCAACACAGTTCGATGGATCGAGTCCGACTACTCAGCCCGGCTATAAAAGAAGTGCATTCGGTCACCTCGTGTAAAAATAGAGAGTTGTGCCCCCTTAGACCGAGATCTCGATGCATGTATCTAATAATATCTAGTGATCAAGACTGTATCGTGGTGATGATGGAGTCGTCTTTGATGAACCTATGCCGATTCATCATTAAATATAAGAGGAGGAAAATTAGACTGATGAGGGGCATAAAAATGAATGGGTCATCTCTTTCATTTAGTCTAACCTTCTTAGTGTTAACGAAAACGATTGTGTCACTTAGGTCTACACGCACCACCCCTCCGCCCCCACGTTAATTTACCCATTGGTGTTGCAGCGATTGAGTTGAATTATTTGGATGTCCGACTGATCATTGAAATTTGCATATAGGCTTCGATTTCTTCATGCCGCTCGTCAAAATATACCTCTCTACTGGTTATAATTTTACAATCATCTGTGGTGGATGGAGGAGGACACGAATTTCGACGACTATTGGAAGAAGGGTCATCCGCCGGTCTCGATACAAAGGATGGAATCATCTCTTACAAGTTTGAATTGAGCGAGTACGAGCGCAATAGAAGCAGGATAGGAAGATGGGAAGGTAAAAATAAACTCTAGCGGAAGCAGCATCGCATTAAATTATGATATGATGGCTCCGTCACTTTCCGATTAATGCAGCAAGAGGTTTATGTCTACTTGGAGCTGCCTGTGCGTGCATGGATCGTCTATTCCTGCCTGTTGTTTGTCAACCGTCGATTCGCATTGCTTATTTCATTATGATCCCTCGATCTGCAAAGATGATACTAAGTCATGTAGCCTCTTCTCCATGATGACCCAAATGTTCTGTCGTGGATGATGCTTGCCTTCAAGTTTTCTTCAGCCCACTCATCATCATCATCATCATCATCATCATATACAATATATTCTTTGTATATACATACATATGTATTTGTGCTGATTATGGTGTTGTGCTTTCGGCAATTCAGATAAAACCCTTATGTGAATTGATGATGCATTTTCTTTTGCAGGATATGTATTAGTTTCTCATGCCATCTTTTCACACATATCGCCGGCAATTTTCATAAACAATTGTAAAAGGGAAACACGCACAGAGAGATACAGAATGAATGATCAGAAAGGAGGTGTTGAATTTTGCATACACTAATGGAATCGACTCCCACGATATCCAAAAGCCAAAAGAGTGATTTAAATAGCCGGTCCATCCGATTGGGAGAATATGTTGTTGTTGTTGTTGTTGTGCTGCTACTACAGCCCGAGGAAGATCGGACGGATACCAAGGCAAGTGTGGTCGCATGCGAATCTTGATGCAGCATCATGACCCGAGACGCACAGGCCATTGGACCATTCTGCTGCCACCGTTCCACGGACGACCAGCCATCATTCCTGCTCCCAACCACCCCCGATCATGACCCATCATCACGCTGCTTCCATAGCCGTTGCAACGATCATACGAGTCGAAAATTTGTACCCAAAAAAGGCTACGTCTTGACGGTGAAACGCTGCACAGCGTGTACGTAGGTGACTACTACTACGTTGCAGATTTAAGGAGTGTGGGGCCGTGGATGAACAGTTCGTGCCCCGCGGATGCCTTTGTTTTTTTGGAGTGTGGGGGGGTGGGGAGGGAATCACGCGTACGTTTGATTGGATCCGCGCCGACGCAATTGACTCCAACTATGAAATAATGTTGTGACCTGTTTGACACGTTCGTTGGTGATACGAAGCCACTTTAGCTCATCGATCCGTCGATGAATCAGATTAAGATTAACCCACTAAACAGCAGTCCATTTCCACGCAACTCACTTTTGGGGATACGAATTACCAACCCCTTTCGTAAACCCTAAGCGCGTAGCAGCAGCTGATCTTTTTCTAACCAAGTGCGCATCCATCGACTCTGCCCTTAACAAGATTGAGGTTTTCCCCAATCCATTTTATTTTATGCTTGGTGAAATATTTATTATACGCTCATAGGTTTGTGCATTTAAAATAGAGGTATTTCCCTAATCCATTCTCTCTGCTTAGCGGGGTACTGTGTGCTTAAGTTCACTCTACAGGTTTGAGTAATAAAAAATGGAGGTTTTTCCCTAGTCCAATCTTTTTGCTTAGTGAAACACCGTATACTATGACTGACTCTAGTCCATTCTATTCTTTTCCTCGTTCAAAATGGAGGTTTTTCTTTAATCCATTTAATCGCTTAGCGAAATATTGCAATTTGATTCGATCACAGTTCTTTCGTTACATTACCAATAATACATGTTTGTCAAACTACTTGCATACCGGAAATGGCGAAGCACCGCAGCTTTCTCTTCTTAATAACCAAAAGCTGATGCTCTTTTGGAATGACAGAGCAAGTCAACAGAGCAAGTCAACAGTGCGTGCACGTCGCAGCTAGGCGATGCGAACCCGTTGGCTCTTACCAGCGACGCATGGCGGCCGCTCCATCAAGTAGGAGGAGACCGCGGGATGTCAGTGTTCCGATGGAGCAACAACCGCTGCAGCTCTTTTTACTGCACACCAAACTTAAAAGCATCAAAATAGGCATCAGCTATGCACGCGCACACGTGCTGGAACAAGGCTCCTTCTTTTTTACCTTTCCTGTGTAACCACAGATTTAAAGCCTGGAGTTCATCTGAGTTAGCGACTTCCAAGCCTGGTTGTTGGCCTCTCGTTCTCCAAACGATGGCTTCTTTTAGATTCTCTGTCACTCGTGAATGAATGAAGAAAATGTCGGATCTCCTTCTTGGAATTAAACTAGTTCTATGTCGTAAAGAAATTAATTTCATCAAAAGAAAATTAAAATTTTATTACATCAAGAGGAAAAAAAATTAATTAAATATTTATAATATAAGACAAGTCAAATTGATTATTAATTTTTAAAAGATTTAAGAATTAATTTATTTTAAATATAATTAATATAATATAATATATTTTTGGGGACTATATAAATCCTATATGTTGAATCATGAAAAATATAGAGTTTTAAAGTTATAAAGAAGTTTGAGTGAAATATAGAATATCTTGTCTTACCCTTCATTTGTGTGATAACTCAATCCCTTCTTTTCATCAAGTTCAATATTTACTATCAAAGCATAGGTTAAGCTTAGGTTAAGCTATGGCCTTTTCCCCAAGTACTATCCAACTTTAGATCGATAAAAGAAAATTATGATATATGATGTATCCAAATAAAGATTTTTCTATACTCCAAAGATATATGAGAGTTTGTAGAAGATTGATTTGTTGAACCAAGTCAAGGTAGAAAATGGAGCAATGAATGCAGAAGCAAGAAAACAACTCAAAGATAGAAGGAAAAAGGAGAATAAAGCCTTGTTCATAATCTACGAAGGGTTTGATGATACAATGTTCGAGATCATCACTCTAGTAAATACTCCAAAGGAGGCTTAGGAAATGCTACAAAAAGTATTCGATGGTGTTGATAAGGTAAAAAAACTTCGTCTATAAGTTTTACAAACTGAGTTTAAAAAATTACAACAAGATACTTCTGAAATTATTTCTTATTACTTCTCAAAAGTCATTTCTATTATTCACCAAATGAGATGAAATGATGAACAAATAAGTGATCAAAGAGTAATAGAAAAAATTACTGAGATCTCTAGATCCAAAATTTAATTTTATTGCTATTGCGATTGAAGAATATAAAGATTTGAAAAAAATATCTTTAGAATAACTTATGAGTTTCCTTCAAGTTCATGAATAAAGGATTAAAAAAGAGAAGACAAAACTATAGAGCAAGCACTACAAACCAAGCTTGCTTTTGAAAACAAACGTGAATCAAATTCTCAAAGAGAAAGAGGACACGGACAAAGAGGAAGAGGAGGCAGAAGTTAGACCAATTAAGAATCTTTAAACAATGAAGGTAGTGGAGAAAATTTCAGTCAAAGAGGCTGAGATTATGGTCGAAGGCGTGGCCGAGGCCGTGGACATGGTAGAAACTCTAAAAGATCTGAAATACAATACTATATTTACAAAAAGTATGAACATTACTCCTATGAATATTATTATAATCCTAACAATCAAAGTGATAAGATAAATTTTGTTGAGGAAGAAAAAATAAAAATCAAGTTTTGCTAATGACTTATGATAATTTGAAAGAGGATAAGTCTATGACATAATATTAAAGAATTATATCACATGTGTGGCATTAAATAATTATTTTCAAAAATAGATACAAATTATTTTGGAAATATTACAATCACAAAGACCAATAAGAGATAGGTAAAATTCTCTTTGAACTTAATAATGGTAAAGAATTATGCATTTCAGATGTTTATTTTATTCCTGATATGAAAAATAATATGATAAGCTTGGGGTAATTACTTAAAAAAGATTATGATATTAAAATGAAAGATATGACTCTCTCAATTCATGACAAGAATAAAACATTAATATCACATGTGAAAATGATAAAAAATAGAATGTTTCCTCTATATTTATGTATTTTTGATAAGTCAAATTGTTTTAAAATTGATATTGAGGATATTCCTACATTATGGTATCTTAGATATCCTCACTTAAATTTTAAGGTTTTAAAACTTCTAGAGAAGTATAACATGGTGATAGGAATGCTAAGAATTGATTACCCATTAAAATTATGTGAAGTATGTTTCATGGCCAAGCAAGAAAGAAAGTTTTTCAAAGTCAGAAAAATAAAAAGAATATGACATCAACTTGATTTGGTGCACTCGGATGTTTGTGACCCTATTAGTACAGTATTACTTGGAGGAAGCATGTATTTTCTTACCTTTACTAATGATTATAATGGTAAAACTTAGGTTTATATATTAAAAGGAAGAATAAAGTTTTAAGTAAATTCAAATAATTTAAGGATTGGTTGAAAGATAAAGTGGTTGTAAAATTAAATGTTTAAGAACAGATAAGGGTAGTGAATATATATCAAATGAATTTGAAAGTTTTTATAAAAATAATAAAATTCTATATCAATTTACTATGTCATACACACCTCAACAAAATGGTGTATCAGAAAGAAAAAATAGGACTATCATCCGATGCATATTAAAGGAAAGAAAAATTCTTAAAAAAATTTAGGGAGATACAATTGCTTGTGCAGTTTATTTGCTTAATAGGTTTCCGACGAAACGAATTGGTAATATTACACCAGAAGAAGCATGAAGTTTAGAAAATCCAAAAGTTGATTATTTGAGAATTTTTAGAAATGCTACATTTGCCAAGATACCAGAAGAAAATAGAATAAAATTGGAGGATAAAAATTAGAAATGTATTTTGCTAGGTTTTTCAGTTAATTCTAATGGCTATAAACTCTACAATTCTATCACCAATATAGTTGTGATGTCAAAAAATAAATGTTGAGTTTGATGAGCAACAGATTTGGAATTGGAAAAACGATGAGCAACATAAGAAAGCTATAGCTTCAAAAGAGGATGATATAATATAAGCAAGCACCAAAATGAATTTATCGGAATCATCACTTAGATCAGCTAGGTCACATGATTTAAAAAGTTTGATTATAAAAAGGACCAGACCGATTCAGGAGTTATATGATGCGACTCGAATGATTGATACTAACAATGATGAATATTTTTTATTTTATCTTTTTGTAAGATATGATCCATTAACCTTCGAAGAAGTTTATAGATAAGAAAAATGACGATAAGCTATGAACGAAGAGATTCACGCTATTAACAAAAATGATACATGAAAGCTTACTACACTTCTGAAAGACCACCAAGCGATCGATGTTAATATCAATTGTAAATTATTTGATCTAATCCATATGTTGAGAAAAGTGTGCATGATTAATTACGATAGTAGTAAGACAGAGCAGGTGTTGTGCCGGAGTCAAGATCGGGACTTCATTGGAAGTTCGAGAGTTCATTGGAAGTTCGGACATTTATCGAAAATTCTATAGGAACTGACTAAGAAGTCCAAGAACTTGTCAAATAAACTCATTAGAACTCGCCAAGAAGATCGTGATAAAGTCCAGAAGCTTACCGGGAGTCCGTCGAAACTTTGCCTAGAGATCATCGAAAGTTCGTCGGAAGATCGCCAAAAGCTCGTCGAAAGAACAATTGACGTACCGGAATAAGAATGCTTTTGTTAAATATCTTAATTATTATAGTTAGAACTTATATTGAGTTAGGATTGAGAGGTAATCTTACTAACTCAGTTAAGGGTCAATTGGGCCCTTAACAGGGCTGAATTGGGTCGGATTGAACAGCCCATTCAACACCTAAAACCACGGTCGACGGTGGCACTACTTGGGTGTTTTGGGTGGTGGTATCGCTCAGACTGAGTGGTGGTACTACTGGTAATTAATGCTGCCAGTAGTGGTACCACTCCTGTTAGGCGGTGGTACCGCCTAATGTCAGAGTGACAGGCAGTAGTACCGCCCAATGTTAGAGTGACAAGCGGTAGTACCACCCAGTAATGGCGGTGGTACCGTTAGTACCTCGAAAAATCGGGATAAGATAATTTTTTGCTCCAATTTTGAAGTCATTAGGGCCTATGAATACCCCATCATTTTCTTCATGAAAGAGTATGAAAGTGTTAATATAATCTTGAATTATTGGAGTGTTAAAGTATTATAAAAGTGAGAAGAGTCCTCCTCTCTCTCTTTAGCTTTGTAACCATCCAAGAAAGAGGAGTGAGGCTTATAAGGGTTATCTCCTAAACCCGGTAAAAGGAGAAAGAGCTGTAAAAGGTGGTTGGACTTCGCCTATTGAAAGAAGACAATTAGTGGACGTCAGTGACCTCGACGGAGGAGGAATCAGAAGTAGATATGGGTCACAACGATCGAACCACTCTAAATTCTTTTTTGAGTTTCTATTTGAGTAATTTATATTACTGCAATCTTCCTTAAATTTCTCTTTACACTCTTACGAACGCCTTCAAGTTTAATATCTTTCTGAAACGGATTTAATCAAAATGAATATTTTTCGAAATCATTGATTTTTTTGTTGCACTAATTCACCCCCCCCTCCCCTCTTAGTGCCACTCTTGATCCTAATAGTTAAGTGAATCTTCAAAACAAAAAGAAATGTAAAATGAGAGCCGGAGAAATACAAGGTATGATTGGTTACAAAGGGATACAAACAATGATATGGAATTGACTATGAAGAAGTATTTGCACTAGTTGTACGACTAGAGACAGTAAGATTACTTATCTCCCTAACAACTCAAATAAAATAAAAAATTTTATAAATAGATGTTAAATCAGTATTTCTTAATGGAGTTCAAACATGGTATATATTCAATAACCCTCTTGTTTTATTATTTATGAACAAGAAGACAAAGTATATAAGTTAAAAAGAGCTCTTTATGGGCTTGAACAAGCCTCACGAGCTTAAATTCTCGAATAGATATTTATTTTATTCAAAATAATTTTTCTACGTGTTCATATGAATATACTCTCTAAATGAAATCTAACTCTGATGGAGATATCTTTTTGTACGATTGTATGTAGATGATTTAATATTTATAGGCAATAGTAGTTCTATGATTAAATATTTTAAGCACTTTATAAAGAAGGAATTTGAGATGACCGACTTATGCCTAATGACTTATTTCCTTGGTATTGAAGTTATACAAGACAATGGATGAATTTTTATCTTACAAGAAAATTATGTAAAGGAGGTTCTAAAAAAGTTTTCTATGGAAGATTATCACCCTATAGATACACTTGTTGAATATGACACTAAGTTGACTAAGAAAGGTGAAGGTAAATATATTAATCAAACTCATTATAAAAGTCTAGTTGAATGTTTAAGATATTTAACATGCACTCGACCTGATACACTATTTGGAGTTGGTTTAATAAGTAGATATATGGAAGCTCCTAAGACATCTTATTTAAATATCGCTAAAAAATTTTTGTGATATATTAAATGAACAATTGAGTATGAAATATTCTATTCATCATTTAAAATGTTGGAGCTCATTGAATATAGTGACAGTGATTGGGCTGGAAGCCACGATGATCGAAAAAGTACAACCGGATCTGTATTTTATTTTGGTGAAGCTATATTCACTTGGTTTTCAAAAAAGCAGCAGATCATTGCTTTATCAAGTTGTGAAGCTAGATATATAACACTATCTTCTTGTGTTTGTCATGCAATCTAGCTACAAATATTACTCCAAGGACTTCATATGTCACAGGAGAAGTCAGCTAAGATTTATGTTGATATGAAATATTCTATTCATCATTTAAAAGATTGGAGTTCATTAAATATAGTAGTAGTGATTGGGCTGGAAGCCACGATGATCGAAAAAGTACAATTGGATCTGTATTTTATTTTGGTGAAGCTATATTCACTTGGTTTTCAAAAAAGCAGTAGATCGTTGCTTTATCAAGTTGTGAAGCCGGATATATAGCAGTATCTTCTTGTGTTTGTCATGCAATCTAACTGCAAATATTACTCCAAGAACTTCATATGTCACAGGAGAAGTCAGTTAAGATTTATGTTGATAACAAATCAACTATTACCTTAGCCAAGAATCCAGTATACCATGAAAGATCGAAGTATATCGATACAAGATTTTATTTGATAAGAGATCATATAAAAAAAAAAAAAGTAAAGGTACATTACAAGTGAACAAGTGGCCAATATACTTATGAAACCTCTCAAATTTAAAATATTTCAACAATTTCGAAAGAAACTTGGCATTGGCATGTTAGATGGAACAAATTTAAGGGGAGAGAATATTAGAATTAAATTTATTCAAGTATTAAAGAGATTAATTTCATCAAAATAAAGGTTCATTATATCAAGAAAAAAATTAAATATCTATCGAAGGACAAGTCAAATTGATTATTAATTCTTAAAGAATGATTCATTTTAAATATAATTAATGTCATATATTTTTGAAGACTATATAAACCGCATGCATTAGGTCATGAATATTATAGAGTTTTGAAATTATAAATAATTTTGAGTGAAATATAGAATATCTGCTCTCTTTTTTTTATAATAACTCTATCATTTTTCCCATCAAGTTCGATACTCCTCGTAGGCAGAGCATCGACGTGTTTGGTTTACTAGGGTTAGC
Organism: Musa acuminata AAA Group; assembly: GCF_036884655.1. NCBI lineage: Eukaryota > Viridiplantae > Streptophyta > Magnoliopsida > Zingiberales > Musaceae > Musa > Musa acuminata. The sequence goes on from NC_088330.1 coordinate 12,872,369, forward strand.
AGGATTTGTTTTGATATGTTAGTAGAGCACATCAACGTGTTGAACTCACAGCTTCATCTTTGAGCATTAACAGCCGATAAGAGCGTAAGTATAGGCTATATATAAAGTATGCCGTGAACGGGCTGCCAAAGTCGAACGGGAATTAGAGGTAGACAGGAGGGACTACAGATGCTAATATTGTTGCTATAAGGAATCTATAGTGATATGATGTACGGAAGCAGCGTTGGATACGTAAATGGATCCGTTTTGTCCTCGTTCGAATATAAATCTTAACATGTTGGGGAGATGCATGCATATTTCTTATCAGAGGTTTTGCAAACAACAGTTGCAGGCGTAAGGTTTGTCATCCAAAAGTATATATACATCGTGATTAAATGTCAGGAACTCAGATAAGACACCCCACCCCCCTCCCCTTTTTCTTTCTTTCCGGTGAGGATGAGGAAGAAGACGTAGCAGTGAGATGGGCACGGAAACCATGTGAACAATCCCATCGACCACTGCAAGCTGCGAGCACACTTCACCATATTCTGCTGCATCGGGTGGTGAGATTTGCGTCATGAAGCAGCGCCAATAGTTTCAACGTCGAGAGAAGCCTCGCCTCGGCTTAAATATTCTCTGCCATCAAAAGGAATCCAAAGCCGGCATTGAATGTTAGTCTTAATTTCTTCTATGTCCAAGCAGTAAATGGGGGCAATGAATTCCCACGCAGTGAACTCAATAGCCAGATTCCAACTCGTGGGACTCCCAACATCCATGCATGCTTCGCCAGCCATGACGAGCACACGGAGAGCAGCAAGCAAGCCACTGTTTCTATCTGAAGCCGTACTGCTTTCTTTTTCTACCTCGAGGCATGCAGTTAAAGCCAATTCAAGAACCTGGTCCTTAATCACATGGTTAAAGCATTGGATTTCTTGAGTTATAAAAGCTTTATGTTTCCCCGTCCAGAGACAGATTTAAAGTGCTAAAAGCTTTATGCGTCCCCTTCCATAGACAGATTTAAGCGCATTAAGAAGAAGACGAGAGGTTCATAAATACGCTCGAGTAGATCCAAAGAGAAGAAGGATCCTCCTATAACAATTCTATACTTCAACTTTCGAGGAGAGATTTATCAGAATCTTTTGTTATATTATCAGGTCGTTTTCATTAATTTATATTTTTTTCCTCTCATTTATTGTGTTTTTTGGGGAACAGAATCTCTCTCTCTCTCTCTCTCTCTCTCTCTCTCTCTCTCTGAGGTGTGTGGCTGGCTGGTACAGGGCTTCCGATTAGTGGACTTCTTTTAAGTCCATCGCAGTCCCTCTTTTTCTCTCACCGCATGCTTACCAATCCAATGGTTCCTGTGGCCACAGTACCTCAAAGAAATTAGTGGCCTAACTTGCACATGATCCCTGCCCTGCATGTTCAGCTTTCGACCGTGTTGTCTTCTTATCTTCGATCCATTCGCTGCTGATTCTTTGTATAACGCTTGTTATATCACAATATCTTGCCGTCCAATGATTCACACTCGTTCCACAAAATGCCAACATGATTATACAGAAGAGGGATGCAAACAAATTTGATTACATAAGCCAATTCCATCCAAAAGTAATAGCCAGCGGCGTCAGACGAGACTGACACCAAACAAATGTACTCGTCTCCCAAGAAAGCAGGGAATCTAATGTTCACAGCATGGCACAACTCCGTACGGACGCAAGGAGCCTTCAATTTATGCAGCATACCAGAGCGCAGCTCTCCACTAACAATTTGTATCAGTTGTAGCAGCAATCACCATATATGGAAGTCAGAGCGAGTATAAATCACTTACAGAAGGAGGAGAGAGAGAGAGAGAGAGAGAGAGAGAGAGAGAGAGTTAATTCCTCGGTTTCTTCAATGTGCGTGACGTAATCACGTGGTAGGGAGGAAGAGCTTTCTGAGGCTCCGAAATGTGGAGACGGCATGTGGGTTTGCATGGGGGCACGTCAAGGTTTCTGGTCTGGCACGTGCGCTACATGCCGATCGAGGCAGGGGGTTCTACGACTGAGGCGGGAAGCTGAGATGATGACGACGACGATGGAAGACGGTGACTGTTTGTGTTTGTGGGCATATGGATTCGGCTCCCACTTCATAGCTAGGCATCTCTGCTTTGGTCTCTTTCTCTGTTTTCTTCGTGTCATGGAGTTCATCGCCTCCGCGCAGCGGAACCTATCAGCGGTACGCCCTAGCAATCCTCGGAAAGAGGAATTCCTTCCTTCTTGTCTAGGGGGTGCAAGGTTGTGGCATTAGGATTGGCTCGCAACCGTGGGCATCAGATGGCAGAGTCCAGAAGAGAAAGCTCTCGATGTGAGCGAGAGGAGGTGTGAAATATTGGCGCAGCAAGTTAGAAAGGGACAGAACTAAGCTTGGTAACTCTTCCTTCCTCCATGGCTGGACTGACTCCTGCTATCTCGATGCATGCATGGCATGGACATTAAGGTTGCAGTCACGGAAGAAAGGAAGGTGGGCGCCACTCCTGGGAATGGTCTTGCGGATCCTCCGTGGAAAATCCAAACCAAATTCTCTCTTCTCTGGTGCGCTAACCACGCACTCATCAGTTGGTAGCAGGGCGACCATCGACCTTCCTGAATCGGTGCAGAGGACCAGAACTCGACCGGTGTACTACGATGGAGCGATGCGATTGCTGCGTGCCAACCGACTGCTGTTGTGATCCTCTTCGGCGAAAGATGGGGTTTGACTTGGAAAGAGTCGTAAAAACACCAAAATGGGTTGACTTGGTGCGGTGGGCAGATGGACTCTCTACCATCCCTTTTCCACGCCACAAGGCAGTATTCAATTATTCATTGTCGCCAATGACCACGAGGAAGTCTGCTGTAAACACCATCCAGGTTGGAGGGGACTCGAGCTGTTCCAGGCCCATAGATCATATGGGCCGCAGTCCGTAATAGATGGCCCAAGCCCAATCATGGTGGTGGGCCACAGTTCGTAAACACCATTCCGCCGGTCTTGAGTTGGATAGACAGAGCATTCATTTGGGAAGGCAATTGAGCACCTTGAATTTTGTGAAAATCACAAAGTATAATATATATATATATATATATATATATATATATATATATATATATATATATATATATATATATATATATATATATGTGTGTGTGTGTGTGTGTGTGTGTGTGTGTGTGTGGATAATTAATGACCATATGCAACTGGAATCGACCTTCGTCTTCGTAAAGGCAATGACTCGAGAAGTATACGAGCAACGACTCTTCTGCCTTGTTAGTGGGAAAAAAAGTACATAGACACCAAAGTATATTTAAGTCGTTTACACACTCCGAGGTGATTCGCTGGGCCGACATGAGTGTGCGTGTCATGTCGAGGAATCAGCGTGCAACATTTCAGAAATCCATTCTCGTCTCCGGAAACGTAATGGAACATATTAAACACTGAAGAGACAATTAGCAAATTCTTCTGCCATAGAGAACAAAGATGGGACGGCAAAGTCCTCTCGCTCTCTCTCTCTCTCTCTCTCTCTCTCTCTCTCTCTCTCTCTCCCTATCTTCTCACATCGTAGCATCTAAGGCGCAGGATGAGAAAACAAAGGATTCTGTACCCGCATATGAAAGCAAGCATCACTCCCACATGGCTCCATCTTTGAGACTCCACCACGCCCTGCTCCCTCAAGAACATCCCTCCGTCGAGAGCGCACATGTTTCCCTCCCACTCCAAGCATTCCCTTCTTCCCCTTACTCCACCATACTCGTTCAACACGAAAGCCTCGAACGGATACTTGAAGAAGCTGAGGTAGTGCATGAAGATCCAGTACCTGGGTATGTTGTCTTTGGCTATGAAATAGCCTGAGAAGAGGAAGAAGGAACCCATCAGCCCCGAGATGACGGAATTGCCCATGATGAAGGTTGGAACCAGGGCGCTGAAGCACGCGACAAAAGAGTTGGCCATCAGCATCACCAGCCATATCACCAAAGAGAAGTAGAGAAACTTATCCATCTCCCTTCTCAGTCCCACCAACCAATACACTGGAGTGGCGTATAAGAGTGCAGCTACTAGAAGAAAAGGCATGAAGACAAGCGCATTGGCTATGACATAGGAGGACACCCTGTAGGCCCCTCTCGAGGTCTCCCTCTGCAGAATCCTTCTCTCCCGCAAGAAGATGGGCAAGCCTTCGTTCGTGGACGACAGAAGAAAGGTGAGGCTGAACGCGAAGAAACCCACCCTGGCTTGGAGGTTGCTTACGTTTATGAAGATTGTTCCGAGGCCGAACCCAGCTGCGATGGATTGGATCACCTTCGCGGTGAACAGTTCCCGGGTCCTCGAAGCGTTCTTGAAGAACCGGCTGGTTAGAATGAAAACCTCGCCACACCGCGAATTGGCGTAGAAGATTTTGTCTTCTTTGGTGCTGCAGTTGGGAGCTCTGATAACCTCTTCTTGGGGAGTAGTGGGCCCTGAGTCCAGGCTAGCCATGGCATCCATGGCGAACTCCAGCACATTGACATGAGGAGGAATGCGATGGCCAGCCTCCCTCAGCCGACTCTCCAATAGCGCGATCGGCCCCTGGTGGTGAACGGTTCCGCCGGCGATGAGCAAGACCTGGTCGAACAACTCGAGGATCCGAAAGCCCGGCTGATGGATGGTGAGGACAATGGTCTTTCCCTGGACAGACGCCATGGACTTGAGCAGCTTTACAATGTGGAGGGCGGAGGCCGAGTCCAGCCCGGAGGTCGGCTCGTCCAGCAACAGCACCGCCGGATCATGCACCAAGTCGACCCCGATGGAAACCCGGCGGCGCTCACCGCCGGAAATGCCGCCAGCTCCGTGGCCGCCGATTCTAGAACCGGCCACATGATCCAGACCCAGCTCTTTGATCAGCTCCCTCACGCGGGCAGCGGCCTCGCCAGCCGTCGCGTTGAGCCTCAGCCTGGCGCTGTATGCCAGCGACTCCTCGACCGTCAGCAGCGGGAAGAGCGCATCGTCTTGCGTGACGTAGCCGGATACCCTTCGAAAGCGGGACACGTCCATGGGTCGTCCATCGACGAGTATGTCGCCGGAGACTTGGCTCGGGTGTATCACGCCGGCAAGAACGGAGAGCAGCGTGGTCTTTCCAGCTCCGCTTGGGCCGACGATCGCCAGGAGCTCACCGGGAAGGGCCTCACAGCACACGTTCTTCAGAATAGACCTGCAGGTGCTGGGAAAGCCGCAGCAACGCAGGTGAACGTTCCGTGTGGCGGTCGAGAGGTCGTAGGACAACGACTTGGTTTCGATGCGGTATCGGGGTCTCCGGCTGCCAAGATTCAGCGTTTGCAGCTCCATGGAGGAGTGAGGAGGAGCACCGAGTGTGAAGAGGCAAAGAGGAGAGTAGAAGAAAATGAGAAGGGCAGGGCAAGAGGTTGAGCTAACGCACCAAACCTCACCGCTATATCTTTTCTCGAGCACAATAGTGCTTCCTGGATGGCGGACGCCTCCTTTACCGGAACAGCGTGCGAGCCCTGTGGAGGGTCGGTGCTTTTTTGACACGGTTTATAGCGCTGCGTCTTTACCGTGGGATTGCTCAAACAAAAAGTTGCACCGACCGCAACATTGTGTTTGGCGAAACAAATTAATTGGAGTACGTTGCAACCATTGTTCGGGCGAGCGACAAGCTTGACCGATCACAGCGCGGAGTTGGTGGAGTTTGCTTAGGCCGCACCGTTCTCCGTGTAACGATCGCCAGAAAACAAAATGGGACAGAAGGTTTAGACCAGAAGCCGTTGCAAGGGAGTTAATATGGCCCGGCGGATCGCAGACGAACGGCATGTGATGCGGACCATCATCTTCATCCGACGCTGACACGGAAGCTAAACTTTGGTGAACCACTCACTGTCCTTTTTTTTTTTCTTTGTCTTTAAATAAAAATAATTTTATTATATTAAATAGTTTATATGATGGTTGATTGGAAACTAATTTATGCAACAAATGCACTCTCAACGGAGACAACCACACAACTCTTTTTTTTCTTTTCGTGGAGCAGTTTTTAAGAGACAACCAAATCGAGTCGGATTGTATTAATTTAACTATATCTAATTAATACTTAATATAAAAATATTTATATGTGAAAACGTAATAAAGAGGTTTAAGAGAATAATCTCACACTAATAAATATCGAAAAAGTCCGGATGACTGAGATCAAATTTTTTTTTTTTTTTTATAAACCTACGGTACAAACCATAGAAGCATCAAAAGAAAATGGGCCAACAAATTTGGCAGTTATTTGTGGGAGATTTAGAAACAAAACCAAATGAGATGGATTTTATCAGTTTGTGTCTGTATCAAAAGGAATTTTTTAATAAAAAGAAAAAAGGAAAAACATCAATCATTTGATTGTGAAACAAGAAATCGAATGAGTATAATGCCATGGGACTAATACTCACAGGTATACCAAAATCCGTGGACCCGAAGACTGCTACAACAAGACAACTTATCAAAACTAATACGAAACCTTCTTCTGCGGAAGGGGATATCTTATGGGGACACGTTTGAAAATACCATCTCCCTCCCAAAAAAAATATTGAACGGAGGGTTAAATTACAGAGATGCGTGGATGTTATGATCGACTAATGTTTCCAGTGCAAGTGAATGTAGCAATCCCTTTGCTTCGTACTCTTCTTTCTTGTTTATGTACGTTCTGTACATTTTTTTAATTAGCTACATGGATTCTTTTTGGTTGAGCTCCTAAATTTAAATATGATCCTTTTCATGTCCAGAAAATAATTAAGTGGCAATCCTGAAGGAGCACTACACGATGAAAGATCTATGAAATGAAGGAGGGGGTTGTTCCCCTGAGGAGGGAAGCAAAGAGAAGAACATTCCAAGTATCGGGCAATCCTGGAAGGCACCAATGGCTGCAGTCGGCATATCTCGCGGGTTCCTTCCTCTGCTCCGCCGTTAGCAGCTTCCCTTGCCTGGATGTATAAATGGATGTGTGCGCATCTCGCCGGTACTCCGACAGCCGTGTGATGTTCAGATACGTCACCGGGGTTCTCATCTTCCTGATGGTCGTCTCCGCAAGCGACACCATGGATCTCGGAAACTGCTGCAGATAAGTGTCGTTGGTGATGGGGTGGGTCTGGTTGTAGCACCAGTGTAAGTTTTCCCTGCATGAATACGCACCAGAAATGCAAGTATGACACCAAGTTGCAAGTCCTACAGGAGCTGGCTGTTCCTGAAGCTTTGTGGAGGTTGGCTACAGGAGCTAGCAGTTCAGAATATGGCTTAGTAAAGTTTAACTATGTTGTTGTTTGGAGGTGCTTCCATGGCAAGGCATGACATGATTGATTCTACAGACGCTCCATGAGAACATGCTCGCCATCCTGTATGCAACAGCTTGGGAAGGAGAGAGTAGTCGGCCATAATATAGACAGACTTGTAGGTCTTTGGATTTCTCAACCGTTGCATTGTGTTGGCAACCATGGAAGCTGAACTCTTATATATATATAAATGTATATATATATATATCCGGTAAGTATGACCGGGTTGAATTTACGCGTGTTACTGTACGAAGGCAACACATTTGATGACACTCTCACCTTTCTTTGTAAAAGGACGCTGATTGATCGTAGTGGGACCCAGAAAAGTTTCTGAGATAGACTCGGTCAAACCAAAGAAGAACTCAGCATTCTGGGCACAAGAGTTGTGGGTCCGATGTACGCACCTCTTGTGTTCGGGCGAGATGCTCCTGAAGAAGACGGCGGTCCTGGCCGGGTCCACGTTTCGGTCGACCCACTGCGCCCAAGTCCGGAGTGCCCTTTGGAACGCCTCCTCCGCTTCCATGTCCTCCATCAACCCTTCGCTGCACTCGAAGTAGTTCCACCTGTAGCAGGCAGCATGCACATCCGTTGTTATGCACCTAAACAAAGCTCGTACCGTCATGTGCGTGTGAGAGAGAACGAGATAGGGTGGTGTGTACACCACTACTCACGCCCTCATCTTGCCGCGGTGCGTCCACCAGTGGCCGGTGTTGAACACCATGACGTCGGCACCCAGCCATCGGCGTTCTTCTGCCGGGAGCTTGTCGAGCCTTAGGATCTTGGCATGGTCTTCCCTTTCCTTCAGCTCTACCAGGAAGGGGCTCCAAAAGAACTCCACCGAGCAATCATAATCCTTGAGGGAAAAGACAGGAAAATAGTTACGAGACAAGGCTTGACACAGATTGTTAACCTAAACTTTGACATTAGGCATTGGACGAATCATTACTCGATTAGTTAATCTGCAGTAATCGATTAGAGAGTTTGAGACAAACTAAGTAGAGAAAACTTGAAGGTTTTCAAGTATCAGCGCTACCTCAGCCACAAGTATTGATTGATTGAATATGGATCAGACGTGGATTGGCATATTAATAGTACCCAAAGTAAAAGCTTGGAAGGGGATTCGATTATCTAAATTGTTAGCGGATTTTAGAACCGATAAGATCAAGTTTATGAATACATACATATATACCATCATCATCGTCGTGATACTTTTGATCAAACTAAAGGCGATTCATATCAACCTCTCACGAGGGCTGGGCTGGTGGGACTGGTGACCTAACAAGTACTCTCTCACCTAGCGTGTCGAGAGTCAATTGGAGACAGATTAAGGGTGTGCAAAGTCAAGACAGATTAGCCGCTCCCTCCATGATTGAGCCACTCGTACAGCATTTTGCTTCGACGAAGTACACCAAATCCGAACCTACCACGCCACGTGTTAAATTCAATCGATTCGGGCGTCGATGAACTTACTTCCGGTACATCAAGTGCACACCAGCTTGTCAGCTACTTAGTGCTGTGTTCTAAGGTTAGCAAATTAGGTGCATCATGCACGACCTTCCTTTCTTCTAAATAAAATGTTTGCTGTTCCACTTTTTTCAAACACTATCAAGTCATCGACTAAAAACTTGTCCTAATAATATTCTTCCATGATATAAAAACTTGCAAGTCATCTAAAAACTTTTCCAAGTGCAATTGTTCACATCCTACCAAAGCATATATTTCAGAATGATTCAGTGAAGGAACTCAGCTTTTCTTTCTACTTTGGCTTTGGGTGCAGTGACTGCACATTTATTATTATTATTGTTGTTATTGTTGTTCGGATGAAATGTAGCACCTCATGACAAGTACTATTCTATTAGATCCATCGTTAAGCAAGTGAACAGTTTATACGAGTGTACGGGTAAATTGATACTGATCGAGCAAGCAGAGTAAGTACGACAACGTACCAGGGCTCGGAACACCTTGTAATCTGAGCCGTGCAACTTGACGTCGGCGCGCTTCCGGCGCACCGACGAGTAGAGCATGCAGGCGAGCGACTCCCACATGTTCCTGTTGAGGGAGTCACCGACGATCACCACTCGCTTCCCTCTCCACCTCTCCAGCATCTCGCTCCCATTAAACCTTCATTGCAAGAATTTTCAGAATCGCAGAACGCAGCAGATGAGCCAGAAGCAATTGAACCGAGCAGATTCCGTGTAGCAGTTGATGATGGCATGAGAGCTGCTGACCTCGGAAGGTCGCAGCCATTAGGCTGCCACCGCCAGTGCTCGTAGTCGGAGTCGGGCCTGCCGTTCCTCTGGCAGCTTACTTGGTCGGTGAGAAAGGGGCACCATTGCGACCGGTAAAGAGGGTACCTCTTCCGGTCGTACACCCACCTGCCGTCGAACACGTCGCACTTCTTCTTCTCCTTCACCACGTTTCCCTCTTCGGTGGCGCGAGGTGCCGGTGTCGTCGCTTCGGCTGTAAGGATTTCTTTGGTTGTGATAATTTGTGAGGAGTAGGAAGAAGTATTTGCATCGACATCATTAGACTGCTTAGGTGGAAGCGCCATGATCGGAGACCCCGAGGAATTCGTGACATGCACCAGGCTAGAATCCGGAGACGGAAGCTCTGCTTTGTCGGATGGTGAGAAGGCCATCCCTGCTACCGCGCTGGGCTGTGGAGACGCATCCGCCTCGGTGGTTGCCCGTGGGGACATGGCCGCGATGACCGATGGAGGAGTAGGCGTCGGCTCCAACTCTTGCACAAAAGCTTCACAAGGCGCGGGGGCAGTGCTGACAGGTGGAACCTCTACATAAGTCTCTGCCGATGCTTCTGCAAGCGAAGGCACGGTGGAGGGCTTTTTGCTTACATGAGCAGTACCGTCGAGGTCTGGAAAAGATGCGATGGTCGTGCTCGGGCGGTATACTTTCTGAAGGCTGTAGGAGATGAGGAGATAGCCGAGGAAGCAGGCCAGGGTGCAGAGCAGCCACTTGCGGTTGACGAGGAGAGGTGGAAGGGACTCCATGCGAGCACGATACCACCTCCGGAAGCTGGAGTCAATGCTTAGGAGTGAAAGCACTTGTCGTTTTGGTTGGGGGATTGGTTAGTGCATATTGGACTTTTTGTCTTGTTTTTAAACAGTTTGATCCTTTCTTCGAGGACGCCATGACGGAACTTCACATCTCAATCCTTTTTAGGTCTTGAAGTCTCCTGATCTGGCTCCAGAATGGGTCGGATCGTGGCAGCCTTGGCACAGACGAGCTGGTGGTGCGTCCTCTGCGGCCGTATGCGTTTTGTAGGGTTGTCAGGAGAGGGGAGAAATGGAGAGAGTAAGGGTTTTGGTGCACCCAAACCGTTCTTTTCCGGCTGTCTTGGGGAGTAAAGTTGCAGAGGAGTTGGTGTGGCAGCAGACTAGTTGATGGGACGGACGAGAAAAGGCAAGACGGACAACTATTTATTGCTTCTTTAATTACTATATTTCCGTTTATTAATTTATATATTTGTTTTGATTTCCAACACTCGTATATTTATTTTTATATTTTTCCCTTGATTTAAAAATTGGGTTAAATAGATTTGGAAACATACCGATGAAGGGAAGTATCAAATATGGTCATCATGTATACCTTAATTTCTTCTTTCCTAATACCATATTTATATTTTATTTAATGGAATATTTGCAATTTTGTTGTTTTCGTGTATGTCGTAATGAGTTTACCCGTAAGTTCAAGTTGTCAAAGAATAGAGAGTTATGTGTGTTATTCCGTCTGTATATACTCTTGTGGCAAAAGGAATACGCATATTTACATCTATAAATATGCTTTTGACTGGTGCATAGTTCACATCGAAAATACACTATGCAACTTTTCTACCGAAATTGTTCTCTTCGTCTCTTTCAAACCCCAGTGGTTATTTTTCGTAATAAAATAAATTATTATTCTCCCGTTGAATTCAGAGTGTAATAAAATAAATTTCATCACGTACATAAAGTTAATAATAATCCTCCAACATTTATTAAACTTGTTCTTTGGAAATATCAATATAGTTCAAACTACTCCTATCCATCCAGGATTTTGATATAATAAAAGTACATAATCTTGTTCATATGAATAGAATAAATCACAAAGAGAATAATGTTACCTACCATTATCTACCTATTCGTTTATCGCTATTACTGGAACATAGAAATTATTTGGCCTCTCTTCATTCGTGGAGTCCTTCCCTCCGTCCGCATGCAAGAGAATGAATATGATAATGATTCGGTTCCGTGCATCTTCTTCTCCTGGGGATTGGTGACGCACACGTAACGTGAGATCCGTTCTCGATGAGTGTGAATTATATACGTTTGATACACAGCACACGAAGCATGAGGGTAAATGGACATCTGGATTGACATTATGGATCATCAAACTGTTTGACGAAGACGACCAAGAAAAAAATGGCTGGCATCGAGATTGAAGAGTATGTGTTCGTTGTCTGCTGAATTAAAGTGCAAAATCATGGAGAAATGGGAACCGGGAAGCCAGGGATTGACTTGGGCAACCCGAGCATCGTAGCTTCCTATTGCCTGGGTGATCATTGGATCTAACAATGACTCTGCCACTTTAATAATAGCAGAAAGTGCAGGATGGATGGGATGCTTCGAATTTGGCAAAGCTATGCAATTATGGGCAGCAGAGAAGATGGTGTCGCCTTGCATCAAATGGCAAGCTAGATTTGAAGGGCGCGGCGCCCCACTTAAAATCAACGTATCACCCTAAGAAAGCGTTCTTTTTTCTACAAATAAAGGGTGAAAGGAAACAAAATCTGGTTCTAATAACATAAGATCACAACACAGTCAATGGTCACTTGTTACGGTTGGCGGTGCTTGTCACTCGCGAATGTCTTGCCGAGGAAACTATCGACGCTATGGACTGCTTTCACATGGTTCTTTGCCGACGCCATCAAACTTGGCTCGGACGTCAATGGTTCCCGTGACTTCACAAGCCTGTGTGGTTTCGAGTGGCTCAAAAAGAAAGGGTTTAGAAAGTAACATCTCTTTTTCTTCCTATGGCTTTATAACTGGTAGCTTTCGGTAACGAGGATGAGGAAAGGAAGAAGGAAAGAAGAGTTGGAGAAGCAAATGAAAAGAAAAAAAAAGAAGAGTGAACGCGAGAAAAGAGAAGAATAAGACGAGAAGGCGGCAGATGATGTCGAGAACTTAAAAAGTATATTTTGAAAAAAATTATAAATTAATATTTTATATTTTAAATGAGATTAGATCGAGTTTTAGGGACAAAATTTTTTAATTTAAAATATATTTTAGATAGAGTTATAGAGATTACAGACTCTTATATTTTATATCTATAAATATGTCACAAATTAATTTAAGTTTCAAGTATTAAAGTCAAATTTAAGAATTATTCAAGATCTCTATTTGTTTTTCTTTTTGAGAAGTTTTATAAAGCCTTTTTTTTTTTCGTCTTAGTTTTTTTTTCTTCTATTTGATTTGATATTGGACTAGTATTACCTTGTTACTACTATTTGATAAAGGGTTGCACTTACATGTGATCATCTCTTTCTTCACGTACTCTTAGAGTCATAAGGGTGGTAATATGTGCTTTAAAGATCTTCTTGGTGAAAAAGATAATATTTTTTTACTATAAAATATTATAATTAAATTGATGGATTTGATATTGAACTTCTTAATTAGTCTAACTACCAGAAACTTATTTGGAGTCGTATCTCATGGGGAAGATCTATAGGATATGATTAGTGTCAATGCAACAACATCATCAGATAGAGACGTTACGAAGAGATGTAGGACTTTAAAAGCAAATGCTGAATTTATATTAAAAAGGTATATTTCTCATGATATCTTTGAACACATTATTCATTATAAATCAACTTTAGATATTTTGTTTCTTGATGTATTGCTTAACAAAAAGAATATGATTCGACTTTAGTACGTGAAAAATGATTTGACAAATACTAACTAAGGTGATCTCTCAATTTCTCAGTATTTTTTAAAGATTAAAAATTTATATTCAGAGATATCACTCTTAGATTCAGATGATCCTTTATTCGATACACAAATAAAATATTATATTATTCGTTGTCTTCAAAAATAATATATTCCTTATGTTATAACTATTCAAGGATGGGTTCAATAACGTAAATTGCAAGAGAGGACTAAGGAGATTTGCAGTAATGTAAATTACACAAATGAAAAGCAAACTAGAATTTAGAGTGGTTCGATCAATATGACCTACATCCACTTTCAGATTCCTCCTCCGACGAGGTCTTTGGCGTTCACTAAAGACCTTCCTTCAATAGGTGAAGGCCAACCACCTTTTACAGCTCTTTCTTTTTTTATCGGGTTTAGGAGATAACCCTTACAAGTCTCACTCCTCTTTCTTGGATGGTTATAAGGCTAAGAGATGAAGGAGGAGAACTCTTCACTTTTACAACACTTTAAGGCTCAAGAACTTAAGATTATGCCAATAGCTTTCGAGCTCTTTCATGCAGAAAAAAGTGGGATTTTTATAGGCCCTAATGGCTTTAAAAAATGGAAACAAAAAGTGTCTCATCCCGGATTTTTGGGGTACTGGCGGTGGTACCGCCATTACTGGGCGGTACTACTGCCTAACAGATCTCGAAGACCGAGCTCTGGCGGTACCACTATTGGCAGCATTTACTACCGACGGTACCACCGCCCAAACCACCTAGGAGACTGAGTCTCCCAAGTAGTGCCACCGTTGGCTAGGCATTTAAGTGCTGAATGGGCTGATCAATCCGGCCTAATTCAACCCTGTTAAGGGCCCAATTGGCCCCTAATTAAGTTAGTGGGATTACTTCTCAATTATAACTTAATCTACTATCTAACTATAATTACTAAGACATAATCTAAGACACTCTTGTTCCAGTACGTCAATTACTCTTCCGGCGAGCTTCCGGCAATCTTCCGGTGATCTTCCGACGAACTCTTAGCAATGTTCTGGCGGACTCCCGGTAAGCTCCTAGACTTTACGATGATCTTCTTGGCGAGTTTCGACGAGCTTCTTTGGTAAACTCCTAGACTTCTTGGTTCGTTCCGGCAGAACTTCCGATGAACGTCCGGACTTCCAACGAACTCTTGAACTTCCAACGAGATCTCGATCTTGACTCCGGCACAACTCTTGCTTTATGTCTTATTGCTATTGTAGTTAATCCTACATACTTTTCTCAATATATAGATTAGATCAAATAATTTACAATTGACTTCATCATCAAAATATGATATTCAACAATATATGGATCCACAAACACATGTATATGTGGTATCTCAAGAGATTATGTTTGATAAAGTTTCTTGTTATTATTCTTCATAAATAATTTTTTTTAAATATCAATCATAATAATGAAAGTAGTACATGTTCTGATTAAGATTTCTTTGTCATCTAATGCTATTATAAATTTTCGCTCATATGTATCTATTTCTATTATTTTTTCATCATTAATGATGGAGCAAAGCGACAGGGGGAGTAATGACGTTCATGATGAGGAAATTCTAACATGAAGAAGATCAAAAAGAATAATTCTCAAACTAGCATAGTACAAGATGGAGACAATATAAATATTTGTCACTATTTATTTTTTGAATCAATTAATAATTTTGAGCCAACTTGTTTTGATGAAGCCAAATGTATTAAAGTATGGGAGGATGCCATGAATGAATGAAGAAATGAATACTGTTTATAAAAATAAAACTCGAGATCTTTTACTATGGATGTTGTCTTTTGCATGAAGTCCAATTAGAGATTTCAATAGTCTTTCACGTAGTAAGTTTGGATCAAGCTATGGATTAACAAGTTCCCAATAGTCCTAGAAGCTTTGGTCGAGGTCATATTTCTACATGATCCCATATCTGGTGGTAGTTATGGGCGTGACCTGGTAGATCTAAGTCGGGACTTATCTCCAAAAGTATACTTTAAGAAGGAGTGTTATGAAATTAAAAGTATACTTTGGAAAAATATAAATTAATATTTTATATTTTAAATGATATTAGATAGAGTTTTAGGAATAATAAATTTTTAGTTTAAAATATATTTTAGAATATTTCAAACAAGATTAGATAAAGTTATAAAGATCAAGGACTCTTGTATTTTATATTTATCAATAGGTGATATCTATAAGTAAATCAATTCAAGTCTCAAGTATTCAAGTCAAGTCTAAAAATCATTCAAGATTTATAAGTTTTTTTTAAGAAATTAAATATTTTTTCACCTTGATCTATTATTTTTCTATTTGGTTTGCTATTATTTAAGAAAAAGTTACATCACCACGAAACATTTTGTTTTATTTAAGAAAGAATTACATCCTTTCTTCGTGGAATAAATGCTATTTATCACCAGCAATGCAAAATTTATTTTGACTGATATGGTAGAGTTGAGATTAGAGACATTGTTCTGATTAATAATTAATCAGCATCCTCCACGAAACATTTTGTTTTATGGTATCTTTGATTGCTATATCACCACTCTAAAATTATAGAGTTTTCATGGCTGTCCCTGTCTTCTTTCTTTAGAGAAAGCGGAGCGTTGCACGAGACGTCGTGAAAGGTTCTCGTTGGATCTATTTTGTTCACTCCTAAAGATATAATTACCATCCGGAAGTTCATACTCATTTTATATGATAGCTACGTCCATTTTTGTTGGATTCAATCTGTAAGTGCTAGAAGCATGGTTCACAGAGAACACTCGCGTCCAATGGCTTCTGCATTTGCGCATAGTCCTTCTCTTTACCTGCTTTGATCAAGCATTGCGCTGCCGATTTGCTTCTTATGTTGATATTAGTCTCATTTCTTGGAACGCTATACTACCTTGACTGGCTCATGTCTTTGATTGTAAAGCGATTGCTAACTTTCTAAAAATTGTTAATGCCCCTTCTCGAGGTGACAAGGATGTCTCAACGACCATAAGTAATTTATATGATTAGATTCTCTACTCGTATTTGTCGAATCAACTGTTCGTAATGAATTATATTTTGTTTATAGTACGGGTTTTAAGCATCCCCAGCCCAAAGTTTGAGGACACGTTCACCATGAGCCCAGCCCACAGATACTTACCCGACCCACAAATATCTATCTATTAAAGGCTGGGCCGAACAGTGGTGTGGGTCCATTCTCCCATTCGCACCGTTTCAGGTGACGTCACCTGTCGGTGGACCCACCACTCAGCCTACCGTCTTTGACCCGGCACGGGTGCCTTCGGAGGCCGGTGGGTGCGCGACGACGAATAAAAGAGGGAACTAAGTGTCCAAATTGAGACCCCAAAGAAAACATAAAAGAAATAGAAATGGAAGTAACCGAAACGTTGTGCTGTTCCTACGGGGCGTCGTCCTACTCGGAAGAGCAAAAGGCCACGCTGGAATCTTTCGCCCCTCCACCCAACCACTACACTCCACATGAAGGCTATCCTCTCGCGGCAGATCCCGCAACTAGTGGGATACCGGGGATTCCGAGAGAGAGAGAGAGAGAGAGAGAGAGAGCGGCATCTAAGCGGGCGGACGGACGAACCACAATCCATGGTGGCGGCCGGCCTATTGGGAGGACCCGCGCCGTCGCTGACGCCCTTCCTCCGCTCCTCCTCGCCCCATCCTCCTCTTCCCTCACCCTCTGCCTCTCCTTCCGTCGCCGCCAGATCTATTCCCAGACCCTCCGTCGTCCCTATGGCCGCGTCGCATTGCAACAGCGGCACCTCTCCTCGCGGCGCCGACGCCTCCTCCCCTTCCTCCAGTCCTAACCTTATTGATCCGCCCTCGTTGCTCGTCTTCTCAGGTCTTACTCTTCTTCCCCTCCCGGGCACATCGCCGTTCCCTTTCCTTTTCGCGATCTCAATCGCGGGGTTCACCGATTGGCGCCTATGCATTTCCTCTTTTAGATTATCGTTCGTGTGCAACCCCGTAGAATTGTCTTGATCTCGGGGGAATATATATACATGTAACAACGCCGCAGTCTTTCTCAAATTGGTACGGGTCTTGGCGTCGCTTCAGGTGGCACTGCGTTTAACGGTGTCGTGGAAGAGTTGAAGAAACTAACGACCAGAGTGGCGCATGTGCTTCCTGTATCCGATGATGGAGGGAGTACTGCCGAGATCGTGCGCGTGCTCGGTAAGTTTAATATGATGCTTTACCTCTGTTTTATGTGGTAAGGCATCGAATGTTTAGATCTTGCGTGTGTCTCGTAGGTGGACCAGCTGTTGGGGACATTCGGTCGAGATGTTTGAGATTGTCTGATGAAAGCACTTCTGAAGCGCTTGCTGTTCGAATGTTGCTTGGTCACCGTTTGTCTCTTGACGCATCAGAAGCTAAATCAGAATGGTAAGTTATGTTAATAATGGCATGTAATCATCCTTTTAGATCTGCTTGCACCATAGTAAACTATACAAATGTATCTGTTGCTGGTAGATTCCTGGTTATTTAATGTTCTTCTATTTCTTTCTGAGGTCATTGTAAGGTTGTCTTTCAGCTTGATAAGCTAGTTATATTGAGCAGGCTAACATGAATTTCATGTGCTAATATCCTTATCATCACATCAATTAGTTATATCATAACAGATCTAAGACTAAATATGAAGCTTCTAGCTCTGTGTATATTTTCACTAGATGAAGTTCTTATTGGCTCAGTGATCAATTATGTAGCTTAACTTTTTTTTTTCTTTTCTTTCTGTCAATCTTAAGGATGTCCCAAATATAGATGGATCCACTTGAACTTCCTTTCGTGATTGTTTTATACATGTGTATGTTTGACAAGTTTGTATTTTCCTTATTTTAGTACTGCAGTTAGACACAGAGAATAATGATTTCATATATTTTCTTTTCACAGATTAGGATCTGAACTAACCTCCTTTACATGAAAGATGACTTCGGATTCTAAAGTTCAATTTATCAGCAATAAAAACCAATCCAGATTCAATTTAGATAATAATTCAACCTAATGTGCAACATCTTCAGATTCATTCACCATTGTTTGCTTAACATGTTTCCTACCTGGCATACGACCTATTTTCAAATGATCAGTAATTTACAATGTATTTTCTGAACATCTTTTATCAATTTGCTACATCAGTGGTGGTACTGAATAATCTTGTGCTGAGCTGACAATCTGACAGGCACCAGATTGTCGAAGGAGAGCATTGTTTATGGGATGGTGTATCACGACCTTATGGTGAAACAATTCGTGCATTTCTGGCTTTTTTCCAATATCAGGTGACATTCAGATATCAACTTTGTCTATGTGGCTAGTCAAACATCTTCTGAGTGTTAACAAAGGGTCAGTCGACATTCATTCCTGTTGTTTTAGATAGATGTTCATCCAATTCTATTCAAACACTGTGGATTTAGCTTATGCACGTTCTCACCAACAATAATTTTCCTGCTATGATGTCAAGTGTCAGCATATCATTAATTAACTTTAATACTTCAACTTTTGCTCTTTGAGGTTTTACCTGTCATGTTTCACATTCCCTGTTCTAGATAGTTTAATTGCTGCAGAACCATGATCTTATCACTGCAGTGATAGGATGCCAATTTGAGTTTAATTTTTTAGTCTATGGCCTTGATGATGTTTTGTTTAACTTAATTCTTTGGTATATTTTGATTCTTCAAGAACTTACTGTAGTTCTCTTTATGCAGATACTTCAACGCTCTAATGAATCATTCTGTTTCAGCAATGGCAGGTGCTGCCTTAAATGCTAACAAGATTCTTTTTTGGTCATTTGTTATTTTGATGCCAGGTTTTGCAAATGAATAGTACTTTGAACAATCTAAATTTATTTTCTGCTTTATGCTTTGTGGTTGATGTGATTAGTTTATTTTCTTGTTGGTGAAAATCAAGTAAAATTATTACTAGCTATGGAGTTAAGCAATCGGATCATAATAACACCTGGACTTTGATTTTAGATGAATTCAATGAACTGATTCGTTTATGTATTTGCTACAAATGTGCCTGAAATTCTGCAGATTTTAGCTCATTTATTTTTTATTGAAGTTATACTGATGTTTGTTACAGCCTTCCGCTGTGGAATCAGTTTATTGAAGAGTTTATTTAACACAATGTTTTCCCACCAATTTGCATGGCAGTCATTAGAGCTTTAATGCATACTTGCTAGAGCTATATAACTGAAGTTATGGTAGCTTGATTAAGATGTTGAGGAAGACAACCTATTGAATGTACATGTGTATGTATTAATGTCAGTACCATTTCAATATTTATGCAGCATTTATTTGGCCACATGTGGGGATGAATTGATCAGATCTGATCAGTATATAAACTGGGATGCAGCGCACCTTTTTATGTCAGGAAGACAGTAGGAAATGAATGATTTGCTGGTTAGATAGACTTCTAAGTTATGTATTGATGTAGAAGTAAACTAGACAATGGTTACTTATCATTTGGGCTTTAATTGGCCACTTGGAAACCACTAGTCGTGCCCTTCTTGACATCTTTGATGGTAAACTATAGTATCTGAAAATCACTGTGAAATTTCCAAAAGGAAAATGATAATCCTAAAGGTGTTTTTTTTATTCAATCTATGTGAAAATAGATCTTTTGTTTCAGTTTGTCTTTTCTTTTTCCCTATGATTTCACATGAGAAGTTTGGTTGAGTTTGAATTGTTTGGAAACCGAAAAGGCTTGTTCATCATAGTTATGTTCGACAATAATTAAGCTGGGCAACAGGTTCAACACTGTTTCCCTTGCCTCTATTTCTTTTTAAGTTTTCATGTAACTCCTGAGTCAAAATCAACATGAGCAGACATAACCAAGTCATTGTGTCAGGGCATCATACCTAGCAATTCAGCACTGTCTGTGATAATTTGAAACTTTATACTAGTTAAAACTTAAAAGTATAAACTGTCGTAGGTAATTATTTGGAATTTGAGTTTAGCAGTAGTACATCTTTGGATCTAGGCATGTAGTGTAACAAAACTTTATTTTATCTTATAATTCACTATGTATGATGCTCGTGCTGGTCACTCAATGGCATCTTATAACTAGATCGCCTACATTTTCCATCATGTGTTGGTTCATATGTCAGCATTCTTGAATTGCAAAATGATGCTTGTTAGTGGCTGTCATAGGTTGATGTTGGTCGGAACATGCACAAGGTAACCACCTTTTTATCATGCAAGTATTTCACTGGCATGGGAAATTTATTGTAGAGTACAAACTGATACTTACATGCATGGTTGACATAAATTGCTCAAAGTTTTGGCCAACAAGTTCACCTTCCTTGAGAAGAAGAATGATAGATCATTCTTCTTCCTGTGATTTGGGAATGATAGCTCACCTTCCTTGAGAAGAAGAATGATAGATCCTGTACCCTTGGCTGAGTGTTTTGGGAAACTTGCCATGAGAACGAAAGTAAATATGAATCATGTGGATGCCATTGATTTTATTATTAAAAGAGCATTAGAAGCTATTAATTTTCCTTTAAGATAGTCTGGATAAAGAATTTCTCAGTTATAACATGGTTAATAAGTTAATGTTTTTTTAGATTTTACATGTGGAAACAGCACAAGTTCTTTATACATCACTGCTTGGTATGATATTCACAGGGTGTTTAAACGAATCCTTAATTTTGACATTTGTACTTATGTTTGACTTTTAAGCAGTTACTAGTTCAAGTAGCTAACTCTATATGTTTGACATAAAAGATGAATTTGTTTTTGCAGCATTGGAAATTTCTTTTTTGCTGGAGCCCGGATATTCTTTCAGTCTTTAGATGCTGCTATATTTTTGTTTTCGCGTGTTTCAGATATTCCAACAGAAAGTCTAGTTCTTCCTGTGATTTCCACCAATGATAGACTAACACTGGGCTGTGAACTATGGGTATTCTCATGCTAATCTTCCTTTTTCCAAATCCAGAAACTATTATGATGGCCTATTTGTATTTGTCTCCTGTTTTGTTGTCATGTTCTTTTTGTGGTGATTTTTGCCAAGATTTTAAATCTTAGTACCAGAACCCATATCAATTGCCTGTTGGGTGAATATGGGCTCATTGTACAAGCTAGTATATACCGAGAGAAAAAAAAGAAAAGATAAGCAGTAGATCTTGATTTCCCCCACTTCTGACTGCATCAACAGAGATTGAAGAACTAAATGCCACGGCCACCACCACCTCCTCTAGTCCACTTCCATCTTCTCCTGTTCTTCTCATTAATTTTATCCCTTGTTGCAACCTTGTCAGGGTTTTTGGCAATGAAGGGGGAATGATGAGAGAGTGGGCTGTGACTTGTGATCATGGGGCATATATAATCCTTTGACTGGTTGAGTTGAAGGTAGAGGGCAAGCTTTGCACCATGTCAAGGTTGCTTCTTTCAGTCTTTGCAACTTAAGTTAGAGTTCATGCCCTTGGGACAACCTGTATTATAGGTGTATGCTGCATACATTGATCTAAACTTGCATTGATTGGAGCCTCATGCTCTTAATGGCTCTTTTTGGTTTTAAGGGTATTTAGTTTCAATTCTCAACCCAGATTTTCCAAAATGTTTGGATCTTATAATACATTGGCCAGCTCAATGCCAATTCATCCAGTTTAAAGCATACCAATCATATCCCAGTCCATGCGCAAATCAAACAAACAGTGAAATACAGATTGGTACATTGTGGTCTTTTTATTTGCTTAATTATGCATATTGGATTTGGAGCCTTTTAAGGCTGTTTGGAAGATTAAGAAGAATACATTATATGTATCTTTTACTGGTCTGATAGTATTATTTGAGAGGTCCTTTTCTTTGGTAAGTTGTAACTTAAACAGATAGTGATATTTCAGATCATGGTATCATAATATTAAAAGTAAGTGGTTTTTTGGGAATACAACTGAGAGAAAAGATGACTGCTGATTTAAATATCTTCTAGTTTATTGGGTCATGCAATAATTATTTTTCCATTAGATTAGCATTTTCTGGAGTTGGAAGATTGGACATGGCTCTAAAAGTGGGCAGCCCAATGCACAAGACTCCCGTAATCCAGAGATGGAAATCTGGAAGGGCAAACATATGCAGCCTTACCCTTGTTAATAGAGAGATTTTTCATGATTGTTTCACTTGAGCTTTAGCAATCTAGGTCACAAAGTAGCTCATTCTGTGACTATAGAGAATAAACATGACCAGATGGGGAGTACACGGTAATGCATAACTCTGAAAAAGAAAAGGACAACAGGAAGTTAAAAGTCATTGTTATATGATGATAAATGTTTATTTAGGTGTTTATAGTTGTTCTTTCCGCATTTGAGAAAGTTTCAGGTTTGGTAATTCTTTCTGGAATGAAAATCATATCAATTTTACGAATGCTTCTATCTTCTGCAATTTGATCTAACTTACTGCTGTAAAGATGGAAGTTTATAGGCAGGTGTAATGAATATTTATTTTTTTAATGGGTTCTGTAATTTTCAATTCTCAGGATGGAACTATTATTCGTGGTCAAAATGAAATTTCACACCCAACTAACGGATGCATGGAACCTATTAACAAGGTATACTAATGGAGCAGAGATTGCCTTTATAGGTCTGTGCACATTCTTTGCTGGTGATTTTTCTTTTCACTTATAGATTCTTTTTAAATATTATCACTTATACCGGAGGTCTTGTATACTTCGATGTTATTTGAATAGATATGGAGTTATTACATGTAGAAAAGGTTAAAGCACTTCCTGTCTTGCAGTTTAAGAGATCATAAAGTTAGTGGTTTTTAGAAATTGTCAATATTGTTCTAAACAATACTTAATTAATTTATAGAATGTCTTTTGACGAAAGCCACAAAACCTTGTTTTAGTCTATTGATTATGTAAGATGCCATTGCTATATCATTGCCAAGTCATTGGCTCACTTTGCCTTTGTTTCACATGCAAAATACTATGTTTTCTTAAACAAAAGTTTCCTTTCATTATATGCATATGTGGTATGTTCAGTGCTTTTCTCCTATTCATCCAGATTCTAGTCTACAGTGACTTCCTACACCAACATCATGTGTAACTTTTTTATCTTCAGAAGTTATTACGTAAATTATTCATTCTGTGGTTATACAGTAGCCATTTTGATCACTCCTTTTATTTCATTGTTTTTCATATTTTGCTGCATTTTATTCTCTCTGTTAATGATGAGTTTTTAAGGGATAGTGGATTCATTGCATTGGCTCATGAAAAGGGGGTTGCTTAACCGATGGCTTTATCTTAACCTTGGTTTGTTAAGTTAAAATTTCACATCTCCTTTTATGTACTTAATTCCTCTTCTATATTGATCACCACAGAGAGGATGCATGTGCCAATGTTGAACAGTATCTTGCTACATATATCTGTTGCATGCGATCGATTTATTTTCTTTCAGATGAAAACACTTGTTCCATGTTCTTATCTACTAGTACTATGATATTCATGTTTATCACTGCTTGACTGATTTTAACTACTCTACTGTCTTCCCATTGCCTGGCTTCTTCTCTGTGTTGCTTTTCATTCTTTCCTTGAGCACATGAACACTCCTTCAACCATTCCATCTTCGACAAATTGTGTTCTGCATCTCTTCTTAGATTAGTGCTCTACCATTTACCTTGCTTATTTATCCCACCTCTTACAACCTTGTTGCTTAAGTGCTCATTTCTCCTCTCTCTTCTCCTCTGCTACTAGTGAGTGATAAATTTGTGATAGTCCCACTTGATGTAGCTAGGATGAGGTTGGTGGTTCAGTTGTGTCAATATGAATGATCAAAATTATTGTTAGGGGAGTGAACAGACATATAACATGAGAGGTTCCAAGTTAAGGTTTGTGCTTGGCCATATGGGATTATATGGAGACGTTTAACAAAATGGTTAAAATTCTCTTTTTCCATTTATTATACACATGCATGTATGTCTTATTATCAGACATGTATAGGTGTCCATAACTAGGCCCCTTCATGAAGGATGAAGAAACAACCCTCTAGTGCATTTGGTATAAAGGATTATTTGACATGGAAATCCATATTATTGAATATGAAGAAATAAACCTTGTATTTATTTCAAGTTTCTACGTTCATGAAGGGAAGGGGAACATGGCATACAACCACTTAAACACACTAATGAAAATAAAATGAAATTTCAATTGATCAATTAATGTTTCAATCAGTAATTTAAAAAGTGCTAGGCGCCAAAAGGCGCCAAGGTCCAAAAACGCCCGAGGCGCTAAGCGCTCGCCCGTGCGAAGCGAGGCGCTAAAATATTAAAATATATAATATAATTAATAAATATAATTATTTAACAGTATTAAAATCAAAATAATATATCATTAATCTAATAAATATAAATACATTACTGTTACTGTTAACAGTATACAGTATATTGTTAACAGTATACTTTCGAAAGAGGAGAAGGAAGAGGAGTGTAAGGGAAGAGCGAGGGTGCAGCGACAACGGTAAAAGTGAGCAGCAACAGCGAGAGCGGCGACAGTCACAATGGCAGCAGCGAGCAGCGGCAACAATAGCAAGAGCAGGAGAGGCTAGCGGCAGCGAGCAGCAGCAGCGGGAGCAACGAGTAGTGGTAGCGGGAGCGGCGACAGCGGTAGCGGTAGTGGTAGTGTGAACGGCGAGCAGAGTTAGGGTTGAGCAGCGGCAACTGATATCAGTGTTTTAGTTGGTTCTATTGAACCAACTAAAGCACTGGAGACCGAACCAGACATAAAACGCTGGTTCGGTCACCTAGTTTAACCCAGGCGCTTGTCCGAAGCGCCCGACACCTGGGCTCGGGCGAGTGCTTAGGCGACGTCTCTTTGAAGTGCGTCGCCTGGAAGTGAAGCGAGGCGCTCGGGCCTCACCTCGCCTCGCCCGAGCGCCTGAGCGCCGATTGAAATCACTGGTTTCAATTTTTTTTGCATGTACTTCATCAAAATAAGAAAAGGGAAAATAGAATTAGAGGAATTAAGAAATACAGACTCTGACCATTATCCTCTATATTTATTGAGCTAGATCATAACTTTGATAATGACTAGAAGCTCAATTGAGATTCATCTTTTATGAAATCTTGATATGAAGATAAATTCCTTGACTGATGGAATACCTGAAGATAACAATTTGTTTCTTACCAGTGCCGCTGATTGATGTTCACATCCTATCTCTATTTCATTTATGTAATAGAGATAGGATTTCTGTCATCTGGCTTATTCTTTGCTTTGTGTGTTGTAATAAATAATGTCCATTAACGGTTCTGCATCAATAGGTTTGAGGCTTTTAATTAATCATAGCAGAAGTTTACTTGTTGTAAACTTGTATGTGTCTTAAAGATGTTTCCATAGTCCAACTTCTTTATTTTACATGATTTGGTTCAAATAACTTTAAGTGGAGTTTGTGCATTAGCTTATGTATAACACTTATGGATAGGATTGTGCTTCAACCTTAAGGCTGCCTTCTGGAATTAAGCGGGTTTTTTACATGTCAAGTGAGGGTTGCAACTTGTTGCATGAGGTGAGTTATATGTTCTTTGTAGTTACAATTGAACAGTTTAATTCCATGAATTGATACTTTCTGATTTCTTTTATCTGTTGAATATAATTTGGTATTGGATATAGTAGCTTTCAGTTTGGAAGTATAAGGGCCATTTTTATTTGTTTAATTAGCTGTATTTTGTACTGCTGTTTGTTTAGTTAGGAACAACAGTCAAGTACACAATCCTTAGTTTTCTATGATAAAAAACATAATCATCAAGTACTTTTCCAATTATCATTGACTTTAACCATTGTGGAACCTTCTTGCCTTTCAAGCCAAATTCAACGTGGACAGAACTGATGTAAAAAGTTTCTCATTGTAGATGAGCTAACTATTTCTTGATCTTCATTGCAACTACTCTCCCTTCCCAACAGGACAAGAGTTAGATGTGTTTATCACTTTACAATATTGCTATGGAAAGGCAAACATATCTTTATAATAAATCAATTCTAGGTAACTCTTACACCAATATACTACTTGTCCTGCTGACTAGCATGCACTTGTCCTGCAAAAGCATGATGTGTAGAAGTTTCTAAAATGCTACTTCAACTAGCTACTATTACACTTGGTTTTAGGTTGTCCCATGAAAATAATGTTGTGATAATTATTGTTTACAACTTGTAACAGGTGGTCAATATAAGAATTCTGCAATAATTATTTGGGATCAGCTAAATGGATATTTTCCACCACTGAGTTCCATTTATGACCATATTTCTTGTCATATCAAAAACTTGCTTTTAGAATAAATCCCAACTAAACTTTCAACAATAACAACAATATCATTAACAGAATATCACCAACATAACCATTGCCTTCCCTGTGTAGGTTTTCCCTGCAGCTAACCCTACAGTTCTGGAGCAGTTGAAGAAAGTGGATTGCATTGTTTATGCTATGGGCTCTCTCTTCACTTCCGTATGTCCATCATTGGTAATAATATATTTTTAGCTTTGTTTATATACAAAACACTGCATCATATTTGAATATTTTGATAATCATGCCATGTTTTATACATCATGAGAAAATTTTGCTTATGCTTAATTATTTATATAGCTCAAATACATTCAGTAAGCATATAGGTATGGCTACACTCCTATTAGATCTTCCACATCTTGCCTCCGGTGGCTTGTCAATCAATGATATTGTAAATTTGTAATATCTCATTACTAATTCAGATTGTCTCATTTGGGTTAATATCACAAGCCTGTACGCCCAAGTGCCAACAACACTAAAA
The DNA here is from genome assembly GCF_036884655.1 of Musa acuminata AAA Group. Classification (NCBI taxonomy): domain Eukaryota; kingdom Viridiplantae; phylum Streptophyta; class Magnoliopsida; order Zingiberales; family Musaceae; genus Musa; species Musa acuminata. The sequence goes on from NC_088330.1 coordinate 12,899,322, forward strand.
TTTTATACTTCCATTCTATATGGCTTTGTTCATCCTTCTTTGAATTAATCTTCATTAAAGATTCTGTTGATGTGTAAATGCATCAAGCTTAAGTTTCAAGTGGCATATCTATAGAATTGAATATAATGAATTGAATGCCATCCTATGGAACTGGAGGAGACATTACCACTCGTGTCCACTATATATATGAGAACTTTCTTGTGTTAGACAAGATTCTTGTTAATCATTATTACAAGTCCATTAATAAGCCCAAGCTAATACATTGTCTTCCAATAGGTTTTCAAGCCTCATATGAACAACATGACTGTTTTACCCTGATAAGTGGTTTGTCCTTGGACTGGATTTGTCTGGTTGATACTTTCCAATTTCTATATTAAGAAAAAAGTTGTACTACTTTTGTATAATTATGAGCACTTCTATTCAGTCTAGACACCTCATTAAGGTTCTCTGATAGCATGATGGGTATTGTGAGCGTTGTCACTAATGTTTAATTGCCTAAAAGCTCCACATTTTGCCAATGGGGTATTGGCACTGGAAAACAATGTAATGGCAAGCCCCATTCCTCCATGATTATGTAGGCATTGTGGCTGCCATGGACAGCCAGCGATGCAGAAATGTAATCTTTGAAAGGATGCACTCTGGATTAGTATCTAATTGTTTTAAGTGAAAGAGGGCATCTCATTTGTGTACGACATGATGTTAGTATAATTCATACTTGTCCTTGTTCTACAATATGCAATTTCTGCAACAGATGGTTTGACACGAAGACATCTTTATGGAGTTTGTAACATTTAAGATTTTTACAGGTATTACATGGTATTGGTGAGATCATTGCCTCCAGATCTATTCCCAAGGTGCTATTTTTTGAAACCTAAAAGAAGTTCTTATTAGTTATTCCCATATATTAGGATATTTTGCTATTATCATTTGGCTGTTTTCTCACTTTAATTTGCTCAATGTTTATATCCCTCTCATTTTTATGTCCTGCTTAGGATGGACCAAGGAGGTAGCCTGGTTAGACTTTCAAGTATAGCCTAAGTTCTTTTTTATTATTGAGTTATTTTCATAGGTACTGTTAATAATGTCAGATGCAAGGAGTAACGATAATATCGTTTGTGAAAATCTCAATGCATGGATGCATGTCTAGGTGTCGTGTAGGTACCCTTGTCATGGCATTAAAACCGGTGAAAGTAGGGATCCAGGTAACATAGGTTTTGAGCCTGTTATGCCCAACATTGGAGCATGAATTGCAATTTCTGAATGTGCTGATCAATGTTTGGCATGATACCAGCAGAGGAGCATGCTGTGGAATAAAAAGCTTGTAGTTGAATATTTTGGAATATCTTAGAAAAGCTTATATTCATGTAGTTTGTAACCAATAGGATCTAATGTTATGAATACTACTTCCCTTATCTTCAAAGAATTCTTGTGATCTTTGAAAACTACAATGTAATTTATTGCTATAGATATCTAGATGTTTTTAGTTAAAGTGTAAATATGTGTAATATTCTTTTGCTTTTTCCCCTAACCAACTTTTCAATATCTTTAATCATTTATGTATATTTTGATTATAAATGACAGAAAGTTTCTTTTCCTAAGAGTGTGTGAAAGTTATAAATCCCCATTTAGTTGGACATAAGTCCTTTGCGTTACTGATATGGAACTTTGAGTGTATACTTTTATGATTTATTTAACGATCATATGAAGCCAACTTGTAGCAGTTCATTCTGGCTAAAGATCCTATTTTCCAGTTTGTTGAGGCATCCAATTGTACATTGAAACTAGTATCTATAGAACTGTCTTGTTTGCAATAATCGATTTTTGCTGCATCATGTGGGACACGCTGACATCTTGTGCTTTTCTTATCAGCAATAAATATCAAGAGTAATTCTATGTGCAAAATACTTCAGTTTTTAGCACTCATAATGCACATTCTGTTGTATATAGGTACTTTTGTTGAATGGCTCACATGATAGAGAAACTACTGGATTATCTGCTTCTGGCTTTGTGACTGCAATCACAGATGCTCTAAATCGAACTTATGGAGACCCTGGCAAAAGTTTAAAGAACACTGTAAGTGTATCAAATTATTCTAATTCGATATTTCAGCCAATATTCTAGTTTCATTTATCTATCCAACTAGCCTTCTGAAATGGAGTTATTCGCATCTCAGTTCACACCTGGACCAATAGATACCAATCCAGACAAGTCCAGATGAAATTAAAGTCCTCGGTGTTCTTTTCATATCATATCTTACTTTCTGATTTTGTATCACGTACTACCCATGTCCATATCCATTTATGTATCATAGCCATATCCCATATTTGTCTCCATGCTTCATGAATTTCTGCCTTATGCTATTTGAAGCAACCATTGGTTGATGATTGTTATTTAATCTTGGCTGTACTCTGCATGTTTCATAGGCATGATACAACAACACACTTTGTACAACTCAAATATTTGATAATCATCCTGAAGCAGTGTCAATCTATCAAATTCAGAAGCAGCAACTTTTTTTTCAGAAAATTTAGTGTTTTTGTGTTTATTTTTGTGCAGGCTAGTGATTACATCAATGCTTTGCTGGTTCCTCGTGATGGTCAAATCCTTATAGATGTTCAATGTTTGGCTACTCAACGGATCTTTCATGTGGTAAGCTATACAGTTCCTTTTTATATTAAAAATATTCATATCCATGCTAATTATATAAATTCCTATCTTACTATGCAACTAATAGGAAAAATAAATAAATTTATTAATTTCACTTTATGACGTTATGTTTATGCTTACTTAGAGATGGTGGTTGTATGCCCCTTATTTTAATATCCTATTCTGCTCTTGGTATCATTAGCATGGGTGCTTTATGTTCTGAATCTTCTCCTCTGGTATTTGCACACTGAATCGTTTATCAAGATCAATTCCTTTAGTTATGTACTAGTAGTATTGTGACTCAACGATGTTTTAAATGATATGAAAAGAGGAACAAAAGGGACTATATTGAGGATACCACAAATTTGACAGAACTTAAACTTTGATATTTATCTCTACCATATATGCAGTCTTTGGTGTCTCGGGACTTTGCTTGCCATATTCGTCATGTTGTCAGTTTACCTTGTGGGTTTTAGTTTAATATTTAGCATGCAGCAAAGGAAGACTTATTGGTCACCAAAAGCCTGTTTATCGTTGAAGTAAAAAAAACTTACATAGATGACACACATTGACTGCTTGGAATATATCGTCTCCATAAGCTTTTTATTTGTCTAGACCAACTTTTGATTTTTAGTCGATAGAGGCGTTCATAGAACATGGAAGAAATAGATAATAGCCGCAGCCAGAGATTTATCTGAATAGGAAGGTTCAGAGGAGTGATCCTGCTCAAAATTTGTTTCACTGTCATTATTTGCTTTATGGTTAGTGTTGTGTCTTATTCTATCTAGATAAAGAGTTTATGCTATTACTGGAAAAATGTGATCCAATGTTCACTTGTGTTGATTCTCGTTATACTATTATAAGAAGTTTTAATAGAAATTATAGCATGAATTTGACCAGAAACATGATATAAAATCTATTAGGTAATTTTCCTAAACAGGCTCCTCTTTTGGGGCTTTTCTAGGAAACTTTTTTATTTATTTTTCACCTTTTTCATTTGATACCCCTATTTATTATGATACTTGTAATCCCCCTCACCGTTGCCTGCCACTTCCATCTAATCGCGAGGCCTTGTCGTCTCCACATTGTTACCTCTGTCCCATCACCTCTACCCCACCATTGTCTGACAGTGATGCAGCCTAGCGGACGAGAAAGGGGGCGTAGAGATCGGAAAGGTGGGAAGGAGGGGGATGGGATAGTTGTTGGCAGCATTGAAGGTGAGGTTGTGGGCGTCACAAACAACAACGAGGGGTCGACCCCACCTCATTGACTTTCACCTAGCCTTGTGCCTATCCTCTACGTCGCTTGAGTAGGTAGACCATAGCCGACCACTAGTGGTCAATTAGGTGAGGCAGCAAGCAGTGTTGACAAAGTAGGAGGGAAGAGGATGCTACAAGGATTTTTGCGAGGAGATGCTCGGCGATGACTGCGAGGGAGAGGACATCCATGGTGGTGCACAAGGGAGTGGAGCGGTCGATGGGTTCATGCAAGTGTCACTTGATGCGATGGGCCATGTGGGGGAGAAGGTAGGGGAAGCCCCACGATGGTCTCCTCTCCCTCCATTAAGGTTAACGATCATAAAATGTTGGAAGGTCCTATGACAAGACCTTATAGTGGGATGGAAGTGACAAGGGGCATTATTGATATTACAGGATTATATAAAATAGGGGCATCAAATGGGAAAAGTAAAAACTTTATATATATGTATATGTATATGCATATGTATGTGTATGTGTATGTGTATGTGTATGTGTATGTGTATGTGTATGTGTATGTGTATGTATGTTATGTATATGTATGTGTATGTATACATATGTATATGTATGTATGTATATGTATGTGCATATATATATATATATTTGTATATGTATATATATATATATATATATACATATTTGTGATTTATCTTATTGTCATTGTTAAATTGTTCGTGGTGGTTTATGCTTAACCAGATTTCAGCCTGAGTTTTCTTTTTTTGGATGCCATTGCAGGTCCCTGTAGATTCTATACATGATCCTAAGGTGGGGGCAATTTTTGAGCCCGAGTCGTTGATGAAAGCTCTTGCAGATTTGATATACCAACAAGCTTACAAAAATTTTATGATGGATGCGTCGTTACGTGCCTACTGACTTGGATGTGTTCTGCTTGTTAGAAGCGTCAGATGATTGTATGCATACAATAAATCCTGCTTGGACAGGACTGGCTGCGCTTCATGTGATTTCTAGTTTATTCTGCTGTAAACTCTGCACTAAAGTAATATTTTACATTTATTCCGTAGCTGAACTTGATTTAGACTTTTCTTTTTCTTTTTGTACCAAACTTGATTTAGACTCACCATTGCCTGCTAAGGTTCGTACTATGTTGGTTGAGAAAAGCGTAACCTCATCTCATAGATTTAGATTATGCATAAACAATACGTTATCATTGAATACGCACAACAAAGGCACTAACCAAAGCCATAAACGTGCTAAAAGAATAATTGTGATATTGGCTTACTTCATTCGAAGTCTACAGTACATTAAATCGAAAGCATACGCTGAACACCATGTGCAATTTGTTGGTCAGTGAAATATGTTTTCATCACAGTTTGCATGCATGGCTCATTATAACAAAGTTTCAATGCCGTCATAATTAGCGACAAAAGAGAAAGAGGCCTTTTGACAAAATTTTGATGGTCAATTGTAAAGAAGTCAGAAATAAAAGGTCTTAAGCTAGTTGTCCTTTGCGAACTTGATTCCCTTCTCAATGGAGGCCTTAAGCTCAGGTTTAAGATTTTCCAATCCTTCTTTCTCATAATCAGACAGAGATGGCCCGAGCCCAAGTACTTGGTCCACTCCGTTCTTCCCGAGCCTCACCTGTAGGATGACAAAGTTTTATGCTAAAGACAATAATCAACCAGCATATACAGTAAGCAAATAAAACAAAATTAATAAAGTTAGCAAATTCAACAACACCAAATCAAATCACCGATATTTTGATAAGCAAAACAGAACCCACATTAGCGGAGCCTTTCACTAGGAAAGGAAACCAAAAGTTTATGATGATAGGCGACAGGATAGATGCTAACTTCACTTAAATGCAATAATGGTATGCGGCTGAAAGGATACATGGCTTTCCTGACTAATTTCACTAATGCAAAAAAGGACTGGAATCACCAATGCTAACTTCACTTAAATGCAATAATCTTCTGGTCAAAATCATGATCAATTCCAAAAAATATGTGGGTCATAACAATAAGATGCAACAAATTTACAAAAGAAAAAAACACACCAAGAAAAGCATGTACAGCAATTATCTTCCCAAGTATAAAGCATTCTAGTATTAGGAAATTCACAATCATGTGAGCATTCAACATTACAATAAAAGCAAGGATGAAATAAGGACCCTTATCCAACATTACAATAAAAGCAAGGATGAAAATACAAACAGAAAATTCCAAATAAAAGCAAGGATGAACAAAAAAAAGTTTTAACTTCCTTATGATTATATTTACTTTTTTATTCATTGCTCATTTGTCAAACGATTTGTAAGCACCAGCTAGTTGGACCCATATTTTGACTCTTATTCGGCACCACAAGGCTTTCCCAACAAATGATGGTTCTTTCAAATTGCACCATATATCATTAGATTAAAACAGCATTATACAAGTATAAAAAGATCTGTAATTACAAGAATCCATCGGTCATAGGTAAAGCACATCAAACAAGTCATCGATCTTCTTTTTCAAAAGATGAGACTTGTAATTCAGTATACAAATATTGTCTCAATTAACATTTTAACTGCCATATACTTAAACCATATATTACAAAAGAATAACTTATATAGCACAAATTAACTAAAAAGGCAATGACATTAATCACAAGTAAATAAATATAAGGAACAGTGTACTTTCCATGCTCATCACAGCCATATCACATGTCAGGCATAATGGCTGTGATGAAATAAAAGCAAAATATAAGAACTAACAATATCAACTGCATATAAAGATAGAAATGAATTCTAACAGATTCCTTAAAAATTCTAAGAAAAGCATCTGGTCTTGCAAAATATAAGATTATTCTACCCCCAAGATTTTAAACCTTGGAAATAGTTTCTTGCACAACATTATAGAAGATTCGATTTGTGACATAGTAAAAGCTGTAAAAACTAAAGGTAAGGATCTTAAGTGTATCGTTGTAGATGCTTACATCTACCTGAAAAGCTTAATGAGGATTTTCCAAATTAAAAAAAATTTAACATCATCGAACAATATTAAGAAAATTCTTCATCTATTTAGATATTTTGGCATAAGCTTGAAAAAATCACCTTAGAAGCAAAAAATGGCAGCTCTGTGATGCTTGATTGTACAAATGAACACTCAACAATGTCAGGAACCCCATTAAGACCTTTCAAGCATGCATCTGCAAAGATAGCTCCTGCATATCTGCATCAAGATATTCATTAAGCAATGAACAACAAAATAGATGCTAACAAGACAAGTTATGTCGTGTACAAAAATTACAGGCTTCAAGCACAAGAGTCGTAAAGATGTCCTGCTCATCCAATATTATTTCTAGTAATCTAAGAAACTATGCATTTACTATATTAGCAGCAAACAAATATGCTGCTGAAGCACATGCATTTCGAGGGAGAGAGAGAGAGAGAGAGAGAGAGAGAGAGAGAATTGGATTTTGTTTTCAACCATTTAAAGGATATTATTGCATGTATATGGATCATGGACCAAGAGAAGTCCAGTTCCTAATGGTCCTAATACCCACCACCTTAAACACCTCCATCAAATGATTTACTTTGAGAATGGGGCAACAAGTCACTAATATAGTGAGCCCTGAGCCCTGAATTCAAATTAATTAAATTTCTAAAAGAATCCCAGAAATGATGATACCTTTAATGAACTTATGACTTGCAAGATAACAGAGTAAAAGCACTAAAATTAAGAATATCTAAAACAACAAATTATATATATAATCAATCTCCTCTAGTGTCAAACATCACATTCATTTTTTGTACGAGACCTATCAATATCCATAATTCTAAAGAAAATTTTCCTTTAGTTTTTTTGATCCCTGAGATGTATATAACCTTGGGATGCTTAGATGGCATTCATTAACACTATTGTGGATGATGACTCTTCTAGTAAAAAAAAGGATAATTTGACAAAGTTTTTTCTATAATATTAGAGAGCAGCATAACATGTATATCAGGTATGTATAATTAAGAACACCATATCATCTGACAACCATAAGGCCAATGTATCTATTCTCCCTATTTTGATAGTCCTAGGTCTTCCACATGCTCTCTCACTATATTGAAGTTGTTATCTGACAGATTTGACTGATTCACCTGCTGCTACCAGTAAATTTAGTAATGTTCTAGTTCCAGAATTATAGAAAAGAACAAAATTTTTAATTTTAAATGGATAAAGTGTTTTGTCTGCTTATGCATCATAAGAAACAGATGCCTGTCACCATTTAGTTACAAGATATTTGATGTCTCAACAGAACGATCATAAGAAACGAAGTTAAATGTACATGAAACATCTAACATGGCTATGCAGAACTTAATAGTAAATCTCCTCGGGAATTTAGATCAAACCAAAGATCTAATTGTTCAAAAATGCAAAAACAAGATAAATCTGTACAAATGTGGACTACATATCATATGGAAGAAGCAATAATAAATAAATAAATATCAAACCTAAATTTGACAGTGTTTCCAAGAAGCTAACACAATAATAAATAAATATCACATGGAATAGGCTAACATGTATTGATGCATTAAAATAAAGAAGAGTCAGAACAATATAGTTGAAAAATATCCCACAGACTTACGCCATAGACAATGTTGCTGAGCCTTTTCCAGCCTTTGCCTCCACAACCTCCGTACCACCATCCTGGGTTCTCTTCGTGAGAGCCTTGATGTCCTCGGTGGCCAAATCATTACTAGCAGGAGTTGCCTGTCAACAAATTTGTTGTTAAGCATATATCTCTATTTGCTCAGACATATATAGAAGCACAAAAGATCCTAACATTCAAAAGAAAAGTTTAGAGGATCTCGAATCCACAGAAATTACCTGGGAAAACAGAGGCAAGATGGTTATGCCAGCATGCCCACCAACAACTGGAACATTAACGTCTGCAAGTAATAATTCACCGATCAATTGCAGACATTCTCTAAGCTAATAAAGAACAAAACAACTATTAGGGAAAAGAAGGCATTACCAGCTACCGGAACCTTCGCTTTCCCAGCGTAGAAAGTTTTGGCCCTGACAACATCGAGAGTAGTGACACCGAACAGCTTCTTCTCGTCATATGTTCCCGCTTTCTTGAACACCTCGGATGCAATTGGCACAGTTGAATTCACTGGGTTGCTTATCATATTAACAACAGCCTGATCCGATTAGGGGGAGAAAAAAACAACAGCAGAATCAGCTCCTCGGATGGACTAGAGAATTCCAATTAGTTGGGACGAAGGCGTGCACGGAATGGAATAGAGAGAGCAGAAAATTGTGTGGGTTGAAGCGACAGAAAGACATACGCTGGGGCAGTACTTCGCGATGGCTGTGCAGAGCGACTTGACGATGCCAGCATTGATGTTGAAGAGATCATCACGAGTCATGCCGGGTTTCCTTGGCACGCCGGCCGGGATGATCACCACATCGGAGCCCTCGAGAGCCTTACCGAGCTGCTCCTCGCCCACATAGCCGGCGACCTGGAGATCCATCAAGAAACAGACGGAAAACCCTTAGATCTGATCAGATCCACTCACGATAAACAGGATCGAAAGGGTGAGTAGACAAAAGGGGTAAGATCTAGAAGTAGTAGAGGATGGGGGAAGGAAGAGGAGACCTGGGCGCGGGTGTTGATGTGGCCGACGTCGGCGGCGACTCCGGGGGTGCCGGCGATATCGTAGAGGGCGAGGTTGGAGACGAGGGGGTTAAGCTTCATGAGAAGGGCAAGGGGCTGGCCGATCCCGCCGGCAGCGCCGAGGATGGCAACCTTGCGCTCGGGGGCGGAGTCGGAGGAGAAGAGACGGCGGTTAGATGAGGCGGCCCCGCGGCGCCGGAGGGCGGACTCGATGGATCTGACAACGAAACTCCTCATCGCTCCAGAACAAGGGATCGGATGCGAAGGAAATCGTAAAAGAAATTGAAAACAGCGGTCGGCAATGAAATGGGAGAGGGGGCCTTTTAAAGCTGAGCGACGGTTGGTTTCTGGAAGCTTCGGAAGCCTCGCTCGCTGCGAGTTCGCTTGCAGCGTGGAAAGATACAGTTTACAGCTGTTGAAGAACGAAGCGAGACCGACCGCATGCTACATCTTGTGCACAATGTAATATCTACATATCCTTAATTAACCTATATATATATATATATATATATATATATATATATATATATATATATATATATATAATGTAAAGGTGCTATTTCTTCTTCGACGTACATTTATTTTCAGTTCAGTCTAAATTACTGGGCATTGATCGACATGTAATTATTATGCGAATGCGGTCACAAGATGGAACCATTGAGAGTCCTCGACGTTTCTGTGAAGAAGCAGCTGACATGTCCGGCACAAATCCGCGGGTGGGTTGGCTCTGCCAACTCACGGTTGAGTCGTAAGTCCGAGGCCGGGAAAAGAGTCGGATTCTGATGCAATCATCGTAGTACGTAATGCATGACGTCATTATTTTTTCTCTAAATTAAATATATATATATATATAGAGAGAGAGAGAGAGAGAGAGAAAAAGGTTGGGCTGGCTTCGAGTGCATCATGGACTTGCCGAGCCCCCTGTCATGTGGCATTTAATTAGTTGAATGATGAGTAAAGTAAGAGACTCGTTCGGTTGAGAGTAAAAAGCTCACCGGTGATGTCAACGTTCGTATGCATTATCGAAGCAGAAGCACAGTTTTAAGCATCCATTATTACCGATTTGTATCGGTGGAGGAAGTCGCAGTCGAGGTGGGGAAACCAATGAACAAACCAGTAGTTGTGGCCAGGAAAAGCAAGCAGAGGTTTGAGGCCAGCATTAGTGGTCACCGCAAAGGGGACGAATAATTGTGATGGTGCAGAAACAACAGCTCAGATTAAAAGTCGAAGAATATTCCGTCCATGAGAAGGAGAATTGAAGTGCAAAAACCACTTGGAACGCAACCGGTTGCTGATGCATCCCAAAGTAACGAACATCCCAGGAGATGGATGGCCAACTAGAATCGACGGCTGATATGCAACTCAAACACGAAATGGAATGCTACTTTCCAATTGCAACAGATAATTTATTTGGTTTTCCTTATTACGACATTGGGATATCAGCATAGTACTTGTCAGTCATCGACTCTTATCGTTGTTTCATACAAATTTCTCTACTGTGGGTTAGGTGGGCGACTGTTGGCGGACGAGACCCTCGATCCCCATTCCAGTAGCTCCTTACTCGTATCATCTTTATGCACAATTACCTCAAGGAAGCATAAGCTATCCTTCATTTCTCCTGTGGCTTTGGCGACGGCCTCTTCTAATTCTTCCTCGGTCCTCACCTACAATAATTAGTTTACCGCAGAATTTTCTTTGTCAACCTCACACCATAAACATGGTAAAAAAAACCTTAGTACCAAAGAGGCATAAAAACAGTCAACCATTTTGTCATCACAAACTCACCTTGCAAGTCCAACATTTGCCTTCCCCATTGTTAATGGCGTCGACAAATCCAGTGTAGTTCCAGTTCTTAATCACATTGTAAGGCCCATCATGGATCTCTACTTCGATGGTATATCCACCGTTATTGATGAGAAATATAATGCTTCGCTGCCCATGCCGGATCATTGTTGATACATCTTGAGCTGTAACCTATAGAATGAAGGAAATAATTAACCGGTGACTACTGAATGAGCAAATGGACCATATTTCCTCAAATCTTCTTTTGACCACATAGGAACAAATACTAGGTGGACTATAAGAGCCCAAATTGTAAATACCACTAACCCAGAAAGAAGAAAGACCCCACTCGTTAAAAAGACAATCCTAATGCAAAAGCAAGTTTAGCCATCAACTTTTTTGTTATCAAAAACCTTTTTTTCTCACATTGACCATGCAGGTAGTCACTCTCTCACTTTACCTGGAAACTTCCATCCCCTATGCAAGCAATAACACGCCTTTCCTTAGCAGCCTGAGCATATCCAAGAGTGGCACCAACTGACCATCCAATAGATCCATACTGCATTTGGAACTCATACCTGTGTAATTTGCCTTTTAGTCAAGCCATTTGGTGACTTATAATCGGGAGATATGACAATTAGCAACAACCTAACCATAAAACTCACTTACCCACAGTTCTCTGGCAAGCGAAGCTTTTGGCAATTGAACCATGAATCGCCAGTCTCTGCAATAACAGTTGTCTCTCCACTCAGCATATCCTGTTTGACAAGAAAGAAAAAGTAATGAGATCAATTGCACAAATGGAACAAGCAGTCCAATGTCAAACCTAGTAGGAGTTACAAGTTTCTTGTGAGCAAAGAGGGTAAAGAGAAAAGGTGCTTTTCAACCATGTTAAAGGAAAAAAAATTGGATGAATAAAAAGTTAGTAGCAAGAGCAATGATTGAAGGCATGCCTGAATGTGCTTAAAAAGTATATTGACCCTTAAAGGTTCATCATTCTCTCGTTTGAGAGGCCTACTGGGTGGGACATAGATCCGGTGGTAGTTTTCCAAGGCAGTAGTGTTCTTCTTGAGCTTCCGAGATAGTGCAGTCAAGAAATCCGCCATGAAAACCCAACCAAAGGAAGGGCCGTTACCAATAGCAACTCGGTTGGGTTGTGCAAACACTGCTTTTTCTTTCTTAATCAGTAATGAGTAACCCACGGAGCTATAATCATTAAATATCGGGCCAACAAAGATGTATGCATCAGCTGATTCCACAATCTCACCACAGTAGTTGGTGCTAACTGCACCCCAATAAGTACCAATGAAATGAGGATGGTGCTCGGGTACCATCCCTTTAGCTGACGGCATAATAGCTATTGGATACCCGCATGCATCTGCTAGCTCCATGAAGGCCTGATGGGCTTTTGCCACCCTCAGTTTTGGACCTGCAACTAAAACTGGCTTCACAGCCTTGTTCAAAAATCGTGCCGTTGCCTCCACAGCAGCCTCTAGTCCCAATTGATTGCTCACCCTGCAAAGGATACAAGTCTGTCATTTCCAAACACAAATACTAGAGATGCCCTTGAAGTTGCAGTTATTCTTTTTCTATCTCACAAAATAATGCATTACAGAGACCATATGTAGGATGTCACTCGGTGATCTTTAGAGATAGCATGAGCCCACTAAGTACACAAGATGTCACATGATCAACTTAATAGACATGACAGTACGTTCATCACTACCTATGATAACAAAACCATACGACAGACATTATAATCAAGTATCCAGACCATAACTGTTAGCTGCACGACATTGTACCGACTTTACAAGTATGCACTTATTGTATAACAATAGTGCAAGAATTTTAAGTGAAAACAAAGATTTTGGGTTTTCAAAGTGTCAATATATCAGTTCTACTCATAGGGCTCATTTATTGTTTTCCTACATAGATCATTTAAAATAATAGGAACAGTATTATGTAGTTAAATTGAGGTGACACTAGCGGACTGATAAAAAGAATTTAGTTCTGTTCTGACCCTACACAGTTTCCATCACTAGAATTCCACAACCAACGATTGACAGTTTCAGAATAAACATATAAAAAAACTTTACAAAAATTGAGAGAAGAAATTGATGAATCATTGCCCACATTTAGCATATTTAAAATGATATTAACAACATGCATAAAAGATTGACTTCCTATACATCTTAAGTTTCCAGTTTTTCACAATTAGTAAGTGATTAGATTCAGTAATATACAAGTAAAAAATAGATATTTCATTTTGATCTGATTCATGATCATTTCCTAATCTCAATAAACCTCCAAATCAGACACCGAGTGAACTTACAGGGGTCAAACAATTATATTCTTCAGCAGTTTTACACAAAAAAGGAAAACTTCTTTACTTTACAGAGTGGTGTCTGCAATATATGTAAAATATCCAACTTAAACTATACTGCATAACTTCTGACCTATTTGATTTTACGAAAAGGAAAAACCACACAACAAAGATATGTTTTTCTTTACCTGCAACTGGAGATTCTTATTAGAATTATTAGCCATTGTACTTATGGAAGATTCTTAGGACATCAGCAATACCTTCATACTGTTGCCTACATGTTCGTTTTCCAAAGTATATTGGTTATCAACAGATATTAATAATACAACTGACACTCAAATTCAAATAAAACCTGAATGTGAGTATGACTGGTTCTACCGATGACTAACTAAACCATTCTTAGCTATCAATAAACAAACATACATGCACAGAACAGAAACTTATTGCACAATTTGCAAAGAGCTCAAGACACTATACATCAACCATCTTAGTTTTCATTGCGACTCCATAAAAGAACTGAACTTATAGTACTCTTCTCATGGCGTAGTGTTGTGGTTGTATCAGGCATGCTTGTTTGCAGATTGATAATGAATCAAATGTAGGAATGAACCCAAGAAAGATGATCAACAGATCAAAAGTAAACAAAGAAAAAACTCAATGCCACTTACAACTACAAGGATTCCATATATAACCTTCTTAAAGGAATAATATTTGGTCCAACATCATCTGTATGCTTAAAATCGTAAAGAAGTGACAGTTGTTTCGCTTCGATCATACAGATTGAACGCAATAAAAATAAGACTGTTCCGCCACATAAATTAACATTTCTATATACACACAACAACACAAATAACAGAGAGATCGAGCTAAAGAAGACCTACTTGGGCGTGAGAAAGTAAGGAATCGGCTCATTCACGAAGGTAGGGTGCGGTATCCCAGGCAAGTTGCAGCTGATGCTGATATACACTGGCTTGCTCTCCTTCAAAGCTGTCGAGATCGCGGTATCGATCATTTCGTGAGCATCATCCATATGGTTGACCACCGCCTAGAAAATACGAGCACATAAACAAGCAGTCCCATCAGTTCCACGCATTTGCTTTATGAGATCTCAGCAACCAGAAGAAGCAGAAAGAACAACCTGGTGGCAAGTGACGGTCTGGAAGCAGCGGAGCTCCTGGGAGAAGTCGGGGAGCCCGATGGTGTGGTGGAGGATGCGGTTGGTGCCGTAGTCGTTGGAGTTGGGCCCGCCCACGATGCAGATGATGGGAAGGTTCTCGCTGTAGGATCCGGCGATGGCGTTGATGACGCTGAGGCCGCCGACGGTAAACGTGACGACGCAGGCGCCGACGCCGCTGGCGCGGGCGTAGCCGTCGGCGGCGTAGCCGGCGTTGAGCTCGTTGCAGCAGCCCACCAGGTTGAGCTGGGGCTCAGCTATGAGGTGGTCGAGCAGCGTGAGGTTGAAGTCGCCGGGGACGGCGAACACGTCCCGGACGCCGACCTGCACCAGCCGGCGGGCCAGGTGCCGTCCCAGTGTCCCGGGGCTCCGCCGCCCGGCTCGGCCGCCGTTGTCCAGTCCGTCCTGCATTTGCCGGTAGTTTCGGTGGGAGCAGAGAAGGTGTTTGCTTGTTTGTTTGTTAGAGGTGTCGCTCGCCGGTTGTGATGTGGGAGGGATGCGGGGAGTCGAGCGAGGTTCTTATTTACAAGCAAGTAGAGGAAGAGGAGGGCGAGGAGAAGAGCGGACGGGGTGGGAAATCAGTGGTCTCACAGCAGGAACACGGGATGGGGTACGGGAAAACTGGGGTCCGAAAGCAGGAACACGCACTGTGATACCGGAGAACCCAAACCAGGGGCAAACTATGTATGCATTTGGGGACTTTGGGAATATCCATCCGACGCGTCGTCTAGAAGCGAACTAATAAGCTTACAAACTACACAGCGTTAGGTGACAGATATACTTCAATTATACAGAAGCGATTATAAACTAGATTATCCACGAGCACGTGGGTGCGCACCTGACGAAGCCAACTGCAGGCAATAAAATAACAAGGCTGAGGAAAGAGAAATGCAAACCGGTCTTTGCTCGCGGAAGCAGGTAATTGTTAGCCGTCGGATGGAATAGTCTTACGACGTCTCCTCCTTCACTTCCAAGTGTTAATACTTTTCAACGACTTTCGCAGGCATCCGGCGGCGAACACATCAGCAGAATGCAGCTCTCTCCGGTTTCATTCATTTGCAGGTGGACGTTTGTGTTGTTTGGGAGGGAGGGAGCGAGCGAGCGAGCGAGCTGTGTTCTATGTGCCACACCAACGCAAAGCTTGCAGGGCCATCTCAGCCAGCCGCTTCGTCCGCGATCTAATCGCCGCCGTCCTGATGTCTGTGGTCTGCGTGTACCAATAGCTGGGCGACTGGCGGCTCCTTTTGATTATCCCTAAAAACAGTTGGATGGGAGGACCTGTTGGCCACATCTCGGATTCCTGCCCATGCAATTTTCTTTTTTTTTGGACTGCAGATTGGATTCTTGGTTATGATGATTGTGATGGTCGCCCGAGGTTTGTACAGGGAGGGTGGATTAGATGTGGCCAAGCAACCTATGGGTGCGCGGCTGGAGAAGGCGGGTCAAAGACGGAAGTGACTTATTTACAAAGGGCACCGGCGACTTTTTATTTCCTACTTTTAATTTTTTATTTTTTTTTAAGATCATACCTTTTTACGTTATTTGACTCTTAAGAAAATACAAAAAAAAAATTTACCATGTGAGTAAATACTTCTTTTTAGTGCTTTCAAATTTTTTTTTTTTTTTTAAGGTCATACCTTTTTATGTTATTCGACTCTTAAGAAAATATAAAAATTCTTTCTACCACGTGAGTAAATATATTTTCTCTTGACGAGGATGAAAGTCATGTTGACCTGATGATCGTTGATTATAATTTATTTTATAGGAAGTACATGACTTGTTTCCATTTCAAGGAATGTAAATACATAGATTCGATTGAAATAGTTGTTCTCTTTTCATTTTTCTAGTACTATATATATATATATATATATATATATATATATATATATATATATATATATATATCTTTGCAAATTAGATCTTTGTTTTTGCATCTAGGAACCAAATTGCATGGCAACACCACGGTTGAAACGTGCGATGATAATGAAATGAATATATTATTTAGTTTAATTATAATTAAAAATATAAAGCATTACAATCACTGGCATCTACTATAACCTTGTAATTGAATTATCGAATATTGGTCTTGTTTTTAAGGGGCAGCAATGGGTTTGGGGAAAGAAATCATACCATCCATATCATTGCTCCCTGAGGCTAAAAGCATCATATCGTTCTGCCTTGGCTTTGGCAAATAAAAGAGAGGCGCATATTTTTGAGAGACGTTATACTCTTATATTAGTGATTCGCAACACAAGGCTGCCTTACCTTCACACAATGTGTCGATCGATTGGAATGGTTAAGTGAAAGTGACTTTGGACAATTATACACGAAAGACGAAAGCTATCGAACATGTAATTCTAATCCTCCGGAGGTGAATCTGATGGCACGGCCGAACGATGGATGCTCTTTACACATTCTTCTCTTCTATGAGAATACCAGCGATATCATCATGGCACCAAGGAGACACGTCTATCCCCTCTTCTGCCCTCTGCCCGTGAAACAGTTAATCCCAATACAGAATCCGTGGGTTGGGCTTCTTTTTTAATCTAAATAAATAACCTGAGAAGAAGAAGAAGAAGAAGAAGAAGAAGAAGAAGAAGAAGAATTTTGACATATAGCATGCATATGTAGTGGTTGTGTTTTGAGACGCAGGAGGAAACCCAAAAGCATCGATGAATCCAAGCAAAAAGGGCGAGTATCCGATGAATGATTATAAGAAACATCACATGGAAGACGAATCAACATCTGCAGCAAACACGGATTAATCCTCCTCCTCCTCCACCTCCACCTCTCTCTGTGTATTATGAATCTTCTGAAGCACAACATCCGTCTTATGGAGGACCGAACTATCAAAGAATACTAGCAGGGGATCTGGGAAGTGAACCACCTCATGACATGGAGCGGCGCCTTGATGAGCTCGATGGCGAACTCCACCAGGATGGTCACGCACAGGCAGCAGGGGCAGATGCACGACAGCAGTAACCTGCAATTGCACTCCCACACGATTGAATAATAATAAGAAGAAGAAGAAGAAGAAAACAGGAGTCCCCTCGATTGGCTGTCACCACAGATCTGAAGAACTATATCCATCTAAAAGGCGAGGAAAGGAGCAGGGATGTTGACATACCCGACGATCCAGATGGCGGCGCCGACGATGGAGATGAGGAGGGAGAGAAAGGCGAAGGGGAGGCCCAGCAGCCAGCCCAGCGGCCGGCACTCGCAGTCGCACTCGCAGCACATCCTTCTTCTTCCTCTATTCCTTTCTTTCTCGTTCTCGTCGCCGCCGCAAAGTAGCCCTTCTCCCTCTGGTTCGCGTTTCGGGAATTGCCAAGCGGAGGAGGAGATGGTTTGCTTGCTTAAAGCAGACGAGATAGGTTAGGATGAGGAAGTAAGGCTGCGGGGTGAGTGGAGGATTGGGCCAGTCGCTCGCAGAGAGAGGCTTCTCTGGGAAGGTTGGGTTCGGTGGGGTGGCAAGTCAAAAAGAAAAAAAAGGATTCCAGAGCCGGTAAACTTGCCCGACGCGCGTGTAATTTATGACCCCCACTGTTTTGTCTTCTTTCGCTGCGTACGCAACTCGCTGCTCCACTCCGCAGACCCTTCCTTTATTGTCACGGTGGAATTGGCTGACGTGACGGGCCACCACGTGGTCGGTGGTCCATCTCGGCGACGGAAGATTCGCGTCACATACGATCCAATCGTTCGGCCCAGTTGCGGTCGCATGTCTCACCCGTAGCACGAAGCAGGGGTAGACGTATCGTCATTGGTTGACAACGTTGGTACGGCATCACTCGCAGAAAAATATCATACTCATTCCCTGGTTCGTGGCTCAGCTTGGACAAATGACTTGACGAGATCCATGAGGAGGCGACCTTGTCTGGAGTCCGGGACGGCGTGACTGGTATTTACGGTGCTCATGTCACGAGGCCGGCCCAATTTTCATTTGCCGCGAATAAATTATGAGAGAGAATATAAAAAATTCTGGGTATATATATATATATATATATAGAAATGAAATGAATTCGACGATAGAAGTTGTTGAAGGATTTTGTCGTGCAGTGCCAGACGATGCGATGGTTGAATTCGACGATAAAAACTTTTTTCGTACCACCACATCACACTTCAACGCTACAATCGATTTATGTACTTGTTGAAGTAGAACCACATCACACTTCAACGCTACAACCAATTTATGTACTTGTTGAAGTCTACTTTGTATGTTGTATGGTGTATTTTAATTTTAGCTAAATCTCTACAAGTCAATCGAATCAATAGAATATTGGTATCCAAACAAAGGGAATAGGTCCCTTAAGCCTTGGCTGTTGTTATACACATGCGATGCAAACCAGGTGGGATTGAACCACAATTCAAATATAACACTTGTGAAGAAGAAATGTTTCATCCTAACTTTTATTATCTGACGGACATTACTAATCTTCGAGGCTTCCCCAATAATCAAGTAATAATTAATTTTTTTTTAAAAATTTATGATTCGGGGTGATACCGATAACATTTCTTAATAAATACTACAAGATAGTACCACAAGTTGAATATTATTTGGGAAGATGATATCCTCCATGATCGGAGGTAAAACACAATTGAAGAAAAAAATTGAAGTCCCATATCTAGTGTGTATTAGAAGTCAAACAAAGAAACATAAACAATGAGTTATATGAGCGATGAACCAACTAAGTAACTTATAGCTCGCACCTAGTCGGGATGAAGTACATAGTCCGCAAGCAATCTAGGAGCTTTGGGGTCATTACCAAGTCCTAATCATCTGAGTTTCATCGACTCTAAATCTCGAAGGATATTCTGGTTTACTTGGATCTACTCTAGAGGAGAAGGCCGAAACTTCCTTCACCCATGAGCTATCTAAGGATGGAGCACCTATCCTCTCGGTCATTTGATAGCTATTATATCGTAAAGAATTTATGTGAGAAAGAAAATCGAAATCTCTACGCATTTATGAAATCGTTTTCAAACTTATGAGTTTTAATCCGCTGCACTAATTCACCCCCCCCCCCCCCCCCCCCCCCTCCCTCTTAGTGCCGCTCCGATCCTAATAATTGGTATCAGAGCCACGGTTTTCTACTTTGGTTTAACATCCAAATAGAAATGACTCTTTTCGGCCTTCAAGAGGGTTACTCTCTCATTCGTCCTCCCTTTTTCAATAGGACGAACTACACTTGTTGGAAAACTTGAATGATAGTTTTCTTACTTTCTTTGGATTTGAATTTATGGCACACATAGTCGAAAATGAATTTGAAATGTCTTCTCTTCCAATGAACTATTGGAATAATTTAGAGAAGAAGATGTTTTCTCTAAATGCAAAGGCTATGAATGCCTTATATCGTGCACTTGACAAAAATGAATTTAATCGTGTTTCGAATTGTGATTCAGCTTCTGATATTTGGAGAACTCTTGAGGTCACTCATGAAGGTACTATCCGAGTGAAAGAGTCCAAAATCAACATTCTTATGCATTCTTACGAACTTTTCTAGATGAAACCAAGTGAGTCCATCGGAGGCATATACACCCGTTTCACGGATGTCATCAATGGACTTAAAGCTCTTGGTAAAGATTTTTCTAACTTTAAACTAGTAACTAAAATTTTAAGATCCCTTCCAAAGAGTTGTGATCCAAAAATTACGACAATTCAAGAGGCCAAGAACCATAAGATATTTTCTCTCAAAGAACTAATTGGGTCTTTAATGACCTACGAAATGAACAATGTGATAAAAAGGAAACTTGAGAACAACCTTCCAAAGGACGGGAAGGATTTGGGACATAGAACACATGAAGACCACTCGAACATAAGCTCAAGTAATGATGAACTTAAACTACAAATGAAACAAAAATTAAAAAGCAAAAAGAATGGAATTACTTGCTTTGAATGCAAGAAGAACAAAAATTGAGATGAATTGAGCTCCTCCGAAGATGAGGAGAAAATCAAGAAAGGCAAGGTGGCAAACTACGCTTTAACGACTTTCCATGATGAGGTAATCAAAATCCCCCTAACTTATTTCGAAATTACATAATACTTTTCATAAGTTATTTTTAATTTAGTTTAGGATTAATTTTCTTGAAAATTACATGTTTAATAATTTAATGTTTAAAAATGAAAATGTAATAAAATGTTAAATATAAATCTTATGTATGTGCCTGAGAAGTAAGAATGTATATTTTGATGATTTACGATTTTGATTGAAACCATGCTTGATGTCTTAATGAAAATATTGAGAAGTTTAATATCATGCTTAATAATGATGCATGGCTTTTGAATGAAAGGCTTGATGATCTTTTCGAACCTTGTCTTTGGTAGTCAAACATGACGTATGATTTTGACTTAAGAACAAAATTTGAGCATGCTAATATAAAGTCAATCACATAAATTAAAACTAAAGAAGTTTTTGTTATCTATAAGAATCATTCAAAATTATGTTCAATGAAACTAATGTAAAATGATAGAATGAAAATATTAAAATTTTGATACTATGATTTGATGATTTTATGCATGAGATTGTAAAGTTATACATAATAATTTTTGTGGTATATTGATATTGATGATCTTTATGACAAAATTCATTTTTCGACCCTAAATGTTGATGCACATATTTATCTAACATAAATGAAATAAATGACATGAATTTAAATAACTAAAAAGAGAAAATCATTGTTCTTGAAAATTGTTTTTCTCTATCTTATTGATTTATATGAATCTCTTGAAAATGATTTTGATTTAATGATTTGAATTTGAAATGAGTTATATCAAAATCATGATATTGATTTGATAAATCGAATGGGTTAAAAACGAATGATGATTTTTCTCTTGAATATAACTTGTAATATTTTTTATAAATTATCATCTTGATTTCTCGATACATGAAATTTTTCCATGAATCAAAATTCTTTCATGATGTGATTCATCTTGGTATTCACTAAAAATGATTTATTCAAATTAACCTATGCTACTCGACATCTTGATAATTTATGACTTGAATTTTATTATGTAAAATTTCTTGCATTCATGAAATGTATATTTCATCACCAAAATTCTCTTGATATTTTGAATAATGTATGAAATACAAATGAGAAGTTAATGATCATGCATGATAGGATGTAATGAACTTTGACATTTAGATACCATCATTTGAAAAGCTATGATCATGTTGCCAAAATAATGTATCATAAATGCTTGAATATCATATATAATATGCTCATAATGATGATTGAGTTATTTGTATCATGCATGAAAAATGAAAGATATAGTTTTGAAATTGTGCATGTTCGAATTTGAAAATATGATGATGCATAATGATGAAATTGTGTAATGAAAATATTAAACATTTTGAAACCATGTTTTAGTGTCATGCATAATGATCATGCTTAATAAATTTTGAAATTATGCATGATGAATCTTGCGATTTACGGATTATTGATTTTTACCATAATGAAAGTGCCTTATTGATCTTTGTTGTAATAAATCTTATACTTTTGGTTTTAAACATGATACATATTTTTATTTGACATAAATGAAACAAAATCATATGTTTTGAAACAACCAAAAAGAGGAAAACATTCTTCTTGAAAATTATTTTGCTCTATCTTATTGATTTTGATGAATCTATTTGTATCAATCTTTGTGAATATCTTAGATTTTGAAAATGATTTTGATGATTTAAATTTGAATATATTTTTATCAAAATTATGATCCTGATCTCTTAAAATTTATAACATAAAATCCCTTATGAATCATGATTTCTTACTCTTTATTCTCTTACATTTTGAGAAAATTTGTAATATGAATTGAAATCTTTTTCTCCTGTGTTTCCTTTTGTGATTTACTAAAGAGAATATCTTTTTTAAAATTCTTAACTTAAAATTTTATTTAAAAATCTCTTATTATTTGATCTCCTAAGATCTCTCTTTGAATATTTAAAAAGGAGCATTTTATAGATGAATCATGATTTTGATGATTGAATATTTGATATGCATGAATTGAGATCTTGCTCTACTACTATTTTTTTCTATTAACCAAAAAGAAGACTAGTTCTAATAAACCATGATATGCTATATGAATTTTATTGCATTCATGAAGTAATGTCTCATCACCAATTTTTGTTTATATTCTTTTATGTGATGTGATGATATGAATGTATGAAACATTTATGATATGATTTTTTATATAATTCCATGTATTCATGAAATATTTATCTCATCACCTAATTAATTCCTCTTAATACTCCTAATGTGATGAAATAAAATTATGCATGAAATACAAATGCGAAGAAGTTTTGATGGTAGGATGTAATTTGATAAATTAATACTATCATGATTTGAAATTATGCATGCAATTACTTTTTATTGTGATGATATATGTATATAATGTGTATCATGAATGCTCTAAATGATGAATGCTTGGTATCATGATCAAAATATTGATAAATGCTATAATTTATTACCAAAATGATGTATCATGTATGATATGCCCATAGTGATTAATTTATTTGTATAATGTATGAAGTAAGGATACAAATTAAAAGTTTTGAAGTTGTGCATATTTTAATTTGAAAACATAATGATGCACAAATAAGATTGATACTTACCTTTGTCATGATTTAGAAATTGATGTAAAGGGTCTTCCCTTCTTTTTGACATTATAAGAACTAATGCAAGCAACCTAAGAAGAGCAAAAAAAAAAAAGAGAAAAGAAGTGAAGTCGGTAAAGTCAAAAGATAATACCACAACTACATTGCAAGGTGGTAATTATTTGATTTTATCTCATTCTAATAATAATTTTTCTTGTGTGTGTCAGGATCTTGAGTGGTTGATTGACATAGGTGCTTCTTATGATGCTAGGCCACAGAGGGAGTATTTTACTACCTATAGGTCTGAAAATTTTGGTATTATCAAGATAGGCAACTATGGCATAACAGTCATCATTGGCATGAGTGATATCCACATAAAGACTAACCTTGACTGCAAGTTAGTGCTTAAAGATATAAGGTATGTGGTTAACTTGAGGCTGAATTTTATTTCAACTAGAAGACTAGATGATGAAGACTATGATAGCAGATTTCATAGAGGGCAATGGAAGCTCAGTAAGGGCTCTCTTTATTGGGAAATCTTTGGAGGCGACATCACATGCGCAGCGGAAGAACAGAAAACAAAATCCCCTATTCCTAAAGAGATGCTTGTCGTCGTGTGAAGATTGGTACGCAAAATTCACGAAATAGAAAATTGTATATAGTAAAGATTGTGTTACCTAGGGAGATCCTATATCTTTGAATCCTTGCAAATCTCTAGGAGAGGGTGAAGGAGGTCAATCGCCCTTTTCTTTAGCGGTGATTCACATAGTAGGGCTGCGACGACACTCCTCAAAACTCCAGGCCTGCTCTGAGGTGGAGAGGGGGAGGAGAATATGAGAGGTAAGCAAAAGCTCTAGCCTATGAACCACTGAATCCCTCCTATTTATAGAGGTCCCCTATCAACTTAACCCTAATGGATCTTCCCCTATCGGGTATTGGATCTTCATCCAACTACCCAAGCCTCTTAGATTAATGGATCTCTATATAATAATCTCTCATGGGCTTTTATTGGATCTCGTCCATAAGATCCAATAATTCAGGGGCTTATTGGATATCCAATAAGATAGGAGGTCCGACCGATATCTCATATCTGAACCTCTACTCATCATAACACCTACCATATGTGTGACTCTCTAGGCCCAATATTGAGTTGGTCGTGAATCATATATGTCAGAACTCCTTCTGGTTCAGTGAATTATTATCTATATAATAATTCACTTGACTCATCGATTGCGGACGTACTAGGACACTACGCCGCAATCCCCAAACGATACAGGGGAATCCAATTCATTGGACCTGTATGTCCTCAATTACCATGTACCTATAGTCACTTATCCATCTAATATCCTAGAGACTGTATACTGGGCATGGTGTTATCAAACTCATACGATTTCTACTCAAGTCTTGCTCTAATCGGATTCTCCCGGAGAACTCTTTCTCTCTTAATCCGAATGACCTTGGCTAGAGATTTATTTGAGGAAGAACATATGAGATATTCCTCTCATGATACCGAGAGTGGATGATCCTCTATCGACACTCAATAGCCCCTCGTAAGGTTGACTACCACTCCCGATGATCAGTTGTACTAGATCTGAGACATCCAAACTTATAATTCTGGTATCAAAGAGTGGAGCACTCATATAGGACATCCTTGGTATCTCAAGTCTAAGGACCAGATACACCACTGGGACTACAGAATCGTTGTCTAACAATAAAGAATTATCAACCATCCAACATTTCGTAAGTGAATCAATTAGTGAACTCATTCTCCAATGAGCACCTCTATTGTATCCCTAGTGTCCCCACATGAGTAGCTATGAGACCAGCTACATCCATCATATGGACGAGTATACAGTACACCAGTCTATCCGGTTATCTCGATATTTCTCTCGAGTAACCTATGAACGAGATTATTTAGGATTTATGTTTAAAGGCGAATCGGTCTTATTATCATGATCTCGTCACGATCCGATTTCAATTGCACAAATCCAAGGACATTACAATATATATATGCATATATGAAATAGTCAATATAAAGTGGCAAATGCCAAAATATAATAAGCAAAAAGACTGTGTGTCAAGTCATATATTCCATCACTCACGTGATTAGCTTGTAGGGTATATATGACTAGCAATCTTGTTGTAGATAGTGGAAAGAAATATCATACCTTATACAGGTTGCAAGACAAAGCTTGTGGTGAGTAGTTAAATATTATAGAGAAAGATTTCAGTATAGAGTTGTTGTTGGGAAATCCTGGGGGCGACATCATATACGCAACGAAAGAACAAGAAAACAAAATCCACGATTCCCAAAGAGATGTTCGTCGTCATGCGAAGATTGGTGCGCAAAATCCACGAAATTGAAAAACTACGTATAGAGTATATTGTGTTACCTAGGGAGATCGTATATCCCTGTTTCCTCGCAGATCTTTAGGAGAGG
Source organism: Musa acuminata AAA Group (assembly GCF_036884655.1). Lineage (NCBI taxonomy): Eukaryota > Viridiplantae > Streptophyta > Magnoliopsida > Zingiberales > Musaceae > Musa > Musa acuminata. Next base: position 12,925,138 of record NC_088330.1, read on the forward strand.
GTGAAGGAGGTCAAGCGTCCTCCTCTCTAGCGGTGATCCACACAGCAGGGCTGTGACGACGCTCCTCAAAACTCCAAGCTTACTCTGAGGTAGAGAGGGGAAGGAGAATAAGAGAGGCAAGCAAATACTCTAGCCTATGAGGCTCTGAATCCCTCATATTTATAGAGGTCCCATGTCAAAACCTAATGGATCCTCCCCTAGTAGGTATTGGATCTACATCCAATAACCCAAGCCTTTTAGATTAGTGGATCTCTATCCAATAATCTCTCATGGGCTCTTATTGGATCTCGTCCATGGGATCCAATAATTCAGGGGCTTATTGGATATCCAATAAGACAAGGGCTTCGTCGGATATCTCATATCCGAACCTCTACTCATCGCAATGCCTACCATATATGTGTGACCCTCTAGGCCCAATATCGAGCTGGCCGTAAGTCATACCTGTCAGAACTCCTTCTAACTCAGTGAATTATTATATTTGTAATAATTCACTTGACTCATCGACTACGAACGTACTAGGCCACTATGTCGTAGTCCCTATACGATACAGGGAAATCCAATCCATTGGACCTATCTATCCTTAGTTACCATGTACCTATAGTCCATCATCCATCTAATATCCCAAAGACCGTATATCGAGCATGATGCTGTCAGACCGATCGGTTTATACTCGAGTTTCACTTTAATCGGATTCTCCTAGAGAACTCTTTCTCTCTTAACCCGAATGACCTTGGCTAGGGATTTGTCTGAGCAATAACACATGGGATATTCCTTTCATGACGCCGAGAGTGGATGATCCTCTATCAACACTCAATAGCCCTCGTAAGGTCGATTACCACTTCCAATGACCAGTTGTACTAGATCTGGGACAACCAAACCTATAAGTATGATATCAAAGAGTGGAGCACTCATACAGGACATCCTTGGTATCTCAAGTCTAAGGACCAGATATACCACTAGGACTATGGAATCACTGTCCGACAATAAGGCATCATCAACCATCTAGCATTCCGTAAGCAGATCAATCAGTGAACTCATTCTCCAATGAGCACCTATACTATATCCCTAGTGTCCCTACACGAGCAACTATGAGACCAACTGCATCCATCATATGGACGGGTATACAGCACACCAGTCTGTTCGGTTATCATGATGTCCCTCTCGAGTAACCTATGACCGAGATTATTTAGGATATGTGTTTAAAGACGAATCGATCTCATTTTCGTGATCTCATCACGATCTGATTCCCATTGCACAAATCCAAGGACATCACAATATATATATGCATATATGCAATAGTTATAAAGTGATATATACCAAAATATAATAAGCAAAAAGATTCTGTATCAAGTCACACGTGCCATCACTCATGTGATTGACTTGCTGGGCACCTATGACTAGCAGTTGTGGCATAGGTGACTAGGACACATGAGCGAGAAGGGCTGCATGCTCTTTCCAAGAAAGAGGTATTGTCAGACCTCAGAGGTATACATCTGAACTCTTGTTTTGATTGTTTGGTTAGTAAACAATATTGAGTTTCATTTGTTAGTCCTACTATGTCTAGAAAAATATATGTCTTAGACCATGTTTATACCGATATATGTGGCCCTTTGAGGACAAAAACTCATGATGGATCTATTAATGTTCCTGGTATCAATTGTGCACTTTATTTTGTCACTTTTATAGATGATTTTTCTAGGAAAGTTTGGGCCTATGCTATGAAGACCAAAGATCAGGTTATTAATGTCTTCAAAGAGTTTCATGCTAGAGTTGAAAGGAGACAGAAAGGTAATTGAAATGCATAAGATCATATAATAGTGGTGAGTATATAAGATTGTTTAATAATTATTGTAGGTCACATGAAATCCAATATGAGATGATAGTTCCTGGTACACCTCAGCATAATGCTATTGTAGAGAGGATAAACCGCACTATCATTGGAAAAGATCAGATGTATGCTTTCACAAGCCAAGTTACCCAAAAAATTTTGGGATGAGGCTTTGAGGACTATAGTTGATGTGATCAACTTGTCACCATATACAACCCTAGATGGTGATGTTGTAGAGCATATATGGTTAGGGAAAGATATTTCCTACAAGCATTTGAGAGTGTTTAGTTGTCATGTATTTGCATATGTTCCAAACAATGAGAGGTCCAAGCTAGATGGCAAGACAAAAAAATGTATTTTTTTGGCTGCTCACATTATCAGTTTGGTTACAGGCTTTGGGTTCCAAAAAAATAAAAGGTGTTTAGAAGCAGAGATGTAGTTTTCTTTGAGGATCAAACCTTTAAGAATTTGAAGAAGAAGGCACCAACCAAGACTTCTGTAGAAGGATTAATATATTATGACTCAATTACTCCTCTAGTATATATCATGGTGATGGGAGAGATGTGCAAGAAGATGGTGTAGGGTCTAATGTTGATCTACCTACTGGACATGTTGAGCAAGAAGAAGTTGGAGAGCAACTTCTCGCAGAACCTTAATTGAAAAGATCTTCTAGACAGCGTCAACCTTCCAAAAGATACTCTACAAATGACTATGTGATGCTTACTGATGTAGGTGAACCAGAGAGTTACCAGAAAGTAATTGAAAGTGAGTAGAAAAAGAAGTGGTTTGTTGCTATGCAGGAAGAGATGAATGCTCTTCAGAAGAACTACACTTATGATTTGATGCAACTACTAAAGAAAATGAATGCCTCAAAGAATAATTGAGTTTTTAGGTTGAAGACTCAAGAATATTATTCTTAACTAAAGTACAAAACTAGATTGATTGTGAAAGGCTTTGGTCAAAAGAAATGTATTGACTTTGAAGAGATTTTTTCTCTTATTATTAAAATATCTTGTATTCGTGTTGCTCTTGATATTGCTACTAGCTAGGACTTAGAGGTTGAGCAATTAGATGTGAAAACAGCTTTCCTTCATGGTGATTTTGAAGAGAATTTATATGGAGCAACCATAAAGTTTCAAAGTCAAAGGTAAAGAGAACTTTGTCTGCAAGTTGAGAAAGAGCTTGTATGGGCTAAAGCAAGCTCCAAGATAGTGGTACAGAAAGTATGATTCATTTATGACAGAAAATAGATACAAAAGAGCGGCTTCATATCATTATGTGTACATCAAATGGTTTGGTAAGGATTTTATTATTCTCTTACTTTATTATGTTGATGACATGCTTATCCTTAGGAAAGATATATCTACAATTAACAGGTTGAAGAAGGAACTTAGTGAGTCTTTTGCAATGAAGGACATGAGACTAACAAAGTAAATACTGGGCATGTAGATTTTTCGTGACAGAAAAATCAAGAAGATTTGGTTGTCACTGGAGAAATACATCGAGAATGTATTAGAAAGGTTTAGTATGAGTAATGCAAAGCCAGTTGGTTCTCCTCTTGCAGGTTACTTTAAGTTGTGCTCAGAACAGAGTTCATCAAGTGATGAGGAGAATGAGAAAATACAAAAAGTTTCATTTACTTCAGCAGTTGAAGGTTTAATGTATGCAATGATATATACAAGGCCAGACATCATATATGCAGTGAGTGCTATAGTAGATTTCTTACAAATCCAAGCAAAGAGCACTGGGCAATAGTGAAGTGGATTTTTAGATATCTTAGTGGGAGCCCTAAGGTTTGTTTAAGCTTTGGAGGTAGACCACCTGTGTTGACAGGTTACACAGATGTAGATATGACAAGAGATATTGATACGAGGAAGTCCACATCAGGTTTTGTACTTACTTTTACAGGGGGAGCTGTGTTATGACAATCTAGATTACAAAGGTGTATTGCTCTCTCCATGACAGAAGTAGAATATATTGCTGCTATAGAGGTTTGCAAAGAAATGTTATGGATGAAAGAATTCTTATAGGAATTGAGGTTGAAATAGAAAAATTATGTGATGAATTATGACAGCTAGAGTGTCGTCCATTTGTGTAAGAACTCAACTTTTTATTCCAAGTCAAAGCATATAGATGTCAGATACTATTGGATTTGAAATGTACTTTTCACATAGATAACAATGGAGTAGATATGTTGACAAAGACATTACCAAAAGAAAAATAGGAGATATGTCGATAGTTGATCAATATGATTTCACATTGAGGAGTCATGAGACAACCTCTCTTATGGGCTAAAGGGGAAGGTTATTAGGCTAACATCCTACAAGTTTAGCTCATAATGGGCTTTAATAGCCCACAGTACACCCCCCTTTCAAGTCAAACCCTAGATCTAATAAGGGGGGTGTGGGGGATGCGAAAATAGAAGAGGAAAAACTACAACAATGAGGTAGAAAATTGCAGTAGTATCTTGATTAAAAAAGGAAGAGAAAATGATAGAAAAACAAGAGAAAGAAAGAAAAGAAGACAAGGACAACGCAGAAAGACTATTCTGCAGTATTCTCATCTCAGGTGAGATTAGATTTATAGTAGATTATTGCTATGATTACTTGGGGAGAATTTGAATATTATGCATAGTGATGTAATCCTTGTATCATAGTTATTCTTTTGAGATTGTTACTTAGGTTTTGGGCAAAAGATTTTGAGATTTACATATTCATTATTCTTATAGTGGATTATCTCTGGTTTGTCCTGTAGTTTTTACACTGTTGGAAGAATTTTTCATATAAATTTTAGTATCATATTTGATTATAATTTTTATTTAATTTTATTATATGTTATAATCTGTCAGTGCTTGTAAGTATAAAAAATAATTCTTCTTTATATTCCATCAGCTTACTGCTCTATATAGTTCTAGTATTTCTGTATATTCTCTCTCCCAAGCGTCCTCGATGCCGCAGGGGTGGGTTACATACAACCGCTGGGGCCAAGAGAACAACATCATTGTTCCGGTCGTTGCACCGTATCATCTACTTGGGGGTGACAGAACATCCATCTCCAATGGATGATCTTGTCGGATTGCAAACAACTTAATCTATTTTATGTAGAACCTAAAAGAAATCTAATGGAGTCTCACAAACTTGACGATTGTGCTGGGAAGACAAATATGATGAGTTGGAATCATATACCAAGACAGCGTAATTATCTTCCTCATGACGATTCACCTTGTATGAACTCTTTAGTCTATGCTAAGATATTTTTCTTAAAAAAAAAAAAACACTTTCTATCACTTCGTATGAACTTTTTAATCTAAGTTTGTAATATATTTTCGTTTTTTTATTTTTATTTTTTAAAACTTAGCTTGATACAAACTTACAGTATGAGTACCACACGGCAGCCGTGTGAAAGGCCAGCAAAGTTATTTCACATGTATTTGTTTAAGTTTTTTTTTAAAAATAAGAAATACATTTTTCCTCAACGTTCAACATCCTCTTATTTCAAATACAACCGATACAACAAGAAGCAATTGGTAGTCATGTCTTCCTAATATTACTATTTTGGCTGGATCATTGATAGAAATTTATGCTTATAAGATGTGACTAACAATGGACTCTTCCGAGAGGCAGCGTTAAGACAGGGTTCATAAATAAATGGCAAAAATAATGTTCAAGGATAAAATGCCTTACCTCCGACACGTATATATACTACAATTATAGTAAATGGAACGGAGGATTGATTATGACCGATTAATTGGACGGCTCCTACAAAATCATCATTCGCTCCGATACTCCACACCCAACGTGTAATGGTGGCAGCGGCCGCACCCGAGTTTACTCTTTCACCCCTCGGTCGTCTCGCGGCCGTGCGAGGCCAATTCCTGAAAGAAAGAGTATATATATATATATATATATATATATATATATATATATACACTCCCTCTCCCTCCACGCCGCATCCACCACGGCCGGGGTGGCAAGCCAACCTGGTTCGAGGCGGAATTCGAATTGATACGCCAGGAAGCAGGAGATAAGTTCCTTCCCTCGATTCCTCCCATTCTTCCTTGTCTCTCGGTCTTCGCCCTTTGTTTGGTGGTATTATCTTTCTCTCTTTTATATATATATATATATATATATATATATAGAGGTGCGGAAGGAGAGGGAGGAACGGTTTTACAGATATATAGAAAGAGAGAGAGAACGAGAGAGAGGTGCTCCTACCGCCATGAAGGTTACAAGTGCGGTCGCAATTGCGTCGACGGTGATCACTGCCGCCGCCTCGTACTCGACTGCGTTGTCCGGCTCGCTCTCCGACTCCAGGGCCCAAGGTCCAAGCCAGGTAATTGGCCCTCGTGGACATCAGTAGACTCCCCTCATGAAATAGTTCCTCGAATTGGTTCTTGCGATTGCGCAGGACTCAGCGTCTCAATCAAAGCAGGAGGAGCAGCCGCAGCCGGGAGATGGATTCGCTCCCAGATTCGACGGCCTGCGGTTCATCGAGACGCTCATCACCGCACATCGATGAGATGGTAGCGCACAAACTCCTCAAGTTTGGGTGATGATTGATCACGACCATTAATCACTGTACACACATGATTCATGAAAGATGCAAGTCTATGATTGATCATTACTCCTTTACTTGTTGGGGTTGTGTTTTTTAGGAACGAATAAGAAAGGTGTTCCTTGAGGCGTGCTGTTCCCTTTTAGTTTCCTCCTCCACAACTCAATGTCGTTGACTGCGTCACACACCCCATCTCATCTGCATAGAGAACGTGATCCAGAAGAAAAAAATAAGATTCAAGTAAGTAAGATGGAACACATTCTCCTGCTTCACTTGTGATTCAAATCAAGTCAGGAGATCCGACGAATCAACTATCGACTATCGAGCTTGCCGGAGTTGACGATCGAGCTGTTACGCTTGCCTCCATGGCTTCCCATGTTGCGGAGAGTTGACCTGGGATGATCTACACCAACTAGCGAGAAGCAAGTCGGAGGAATCTCTCTGATACCCGAGTCATAGATGTGCACACAAACATTTGTAACGAGGCAGGATGGTTGGTGTTGAATCAGACATTGCTTTGGTGCCAGCAAGTGTACATTTATAATAGATTGTCACGAGGGAGGGGTTCTACTCGTGCGTGGAGTCATACATAAACATGAGATGACAATTAAACAGGGCTGGTGGTCGGACAGACTCGTATGCCTCGGAGTAATAATATATCCGATCTGATGGCTTTATTTAGAATTTTTCTTTCTTTTTGAAGAACATGTCTAACATGTGATAAATCATTACGAGAGGATCGGCTCAATCATCATCACATGCAGGCAGGAAACGGCTCACGCACGAAAGCGAATTGTCTGTGGTCTGTACATGAGACGAGTCGTGCGGAGAAAAGATAGGGATAGTATTTCTTTAATCCACGTTGGTGGTAATCTTAAAACGAGATTCATCACTGGCAGTAACCGATGGGAAAAAAGAAGAAGCTACGAGTGGTGGTTCCGAGTTCCAACAAAGAACGCGTCCCGACTGCACAAACATTCAATACATTTTTGGGAGTGGGCACAAAGCAGACTGGGAAGAAGGACGAGGAGCCGATACAAACGAGTGGCACGTACTGGTTTCCTGACTGAGGCAATGGAAAAGCTCCACTTCGACAAAACCCACCCACGAATAACTAAAGAAAACATAACCACCACGACGAGAGTTCTAGACGGTCGTTGGATGGCACATGCTTGGATGCGGAAGCCAACGGATCCAAAGAACAGTGTCCGCTACCGAACGGGTTTGCAGCATATGATAAATTTACTCTTTAAGAACTTCGGTCTCGCTAAAACGATATCAAAAGCTTTTCAGGGATTACTTACTACATAACTGGATTTGAAGGACCTTTATCCATGTCCTACTCACTAAAACCTATCACTTCTTATTGCGGTCCTGCCTTAATTCATTCCTAAAAACCTCACACTTTTCCTACATGACTTTTTCTTTCCCTTTTTTTTTTTTTTCTCTCTCCTTGATTACAGAAACACATCGAGACAACTGATACGTTTACATAAACGGAGAAGCCAATGAATTCACAAGAATAAGAGAACTAAAACTAAGTGCTTTCAAAATAGCAACTCCATGTTTCTTGGGTCCTAACAAACAAGTTAAACCAGCTCTTAGTTTTAGAAGAAATTACGGAAGAGTGAATGATGCCAAAAATCAAGTGAAGAGGATAATAAATCTGCTACACGACAGACAAGCTACTTTACTTCCTATTGAAAGCTTCAAGGAAAAGAAAAATAGCAAACATAACTCACATTCCAGGAGGGAGGGACAAATCTCTTCAGCTTTTCTCTTCTGTCACCAATCGAAGCCTAACAAAATTTCAGAAAACCGACTTCATATGCAGTCAATGATTTTTGTCATAGATCAACAAGTGAAGTTAACTGAGCCAGATTCAAAATTAGCTATTAAGGTAGTTATCAGGTTTGGTTGCAAATACCTCACCCATTATTATCATGCTTGATATGAGTTAGGGATGACAATGGGAGTACCCACATCTACCCAACCCACTTAAATCAGATTTAGCTATTGAATTAGGAAGATAGATACCCAAGTTAGGTTCAGTTAACAGATATGAATAGTTGGGTTCAGATAGTATCCAATCTGCTATCATCCCTAACCTCCTCTCCCCCATCCTAACTCCTCAAGCATAGGAGCTCTTGGTAGCCAAAAGTGGGTGTCCCATGCCCACAATAAGAGATGACCAAACTGCGCTTCATCCAACCACAACAGTACCTCTTCCATCTAGAAATAAAGCTCTAATATTATCATAATCATCAGCTTATCTGATCAACCTCACATTTGGTAGGCTAAATGCTACATATTGTTCACATATCTACAAAGAAAACTTTACTAGGTTGCAGTAACACGTATTGTCATCTATTCTTGCTTCCACAACTTGGCATCCCCAGCCACTTGACAGAGCCACCACATCACATCAACCTAGCAGGATTATCACGAAATCAGGCAAAATATATACTACACCACCAACTAGCTCCAGTGCCAATAACAAGTCCAAACAAAAGTGCCATAACTCCAAAAAGAGAGAAGACAAACCTCATCAGGCCCTTCATTAAAGCATTTCCACTAACTGGTATTCCGAAACACTTGGATGAGTATGATAGAGGCCACTGTGGTTATGAAAGATAAGATCAAGCATCTTCTACAGTCTACCTGATACAAATATCAACCGACCATTATCATTGCACCCTGCCACTAGTTTTGGTGCCATCACAAATCCAAAAAAATTCTTTACTGCCCTGACAAGTTTAAAAATTCTTATGGTAATAATCATCAATCATTTAGAAAAAAAAGATTCCATCATATGGTGCTGGTAAACAGTAGGATCAGAGAAAGTCAGTAAGGCCATCAATGATAACAGGAAGATAGATCAACCACCATGTGTAACAAAACTCGAAACCCTGCAAACCAAATCCAGAGCTTTCATGTGGTTGCATTCTTATTTGTCCTTAGGCATGGAAGGGCATATGACTTGTACAAGTTATTTTCTTCTATAATCTATCTCTAAAGCTATTGGGTAATCTCTTGAATCTGACTATCTCAAACTAGTCTACCCTGCTTGCGAGCATTAAATGCAATGTCCTCTGCTCCCATTGCCAATAGGTGATTAACTAAAGACAACAGGAATGTGGAAACAGCTTGCCTCAAATCTTCATGTTCAAAATCGACTAATTCTTGATCGTAAAAGAATAAAAGAAAACATCATGAAATAGAAAATAACAGAATGGGTCTTGTAGGACCACAAACAATTAGAAAGAAGATTTTGTGTCCAAGTATTCTTGCATACCAAACAGAATGTATACCGTCTAAGTGCAAACAAGCATACATATTATCCTAAAATTACTGAATAAATTGACATTCTTCTGTCCTAATATGCCTTTAAAACTAAACAACATTCATGCAACATAAACTAGTACTTGTTTATTTCTGTATTTCTGTTGGGCTCAAAACTCTTGAGCAGATGAGACAAGAAGTATAAGAACAAAAACAGTCTTAACAGTCTTCACTAATTATATCCAAAATTCATCATATTCAATACAGTATACTCAGAATATGGTAGTTTGAGTATGAAAAGCGAGAAATAAGCCAGTTGAGATGGACTGCACAGAGCAACAAAATATCTTGCAGAAATAATCTAGTCATCTAATGTCAATGATGCATCTTAGTGTTTTATTGGCTTCATTCAAGCAGCTTCTGGCTTAAGATCTAGAGGCACAAATCAGCAAACACAGACATGTCTGCTAAAATTGATGTTCCACCAACAAAGCTTCAGTATTCAAGTAAAGCATGCATAAAAGCAACAGAAAAGAAGAATCAAGAGTACAAAGCCACCCACTTCGAAGGTAAGTTTGACAAGAGCACCTAAAAAATATGAAATGAAATCATATCCCAGACCAAGCATCAATATGGTATTGTATAGGTTCTTTACAGTTTTTGTCAGATCATCAATGTATTCCACAAGATTAACATAAACAGCTAAAGATCTGAAAAAGGATAGGTGTTGATCTAACACCATAGAACATCTAGTTCAATCTAGATGGAACTGAAAACCACTTTGATCATGGTTGTATTGCATAAGTACAAAATACACATCATGATATAAGAAAACCATGAAACCTGCATTGAAGAACCATTAAAGATACTCAAAGATAATATGTATTTTTATAGCAAAGTGCAACATAAGCATCATCATTAACCAGATAGACTAAAAATCTTTGACGCCTGCAGCACTCATCGACAAAGTTAATCATTTGAAACCATACAAGCATATCTGTACTTAATTCTATATGATAACCCAACTCCAGCAGCAGACTTAAAAGAAACGGATTGCCATTCAAGAGATAGAGAGAAGAAAGGCAAGGCAAACCGCAATCGATCCTTGGACCGCTTAGATCTTGTCGATGTCCTCGTCCTCGAACTCGATGTAGTCATCAGCGCCGCCCTCGTCCACCTCATCGAGTCCTCCGATGCCCTCGTTGAGGCGGATGTTCTCCGGGAGCTCTCCATAGGCCTTCAAAAGGCGGGCCTCGTCGGGCATGTACTTAAAGATGACGTCGGCCTTGTCGTCCTGGTAGTCGCGGAGGCCGACGAGGATGATGTCACCGGCGGCGATCCAGACCTTCTTGTGCATCTTACCGCGGATATGGCAGAGCCGCTTGGTGCCATCGATGCACATGGTCTCGCAACGGCCGTTGCCGAGCATCCGGAGAACCTGAGCGTACTCCTGGCCGTCCTCCTTGAAGACCAGCTCGCGTTTCTCGTCATCGGCCTCGTTCTTCCCGCGCTTGCGGTTCTTCCCTCCCTTACCCTTGTTCTTCGGCATCCTTGGCGGGGTTCGACCGAAACCCTAACCCTAGCGCTCGATCCTTTTCTTTTACCTTCCCCCAATCTGAGCCCTTTTTATATGGCGTTCGAAGGATGGCGTGGAGGCCACGGAGTCCATAGATTTAGTCGGACACGGCCGTTTTCTTATACAAGAGGGAGTTCGGAGGGGATGGGTACGAGTGAATCTGCTGTTGCATGAATCCCGAAGCAAACCCTATGAGACAAAAAGCAGGCCGAGGCCCATTCTCAGGCCCAGATCGAACTTTCATGAACACGTGACGCTCCCGATGACCCCACCGCTTCCGGACGGTCACTGGGGGTTGTGGACCCCACAGGGGAGTCCGAGGGTCGATTGATGCCGTCGTAATAAGCACACGTCACCTCCTCTTTACTGGAAGGGGGAGGGGGGGGGAGCCGTCTATTGCTCAGTCGATCCCGACGGGTATAGGATTTCGAATTAACTATACATTTATCATAATGGGTGAAGATAACGGAATCAACCCGTACAAAATTTGTTGGCTGATTCAGTTACGGCACCTGTATCGTCTTTGACCTGTAAAAATTGGGGGAAGTTTAGTTTCTGGTATTAATTATAGGAAAAGAGAATTGCAGGAATCAAGCGGAGAAAAATGGAAAACGCCAGTAAGAGCGAAAGAGCGAGCAAGCGATGGATCGCGATCCCATCGTTTTTCTCTTACTTTGAATCTTAATCGCTTCTTTCCCTTACACCAGATTCGATTCTGCATCATCGCCTCACCGAGGGAACGATGGAATCGCCGTAACTCCAAATGTTGATCTCCTAGGCCTCCGAGTTCACAGTGCACGTTTTATTTAGATGTCGCAGTTGGGTCTTCTCCTCGAATTCCTTCTCCTGTTCTTTGGTATGAGTTTGACGCGTTTATCTAATGCTTTCATGTTTGCTTCAGATTTGGTGGTTTCCGTTGTTTAGCTTGTGGGTTGGACCCTCATTCGCTTGCGAGTAGTTGCTGTTGATAACTTGGTGGGAATACGCATGATTTTTTTGTTCTTTCTCTTCTATTAAGTGTGTAGAATGTTTCTACTTGTTTTGTTTGATTGTCTCCCCCCAATTTTGGCCCTGCTAGCTTTGGTTTCCTTCTCTAATCATTTGAGATCATTTGATTTAAAGGTTTACTGGATCATGCATAGTAAGTACTATTCAGCTCTATTACCGACTGTTTGTCTAATGGATGACCAGGATAAATGGTGGAATGTATTAGAAGTCATCTGGTTGAGAAAAACATATATCTTTAGTAGGGAAACGGAGGCTTGGGACATCATCAGATCTTTCTGTACAAGGGCTCAACATTGTCATCTCGAAAACCATGAAGAAGTTCCATAAATCTACGAACAATGCTTACTTTTTTTTGTTTTAATGTAACTTCTTATGAACAAAATGCTTACTGTAAGTTTGCCTAATTTAAGATAGAATGCTAGGCCAGACTTCAAGCCTTATAAAATCCGTAATACAAAAATATAATGCCTAGAGTCATGACCGGAGACTCACTTTAATGCTTCAGTGGTAGTGATCTTACATTTATAGGACTATTTATGTCCATATAAATATAAATTTATAGTTATGAAATTTCTTTTTTGACAATGTTTGCTGTTGTTTTGACAAAACATGCCTTAATGGTCATTCTGGAATAGGAACCTCTTTGTTTCATTAAATTTATATGTTCTACTATCATCTTAAGATATGCAATTGTTCTGCTATCATCTTGAAATGTTGGCTGAAAGTAATTTTCAGGGACCATATCTATTGTTCCTTATTTTATGCTTGTATCTAATTGGAGTAGGTGATACATGTTTCTTGTGTTGCATGGTACACAGCTCTTGAACTTGGAAATTGCTTTTATCTGTGTAAAGTGTCATCTATTACCACATGATGCTTTGAACATCAATCTTCTGTAAAGTATGAAATGGAGAATTTAGACGATTTATTTTGATGTACTCACTTTTTGACTAATTGTTTGATTTTCTCATACCAAGTACATAACCAATTTGTTTGCCTCTGGTAGATAAATTTTATTACAGAAGTCTGAGGAAATGAGCCACTAATGGAAACTACAGAATCAAGGCCAGCTCGGCAGCGCATTGCAAGCCGTTGCCTAGTCCAGGAAGATGCAGAAGGAGCTCCAAGGTTGGCTTGCTTTCCATCATATACCTCGGTTAACATTCTGGGCTATGAGAATACTGCAATCGCACAACATTATCATGTCCCGGAATTCATGCCTTCAAACAGGAACCCCATGAATCCTAATCTATCTCCTGAAACAAAAGGGCGGGTTCAGCTCCAACCCATCGTTGGGTGCCTGAAGGATTTTACTTGTGAGCAACTAAGTTCCATAGAATGGGAAGTTATCGAGAAGTATACGGAAACTGCAGTCCCAACATCAAAGTTGGATGGGGGGGGGGGGGGGGGTGGTCTTTGCCAGTTAACTTTATTAAATTTGTACTTAAAAGGGAAGATCTGGTATCAACTGCTTCCATGAAGAGTGGTTCTGGAACTAGGGTCAAAGAGATGAATACAACAACCATCTATTCACAACAGCCACTAAAGCAGCAGACAAATATGGATTTTGTTTACAAGGTGGAAAAACTTTTGGCTCTGAAGCCGGTTGATCAGTTAGCTTTGAGGAAGTCAGACGAGGCTTCTTCATACCTTGAAACGCCTTGGTCTGGGTGTAACAAGCCTGAGGGATGGTGGCGTATTGCAGATAAAGATGATTTGGCTGTGTTGGTTGCCCAAAAATCACTGCAGCATATTGAAAATTGTGATCTGCCCAAACCCACCCAGACAGTTCATTATATGAAGGACTTATTTTCTTCTATTGAGAATTTGGATGCTAGTGAAATATTTCAATCATCATTTGGCATATACAATGCCAATGAGTATTCACATGATTCGTGTTCTAGTGGGAGTTCTGATGACATGAATTTGCCTTTTGGTGAAAGGGGCTGTTTATTGCATGAGTCAGAGAAATTGTACAGGCAAGGGGCTGTTCAGCTCTTACTCTGTTTTGTCTTTCTGCAAGTTCTTATGTTGTTTCATCACACTGCACGGTATCATATTTATATTCTCCTGAGTTTTAATAAATTCATCGGTAATTATGTGCATTAACTGTTAACCTAAGTTCCTTATCTATTTGCACTTGAAATGGATGAGCACACCTTCTCAAATAAAGTTATATTATGTATATTGTTGTCTAATACCATTTGGAGTCTGGCTTAACTCAAGATTAGAGAAACAATCTGTAGAAGCCATCTTATGCAGATTAAGTAGACATATGATCAATAATATGAAGTAGATTTTGGATAGCTGCATTGTGATATGAATACAAATACATCACATACACATTTATGCAACCATATGTGGCTCCAGCAGGATATAGAAACAAATCCCTTTATCAACTTTTAATTTAAACCAAACTCGCCATCTAATACATGAGTGAATTGTCTTGACCGACCTATAGAACCATTTAATAGAAAAGTCAGGTTAAGCTGAGTAAAACATGGCATGATCTAACCTGTTTAAATGGCATATTTGTATGACATGCTTGACACAGTAAGCCAAAGGGATGCTATTAACATGATTAGTCGATTTTGGTCGTTTAAGTCAGTTTCCTGCACCTGAACCTAACTCATCTTTTAATTAGGTTAGTCATGTTAGCCCAATTATGACGGACGACATATAAGTGACCAGAATATACGAATATTATGGTCTTTTACATGGTGATTCTTTGGTTCAGTTAAAGAATTGCCTTTGCCATAGAGACGAAGAAGCTAAGCGTGCATTGTTATACAAAGAACTGCATAATAATCCTTGCACCAATTGAAAGTCGTTGATAATATCGAATCACAACAGATTTGCATAATTTCTATGGTAGATATTTTTCATAATATGTTAATGATACTTTGAACCCCATTTTACATATTCTTCAGTTTCTTTGTCCATCCAAGCAGTGACAGTTTTACTTAAGCATGCTCCTAACTGTTGATACTATTCGACATGGCATGCTCCTCACTGTTGATACTATTCGACATGGGATGTTACTGCCTTTTTTTTTTTTTCTTAGCTAAAAGTACGTCTTGTAGGGGAGAGATCCTCCATGTGTCTACGAGCTTGATGAATATAATTCGTTATAACAAAACTTTTATGGAGAGCATGAAAAGAATGTAAAATTATCCGACATCTTTAGTCAACTTTAGGTATATGTTTTATTACTGTATACAGCAATTGCAAGTGTTCTCGACAGAGCATCTCTTATCGTAATTTTTTTAGGATAAACAAACACAAAAGATTAGAAAGACTCATCGCCTCTCATGAAATCATTTGAATAGTCTTGGCAAACGGATTGATGTGTGACGTGACGTGAATCAGTAGAAAGCGATGCAAGTGAAATGGAAACACGGATTGCACGTAACAAGGCCAGGCCGAGTTGGCCCTGTTTTGTCGATGATGGGCGCGGGACTTATTTTAAGCGGATCCTATTTGGACGGCTGCTGATGATCGACGGCGGCTTCCTGTTGATGCACATCTGATGATGTGCCGCATTTGATCCGAACGAGCGAGGTAGCGCCGTGTGATTGGATCGGAACCCGATCGACAGCGCGAAGAGCGAGGGATGGAGCTGGTGATGGAGAAGCTGAAGATTTTCCGTGGTGCAAGAGACCGTCGTCGCCGCCTCTTCCCTTGTCGCCGGCGGCATCGGTGCCGATCCCTCCCCTGATTGGATGAAACCCTACTCACCTTCTCCGACCGCGGATCGGACCGATCGGAGATGCCTGAGCGCACTTTTTCGATGATTTATTACGTTTGCTAATTGATTTTCTCCGATAGCTGGCAGTTGTAGATGTTGCCAATAGTTAGAATTCAGTGCTTGATGGTTTATTATGGTCTGACAGTATGATGTGATTCCCTGCTGACCGATATGTGATGCTTAGTTCGAGAAATTGGAGGGAAATACAGCAAAAGAGTCTAGATACAGTGGTGGCACTCATGATTGACAATATCGGTGGACTATGGTAGTCACGGAGGAGAAAAAAAGAAAGGATATGATATGTAAGTTTAGCCATCCAGAATAACTTGTGTCTGGAGGTATGACCTATGTTTTACCATTGGAAGACATGGATAAACCCATATACAACTGGGATGAATAAGCTAAGCCCATATTTAACAATCTCATCGGCTTAGTTTGCACTTGATACAAACATGATCATGAGGTCTTGAAAATTGAATTTATTCATTTGAGAAGAAACAAAATTAGGCCATTAAAAAATCAAAAAGAGAGTTTGTCTGGATATAGCCAACTTATCTCTTGATGCTTAATGTTGGTTCTTGCTTTTAGGCTTGTAATAGTGGCACCATCGGTGTGATTATCAAGTTATGAAAGGCAAAGACATAAAAATTAATGCTTCTCTTGTATGTGCACGGGTCACTCTTCCACGATAATTAGCTACCACCGAATGCTTGGTACTCTAAATCCAAACTTTGCAAGGTTGGAAGTGTGTTTGGAATCAATCATAAGATTTAGGATCAGTACTGATTTAGATTGACCAAACAGTTGAATTTGATCATGTTTTTTATTCTTCTTGTAATTAGATCATTGGGATCAGCCCAAAGTTGATCAGGGTTGTGTTGGCTGCAATTAGTTAAACATGTTGGTAATTGGTCAAACCGTGGGGAATTTTGTAGTTGTCTAGAAATGCAGGACTAGGGGGAAGTGCTGCTTGGTTTTTATAGGCATCATTCGCTAGTGCGAGATTTACCTTTTAGTCATATTTCGTAGTAGGTGACAGAGCTACAAGTTAGACGTACTTTTTGCTAATAAAAGATATCTGATGTTAGATGGACATAACCATATTGGTTAAACAACTTAACCTAATCGATTAGGAGATGCATTTTCTTGTGCATTATGCTTTACACCATACTTATACCCTCGAAGAGAACATGGATTACGCAACGTGATAGGCATCGCTGTTGAATCTCGGATTTTGATGATGAAATCAATTAATGCGTTTACGATCTAATCTACGTTTTGAGTGACGTAAGACTAACTTCGATCAAAAAAGGTAAATCGATTAAAGCAGGAGGAATCGGACGTTCGGTCGGAGTGAAACATATCAGGAGATTGGACGTCGAGCAAAAAGATCGGTCGATATACTGGCAGAAGGACTTCGTGCCATGAGTTCGGGCATCGGGCCAAAGAATCGGACATTACGCCAAGGAGATCGGATGTTGCAGAGGTCAAAATGCCGACTGGGGAATACGCCGAAGGAGATGACGATGCACCAAAAGATCAGACAAAGTACCGGATAAACCAATGACATGTCGGACAAAGGTTTTATGCTTTGTAATTATTTGTTTAGATTCAAGTAGTTTAGAGTCTAATTGAGTCGATTTTGGGATGTAACTATGCTAACTCAATTAGGGGCAAATTGGGCCTGAGTTTGGATTATTTTGGGCTAAGTGGAAGGCCCATTCGGTCACCCACAAAAGGGCCATGCGGTGGCTGTTAGGATCAAGAGCGACACTAAGAGGGGGATGAATTAGTACAATGAAAAAACATCAATTTCATAAAATATTCGTTTCGAT
This sequence comes from Musa acuminata AAA Group, assembly GCF_036884655.1. Taxonomy (NCBI): domain Eukaryota; kingdom Viridiplantae; phylum Streptophyta; class Magnoliopsida; order Zingiberales; family Musaceae; genus Musa; species Musa acuminata. The sequence continues at coordinate 12,942,969 of NC_088330.1, forward strand.
TCAAACCATTTCAGAAGGATGTTGAACTCGAGAGCTTTCATAAAATTATAAAGAGAAGCTTAAAGAGGTTTGCAGTAATATAAATTACACAAAAGAAAAATCAAACAAGAATTTAGAGTAATTTGGTCGATGTGACCTACATCAACTTCGGATTCCTCCTCTGTCGAGATCACTAGTGTCCACTAAAGGCCTTCCTTCAATAGGCGAAGACCAACCACCTTTTACCGCTCTTTCTTTTTTTGTCGGGTTTAGGAGATAACCCTTACAAGCCCCACTCCTCTTTCTTGGATGTTTACAAAGCTAAGAGAGGGAGGAGAGGACTCTTTCTCACTTTTACAATACTTAACACCCCAAAGATTCAAGAATATGTTAAACACTTTCGTGCCCTTTTATACAGAAAAGGGTGGGATTTTTATAGGCCCTAATGGCTTCAAAATTGGAGCAAAAAAATATCACATCCCTGGATTTCGAGGTACTGGCGGTACCACCACCATTACTGGGCGGTACTACCGCCTGCAGTCTGACACTGGGTGGTACCACCGCCTGACAAGGGCGGTACCACCGCTAGTAGCATTAATTGCCAACAGTATCATGTTAGAACCCTTGCAGATTCTAAACTTGGGGTTGATCTCTTTAGGGGATCGGCCTCCTTGGAACTCTATAGGGGTTCCTCCCTCCAAGTTGCTGCTCAAAGGCTGCAGAAAAGATTCATCTATTGCTTATCAAAAGAGGAGGAATACATGGCTATTTATAGGGTTTCTAAACCCTAACTCCTAATAGGACTCCTACTCAAGACTCCTACTTCTAACTAACTCCTAATAGGACTTCTACTCAAGACTTCTATTCCTTTACAACTCCTAATTCTTCTCTAAGAAACAACCTCCTAACCCTAGCCGGCCTCTTCACCTCTTTAATAGGGGTCGACTTGGTAGGTTTTACATGAATGTCCCTCTTAATTAGGACTCTCCTAGCTAGAGTCCTAACAGACCCGCCCTCTTCAAATCAGCCTTGTCCTCGAGGCTGACGATTCATGAATTTTGGGAATTTGATCTTCAAGTAGTCATAGTTCTCCCAAGTGGCATCTTCTGTTGGTAGGTTCACCCACTATATTAGCACTTTAGTAGTGGGTCGTCGTCATCGAGTCACGATCCATCGATCAATAATGGCACTTGGTTAGGTCTGGAGTTCTCCTTGGGTAGTCTTATTTGGTGGGTGGCTTTGGGCTGTCTCCAAGCACCTATTTACAACTTTCGTCTGGCCATCGGTTTGTGGATGATATGCTGTACTCCTTTTTAATTTAATACCCAGTATATGGAATAACTTTGTCTAAAATCTACTTGTGAAGATGCAAATAGAATTTGTCACAAGCATAATGCATCCCTTATAGTGTAATTCTTTTGAGTCCCAATTGTAATGAGCCACAGAGCTTGGTGCTTCCTCCAATTTTTTTATGATCTTACTAGTCTCTGAATCTTCTTGCCATTTCATCTTAATATCCTCAAGGAAGTCACTAGTCGGAAGTGAAATGGCCAAAAATTTAGCTTGCTTAGGTAGCCGTAAAAGCGCATCTGCAAGAACATTCTCTTTCCCCTTTTTGTAAGTTATTTCATAATCATATCCAAGAACCTTTGTTACCCATTTTTGCTGCTCGGGGGAAGATATCTTCTGCTCCAAGAGATATTTTAGGCTTTTATGGTTGGTCTTGATTTGAAAACATCGCCTGATCAAGTATGATCTCCACCTCGTTGCTGCGTGCACAATGACGAGCATCTCCTTATCATATGTTAACATGTTTTGATACGGGAGAGATAATTCCTTACTAATGTATGTGAGTGGTCGACCACCTTGCATGAGAACGTCTCCCATTCTGTCTCCATATGCATCGGCCTCAATGATGAAGGGTCAGTTGAAATCTAGTAGCGCTAGCAACGGCATCGTCGTTATGGTTGCCTTAAGTTTGTTGAAGGTAGTGGAGGCTCTGTCCAACCATTGGAAGACATCTTTTTCCAATAAGTAAGTAAGTGGTGCACTGATCTTTCCATAGTTTTTCACGAACTTACGGTAGTAGCCTGTTAAACCCAGAAAGCCATGTAGTGTTAGGATCAAGAGCACTAAGAGGGGGGGGGGTGAATTAGTGCAGCGGAAAACCTTTTACGATTAAAATAAAAACTGCGTTCGTTCGATAAAAGTGATTTCGGTAAGAAAGCCGATTCGTAAATCACTTTAACTTTTGATTAAGTGAGATACAGCAAAGATATAAATGCAGTTTGCAGTTATGATTCAAATCAGATAGTAGGTGCAAACTGAAATATGATATTCGTACGAAGAAACTGATTTACATCTAAATGCTGATTCGTAAATGACTTGATTAAGCGAGATGCAGTTTAAGCAAGGATATAAAGGCAGTTTGCAGTTATGATAGAAATCAAAATGTAAACGCAAACTGAAATATGATGATCGTATGAAAAAACTGATTTACGTCTAAACGCCGATTCGGAAAGTGCAAAGCTTGAAACCCGATCGCATATGCGCAGAAAGTAGTAAGCTTTTGAGGAGGTTTGCAGTAAAGATAATATGCTCAAAGTAAATGCAAACCGAGATTTAGAGTGGTTCGGTCAATCTTAACCTACTCCACTTTTGGCTTCCTCCACCGACGAGGTCACCGACGTCAACTAGCGGCCTTCCTTCAATAGGCGAAAGCCAACTACCCTTTTACAGTTTCACTCCTTTTGACGGGCTTAGGAGACAACCCTTACAGAATTTTCTCTCCTCTCTTTAAAGCTCAGAACTTGGAAGAAAAGAGGGAGAAGAACTTTTGGCCTTTACAACAATTTTGAGCTCTAAAATTCACAGAACAAGATCAGGATTTCGGTGTATATTTCGTGCCCTTTCAGTGTTGAAAGGGTGGGGTATTTATAGGCCCCAACCCAGTTTGAATTTGGAGCTCAAAACTGTCAATTCCCGGAATTCCGGGATCTGGCGGTTGCACCTCCTGACTGAGGCGGTTGCACCGCCTGGCAGAGCTCGAAGACTGAGCCTCTGGGCGGTGCCACCTCCTGTCAGGGGCGGTTGCACCTCCTGCCAGAGCTCGAAGACTGAGCTCAGGCGGTGCCACCGCCTGACTGAGGTGGTTGCACCTCCTACCAGAGCTCGAAGACCGAGCTCAGGCGGTGCCACCTCCTGTCAGGGGAGGTTGCACCGCCCAGTCTCGCTCGGAGACTGAGCCCAGGCGATGCCACCTCCTGGCTGGGGCGGTTGCACTGCCCAGTCTCGCTCGGAGACTTAGCCCAGGCGGTGCCACCTCCTGGCTTGGGCGGTTCAACCGCCTGGCAGAGATTAGGGTCCGAATGGGTTGATCCATTCGGCCTAATTTGGGTTTTTCAGGGGCCCAATTGCCTCAAGATTAAGTTAATGGGATCACCTCCCATTTCTAACTTAATCATTGTGCTAACTACGATATTCTCTAAGACATTTACTGCAACTTGCTCCGGTGCGTCAATCGCTTCTTCCGGCGAGCTTCCGGCGAACTTCCGTCGATCATCCGATGAACCCTCGGTGATGCTCCTGCGGACTTCCGGCAAACTCCTGGACCTGCGACAATCCATTTGGCGAGTTCTGACGAGCTTCTTTGGCAAGCTCATGGACTTCTCGGATTTGTTCCCGTAGAACCTCCGACGATTGTCCAAACTTCCGTCGAACTCTCGAACTCCCAACGTGATCATTGTCTTGACTCCGGTGCAACTCCTGCTACATGTCTTTCTTCCATCATAGTTAATCCTGCACACTTAAAACAAAACTTCGATCGAAACAATTAATCCTAAGCAATTAACCAAGTTGTCCGGCATATCATTGGTCCCTCGACGCTTCGTCCGATTCTTCGGCGCATCGTCCTCTCCTGTAGCCTATTGCCCAATCGGCCAGTTGACTCCGTAACTCCGATATCCTTGGCATAATACCCGCTCTTCTTGGCCCGATGCCCGAGTCCACGGCCCGAAGCCTTCTATCGATACGTCGACCGATCCACCTGCTTAACGTCCAATCTTCTGACATGTTCCTCTGGCACAACATGATTTTCCTGCTTTAATTGTCTCATCCTGATCGAAGCATCCTGCGTCACTCAAAACACAGATTAAATCATAAACATATATCAAGTAGTTTCATCATCAAAATACGAGATTCAACATGTAGCAATTTTATGTTCCTCGGGGTAGGCTAGTTTTGCATTGCTTCAATTTTGAAGGGGTCCACCATCACACCTTCCTCTGATATGATATACCCAAGATATTCCACCTTTTTGTTGAAGAAAGTAAAAATTCATAGTGGCCGTTGTGTGTTCGAAAGGCGATTTTCGGTATGACTTCTTCGTACACTCGTATTTGATAATACCCTGATCGAAGGTCCAGCTCTGTGAAGATTTGTGCTCCCTTTCATCTAGCAATTCATCTACTACTGGAATAGGGCATTTATCCTTCATGGTTATGTCATTGAGAGCTCGGTAATCAACGCATATTCGCCATGTTCCGTCCTTCTTGCGTACAAGTAGCACCGGTGAAGAGTAGAGGTTGCAACTTGGTCGAATAACTCCTATTTCGAGCATCTCTTTTACAATCCTTTCTATTTCATCCTTCTGGAGATGTAGATACTAATATGGCCGAGTATTTGCTGGAGGTTTGCCTGAAAGAATCATTATATAATGATCATGCCGACAGGTAAGAGGTAGGTTGTGTGGTTCGTCAAATATATCTGAAAATTCAGTAAGCAAAGGAAGTAGGTTTAGATCTTCAAATTCTATTGGCTCTCCCTTAGTTTGCTGCTCAAGTTGTACCAAAAAGCTGCTGTATGCTTTATGCAAAACCTTCTCAATTTGTTGTGTGCAAATCGTCGTTACGTCGCCCCCACGTTTCCCGTTCAGTATCACCTGTTTCTCCTTACTGTAAAATTTCATAATTAGTTGCATAAAATTCCAAGAAATATTACCTAATATCGTCAACCATTTAATTATGAGCATGGCCTTATAATCATCAAGAGGGAGAAGGAAGAAATATGCAATTATCTCTTGGTAAGGCCTCATGATCAACAATAGTTTCATTTGCGGGCGCCTACGATCATACTTCAAAATCCATCCATCGACGACCTTAATGTCAAACATGTTGCAATTCTCGATAGGTAAGGCCATCTGGATAGTAACCTTATTGTTTAGAAAGTTATTAGTACTACCCGTGTCGATGAGAATAGTGATCGGTTGTTATTTGAGAAGGCCTCCAACTTTCATCGTTTGCGGGTTTGAGTAGTCGGCTAGTGTATGTACCATAACTTCGATCGGTTGTGGCTCTTCTTCTGCATCTTCTTCTTCATGTTCAAGGCTCTCTTCTGGATATTCAATGACCTCTTCTTCTATTGGTTCAATCATAAGAAGTCTCCCTTTACTACAGCGATGCTCACGGCTCCACGGCTCGTCACAATGCCAACATAACCCCTTCGCATATCGCTCCCGAAGCTCTTCTCTTATTAACCTCTTTGGTGTAGGGACTTAGTCGACAGTAGGGGAGGCTGAGGGCTTCAATATTACTGGTTGAGGAGCGACCCTAGTCCTCTGAACTTCATGGTTCAATTGCTCCTCTTGATGTCGTGCGAAAGAGATGGCTGCCATAAGCGTATATGGTTGTCGCGCTTTAACTTCTCCTCGGATCTCCGGCTTCAAGCCCTCAATGAATGTCCTCAATAGCTATTTTTGAGACCAATCACGAGTTTGATTAGATAATCTTTCAAACCTGGTTTGGTACTCCTGAATGGTGGAGGTTTGTCGGATCTTTGCTAGTTGTCCGTTAATATTCTCGTAATCGGTTGGTCTGAAGCGGATCAGCAGTCCTTCTTTGAATTGTCGTCATGAAATGACTCCATAAATATGTTCAAACCAGTCAAACCACTGTATAGCACCCCCTTCAAGATGTATAGCTGCAATTTTCATCATAGATGCATCCGCGGTTTTGTGGTACCGAAAATATCGCTCCGCGCACGAGATTCAACCAATCGGGTCTCCTTCTTCCCATCTAGGGAAGTCCATTCTCATGCATGGATAATTGGGGTTGGTTATAGAGCTTCCCCTCTCTTGGAAGTCATATCTTTGGGCTTGGTGCGATTGGGAAAAGCTCTCTCCTTGATGTGATTTCGGGCTTAGTGGTCGGCCCAATCTGAGTTCGGTAAAGAGCGTCCGAATCTTATCCTCCATTCGCGCCTCGAAGGCTTCGAATTTAGCATTGATTATCTCCTTAGATGCCATAGTATATGCTGTCAAATCTATGATGTTAAGATCTCTCTTTTGTTGTCGGGTTAAAGGCATGTATTGGTTGAGAGAGGTGATGGTCGAAAGGGTTGGTAGATTGGTGGATGTAGGCTATGGTTTAGGCTTGTTTTGTGGCTATTTTGGGTGCAGTTTGAGGGTGTGGTTTGGTGGAGTTTTAGGGCTGTAGATGAAAGTTTTGGATCTGTGGTAGATGGTAGCAAAGGTTTGATAGAAATAAGTGGAAGTTGCAGCAAGTATGTGCTGTCTTGTAAGAGTAGAATTGTCGTCGAAGAAACAATGGTTTCTCGACGTAATTTTCACCAAAAACTTGAGAGAAATGAGGAGGGAATTGATAGAAAAATTACAGTTTATATGACAGCAAGGATATCTAATTTAATCAAGAAAATTTCGGCAGTATAACAGCAAGGAAATTGGTGCAAGTTGCTATTGCAGAATTCTCATCGAGAAATTTCAACGGGTTACGACGAAAATTTACAGCAACACAAAATCGTTTTTAGAAATGAATTTATTAATAGATCAATCTTAGATGGAAGCCAAGATGATCTATGAAGTGTATAAGAAATTTCATTCAAAAAAGATTGCAAATAGATGGGTTAAGGCAACAATATGCGGCTGAAATTTTTTGCAGCATAGATTTTTAAGTATAGCAGATTGGATGTAAAAGATCAATGGTTTATATTGAGAATTTTTTGATGAAACCAAAGGGAATTCCACTGTTAGGAAGTGTTAAAGCTATCATAAAAATTTCGTAGAGATTTGGATAGAAACAGCATAGTATCAAGATCAAATAAACAGTGCTATGCGGCTGAAATTTTACAGTGCAGATTTTCAAGTATAGCAGATTAGACGTAAAATATCAATGGTTTATATTGAGAATTTTTTGACAAAACCAAAGGAAATCTGCTGTTAGGAAATGTCAAAGATGTTATAAAAATTTCGTAGAGATTTGGATAAAAAAAACACAATAGCAAGATCAAACAGACGGTGCTGTACGGTTGGAATTCTGTAATGTATCTTTCATCGTAGAGATGAAAACTTTATGACGAAAAGTTTATGCAGCAATATAGGAATAATTTTTTTGAGATTTTTAAATAAGGATAACTAAATTGCAGCAGCAGTAAGGTAGAAAACCAGAACCTGTTGCAATTCAAGGGGAGATCAAAGGATGATCCGTGGTGGTGGAGATGACGACGGAATTTGGCGATGATCTTTTAAGCAATTGTGGGAATTGCTTTGGGCGGTTGTGGAGGGTTGATGGATGGCTGTGGAAGGGCAGCGAGACGTCAAGAACGCTGCTCTGATACCAGGTGTTAGAACCCTTACAGATTCTAAACTTGGGGTTGATCTCTTTAGGGGATCGGCCTCCTTGGAACTCTATAGGGGTTCCTCCTTCCAAGTTGCTGCTCAAAAGCTGTAGAAAAGATTCATCTATTGCTTATCAAAAGAGAAGGAATACATGGCTATTTATAGGGTTTCTAAACCCTAACTCCTAATAGGACTCCTACTCAAGACTCCTACTTCTAACCAACTCCTAATAGGACTTCTACTCAAGACTTTTATTCCTTTACAACTCCTAATTCTTCTCTAAGAAACAACCTCCTAACCCTAGCCGGCCTCTTCACCTCTTTAATAGGGGTCGGCTTAGGTAGGTTTTATATGAATGTCCCTCTCAATTAGGACTCTCCTAGCTAGAGTCCTAACATATCATCGCCCAGTTTGGGCGGTACCAACACCTAGACCACTTGGGAGAGTGGGTCTCCCAAGCGGTGCCACCGCCGACCATGATTTTAGGGGCTGAATGGGCTATTCAATCCGACCCAATTCAGCCTTGTTAAGGGCCCAATTGGCCCATAACTAAGTCAGTGGGATTATCTCCCAATTCTAACTTAATTTTTGATCTAACTACAATAACTAAGATATTATTAAAGCACTTTCTTATTCAGGTACATCAATTGCTATTCCAACGAGCTTCCGACGATCTTCTGGTGAACTTCCAACGAACTCTCGGCAATGTTCCGGTGGACTCCCGGTAAGCTCCTAGACTTTACGATGATCTTCTTGGCGAGTTCCGACGAGCTTCTTTAGTAAGCTCCTGGACTTCTCGGTTGGTTCCAACAAAACTTTCGTCGAGCGTTCGGACTTCCGACGAACTCTTGAACTCCCAACGAGATCTCGATCTTGACTCCGGCACAACACTTACTTTATGTCTTACTGCTATCATAGTTAATCCTGCACACTTCTCTCAACATATAGATTAGATCAAACAATTTACAATTGATTTCATCATCAAAATCCGATATTCAACAATCTCCCCCTCTTTGATGATGACAATCAATTGATGACAGAGTTAACCTTAACTCTCCCTATCTATATGCTATACTTGATAAAAGACATTCTTGAATTCAAGGCTTTTGAATTCAAGCATCAAACCGATAAGTTAAGTTCATGTAAACTTATCAACATGCACATCATGATTCCCATCATAATTTAACATTCTTAAAATATGATGCCACATATTTATCAATAAAAATGATGTCAAGGCATGACATCCATTTTCAAGTCTAATGATAGACAATCATCATTTTCAAGGATGATACGAATTTCAAATATGAAACATAGCAAGATGACAAAGATAGCAATCCATCGTTCCATGACAAGATATCAATTGTAAAATAGCAAGCTAAGCTCAAGATATCTTATCATAATGAAAGACATTTATCTATAATGCATATGAAGTATATTTTGATGTTTCAAGCATTTGCGATGTGTTGCAATGTATATGCCGATTCCAATAATATTTCAAGCATACACAACACATATAAGTATTTATGATAAGCATTTACGATAGGATACATTGCATACATTTACAATGCCAATTTTGTCATCAATTTAACATATCATTTCTCCCCCTTTGTCATCAACAAAAAGGAGAATAATTCAACAATGCAAGTATGGTAAAATTCAAGCATGGTTCAGACTAACTTATTTAATTGATATTGCATCATTGCATGATAATATTCAAAAACATCAAAAGTTATCAACATTAAAGCGATAGATTCCATCAACTTTTCCCCCTTTGTCATCAAAATATTTGTACGAAGGAGAGGAAGGAAAGTAAGGAAGAAATCTATTAAGAACAAAATTTGTGAAATGATTTGAACTAAGTCAAACACAAGTTTCATTAAATCATGCTTCAATTTTGACAAAAAGAAGGGATTCATAAAAAAAGATCAAAATATTCATGTAAAATCAAATCCTCATTCTTGCAAGTGATCATCTCGTACTTAAAAATTTATAAAACTTCTTCTTTCATGAGAAGGGTAAGGAAGAATTTATATGAAAGAAGCATCATATGAAAGAGAAATTCCATGAATAAACCTTCATAAATCAAATCTATTTCTCATTAAAAATTTGATACTTAGTAGATTGATTTCATGAAAGTCTTATTTATGAAATAGTTTCATGAGAGTTATCGAGAAAGTTCGGAAAATATAAACATCAAATTCATGTAATTAGACAATTTAACATTCCTAACTCCCTTCTAATAAAATCAAATTGTTCTTCACTTAAAGGTTTTATAAAGATGTCAGCTAATTGATGTTTCATATCAATAAATTCTAGGATTACATCATGATTATTGACATGATCTCGTATAAAGTGATGCATAATGTCAATGTGTTTAGTTCTAGAGTGTTGAATATGATTTTTTGTTAAATATATTATATTTGTATTATCACATTTTATAGGAATATTCTTAAGGTAAATTTTATAATCTTTCAATGTATTTTTCATCCATACAACTTATGCACAACATGCACTAGTTGTAATGTATTTGGCTTTGGTTGTGGATAATGCAACCGAGTTCTGTTTCTTAGAAAACCAAGAGACAAGTACGTGCCCTAAAAATTGACACGTTTCAAATATGCATTTTCTATCTAATCTACATCCAGCAAAATCCACATCAGCATAAGTAATTAATTTAAAGTTTTCGGATTTTGGATACCATAGTCCTAGATTTGGGGATCCTTTAAGATATCTAAGTATTCTTTTGACTGCTTTAAGATGAGATAGTTTAGGATTAGATTGAAACCTAGCACAAAGTTCTACACTAAACATGATGTCCAGTCTAATTGCGATGAGGTATAATAAATTACCTATCATACCCCTATAAGCTTTTAAATTAAAGCTTTCTCCACTTTCGTCAATGTCTAACTTAGTGGAGGTACTCATAGGAGTGTTGATAGCTTTTGAACTATCCATATTAAATCATTTTAGCAAGTCTAATGTATATTTTTTTTGGCTAATAAAAATACCATCATTAAGTTTTTTGATTTGCAAGCCTAAAAAGAAGGTTAGTTCCCCCATCAAACTCATTTTAAATTCTAGACTCATACTCTTTGCAAACGATTTGCATAAATATTCATTAGTAGACCCAAAAATAATATCATCAACATAAATTTGAACAATAAAAAAATCATTCTCAAAATTTTTAATAAATAATGTGGTATCGACCTTGCCTTTAGAAAAATTATTTTGAATAAGAAATGAGCTAAGTCTCTCATACCAAGAAAGCCCTTGGGGCTTACTTCAATTCATAGAAAGCTTTAGTCAATTTAAACACATGATTAGGAAATTTATCATTCTCAAATCCCGGAGGTTGTTCAACATAAACTTCTTCGGAAATAAAGCCATTTAGAAAAGCACTCTTAACATCCATTTGAAATAACTTCAAATTATTAGTACTAGTATAGGCAAGGAGCATCCTTATAGCTTCTAATCGAGCCACAGGAGTGAATGTTTCTTCATAATTAATACCTTCTTCTTGGTTAAAACCCCTGGCTACTAATATAGCTTTATTTCTAACCACAATACTAAATTTATCTTGCTTGTTTCTAAAGACCCATTTAGTACCAATAACTAAATGGTCATTTGGCTTTGGAACAAGCATCCACACCTCATTTCTCTCAAATTGATTCAACTCTTCTTACATTGCGATAAGCCATAAATCATCTTTCAAGGCCTCATCAATGCATTTAGGTTTAATTTGGGAGAGAAAAGCGGTGTTTGCACAAAAATTCTTAAGAGAAGAACGAGTTTGAATCCCTTTTGATGTGTCTCCTATGATTAGCTCCTTAGGATGAGCATCTACATACTTCCATTCCTTGGGTAAGGATGTTTCAGAAGTAGATGCATCCAAGTTGCTAGATGGAGAAAGGGTTTCATTTAAATTTAAAGCATCAAAGTTAAGATCATCATCAAAATCATTTTTCTTAGTTTCAAAAACTTCATTAAAAACTACATGAATAGACTCTTCTATAATCAAAGTTCTTTTGTTAAAGGTACGAAAAGCCTTAGAAATAGAATAATAACTAAGAAAAATTCCTTTATCGGATTTTGCATCAAACTTTCCTAAGACTTTAAAATATGAAACGTTAGGTTTTCTGTTGTTCCACAACTCATAAAGAGTTTTGAAAGCAATGGTTTTACTAGAACCTTATTTATGATATAGTATACCGTATTTACGACTTCGGCCCAAAAATATTTGGGTAGGCTATGTTCGTTTAACATGGTTCTAGCAATTTCTTATAAGTTTCTATTTTTTTCTTTCTACTACATTTTGTTGAGGATTTCTTGGAGTAGTGAAATTATGGTTGTATCCATTAGATTCACAAAATTCTTGGAAATCATGATTTTGAAATTCACCACCGTGATCATTTCGAACTGATAAAATCATAAAACTTTTTTCATTTTGAACAAGTTTACAAAACTTAGAAAAAATGCCTAAAGTAATCACTTTTGTGTGTCAAAAAATAAGTCCAAGTATATCTACTACATCCACGATGACAAAGGCGTATTTACTACTTCTTAGGCTTGATGTTGTAATTGGTCCAAACAAGTCCATATGGATCAATTGCAATAGTCTAGAGGTGCTTATTTGGTTCTTTGGTTTGAAACTACCTTTTATTTGTTTTCCTAGTTGACATGCATCACACACATTGTCTTTAATGAATTTTATGTAAGGAATTCCTCTTACAAATACTTTAGATGAGATTTGGGAGATTAGTTTCATGCTAGCATGACCTAATCTCCTATGCCAAAACCAAGCATCGTCATTCAAAACTGTAGAGCACATTTCATTATAAAGATCATCAATATCGATAGTATATATATTATTTTATTTTAAGACAATCATAGATGTGTTTTTGCATGGTTTTTCAATAATGCAAGCATTATATTCAAATTTAACGATATATCCTTTATCACACAATTGACTAATGCTCAAAAGGTTATACTTTAAGCCATCAACCAACGATACATCTTTAATAAAGAAGTTAGATTTGTTACCTACGGTTCCTTTGCCAATGATTTTATCCTTATTGTTGTCTCCAAATGTGACATATCCTTCGTCTATACTGTTAGGATCAAGAGTCGGCACTAAGTGAATTAGTGCAGTGGTAAAATAATCTTCAAAAAATTCGTTTATGTTGAAAATCGATCTTGGAAATATCTTAACTTGAAGCACGTTCGTAAATGAATTGAAGGCAGTAAGTACTTAAAGAGGTTTGCAGTAAGGTAATAGCAAGAATAAAATACAAACCAGAGAACACGGTAGTTTTAGAGTGGTTCGGTCAACGTGACCTACATCCACTTTCGGCTTCCTCCTTCGACGAGGTCATCAGCGTCCACTAGAGGCCTTCGTTCAATAGGCGAAGGCCAATAACCTTTTACACCCCTCTTCTCCTTTTCACGGGTTTAGGAGATAACCCTTACAAGCACCCACTCTCCTCTCTAAATAGAATTCTAACACTTAGGCTAGAGGAGGATTTTCACAAGAGATTTCTACAGCGATTCTTTGCTTTTAAACTCTCTGTGCTTGTGTGCTTTAACCAGGGACGAGAGAAGTATTTATAGGCTTCAAGTTGATTCAAACTTGGAGCCTAAAACTTTCCCATCCCGAGTTCCCCAGGCATGGGCAGTCCTACCACTTGCATTGGGTGGTACCACCACCTAAACTGGCGTTACCATCGCCTGACACCCTGCTAGGGGTGGTACAACCGCCCAGACTAGCGGTACCACCGCCTGACATAGTCTCGAAGACTCTGCCATGATGGTGAGACTCTTGGGGCACTGTTTAGGTCTCTTATTTAGCCCAACACAGTTCTTACATAGGCCTAGTTGGCCCCAATTAGGTTGGCCCAAATCCAAGCCCAATTACGTGCTAACTACGAAATCTTAAGACATTTGCTAAGCTAAACAAGTCCCTAGGTCTATTCTTCCGATGAGCTTCCAGCGAACTTCCAACGATCTCTCGGCAATGTTCCAGCGGACTCCCAACAAGCTCCTGGACTTCACGATGATCTTCTTGGCGAGTTCTGACGAGCTTCTCTGGCAAGCTCCGAGACTTCTCTACTGGTTTCGACAGAACTTCCGACGAACGTCCGGACTTCCGACAAACTCTCGAACTCCCAATGTGATCTCGATCTTGACTCCAGGACTTCATTTTGCTACATGCCTTACTATCGTAGTTAATCCTACACATGTTAAACATACTTCGATCTAGACAATTAATACTAAGCATTAATCAAGTTGTCCGGTATGTCATTGGTCCCTTGACGCTTCGTCTGATTCTTTGGCGCATTGTCCTCTCTTGCGGCCTATTGCCCAATCAGCCAGGTGACTCTGCAACTTCGATATCCTTGGCGCAATATTCGCTCTTCTTGACCCAATGCCCGAATCCATGGCTTGAAACCTTCTATCGATACGTCGACCGTTCCTCCGGCTCGATGTCCAATCTTCTGACATGTTTTCCTTTGGCACAACATGATTTTTCCTGCTTTAATTGTCTCATCCTGATCGAAGCATCCTGCGTTACTCAAAACGTAGATTAAAACATAAACACATATCAATTGGTTTCATCATCAAAATATGAGATTCGACAATCTCCCCCTTTTGATGATGACAACCAATTGACGATGGAGTTAACCTTAACTCCCGGAGTTTAAATAAACTCCCCCTATCAATATGGCATATAACTCTTGGATTCAAAAATCCAAGCAAACATGTCATGATCAAATCATGCATAACATCAATATACTTCTTTCCCTTTGTCATCAACAAAAAGGGAGAAGTGTAACTATTCATGTGTTTGGAATATAAGTTCAATACATTGCATCATAAATCTCTAGTTTTATAATCATGCAAGCTAGCAAAAATTTTGAGTTTTGCAAGTTTGTAAATTTTGCTAGATATGTAAGTTCAGCATGTTTGTCTTGCAATGTTCAAGCTAGCAAGTGTTTGAAAAAGAAAGTAAGTTTTGCAACATACAAGCTAGCAAAAATTTAGAGTTGTGCAAGTTTGCAAATTTACTTTTCTTTGCGATGTGTAAGATAGCATATTTTTGCATCTTCTTGAGATTTCAAGCTAGCAACTCTTGGTGATGTTCAAGATAGCAGTTTCTTCTCTTTTGAGAAGTGCAATTATTTTTGCTTCCTTTGCAAAAACGCAAGCTAACAAAATGTTACATTATTTTACAACATGGAAGCTAACAATTTGAGATGTTCAAGAAGCAAGTTCTTTCTTCTCTTTTGAGAAGTACAATTTTGTTTTCTTCTTGAATTGTGCAAGCTAGCATTTTTTATCTCCCCCTTTATCATTGTCAAAAAGAAGGGAAGACCTTTTACATCAATTTTCAAATTATGATAAAGGTAAGTATTAATCTTATTTGTGCATCATTATATTTTCAAATTAAAACATGCACAATTTCAAAGCCATACATTTTGTTTTTCATACACGATACTGAAAAATAAATCAATTATCATTATGAGCATATCATACATGATACTAAAACTTTAAAATTTTTAAGTATTTATTAACATTTTGATCATGATACCAAACATTCATTATTTCGAGCATTCATGATACACATTATATGGAATACATCACATACATCATTATAATAAAAAGCATAAGTATTGCATGCATTCATATCATCACATGAAGAATATCAAGAAGAACTTGGTGATGAGATATTATTTGATGAATACAAGTATAAGATCATGTAAATATCAAATGACATAATTCATATATTAAATCTCCTCGTAAATAAAATACCAAGAAGAATCGTAGGAGAACGATTAATGAAAAATCTTGATTCATAATAAATCTTAATTTTAAATATCAAGGAATCAAGATTATGACTTGGATAAAAATTTATTCAAATTTAAATCATCAAAATCATTTTCAAAGTCCAAGAGATTCGTAAAAATGATACAAATGGATTCATCAAAATCAATAAGATAAAGAAAAATAATTTTTAAGAAAAATATTTTCCTCTTTTTAGTTATTTCAATTCATATGATTTTATTTCATTCAAACAAGTCTTTTTTCATTTATGCCAAATAAAAATATATATCATCAATCGTTTAGGATCGAAAAATAAATTTTGTCATAAAAACCATCAAGATCAATAAACCATAAATTACTTGAAAATTATCATGCATAATTTCGAAATTTATTAAGCATGATCATTATGACATCAAAACATGGTTTCAAAATATTTAATATTTTCATTACAACATCAAGCAAGGTTTCATTGAACATAATTTTGAATGATTCTTATAGATATCTAAAACTTCTTTAGTTTTAATTTATATGATTGACTTTATATTAGTATGCCCAAATTTTTGTTTTTATGTCAAAACCATACATCATATTGAAAACCAAAGACAAGGTTCATAAAAAAAATCATCAAGCCTTCCATACAAAAGCCATGCATCGTCATTGAAAAGCAATATGGAAATCATCAAAATACACATTCTCGCTTCTTAAGCACATACATAAGATTAATCTTACTAAGTGTACAATCATTAGATTTATATTTAATATTTTATTACATTATCATAAAACATATAATTTTCATGATTATTTTCAAAATTACTAGAATGATAAGAATGATCCTAATTTTTGTATTTTTATTTTTAAACATATAATTTTTTTAAAAAATTATTCTAAAAAAAATAATAAATAAATAAATGCATCATGAAAAGCATCAAATAATTTTGAAATAAATTAGGGGGATTTCGATTACCTCATCGTTGAGAGCGGTTAAGGTGTAGTTTGCCACCTCGCCTTTGTTGATTTTCTCCTCGTCTTCCGAGGAGTTCGATTCATCCCAATTTATGTTCTTCTTCTTGTGTTTACAGCAAGTAGTTACATTCTTTTTGTTCTTTAATTTTTGTTTTATTAACTTTTTAAATTTATTTGAGGAGTTCAAGTTCATCATCACTTGAGCTTATGCTCGAGTGGTCTTCAATTATTCTATGTCCCAAATCCTTCATGTTCTTTGGAAGGTGGTTCTCATGTTCGTCAAGTGCCACATTTGTCATTTCATAGGTCATCAAAGACCCTATTAGTTCTTCAAATGAAAAAATATTTAAATATTTTGTTTCTTGTATTGTCGTTACTTTCGAATTCTAATTTTTAGAAAGAGATCTTAAAATCTTGTTAACGAGTTCAAAATTCGAAAAGCTTTTACCAAGTCCTTTTAGACTATTGACGACATCCGTAAAACAGGTGTACATGTCTCCAATAGTCTCACTTGGTTTTATATGAAAAAGTTCAAAATCATGCATTAAAAGATTGATATTTGAATCTTTTACTCTACTTGTGCCTTCGTGTGTGACTTCTAATGTGTGCCAAATCTCAAAAGTTATTTTACAAGTAGAAATCTGATTAAACTTGTTTTTGTCTAAGGCGCAAAATAAGGCATTCATAGCCTTTGCATTTAGAGAAAACGTCTTCTTCTCCAAATCATTCCAATAGTTTATTGGAAGAGAAGACATTTGAAAACCATTTTCAATAATATTCCATAAACTTAAATCCAACAAAAGCAAGAAAACTCTTATTTAAGTTTTTCAATAAATGTAGTCCGTCCCATTGAAAAAGGGAGGACGAATGAGAGAGTAACCCTCTTGAAAGCCGAAAAGAGCCATTTCTATTTGGGTGTTAAACCAAATATGAAAAATGAGGCTCTGATACCAATTGTTAGGATTAAGAGTCGGCACTAAGAGGGGGGGGTGAATTAGTATAGCGGTAAAATCGTCTTCAAAAAATTCGTTGCGATAAAAACCATTTATGTTGAAAACCGATCTCGGAAATATCTTAACTTGAAGCACATTCATAAATGAATTGAAGGTAGTAAGCACTTAAAGAGGTTTGCAATAAGGTAATAGCAAGAATAAAATGTAAACCAGAGAATATGGCAGTTTTAGAGTGGTTCGGTCAATGTGACCTACATCCACTTTCGGCTTCCTCCTCCGACAAGGTCACCGACGTCCACTAGAGGCCTTCCTTCAATAGGCGAAGGTCAATCACCTTTTACACCCCTCTTCTCCTTTTCACGGGTTTAGGAGATAACCCTTACAAGCACTCACTCTCCTCTCTAAACAGAATTCTAACACTTAGGCTAGAGGAGGATTCTCACAAGAGATTTCTACAGCGATTCTTTACTTTTAAACTCTCTGTGCTTGTGTGCTTTAACCAGGGATGAGAGGGGTATTTATAGGCTTCAAGTTGATTCAAACTTGGAGCCTAAAACTTTCTCATCCTGGGTTTCCCAAGCACAGGAGGTACTACCGCCTACGCTGGGTGGTACCACCGCCTAGTGTCAGTCTGACACTAACACTGTCCTGGGCAGTACCACCGCCTAGGGGACAGTGCTGGGTGGTACCACTGCCCAGACTGGCGGTACCACCGCTTGGCATCCTGCCAGGGGCGGTACAACCGCCCAGACTGATGGTACCACCTCCTGACATAGTCTCGAAGATTGTGTCATGACGGTGAGACTTCTTAGGGCACTGTTTGGGTCTCTTATTGGGCCCAACACAATTCTTACATGGGCCTAGCTGGCCCCTAATTGGGTTGGCCCAAATCCAAGCCTAATTATGTGCTAACTACGAAATCCTAAGACATTTGCTAAGCTAAACAAGTCCCTATGTCTATTCTTTCGACGAGCTTCTAGCGAACTTCCGACGATCTCTTAGCAATGTTCCGGTGGACTCCCGGCAAGCTCCTAGACTTCACAATGATCTTCTTGGTGAGTTCCGATAAGCTTCTCTGGCAAGCTCCGAGACTTCTCGGCTGGTTCCGACAGAACTTCCGACGAACGTCCGGACTTCCGACGAACTCTCGAACTCCTAATGTGATCTCGATCTTGACTCCAGGACTTCAATTTACTACATGCCTTGCTATCGTAGTTAATCCTACACATGTAAAACATACTTCAATCTAGATAATTAATACTAAGCATTAATCAAGTTGTCCGGCATGTCATTGGTCCCTCAACGCTTCATCTGATTCTTTGGTGTATCGTCCTCTCTTGCGGCTTATTGCCCAATCGGCCAGTTGACTCTGCAACTTCTATATCTTTGGTGCAATATCCGCTCTTCTTGGCCCGATGCCTGAATACACGGCTCGAAGCCTTCTGTCGATACGTCGATTGTTCCTCCGGCTCGACATCCAATCTTTTGACATATTTTCCCCCGGCACAACATGATTTTTCCTGCTTTAATTGTCTCATCCTGATCGAAGCATCTTGCATCACCCAAAACGCAGATTAAAACATAAACATATATCAATTGGTTTCATCATCAAAATACGAGATTTAACATATACTAGTGAGCTTAGAGAATTGAGATGGATCTCCGGTCATATGCCTTGAGCATCCACTATCAAGGTACCATCTCTTGCTCCTAGCTTGTGATGGTAAATGTTTCTACAAAAAAGGATGATTTTTAGGTACTCATTTGACCTTGGGTGCCTCAAAAATCGATCGACTTAACTTATCATTTTACATGGAGTCCTTTATGGTTCCTTTAGGAACCCAAATCAATTTATGTGGACTACATTTCTTAAATGGACAATGATAAGTTATATGCCCAAATTTATAACAAAAGTTACATTTGTTTCGGGGTAAAACATGTAAAGTAGGGCCTTTAACAAAGGTGGTTGAATTTTGGTGAGAGCTACTAAAAAATCTAATTTCGCCTTTTCTATGAACATGACCCTTGTTGGCAAGGATTATGTTCAAGGACTTGCTACCAATCTCAAACTTTTCGAAGGTTTCTTTGAGTAGCAAGTTTTTCTTTTTAAGTGTTTCTACTTCATGGCATTTTGTGCATGAAACTAAACTATCATCATGCTCAATTTTTAGTTTATTAAAATCGCTAACAAGAGAAGCATGTTCCTTTTTCAAAGAGTTAATACTTTTTACTCAAGGTTCTATATTCATTGAACAATTCATGAAAAGCACTTAAAAGCTCATCGAAAGATAAATTTGCATCTAATGAACTTGTTACCTCATCTCCAATAGCCATTAGTGCATAGTGAGCAACTTGCTCGGTGTTGGTTAGCTCCTCTTTTTCGGATGCACTTGAGTCGTCCCATGTTGCTTTAAGAGCCTTTTTCTTCTTTGGTTGCTTCTTCTAGGGGATATTTGCTCTTGTAATGTCCCCACTTCTTACATTCATAGCATATCACTTAATCTTTCTTGTGTTCAAATTTATTTTTAGTATTATTTTTAAATTTATTTCTTTTTATGATTTTTTTGAACTTTCTTGTCAAGAGTGTCAAGTCATCATCAAAGTCCTTATCACTTGAATTTTCTTTCAAGTAGTCTTTTTGATTTCTTAATGTCATATCATTCCTATTCTTTGGAAGGTTGTTCTCAAGCTCTTCATGAGTATTACAAGTCATCTCATAGGTCATTAGTGACTAGATTAGTTCTTCGAGAGGAAAGTTATTTAAGTCCTTAGCCTCTTAAATGACTGTTACTTTAGAGTCCCAACTCTTTGGAAGGGATCTTAAAATTTTATTAACAAGTTCAAAATCTGAGAAACTTTTACCAAGTCCTTTTAGACCATTGACGACATCCGTAAATCGGGTGTACATGTCTCCAATGGTCTCACTCGGTTTCATCCGAAACAACTCATAAGTGTGCACTAAAAGATTAATTTTTGACTCATTCACTCTACTAGTGCCTTCATGAGTCACTTCGAGTGTATGCCAAATATCAAAAGCCGTTTCACAAATAGATACAAGATTGAACTCGTTTTTATCTAAAGCACAAAACAAGGCATTCATAGCCTTGGCGTTTAAAGCGAAAGTCTTCTTCTCCAAATCATTCTAATCATTCATTAGAAGAGAAGACTTTTGAAACCCATTTTCTATAATATTTTATAATTCAAAATCCATTGAAATTAGGAAGATCCTCATTCTAGTCTTCCAATATGTGTAATTCATCCCATTGTATATGGGCGGACGTGTAATTGAGTGACCCTCTTGGTTGCCGGCAAATGCAATCTCTCTTAGGTTTTAAACCAAATGAGAGTGAACCTTGCTCTGATACCAATTGTTAGGATCAAGAGCAGCACTAAGAGGAGGGGGGGAGGGGGGGGGGGGTGTGGGTGAATTAGTGTAGCGAAAAAATATCGATTTCATAAAATATTCATTTCGACTCAAACCATTTCGGAAGGATGTTGAACTTGAGAGCTTTCATAAAAATATAAAGAGAAGCTTAAAGAGGTTTGCAGTAATGAAAATTGCACAAAAGGAAAAGCAAACCAGAATTTAGAGTGGTTCAATCGATGTGACCTACATCAACTTCGAATTCTTCCTCCGTCGAGGTCACCGGCATCCACTAAAGGTCTTCCTTAAATAGGCGAAGACCAACCACCTTTTATAGCTCTTTTTCCTTTTGTCGAGTTTAGGAGATAATCCTTACAATCCTCACTCCTCTTTCTTGGATGTTTACAAAGCTAAGAGAGGGAGGGGAGGACTCTTTCTCACTTTTACAACACTTAACACCCTAGAGATTCAAGAATATGTTAAACACTTTCGTGCCCTTTTATGCAGAAAAGGGTGAGGTTTTTATAGCCATAATAGCTTCAAAATTGGAGCCAAAAAGTGTCACATCCTCTGATTTCGGGGTACTGGCGGTACCACCACCATTATTGGATGGTACTACCGCCTACAGTCTGACAATGAGCGGTACAATCGCTTGACAAAGCTCGGAGACCGAGCTCTAGCAGTACCACTGCTTGACAGGGGCGGTACCACCATTAGCGGCATTAATTGCCAGTGGTACCACCGCCCAGACCACCTGAGAGAGTGGGTCTCCTAGGTGATGCCATTGCAGGCTATGATTTCAGGGGCTGAATAAGCTGTTCAATCTGGCCTAATTCAGCCCTGTTAAGGGCCTAGTTGGCCCCTAACTAAGTCAGTGAGATTACCTCCCAATCCTAACTCAATTTTTGATCTAACTACAATAACTAAGATATTATTAAAGCACTTTCTTGATCCGGTACGTCAATTGCTCTTCCAACGAGCTTCCGGCGATCTTCCGACGAACTCCCGGTAATGTTCCGGTGGACTCTCGGCAAGCTCGTGGACTTTACGATGATCTTCTTGGCGAGTTCCAATGAGCTTCTTTGGCAAGCTCCTGGACTTCTCGGTTGGTTATGGCAGAACTTCCATCGAGCATCCGGACTTCCGACGAACTCTTGAACTCCTAACGAGATCTCGATATTGACTTCGGCACAACACCTGCTTTATATCTTACTGCTATCGTAGTTAATCCTGCAAACTTTTCTCAACATATATATTAGATCAAATAATTTATAATTGATTTCATCATCAAAATCCAAGATTCAATAGTGGCACCACCAAACTAGGCGATGGTATTGCCTAGACACAGTCTCCCATGTTGAATCTCAAATTTTGATGATGAAACCAATTGATAGTGTTTATGATTTGATCTGCATTTTGAGTGACATAGGAAGCTTTGATTAGGGAGAGACAATTAAAGCAGAAAGAATCATGTTGGGCCGGAGAAAAATATGTCAGAAAATTGAACGTCGAGTCAAACGATCGGCCGACATATCGGCATAAGGCTTCGGACATGGGTTCGAGCATCGGGCCAAGAAGAGTGAAAATTACACCAAAGAAATCGGAGTTGCAGAGGTCAATTGGCCGATTGGGCAATAGGCCGTAAGAGAGGACGATGTACCGAAGAATTGGAAGAAGCGTCGATGAACCAATGATATGTCGGACAACATGATTCAAGCTTTGTAATAATTGTCTAAGATCGAAGTAGGTTTTAATTTTGCAAGATTAACTATGATAGCGATCAAGGCATAAAGCAAAATGAAGTCCTGGAGTCAAGAACGAGATTTCGTTGGGAGTTCGAGAGTTCGTCGGAAGTCCGGACGTTCATCGGAAGTTCTAATGGAATTGACCGAGAAGTTCAGGAGCTTGCCAAAGAATCTCATCCGAACTTGCTAAGAAGATCGTCGTGAAATCTAAGAGCTTGCCGAGAGTCCATTGGAACATTACCGAGAGATCGTTAGAAGTTTGCCAGAAGCTCGCCGGAAGAAACCTAGACTTACCGGACTTATTTAGCTTATTGTATACCTTAAATTTTATAGTTAACACATAATTAGGAAGAAATTAGGCTAATCTAATTAGGGGTCAGTTGGGCTCAAGTTTGGGCTTTGTTGGGCCTAGTGAAAGGCCCAAACAATGACCCAACAAGTGGCACCATCGTGGCATAGTCTCCGAGACTATGTTAGGCGGTGGTACCCCCCAGTGCAGACGGTGGTACCGCCCGTACCCCAAAATTTCAGGGATTTAAATTTTGGCTCCAAGATTTGAAGTCATTTGGGGTCTATAAATACCCTAGCTATTCCTGCATGGAGTAGCAAGAAACATAAACAAAAACTCTGTATTTCTATCGTTGAAAACCCTTGCAATGTATAGAGTCCCTTCTCCTAAAGTTTAGAGATCGTTCTAAGGGAGAGTGTGAGGGAAGCTTTGTAAAAAGGGGGTGTAAATGTTCTCTCCTAAGCCTGCAAAAGGAGAATAGAGTTGTAAGAAGGAGGTTGATATTTGCCTATTAAAGGAAGATCATTAGTGGATGCTGTTGGCCTTGACGGAAGAAGAATCGATGGAGTGGATGTAGGTCACGACGACTGAACCACTATAACTTGGTTTGCATTTACTTCTTACAATTTACATTTACTACAAACTGTCATTCTTTACTTGCTTTACATCAACTACACTTTTCCATATACTTTCAAGTTAACATCTTCCGAAATGGGTTTAATCGCAATGAGATTTTGAACCGACATAATTTTTATCACTGCACTAATTCACCCCCCCCTCTTAGTGCCAACTCTCACCTAACATCCCAGACTGTGTTAAGCGGTGGTACCACCAGATTGGACGATGGTTTTGCCCAGACAAAGTCTCCTAGACTGTGTTAGGCGGTGGTATTGCCAGACTGTGCGGTGGTACCACCTAGTGTTAGTGTCAGATTGACAAGCGGTGGTACCGCCAAATATTGGTAGTGGTACCGCCAGTACCCCAAAGACCTGGGATGAGACCGTTTTGGCTCTAAATTTGAATCCATTTGAGGCCTATAAATACCCCACTCATTCCTGCTCGGTTAGCACATAAACTGAGAACAAAAATAGGGGGAATGCTATTGTAATCTTGTGAGAATCCCCTCCTCTAGTTCTAAGTGTTGATTTCAGTTTAAGAGGGGTGAATGACTCGTAAAGGTTATCTTCTAAACATGTGAAAAGGAGAAAAGAGTTGTAAGAGGGTAGTTGATCTTCGCCTATTAAAAGAAGATTGGTAGTGAAAGCCGGTGGCCTCGAGTGAAGAGGAATCAGGGGTGGATGTAAATCACGACGACCGAACCACTATAAATATGGTTTGCATTTACTTTATGCTTTTCATTCATATTGCAAACATATTTACTTATTCACTATGCTTACGAATGCTTTCAAGTTAAACTCATCTTTCCGATGCGAGCTTTATCGAATGAGTTTTCAAACCGTCGAAGTTTTATGTAAGTACTAATTTACCCCTCCCCCCCCCTCTTAGTGCTGAAATAGTCTTAACAGTTGATATCAGAGCCAAGTTTTTCTCAATTGGTTTAACACCCATGAGAATGACTTTTACTAGCAATCTAGAGGGTCATTCTATTATTTGTCCTCCTATGTTCAATGGGACGGACTACACGTATTAGAAAACTTGAATGAGAGTTTTCTTGCTTTCTATCGATTTTGATTTATGGAATATTGTTGAAAATAGTTTTCAAAAGTCTTCCAAACCAATGAATGAATGAAATGATTTGGAGAAAAAGATTTTTTCTTTAAATGCTAGAGGTATGAACGCCCTATTTTGTACTTTAGACAAAAATGAGTTTAATCATATTTCTTTATATGAAACTGCATACGAGATTTGACACACACTAGAAGTAACTTATGAAGGCACAAATAGAGTTAAACAATCTAAAATCAATCTTTTGATGCATAGCTTTGAATTATTTCGAATGAAACCAAACGAAACCATTGGAGACATATACACTAGTTTTATGGATGTCGTCAATGGAATGAAAGCACTTGGTAAAAGTTTTTCGAATCTTGAACTTGTTAATAAAATTTTATGATCTCTTTCTAAAAATTGGGATTCGAAAGTGATTACAATACAAGAGGCAAAAGACTTAAATAATTTTCCGCTGGAAGAACTCATCATTTCATTAATGATATATGAAATGACTTGTATGACACATGACCAACTTGAGAATAACCTTTCAAATAACAGGAAGGATTTGACACTTAGCACAAAAGAAAGACCACTCGAGTGAAAGCTCAAGTGATGATGACCTTGAACTCATTACAAGAAAATTTTAAAAGTTTATAAAAAAAATCTAAAAATAAAAATGAACTTAAAAAGAAGTGGCTGTCAAAGAAAAAGAAAGTATTCAAGGCGACATGGGATAATCACGTGCATCCGAAGATGATGAGCAAACCGATGAAGACGAAATTGCGAACTATGCCTTGATGGCTCTCGACGATGAGGTAAATGACTCAATCAAAACTCCTTTGCCTTACTATGAAATTACTTGATATATTTCATGAGTTGTTTGATGATTTTAATTAGTTAGTAGGAAATATAAAATGCTAAAAAAAAGAATCATGCTTCTCTTTCTAGTGATTTTGAAATTTTAAAAATTTGATCATGACAATTGCATGTTAACATCTTGCAAGAAGTAATAATGTGTATCTTGATAATTTACATATTGCTTTTCATTTTCAAATGATGATGTAATGCTTTTGTATGAAAGACTAGGGCATCACACAAATTGAAACTAAAAAGGGAATACATTTTTTTTAATTTCTCTATCCTATCGAGTTTTCAATAAGAGATTGAAAAATCTATTTATGTCATTTTGAGTCTCTTCAAATTAATTTTGATGATTTGATGATTTGAATTTGAATGAGTTTTATCCAAATCTTACACTTGATACTTGAAATTTTTTATGAATCATGATCTTGATATCTTGAGATTTCTTATGCATGAATCAAGTTCTCCTATATTTCCTTTTGCTATAGAAAAGTTTTTATCTTAATCATGATCTTGATTTCTCGATATTTGATACTTGAGGATTTTTTTTTATGAATTAAGATCTTTTATTTGATTTCTTATGTTTCTTTTTGTCATTTACTAAAAAGAAAAATTATCCAAATGAATCATGATTGTTCTTTTGATTACAACTTAAAGTTTTCTATGAATCAAGATAATTCATTTCACTAAAGAAGAGAATCATCCAAATGAATCTTGATTCTTTCACTTGATATTTATGAATCAAGAATTTTCATTAATTATCCTCCTATAATTCTTCTTGGTATTTACTAAAGAAGATATTTATTCAAATTAACCATGATATGTCACTTGACTTCTTGATATTTATGACTTGAATTTTATTATGTACAATTGCCTTGTATTTATGATTTGTATATCTCATGATATGATTGAATCATTGATGTAAAAAAGAGAAAAATTAGACTATTGTATTCTTCCATTCTCTTTGACATAACAAAGGGAGAGAAAGTCTTGCTAGCTTGCATATTTTAAGAAAAGAAAACTTGCTAGCTTGCAAAAGGAAGAAAAATTTGCTAGCTTGCACATTGCAAAAGAAAGCAAAATTGCTAGGTTGCACATTTCAAAGAAGCAAAAACTTGCTATCTTGCACATCCCAAGAGAAAAGTGCTAGCTTACTCATCTCAAGAGAAGCAAAATTTGCTAGCCTTCATACTTCAAAGAGAAGTAATACTTGCCAACTTGTTAGCTTGCACGTTCTAATATTTTAATACTATGATGATTTGAAATATTTATGATTTGGAATGATGCATACAATACTCATGATTTTATGATGCATGCAATGATGTGAAAGTCAACGGTTATCATTTTCTGAAATTTAACCTTATTTCAATATGGCATATTGCTAGGGAGAGTTTAGTTTAAATTCCGTCATCAATTGGTTGTTATCATAAAAAAAGGGGAGATTTTGAATCTCAGATTTTGATGATGAAATCAATTGATAAGTTTATGATCTAATATCCATTTTAAGTGATGCAGGACTAGCTTCTATCAGAAAAGACAAAAAGCAAGAGGAATCAGATGTTGGGCCGGAATGAAACACGTTAGGAGATTGGACGTCGAGCTGGAGGATCGGTCGACGTATCGATAGAAGGATTTTGTGTCATGAGTTCGGGCATCGGGCCAAAGGATCGAACATTGCATCAAGGAGATCAGATGTTGCGGAGGTCAACATGCTGATTAGGCAATACACCGAACGAGAGGATGATGCGCCGAAAGATCGGACGAAGCGCCAAATGAACCAATGACATGCTGGACAAAGGTTTCATGCTTTGTAATCATTTGTCTAGATTGAAATATTTTAGAGTCTAATTGAGTCAGTTCTGGGATGTATCAATGCCAACTCAATTAGGGGCCAAGTGGGCCTAAGTTGGGATTGTTTTGGGCCAAAGGGAAAGCCCATTCGGTTACCCATAAAAGGGTTAAGCGGTGGTATCGCTATTCTAGGCAGTGGTATCGCCCATACACGGTCTCCCAGACTGTGTCAGGCGATGGTACCGCCAAACTCGACGATGGTATCACCCAGCGTCAATGTTAGACTAACAGGTGATGGTACTGCTAATACCCCAAAGACCCGGGATGAGACCGTTTTGGCTCCAAATTTGAATCTATTTGGGGCCTATAAATATCCCACTCATCCTTGCTCGGTTAACATGTAAACTGAGAACAAAAATAGGGTAAAACACTATTATAATCGTGTGAGAATTCCCCTCCTCTAGCTCTAAGTGTTGATTTCAGTTTAAGAGAGGGGTGAGTGACTTATAAACGTTATCTCCTAAATATATGAAAAGGAGAAAAGAGTTATAAGAGGGTAGTTGATCTTCGCCCATTGAAAGAAGATCAGTAGGAGAAGCCGATGGCCTCGAGTGAAGAGAAATCGAGAGTGGATGTAGGTTACAACGACCGAACTACTATAAATCTGGTTTGCATCTATTTTATATTTTTCATTCATATTCCAAACTGATTTACTACACTTATAAACGTTTTTAAGTTAAACTCATCTTTCTGATACAGGCTTTAACGAATGAGTTTTCAAACCGTCAAAGTTTTACGAAAGTACTAATTCAACCCGCCCTCTTAGTGCTGAAATGGTCCTAACAATCACTAACAAGTTGACTTATGTAAACTGTAAGGTAACTGAACTTCTGCAAAGTGTAAACTGTGCAATACCTATAGGCATTTCTTTTTCCTGTATTTTATTTCTGTTTCTCCTCATCCAGTAGATGTATTCATGTGACAACTTACTGCATACGTAAAATATCTCTAATCTAAACAAATTTATTTTATTATTAAATTAACTAAATTGTTCCTACATAATTTTTTTTTTGCTGTTTCTTTTTCATTTCTGTTATCAAGCGGGCATGCACATGTGGAGATTTGTGCAATCGGATGAGTTGTTCCTTGAAAGTCGGAGAGGATTGAATTTTATTGGCCTATATGCATGCTTAGCAATTCATGTGCAGAGTATAGTTTCATCAAAACTAAAATTTTAATCTCATTCTTCCTCAAATTAGTGACTAAGGAAGACACTTTGTGACTTTATTGTGGATATATTAGATGACCTTTTGGTCTCTTTGGCATTTATGTAGCCTTACATGATGCCTTTCATGGAAGTTGTACGATATACTGGCTGTAGTTGTTTTGACCAAATACAAAGATTAATATGCTAATGAGTTAGTTTCGGTTGCAGAGCATGCTTCTGATGATTCTTGGTGTGATGATGGGCTTCTGAATGAAATCTCAGATGCTGACTTACACAGAGAACAGAAGAGGCGTTATGATCAATTTTATACAGTATCCTTGCAATCTATAAATGATATGTAAATTCCTTGTCCAAAACTCTTCATGGTAAAACTTTTAGGGCTTTAAATTTGAAGATGTATTATATGGATCCCTTGACAAAAAGTTTATATGGGTTATAGAGATGGTACATCAGCAGGAAACGAAGCTTCCGCACAAGAGGGCTTCAACATTGGCTTTAAGCAATCTGCAAGCAGTGGTTACAAATGGGGAATTGTTAGTGGCATCACAAGGTGAAAAGTGACAGTATTTACTGATCTCTTTCTGCAGAAGAATTTTGGTATCTTATTTTTCCTACATTATTTTGCAGTGCATTTGTCAGCCTCCCAGATCAATTCAAAGAGAAGTTAGTAAAGAAGCTGGAAGACAGAGGCAGGTTTCAAAGTCTTTACAAGCCCGTTCAAGAGATTTCCACCGACGATGCTCTGGGAATTATGTATCATTTTCAACCGCTACAAGAAAATACACAATCTCATCGAAGATGAGAAGGAAAATTTCAAGCGACAATATCATCGGCAGGTGAAGATTTTGACTGCAATAAGCTAGACGTCTTTTTCAAGGAGCTTATGTTACTTGTGAGTCTTCTGAAATCAAAGCAAGTGTTGATGTCGTAGGAGAGGAAGAAGAATGACCTTGGTGTTGAAGTACAAGATGGGATCATCGTTCAAGTTCACTTACATCTGAAATTTCTGGACAGATTGTTTATAATTTTTTGATGGCCTAAAATCGCAATGAAAAGAACTAAACCATTGCTCCATTCCAGCATAATAATATATTTGGGATTTTGCTTAAGAAAAATAGGTTCAAAATTCCAGAAAGTAACGACTATTCTTCAACCGGAACTGTGCTGTCATTTTTGGGAACTTGAAGAAGACACTCATGGTTTGAAATGGAACTATTTTGTGTACAATTTCGTTTGATAATAATCTCCTTCCGAGATCCAATAATTTTTTCATTGCGGTTGATGTTTGAGTATAGCCTTTCTTTTTCCTCCTAATTTTGCACGCTGTAAATAGAAGCATAAGATGCTTCTCCAACAATAATAATGAAAGAATCTGATAGAGGTTAGTCAAATAAAGCTCCAAATCGAAAAGAATGAGATACTGTTTTCGAACTAATCACGAGCAACTCTAACGATCGTGTCTTGCACTGGGAGTTGTTGGCCCTTTATCTAAATCAGCCAGGGAGGATGAATAATGTCTTCGCAAACATGATCGGGTAGAGTTCGATCGAATCCGAATCCACCAGACTCGAAACGAGATTGAGTCAACTTGGCGACAGCCACACCCTCTCGTGGCGGGCCGCGTACACATACACGTTTACGGACGGAAGTCCGTAGTTTCGTGTTGGATCGTCTTTTGCTCCCTTATTCAGCGGATGTCAAGATTCTTATCCAACCCAAAAGCGCTCATTCCGAGGATTACTGCGGCAAGGAGAGAGAAAGGGGGGTGGGGGATGAGATCTCTTTTAATCTCTTGGGAACCATCATAATTAGATGCAAATGCATGGGGGCGTTGAAGTTTGACAACTCTCAATGACGGCGCTAATAACAGCCATAATAATTAGCCGCAGAATCAAACACAGTCCTTACGTGGTTGATTCCATTAATCCTTCCGCGTATGTATCTGTACATAGCATCTATATATATTCTCTAGTCTGTCACACGAACAGCCATCCCAAGATCGACCTTCGATGGCTACTCACAGTCTCCTATCATATCTACCTTCCCAATTTTACTCCCTTTTGTTGCTGTAATCTTCTCATCACCCGCGTAAGCCAGCGCGCAAAGCTCCCTTTCTTCTTCAGCATGGATTTCGACTGTATCAACGGTCTCCTGTTCCCGGAGGAAAGGCTCTTCTCGGAGTGGCCTCACTTTGGAGATGTCCTCGGGTCTGCGACTACCCAAAACACCTGACTTGTGACACTCGGATTTTTTTTCTTCTTCTTATATTTATGTTTGGTTCTGATGCAGTGAGACAGATCTGAAGCCTCTGCCGGAGAGTCTCGCCCGGTTGGATGACACCATGGGCTTTTCCCCACCCTCCCTATTCTGTGATACTTGTTCGGCTACGGTTCCCTGCCAATGCAATGCGTGTTCAGAATCACTCGAGAAAATGGAGTCGGATGATATCGATCTCGACTCCTTTGCGTGGTCCTGCAACCTTTCGTCCGACGCCGTAGACGTTCGGCTTGATCCGCTACCTCTCCCCGCTTGCGACCTCCCGTTTGGACCCTTCGAAACCAGTGGGGAGGGAGGCGATGTTCCCATCTGGGACGGAAGGAAGACGAGCGAGAAGAGAGGTTGTGGGCGGGCGTCGAGGCTGAACGGCTTAGGCTTCGACGAGATCAAGAACTACTTCTACATGCCGATCACGAAGGCGGCCAAGGAGATGAACGTAGGGCTGACGGTCCTGAAGAAAAGATGTAGGGAGCTCGGGATTGCCAGATGGCCTCATAGGAAGATGAAGAGCTTGAAGTCCCTCGTCCGTAACGTTCAGGTGCATGCATGGACGTTCTTCTCTCTGTCTCGTGATTAGCACAGCCATCTGAATGGTTTGGAAAGGCAACATTTCTTTCTGGGGGGTAATTAATGCATTGTGGTGATGTAGGCGATGGGGAAGGGTACATTCGAGGAGGATGGCGTAAGGAAAGAGTTGGAGACTTTGGAGGAGCACAGGAGGCTGATGGAGGAGAATCCAGAGATTCAATTGACCGAGAGAACCAAGAAACTGAGGCAGGCTTGCTTCAAGGCCAATTACAAGAGGCGGAGATTGTTGCATCACCCCTGCTTTTAGCTTAATATCATGCATCGACAGCGATCACATCTTTGGGTCATCCTTTTCTTAATGTCCTTTTGTCGTTTTTGGTTTTGGCGAAGGTTTGTCCTCAGATGGATTACCGAGTTAGCATACCGAATTGTACATTTTTGGCTACATACTAGACGTGATCGGAGAATCCCTCTTAATTGCATTGTCCATCACAACTCACATCTTCTTCGATTACCTATTTGCGATTCTTGATTGATTTTTTTTTTTTTTTGAATTGGAAGAAGATAAAGAAAGATATTGCCATGTTGTACTATTATTATCAGAATGCGTGACACAAATGGTGTTTCTTCTAATCTGATTACTGCGACGCACTGGTACGAAGTCGAAGATGACCGCCGACGGCTGGCTTCCTCCCACGAATGGTGTTGCACGTCGTCGATCGTTCTTGAGAACTTAAGCTCTGCGGTCCCTTCGCCATGGCAGCGGCACCACCAGCTTCAGGCTGCCATAAATGCTTGCCTAGAGTCAATGAAAAGGGGTCACGTGAAAGTAATGATCTCACGACTATATAAGATGATCTACGGAATAATAGGGGACTGTCGGAAAAACCACGCGGTGGGCTCACCGATGTCTCATTCCTAGAACAGTGGAAAAGATCAAGCCACTACGAATAAGCAAACAAATGGACAAGATGGAGGAAAGATTGGTTGGATATGGCTGCAAGCATGTCGAACATGGAACTGTGACCACAGACTGGAGACTCACCCATATGTGAGAGGTGGAAACGTTTGCGAGGCTTCTGTTCCTCCTCAGCCGTGTGATCCTTATCCTTCCCTCCTCCACATTCCCATCCTCCTCGTGCTCTCCACCATGCTTTTTGCGAGAAGGAGAAGAAGACATGGAAGGGCAAGTGACATCCTTCTCTTCCAACCCCTCCACGCTCATCTCCCAGGTTCCATCCCTCATCATCTTCCTCCCACTTTTTCTCCCCCGAAACCAAACCACTCCCTTCTTCTTACCTCCTACGGTAACAACAGTCCTTCCCTCTCCGAACGAAAAGGAGTAGCACGAGCCGAGTGGGACGGGACGGGTCGCATGCTCTGGGCCGTCGAGAGCCGTGGTGGGCGAAAGCGTTTTATTGGACTTGGCCTCTACCATCGCCGCCACCATTCTCGGGGGCAGGTCTAAACTCCGGGCGCCGCCGGGCATCATGCCATGCCCACCCGGAGTCGGCTGCTTCCTGGGCTTCCCCGGAGCTTCTTCCCACATGAAGGGCACGGATACCAGAACCCGGGGCGGCGGCGTCGCCGTGCCAAGTGGCTTCATCCGCTTGCCGGGGACCGAGTACAGGGAGAGCTTGGGAGGAGTGGTGCAGCTCGAATCCATGGCGGATCTGATGTCAACTTTCCCCCATGCCATGGATGATGCAAACTATGAAAGGCTATTAATACGGCGAGGCTGGCGGAGAGCGGGGACGAGAGAGGCTACGTAATATGAACGCTCCTCCTCACACCTCTCCATTTGCTACCGCTGCTGCGTCACGAGAAGAGCCGCGCCATGCAACCTTTCAGTTAAATTCCGCGTGCTCTTATGAATAACGGAACTATGGGCGAAGTCTTCCAAAAGTAACGTAACGCTTTTTGCCCACGTCGAACAAATCGTGCACGCCATTTCATCGAAGAGAGATCACGCAGTAATGTGATCCCGTTTCGGTATAAAATAGGTTTCTTTAGTAATAGAGTATATATTTTCGATTAATCATTGATATGTGACTGTTATGTGATGCTGAAGGAGAAAATAATTTTTTTTTAATTTATGACTAGAAAAATAATCATAAAATTTTTTTAACTAAAAAGATAATCACAAGCTTTTTTATTATCCTTTACGATCAAATATAAAATCTCATCTTTAATATAAAGGATTAATTTTTTTTTTTCGATTACTTGCATTTGCACTTGTACATCTCGAGTTACTAACTTAAGCATTGGAGAGACCAAGTTGAAAAATCTCTCCTGACCTTAGTCTTATTGCAAGTGGCACCTTAGGTACTCCGTATTTCCACCTCGAAAGAATCTCGGATAATCCTATGCATACGGGCTCGGATCATATCGGGTTGACTAAGATGTCAATGATATTTTCTCCTAACATTTTTATGCTAGAAGAAAGGTCCGATGTTGTAAGAATGTTTGCCTACCAACCCTCTCAACGAATTATCGAACGAGTATGCTCTGCCCCTGACTCATAGTACTTTCGCTTGAGGGGTGGCAACCGACTATTCCACATATGGATGCATCTATCTCGATAAAATATCGACATGATATTAGTGTATGTTCAACGACATGAGAGCAACCTTAAGTCACTTGCTCGTCCCTATTGAGGCGTTCCTAAACCTGATCCAATAGGTGCAGACACTAATGGGCATGATGTAAGCTGTTCCTCCACTCTTGCCCTAACTATTAGGAAAAGAGTCGGCACTAAGGGGGGGTGGGGTGGTGAATTAGTGCAGCGGATAAAAACGTCAGTTTCAAAAAATCCTTTCATACAATAAAACCGAACTCAGAAATGCTTAACTTTGAAAGCTAAGAGTGTATTGAAGGCAGTTTGCAGTTAATGTAAATTGTAA
The DNA here is from genome assembly GCF_036884655.1 of Musa acuminata AAA Group. Classification (NCBI taxonomy): domain Eukaryota; kingdom Viridiplantae; phylum Streptophyta; class Magnoliopsida; order Zingiberales; family Musaceae; genus Musa; species Musa acuminata. The sequence continues at coordinate 12,976,969 of NC_088330.1, forward strand.
GAAGTAAATGCAAACCAGAGAACATGCCAATTTTATAGTGGTTCGGTCATCATGACCTACATCCACTCCGCCGATTCCTCTTCCATCGAGGCCACCGGCATTCACTATCGATCTTCCTTTATAGATGAAGATCAACCTCCTTCTTACACCCCTCTTCTCCTTTTCACAGGTTTATGAGTCAACCTTTACAAGCACACACTCCTCCTAAACAGAATTCTAAACTTAGACTATAGGAGGGGATTTTTCTAGTGATTGCAATAGCGTTTTCTCACTTTTAAATACTCTATGCTTGTGTCTTTTAACCCGGGATGAAAGGGGTATTTATAGGCTTCAAGTTGATTCAAAGTTGGAGCCTAAAAATATCTCATCCCGGCTGGGTCTAGGTGGTACAACATCCTATGCTGGGCGGTACCATCGCTAGTGTCAGTTTGACACTAACACTGCATTGGGCGATACCATCGCCTGGCACTAGGCCACTGGGCGGTACAACTGCCCAGACTGACGGTACCACTGCCTAGCACCCTGCTAGGGGCGGTACCACCGCCTAGACTAGCAATACCACCGCCTGACACAGTCTCGAAGACTATGACACGATGGTGCTACTTCTTGGGTCACTATTTGGGTCTTTCATAGGGCCCAACATAGTCCTTACATGGGCCCAACTAGCCCCTAATTGGGTTGGCCCAAATCTAATCCTAATTACATACTAACTACGAATTTTAAGACATACTTAAGCTAAACAAGTCCGTAAGTCTTGGTTTCTTTCGGCGAGCTTCCGACGATCTTCCGGCGAACTTCCGACGATCTCTCGGCAATGTTAGGATCAAGAGCTCTAAGAGGGGGGGGGGGGGGGTGTGTGGGGGGAATTAGTGCAGCAGAAATCTTTCGTCAGTTAAAAAGACTTTCGTACGAAAAACGTCGTTTACGTTGAAAACCGATTTCGGAAAGTTAATAACATGGAAGCGTAAGGAAGCGTAGTGACTATCTAAGTAGTTTGCAGTATGTAAATGGCAAGAATAAAATGCAAACCAGAGAAGACGACTGTTTATAGTGGTTCGGTCAAACGTGACCTACATCCACTCCTCCGATTCCTCTTCCGTCAAGGCCACCGGCATCCGCTAACGATCTTCCTTTACTAGGCGAAGATCAACCTCTTTCTTACACCCCTCTTCTCCTTTTACCGGGTTTAGGAGACAACCCTTACAAGCACTCACTCCTCTCAAACTAATCTAACACTTAGACTCAAAGAGGAGGATTCTCACAAGAGATTACAATAGCGTTTTTCTACTTTTAAACTCTCTATGCTTGTGTGCTTTAACCAGGGATGAGAGGGGTATTTATAGACTTTAAGTTAATTCAAACTTGGAGCTTAAAAACAAATTATCCCGGGTTCCCCGAGCACGGGCGGTACCACCGCCCAATGTCAGTCTGATTGACACTGGCCCTGGGCGATACCACAGCCTAGGTCTGGCGGTACCATCGCTCAGGTCTGGTGGTACCACCGACTAGGGGACAGTGCTGGGTGGTACCATTGCCTAGACTGGCGATACCACCGCCTAGCACCCTGCAAGGGCGGTACAATCGCCCAGACTAGTGGTACCACCGCTTGACAAAGTCTCGAAGTCTGTGCCACGACGGTGAGACTCCTTGGGGCATTGTTTGGGCTTCTTATTGGGCTCAACACATGTCTTACATGGGCCTAGCTGGCCTATAATTGGGTTGGCCTAATCCAAACCCAATTACATGCTAACTACGAATCCTAAGACATATTCTAAGCTAAACAAAGTTCGTAAGTCTATTCTTCCGGCGAGCTACCGGTAATCTTCCAGCGAACTTCCGACGATCTCTCGGTAATGTTCTGACGTACTCCCAGCAAGCTCCTGGACTTTACAACGATTTTCTTGGCAAGTTCTGATGAGCTTCTATAGCAAGCTCCGAGACTTCTCGGCTGGTTCCTCTAGAACTTCCGACGAACGTCCGAACTTCCGACGAACTCTCGAACTCTCAAACGTGATCGCGTCCTTGACTCTGGGACTTCATTTGCTTCATACCTTGCAATCATAGTTAATCCTACACATTTAATGTTAGGATCGAGAGCACTAAGAGGGGGGGGGGTGAATTAGTGCAGCGGAAATCTTACAGCGATTAAAACCAAAAGCTACGTTCGTTCAATAAAAACTATTATGATGTAAAAGCTATTTCTCAGTTTGTATCTAAGTGCAGTTTGCGTATAAGCGCAGATTGCGTCTAAGCGCAGTTTGCATCTAAACACAGTTTGCGTCTAAGCGCAGTTTGCGTCTAAGCGCAGTTTTGCGTCTAAGCGCAGTTTTACGTCTAAACGCAGATTTACGTCTAAACGCAGTTTTACGTCTAAACGCAGTTTTACGTCTAAACGCAGATTTACGTCTAAACTCAGATTTACGTCTAAACGCAGTTTTTCGTCTAAACGCAGATTTACGTCTAAACGCAGTTTTACGTCTAAACGCAGTTTTACGTCTAAACGCAGATTTACGTCTAAACGCAGTTTTATGTCTAAACGCAGATTTACGTCTAAACTCAGATTTACGTCTAAACGCAGTTTTACGTCTAAACGCAGTTTCAAATGGATCTGAACTTTAGAAACTCGTTCGTAAAAGCGCAGAAGACAGTTTTGCAGAATCAAGGCGTAAACGTAAACTGCGATGTAAATATCATACGAAAACGCTGGTTTACATCTGAAAGCAGATTCGGACAGATTAGCACTTAAAAACTTGTTCGTGAAGGCGTAGAAGATAGTTTTGCAGAATTAAAACATAAACGTAAACTGTAATGTACGAAAACACCGATTTACGTCTGAATGCAGATTCGGAAAGAACATCACTTAGAACTTGTTCGTAAAAGCGCAGAATGCAGTAGTTATGAAGGAGGTTTGCAGTAATGATAAAGTGCTCAAAATAAACGCAAACCAGAGATTTAGAGCGGTTCGGTCAGTCTTGACCTACTCCACTTTTGGCTTCCTCCACCGACGAGGTCACCGACGTCAACTAGAGGCCTTCCTTCAATAGGCGAAGGCCAACTACCCTCTTACAGATTCACTCCTTTTGACGGGCTTAGGAGACAACCCTTACAGATGTTTTCTCTCCTCTCTTTACAACTCAAACTTGAAGAACAAAAGGAGGAGGAAAACTAGCAGTTTTGAGCTCTAAGAACCACTGAAAAGATCAAGATTTCGGGTAAGTTCTTGCTATCTCAGTGCTGAATGGGTGGGGTATTTATAGGCCCCAACCCAATTCAAATTTGGAGCTCAAAACGATCAAATCCCGGAATTCCGGGATCAGGCGGTTGCACCTCCTGACTGGAGAGGTTGCACCGCCTGGCAGAGCTCGAAGACCGAGCTCAGGCGGTGCCACCTCTCTGTCAGGGAGGTTGCACCGCCCAGTCTTGCTCGAAGACTGAGCCCCAGGCGGTGCCACCTCCTGGCTGGGGCGGTTGCACCTCCCAGTCTCGCTGGGAGACATAGCCTGGGCGGTGCTACCTCCTGGCTGGGGTGGTGCCACCTCTTTCACTATTTCAGCTCACTTGGTTTGGCTCCAAACTTGGCCCAAACCAGTCCGAACTTGGGCCTAATTGACCCCTACTTGGGTTATAGGATTAACACCTAATCCTAACCCTAATTAATGTGCTAACTATGATTTTAAAGACATTTTATAAGCTATTACAAAGTCCGCAAGTCAAGACTTCTTCTGGCGAGCTTTCGGCAAACTTCCGGCGGTCTTCCGATGAACTCTCGGAAACCATTCTGCGGACTCCCGGCAAGCTCCTAGACTTCACGATTTGTTCTTAGCGAGTTCCAACGAGCTTCTTCGGCAAGCTCCGATCTTTCTCGGCGAGCTCCGCGAACTCCCAACGAACCTTCCGGCGAGCTTCCGAAAAACCCTTCGGCAAGCTCCCAACTCATTCTCGGCTAGTTCCGGTAGCATTCCCGACGAACCTTCGGACTTCCGTCGAACTCTCAAACTTGCAACAAATCCTTTGCGCTTGACTCCGACACTTTGTTTCGCTTTATGTCTTCATCGTTATCATAGCTAATCCTGCACAATTAAAGCAAAACTTCGATCGAGACAATTAATCCTAAGCAATTAACCAAGTTGTTCGGCATGTCATTGGTCCCTCGACGCTTCGTCCGATTCTTCGGCGCATCGTCCTTTCCTGCAGCCTATTTCCCAATCGGCCAGTTGACTCCGCAACTCCGATATCCTTGGCACAATACCCGCTCTTCTTGGCCTGATGCCCGAGTCCACGGCCCGAAGCCTTCTGTCGATACGTCGACCGATCCACCGGCCCGACGTCCAATCTTCTGACATGTTCCTTCGGCACAACATGATTTTCCTGCTTTAATTGTCTCATCCTGATCAAAGCATCCTGCGTCACTCAAAACGCAGATTAAATCATAAACATATATCAAGTAGTTTCATCATCAAAATACGAGATTAAACAATCTCCCCCTTTTTGATGATGACAACCACTTGATGACGGAGTTAAACTTAACTCCCGGAGTTTAAACAAACTCCCCCTATCAATATGCCATATTGATAGAACCTTGAATTCAAACTGAATTCAAGTCATTGCAATATTCATCATGAATACTTGCAACACGTCAACTTGAACATTTGCATAAACTTATGCATCACATGTCATGTCATCAACATACTTTCATCAACATACTTCTCCCCCTTTGTCATCAACAAAAAGGAGAAGTATCACAATCAAGTGTTTGTGATATTGGTTCAACTCATTGCATGAAAAACATAATATCAAGTTTTATCATCATGCAGTTTTGAAGCCAAAAAATTTAGCAAATGTTACATCATGCTTAGAACATTCAAGCTATCAAGTTTTAGATATGCAAGTTTTATAGCACACAAGATAGCACTTGGTATGAAAATTAGAGATGTTCAAGATAGCAAGTTCTACATCATGCAAGCTAGCAAATTAGAGATGTTCAAGAAGGCAACTCTTGCTTCTTGAAATATGAAAATTTTGTCCACTTTGCTAGATGCGCAAGTTAGCATGTTTTGCTTCTTGAGATAGGCAAGATAGCACCTTTGCTTCTTTTGAGATAGCAACTTTTCGCTTCTCTTTAGACTACAAGCTAGCAATTTTTACGATATACAAGTTTCGCAATATACAAGCTAGTAAAAACTTCGAAAGCAAATGCAAGATAACTTTCTTGTGTAGGCTCATGATTATTGCTTCCTATTGTAATGTGCAGGTTGCAAGTCTTGCTTCTTGAGATATTCAAGATAGTGATTTTCAAGAAGACAATTTTTGCTTCTTGAAATAAGCAAGTTAGCAATCAAGTTTTTGCATCTTCTTGACTTGTGCAAGCTAGCTATCTCCCCCTTTGTCATTGTCAAAAAGAAAGGAAGAATACAATTTTGTAGTTCTTTTTCCTTTTACAACGATTTCAAAATCATGACAAAGGATGAATAATCAAGTTATGAATGTCAAGACAATTTTTCATCATGAATATTTTATCATTGCATGCATAATTGCACATCATAAATGTTTCATATCATGATGGTATCAATTTTGTCAAATTATATCCTACCATGCATGATCAAAACTTCTCCCCATTTTATCATTGAAAACAAGAAGAAAGTAGGGGGTAGAGCATAAAAGTGTTAAATATTTCAATCATTTCAAGGCATCATAGATCAAGTTATGATTCGTGATTCATCATAAAGCAAGTTAGTTTTCAATCATCACATAAGGCATTTAAGGAATTTTTGAAACATAGGAGAATGATTAATTTAAGCATACAATGTTTCAATCCAATTCAAGTCATGAATATCAATGCTTTCATATTGTGAGTATCAATTCATGAATACCACAGGATATTATTTGTGACTTCAATTTTGCAAGATCAAGATTATGATTTAGATAAAACTTATACAAATCAAATCATTAACTTGAAATTCATAATCAAGTCATTAAAATTAATTTCGAGATTCACAAAATATCATGAAATCATTAATCTCGATCAGATGGGAAAAGCATTTTTTTTTAAGAGATTCTTTTTCATCTAATCATGTCTTAGTCTTTATATGCCAAATTAAGATAAGCATGAAAGTTCAAGACAAAAGGCAAAGAAATCTTGTTATTTCTATATTATGAAATATATGATATCAAGGCTCATGATTCATTTGAAAAGATATAGTACAAAGAGCAACTTGAAACATTATTATCAAGATCACATTTTAAAATATTCCAAGTTTTAAGATATTAATATGACACTTCATTGAATTCTAAGAAATCAAAAGACAAGTTGCATTTCATTTGAAGAACTCCTTTTTGATAAGCATAATGAACGATCTTGATTTATAACGAGCTTCATGTTATAATTATCAAGATCATGATTTTAATAATTATTCTCTTTAGCAATGAATCACAAAAGCACTTTATTTTTGCATAAGAAATCTCATTGTATTATGATTTATAAATTCTTTTTTCTGCACATGAATCATAGGAGATATGTATGTGAAACAAATCTTTGCAAGCAAAAATACTATCATTCATATTTCAAGATGGAATTTATAAGCAGGAATCATTTCATCAAATCTATTTTAGAAAATTATTTTTCATAAGTGTATGAGTAAATCCGATAGTTAGGATACCACTTGTTAAGTGAATCCGAAAATGAAATTAACACTTTCATATATTCAGACATGATTTTTGCTATAGATTTTGAATTTAAATCATGAAGATCAAACAAGCTCATGATCATGAATAACTTAAAATCTCATACATAAAATTGTTAATCATTGTATCATAACCATTTAATATTATTATGCATTACTTTAAATCAAACGTGATTTCATTCAACAATGTTAATCAAACATGATACACATTATTACTTCTTAACCATGATTTCATATTTTCAATCAAATTTTGTTTGTTTATCATAAAATATGCAATATTATCATTTTCGAAATTACTAGCATGATCATAATTTTGTAATAATTTTTTTTTTAACATGTAATTTTCAAGAAAATTAATTCTAAACTAAAAAAGAAAACAACATCATGAAAGCATCAAGTAATTTCAAAATAAACCAAAGGCATTACCTCAACATTGTAGGCTGTTAAGGCGTAGTTTGCCGCCTCGCTTTTGTTGATTTTTTCTTCGTCTTCGGAGGAGCTCGATTCATCCCAATTTTTGTTCTTCTTCTTGCGTTTAAAGCAAGTAATTCCATTCTTTTTGCTTTTTAATTTTCGTTTCATTTGTAGTTTAAGTTCACCATCACTTGAGCTTATGCTCGAGTGGTATTCAAATGTTCTATGTCCCAAATCCTTCCTGTTCTTTGGAAGGTTGTTTTGTTCATCATTGTCCTCATCACTTGAGTCATCGCTCAAGTGGCATTCATTTGTCCAGAGTTCCAAATCCTTCCAGTTCTTTGGAAGGTGATTGTATTCAACATGTTCATCATGTGCATTGTGCACCATTTCATATGTCATTAACGAACCAATTAGTTCTTCAAGTGGTAAGTTGTTTAGGTTTTTAGCTTCTTGTATTGCAGTTACTTTTGAATCCCACTTCTTAGAAAGAGAACGCAAAATCTTGTTCACAAGTTCAGAATTAAAAAAACATTTGCCAAGAGCTCTTAAACCATTGACGACATCCGTAAAACGGGTGTACATGTCAACAATGGTTTCGCTTGGCTTCATTTGAAAAAGCTCGAAATCATGCAGTAAAATATTAACTTTCGAGTCTTTGACTCTACTAGTTCCTTCGTGCGTGATTTCAAGAGTGCGCCAAATATCGAAAGCCGTTTCGCACAAAGAAACCCGATTGAACTCATTTTTGTCCAAAGCGCAAAATAAGGCATTCATAGCCTTTGCGTTTAAAGAAAAATACTTCTTCTCCAAATCCGACCATTCGTTCGTCGGTTTAGAGGGAAGTTGAAAACTATTTTCAACGATATTCGTCTAAACGCAGATTTACGTCTAAACGCAGTTTTACGTCTAAACGCAGTTTTACGTCTAAACGCAGATTTACGTCTAAACACAGTTTTACGTCTAAACGCAGATTTACGTCTAAACTCAGATTTACGTCTAAACGCAGTTTTACGTCTAAACGCAGTTTCAAATGGATCTAAACTTTAGAAACTCGTTCGTAAAAGCGCAGAAGACAGTTTTGCAGAATCAAGGCGTAAACGTAAACTGCGATGTAATTATCATACGAAAACGCTGGTTTACGTCTGAAAGCAGATTCGGACAGATCAGCACTTAAAAACTTGTTCGTGAAGGCGTAGAAGACAGTTTTGCAGAATTAAAACGTAAACGTAAACTGTAATGTACGAAAACACCGATTTACGTCTGAATGCAGATTCGGAAAGAACAACACTTAGAACTTGTTCGTAAAAGCGCAGAATGCAGTAGTTATGAAGGAGGTTTGCAGTAATGATAAAGTGCTCAAAATAAACGCAAACCAGAGATTTAGAGTGGTTCGGTCAGTCTTGACCTACTCCACTTTTGGCTTCCTCCACCGACGAGGTCACCGACGTCAACTAGAGGCCTTCCTTTAATAGGCGAAGGCCAACTACCCTCTTACAGATTCACTCCTTTTGACGGGCTTAGGAGACAACCCTTACAGATGTTTTCTCTCCTCTCTTTACAACTCAAACTTGAAGAACAGAAGGAGGAGGAAAACTAGCAGTTTTGAGCTCTAAGAACCACTGAAAAGATCAAGATTTCGGTTAAGTTCTTGCTATCTTAGTGCTGAATGGGTGGGGTATTTATAGGCCCCAACCCAATTCAAATTTGGAGCTCAAAACGATCAAATCCCGGAATTCCGGGATCAGGCGGTTGCACCTCCTGACTGGAGAGGTTGCACCGCCTGGCAAAGCTCGAAGACCGAGCTCAGGCGGTGCCACCTCTCTGTCAGGGAGGTTGCACCGCCCAGTCTTGCTCGAAGACTGAGCCCCAGGCGGTGCCACCTCCTGGCTGGGGCGGTGCCACCTCTTTCACTATTTCAGCTCACTTGGTTTGGCTCCAAACTTGGCCCAAACCAGTCCGAACTTGGGCCTAATTGACCCCTACTTGGGTTATAGGATTAACACCTAATCCTAACCCTAATTAATGTGCTAACTATGATTTTAAAGACATTTTATAAGCTATTACAAAGTCCGCAAGTCAAGACTTCTTCTGGCGAGCTTTCGGCAAACTTCCGGCGGTCTTCCGATGAACTCTCGGAAACCATTCTGCGGACTCCCGGCAAGCTCCTAGACTTCACGATTTGTTCTTAGCGAGTTCAAACGAGCTTCTTCGGCAAGCTCCGATCTTTCTCGGCGAGCTCCGCGAACTCCCAACCAACCTTCCGGCGAGCTTCCGAAAAACCCTTCGGCAAGCTCCCAACTCATTCTCGGCTAGTTCCGGTAGCATTCCCGACGAACCTTCGGACTTCCGTCGAACTCTCGAACTTGCAACAAATCCTTCGCGCTTGACTCCGACACTTTGTTTCGCTTTATGTCTTCATCGTTATCATAGCTAATCCTGCACAATTAAAGCAAAACTTCGATCGAGACAATTAATCCTAAGCAATTAACCAAGTTGTCCGGCATGTCATTGGTCCCTTGACGCTTCGTCCGATTCTTCGGCGCATCGTCCTTTCCTGCAGCCTATTGCCCAATCGGCCAGTTGACTCCGCAACTCCGATATCCTTGGCACAATACCCGCTCTTCTTGGCCCGATGCCCGAGTCCACGGCCCGAAGCCTTCTGTCGATACGTCGACCGATCCACCGGCCCGACGTCCAATCTTCTGACATGTTCCTTCGGCACAACATGATTTTCCTGCTTTAATTGTCTCATCCTGATCAAAGCATCCTGCGTCACTCAAAACGTAGATTAAATCATAAACATATATCAAGTAGTTTCATCATCAAAATACGAGATTCAACATGTAAAACAAACTTCGATCTAGACAATTAATACTAAGTATTAATCAAGTTGTCCGGCATGTCATTGGTCTCTCGATGCTTCGTCCAATTCTTTAGCGCATCGTACTCTCCTACGACCTATTGCCCAAGCGGCCAGTTGACTCTGCAACTTCGATATCCTTGGCGCAATGTCCGCTCTTCTTGGCCCGATGCTCGAATCCACAGCCCGAAGCCTTCTGTCGATACGTCGACCGATCCACCGGCCCGATGACCAATCTTCTGACTTGTTCCTCTGGCCCAACATGATTTTTCCTTCTTTAATTGTCTCATCCTGATCGAAGCATCCCGCGTCACTCAAAACACAGATTAAAACATAAACACATATTGATTGGTTTCATCATCAAAATCCGAGATTCAATAATCTCTCACTTTTTGATGATGACAATCAATCGACGATGAAGTTAACCTTAACTCCCGGAGTTTAAACAAACTCACCCTATCAATATGCCTTATTGATAGAAACAATCGACGACGGAGTTAACCTTAACTCCCGGAGTTTAAACAAACTCCCCCTATTAATATGCCTTATTGATAGAAACTCTTGGATTCAAAAATCCAAGCAATATGTTATGATAAAATCATGACATATAATCAACATATTTCTCCCCCTTTGTCATCAACAAAATGGAGAAGTACCACAATCAAGTGTTTGTAATATAAGTTCTAATCATTTGCATGATAAACATAATCTCCATTTTTATTATCATACAATTTTGCTATCATCATAGATATGTAAGGTAGTAAGATAGCTTGTTCTACTTCATACAAGCTAACAAATTAGAGATGTGCAAATTTAACATGTTTTGCTTCTTGAGATAGGCAAGATAGCACTTTTGCTTCTTTTGAGATAGCAATTCTTTGCTTCTCTTTAGATCACAAGTTAGTAATTCTAGCAAATTTTGCATCATGCAAGGTAGCAAATTTTTGATGATGTTCAAGATAGCTATTTTTGCCTCTTCTTGAAATTCCAATCTAGCAATTCTCGGTGATGTTCAAGATAGCAATTTCTTTCTTCTCTTTTGAGAAGTGCAATTTTTGCTTTCTTCTTGAATTGTGAGAGCTAGCAAATTAGCTTTCTAGCATGTTATGCTCCCCCTTTGTCATTGTCAAAAAGAAAGGAAGAACCTTTACGTTAATTTCTAAATTATTACAAAGGTAAATAGCATAGATGAAAATTCAAGTCATGAATGTCAAAACAATTATTTTATCATGAATATTTTATCATTGCATGCATCATTATCATAAGTTAAAGTATTGCATGCATAATTCTAAATCATCATGTATATAAAATCATCACTTCATGCATGATTCCAAATCATCATTTATTTCAGATCATGATGGTACCAATTTTGTCAAATTACATCCTACCATGCATGATCGAAACTTCTTATTTGTATACATCAAAATAAATTAATGAATATTTCATGTATTCATATCATCACATAAAGAATATCAAGAAGAATTATTGGGTGATGAGATCAATATTTCATGAACACAAGGAATTGCTTAAAAATAATATCATGAAAAGATAAAATCATGTGAATACCAAAAGACATGATTCATTTTGATATATCTCCTTTTTAAAAAATAAAAAAAATTTAGGAGATCATGATATAGATAAAATTCATTCAATCTCGTAGGAGAACAAGATATTAATTCAAGCGTATAAAATTTCTCAATTCATTATGAATCATAAAAATTATAATTAAAAAAAAAATCATGATTCATTTCGATAATTTCAATAAGAAGATATAATAACACAAAGTAGGAGATCTTGATTCATAAATGATTTCAAGTTATAACTCATGAGAACTCAAGATCATGATTTTGATAAAAACCAATAAATTCAAATCATCATATCAAAATCATTTTCAAGAGATTCATAAAAAGATGATAAAATAGCTTCATCAAAGTCAATAAGATAGAGAAAAAGAATTTTCAAGAAAAATATTTTTCTCTATTTAGTTGTTTCAGCATGCCTGTCCATTTTGTGCCAAAAAAAAAAATATCATCAATCGTTTAGGATCAAAAAATAAATTTCATCATAAAAACCATCAAGATTAATAAACCAAAAAAATCATTATGTATAACTTTAAAATCTCATGTATAAAATCGTCAAATCATGGTATCAAAATTTTAATATTTTCATTACAACTTTATGCATCATTAAGTATACAATCGTCAAGCATGACACTTACACTATTTCATATAAGCATGCTATTTCATTTTTGTCAAATCAAAGCATGCATCATTTTTTAAACCGAAAAAGTCACTTTTATTATCATGAAAATCAATAATCCATAAATCATAAAAATCATTATGCATCATTTTGAAAGAAAACTCATTAAGCATGATCATTATGCATTACTTCAAATCAAACTTTATTTCATTTATTTTTAAAATATTCATCATGAAAGGACACACAAGGCAAAGAAATCATTAAACATAAAGCATATTTATCAATCATGGTTTCATTGAGCATAAGGTATTTTCAACCAAAATCATTTTGTTATTTGTTGTAGTCATGCATTTTTCTTTTTAGGTGAATCTATCTTTTCATGCTTAGTTTTCCATACAAAAGCCATGCATCATCATTAAGCATGATATTAAACTTCTTAATATTTTCATTAAGACATCAAGCATGGTTTCAATCAAAATCGAAAATCATCATGATACACATTTTTTCTTCTTAAGAGAAACATACATATGATCATTAGATTTAAATCTAACATTGTATTCCATTAACATAAAACATGTAATTTTTATTATTATTTTCAAAATTAGGAGCATGATCATATTCTTGCATTTTTAATTTTTTTTAAACATGCATTTTTTAAGAATAATTATTCTAAAAAAAAGAAAATGCATCATGAAAAATATCAAGTAATTTCAAAATAAATTAAGGGGGTTTCGATTACCTCATCGTTGAAGGCCGTTAAGACATAGTTTGCCATCTCGCCTTTCTTGATTTTCTTCTCGTCTTTGGAGGAACTCGATTCATCCCAATTTTTATTTTTCTTCTTACGATCAAGGCAAGTAGTTCCGTTCTTTTTGTTCTTAAGTTTTTGTTTCATTATTTTTTTAAATTTCTTATTGAGGAGTTCATGTTCACCATCACTTGAGCTTATGCTCAAGTGGTCTTCAAATGTTCTAAGTTCAAAATCCTTCCTGGTCTTTGGAAGATGGTTCTCAAGTTCTTCATGTGCATTGCACGTCATTTCATAGGTTATCAAGGACCCTATTAGTTCTTCGAGTGGAAAATGGTTCAAATCATTGGCCTCTTGTATGGTCGCTACTTTAGAGTCCCAAGTTTTATTAAGAGAACGTAAAATCTTGTTTACGAGTTCAAAATCCGAAAAACATTTGCCAAGTGCTCTTAAACCATTGACGACATTCGTAAAACGAGTGTACATGTCAATAATGGTTTCGCTTGGCTTCATTTGAAAAAGCTCGGAATCATGCATTAAAATTTTGATTTTCGAATCTTTAACTCTAGAAGTGCCTTTGTGTGTGATTTCAAGAGTGTGCCATATGTCAAAAGCCATTTCGCACAAAGAAACCCGATTGAATTTATTTTTATCTAAGGCGCAAAACAAGGCATTCATAGCCTTTGCATTTAGAGAAAACGTTATCTTCTCCAAATCATTCCAATGGTTCATTGGAAGAGAAGACATTTCAAATCCGTTTTCAACTATATGCCATAAGTTCAAATCCAAAGAAAGTAAGAAAACTCTCATTCGAGTTTTCTAATAAGTGTAGTCCGTCCCATTGAAAAAGGGAGGACGAATGAGAGAGTGACCTCTTGAAAGTCGAAAAGAGCAATTTCTATTTGGGTGTTAAACCAAAGTAAAAAACCGTGGCTTTGATACCAATTGTTAGGATCAAGAGTACTAAGAGGAGGGGGGGGGGGGGGGGGGGGGCGGACTGGTGGGCTAAATTAGTGTAGCGAAAATCTTTCGTCGGTTAAAAAGACTTTCGTATGAAAAAAGTCATTTACATTGAAAACTGATTTCGAAAATCGATTTCGGAAATAGATTTTGGAAAGTTAATAACATGGAAGAATAAGGAAGCACAGTGACTATCTAAGTAGTTTGCAGTATGTAAATGACAAGAATAAAATGCAAACCAAGGAAGACAACAGTTTATAGTGGTTTAGTCGATCGTGACCTACATCCACTCCTTTGATTCCTCTTTCGTCGAGGCCACCGGCATCCACCAACGATCTTCCTTTACTAGGCGAAGATCAACCTCCTTCATACACCCCTCTTCTCCTTTTACCGGGTTTAGGAGACAACCCTTACAAGCACTCACTCCTCTCCAACTAATCTAACACTTAGACTTAAAGAGGAGGATTCTCACAAGAGATTACAACAGCGTTTTTCTACTTTCAAACTCTCTGTGCTTATGTGCTTTAACTAGGGATGAGAGGGGTATTTATAAGCTTCAAGTTGATTCAATCTTAGAGCCTAAAAACATCTCATCCCGGGTTCCTTGGGCACGGGCGGTACCACTACCTAGTGTCAGTCTAGCTGACACTGCCCTAAGCGGTACCACCGCCCAAGTCTGGTGGTACCACTACTAGCCATAGGTGCCCAGCAAGCCAATCACGTGAGTGATGGCACGTGTGACTTGATACAAAATCTTTTTGCTTATTATATTTTGGCATATATCACTTTATAACTATTGCATAAATACATATATATATATATATATTGTGATGTCCTTGGATTTGTGCAATGGGAATCGGATCGTGATGAGATCACGATAATGAGATCGATTCACCTTTAAACACATATCCTAAATAATCCTGGTCATAGGTTACTCGAGAGGGACATCGTGATAACCGGACAGACTGGTGTGCTGTTTACCCGTCCATATGATGGATGCAACTGGTCTCATAACCTGTTTTGAAAAAGCACCGGAGCCATGAAGTCTTGCAGTCAAACATGCCTTCTACGCTAGAGTTCAAAATAAACTAAAGAACTATTTTCTTGGCTAAAACAATAATTTCCAAGTTGGAAGAAAAGTCCTGCTATCATTATGTCAAGATTTTTCAACTTGGATAGAATTCTTGCTATAAATTCCGATGCTTGTTCATCCAAGCTTAGATATTTCTTGGCTGTCACTCTATCTTCTTTGCTTCCTCACACCTCTACAGCTCCTAACGTAAACACTGGTCCACAGTTAAAGCCCAACGAATTAGTGTTCTATACTTTCAATGACGTTCAAACGTCAAGGACTCCCAAACCTTCATGCATGCACATGTTCCTTCATAGGAAGTGAAGAGCAACATGTACTCATGTGACTAGAAAACTATAAGCATCAAGGAGTAGAAAATTCACCAACAGGAACTTAGATTAAAAAGATCATGAAAGTTTTGTTTGAGGTATATAATCATAGAGGTAATACATATTTGCTAAAAGAAACAAAAAGTTATATACCTTTGAGTACGCCTCCAAAGTGGAAGTTTTCTCTTGAACGCTCTGCATGGCTGACCTTTTAGAGTTCTTCACCTCAATTCGATGCGACTTTTTCTCTTCAAGTGCCCTCTTTGAAAAAAATTTAGATATCAAGAGTTACTTGATGCCTTATTGTCAGACAACGATTCTGTAGTCCTAGTGGTGTATTTGCTCCTTAGACTTAAGACACCAAGGATGTCCTGTATGAGTGCTCTATTCTTTGATACCAGACTTATAGGTTTGGCTGTCCCAGATCTAGTACAGCTGGTCATTGGGAGTGGTAGTCGACCTTACGAGGGCTATTGAGTGTCGATAGAGGATTATCCACTCTCGGTGTCATAAGAGGAATATCCCATGTGTTCTTGCTCAGACAAATCCCTGGCCAGTCATTCGGGTTGAGAGAGAAAGAGTTCTCCGGGAGAATCCGATTAGAGCGAGACTCGAGTAGAAACCGTATGGGTCTGACAGCACCATGCTCGATATACGGTCTCTGGGATATTAGATGGATGAGGGACTATAGGTATACGGTAACTAAGGACAGATAGGTCCAATGGATTGGATTCCCCTGTATTGTTTGGGGACTACGGCATAGTGGCCTAGTACGTCCGTAGTCGATGAGTTAAGTGAATTATTACAGAGATAATAATTCACTGAGTTAGAAGGAGTTCTGACAGGTATGACTCACGGCCAGCTCGATATTGGGCCTAGAGGGTCACACACATATGGTAGGTATTGCGATGAGTAGAGGTTCGGATATGAGATATCCGACGAAGCCCTTGTCTTATTGGATGCAGATCCAATACCCACTAGGGGAGGACCAATTAGGGTTTGACAGGGGACCTCAATAAATAGGAGGGATTCAGAGCCTCATAGGCTAGAGCCTTTGCTTGCCTTTCCTATTCTGCTCTCCCTCTCCACCTCAGAGCAGGCCTGGAGTTTTGAGGAGCGTCGTCGCAACCCTACTGTGTGGATCACCGCTAGAGAGGAGGACGCTTGACCTCCTTCACCCTCTCCTAAGGATCTGCAAGGAAACAGGGGTATACGATCTCCCTAGGTAACACAATCTACTCTATACGCAGTTTTAAGTTTCGCGGATTTTGCGCACTAATCTTCGCACGACGACGAACATCTCTTTGGGAATCGGGGATTTTGTTTTCTTGTTCTTCCGCTGCACATATGATGTCGCCCCCAAGATTCCCAACAGTGGTATCAGAGCCAGGTTTTTCGTGCGAATGATTGGTTTTGAACTGCGTGTGTTGTGTTTAGGAAGAATTTTGACGTCAAAATCGTTGACGCAAAAGCGAGAAAGGACAGCAACAGTTGCTACCTTTGATCTGCGTGTGTGCAGCACAGCCGAAGGCGGGCAGCATAGGAGCTGCGTCTGCAGCAGCCGGCTGGTGGCCTGCTTGCAGCAGGCTTGCGTCCGACGGGGCTGGCAGCCCGCGGGCAGAGGCGCCTACGGCCGCTTCTCCCGCGGGGTGAGGTGCCGCAGGGCAGCGGCGCTTGCCACCGCTGCTCCTGAGGGCGAAACCCCCCCCACAGGGGCGGCCGCCCGGCAGGACAGCACCGCATGCGGGCGTTGCCCCGCCGGCAGAACTGCCCGCGGAGGCGGCGGCGCCCACCTGCAGCGGCAGCGCCGCTAGCGTGCGTGCCGCCTACAGGCGAGGGCAGCACCCTCGCCCCGCCGCACAGGCCGTCGCCAGCAAGGTGGCGACAACGACAGCAGTAATAGGGAATTAGGGTTTTACGCAAAAAAGACAATTTTGCCCCTGTGAATTTGAGAAATTTCAGTTTCTGCCTTTTGTCCAAATTACGAAAATACTCTTAGGAATTGAGAAATTCCCTACATGTCCCTGATTTCAGAAAATATTAATTAATTAAAAGGTTTAGTTGATTATTATTTTTATTATTATCTAGTAGTCCTACATGATGATGATTATTTATACATGTGATGTATGATGTGTGGACGGATGATCATGGACCGTGTGATGTGTGTACTTGTGATTATTATTATTGAGGTCTGCGAGCCTCCATTATATTTCTCGTTTATTGTCGGGCTTGCATGCCTATGATTAAGTTGTAATCACATGAGGAGGCGCAGCGGGAGCATGGATGTGATAGCGGGACCCATGAGACGGACGATCGTGATGCATGAAGATGCATCAAGATATCGACGGAACCGACGAGGACGAGATGGACGATCACAGGGCATGGAGATGCACCGTTGCACACATAGATCTTGATGTGAGTGATTAGGCCTACTGGCTCGGGCCTAATCACATTAGGTTGTGGTCCATGATCATCTGGTGTGATTTCTTTTACACATACTAGATATGTATATATATTTGCATGCGATGTAGATATATATTAAATATGTATATGTGTGACATGTCATATTAGGAGACCAAATTATAGAAACATCTCTTTCAATAATATTAAGTCGATAAACGTGAGGCAATTAGATTGACCCACGTGACCTTCCATCGTTATAAGTAGGAACCGATTCCCGGTGTAGGTTGCGTTGGTCGAGTCCCTCGAGACTCACCTATATCGCGATTCGCTATCTTGCTTACGACATAGAGATGTCACCGGTGACCTGAGGGCATGGTATGCTTGGTCGAGTCCCTCGAGGGTATATCATCAAATCAGACTCATCTTGTAACGAAGGTGTTGACTTAACCGAGCATCATGGTTGGTCGAGTCCCTCGAGGCCATGGTGATTCGGAGGCCGAATAGGACGGGAATCACAAGGAGTTGTGATCGACAAGAGTTGCCTACCTTTTAGGCTTAGTGTGATTGGTCGAGTCCCTCGAGGTTACACTAAGACGCTAATTAGATCTTGATCCCCATTAAAAGTCTGCCGGAGACTTCCGTTTCATGTGCTGAGGGTGTCGCGTGACTCGTTAGTAAAATAGTGGGAGCATATTAAGATAGAAGTCCATATCTTGATAGTTTATTTCTTGCAAAATCTGCATATTATTCATTTCTGCTGCATCTTTATTTTTAGAAAATGTCGCTTTCAAATCCCTTACGTGGCATACTTGATGTCAACCGCCTCACTGGTCCAAATTATACGGATTGACTCCGTAACTTGAGAATTGTTCTCATGACGGAGAAAATCGTGTACGGCCTTGATACAGTGATGCCTGCGCCCGAAGAAGGGGCAAGCGAAGATGAGATCGCTCGCTACGTGAAGTATATTGATGACTCCACTCTTGCTCAGTGCTATATGTTGGGCTCTATGACTCCTGAGTTATAGAGACAACATGAAAAGATAGATGCCAGATCCATTCTCCTACATGTTCGTAAATTGTTTGAGGAATAGGGAAGGACTCAGCGATATGAGATATCCAAGAGCCTCTTCTACGCTAGGATGACTGAGGGGACACCGGTTCAGAACCATGTCCTAAAGATGATTGAGTGGATAGAGAAACTCACAAGTCTAGGAATGGTCCTAGAGGATAAATTGTGTGTGGACATTGTGCTTCAGTCCCACCAGATTCCTTTTCATAGTTCATAATGAATTTTAATATGAACAAGCTTGAGGTGACTCTCCCAGAGCTCCTCAATATGTTGAGGGAGACAGAGAGTACTATTAAGAAAGAGAAGCCAATTCTCTACACTGGTGAGACCAGAAAGAAAAGGAAAGCAGAAAGGTCCCTTAAGAAGGGAAAGGGCAAGGGCAGACCAGGTAAAGCAAATGTTGCTAAGAAAGACCCAGCAAAGGACAAAGGTCAGTGCTTCCACTGTGGTAAAAATGGGAATTGGAAGAGGAACTGCAAAGAGTACCTTGCAGAGAGGGCGAAACAAAAGCTTGAAGAAGCTTCAGGTACATTCATGATCAATCTCCAATTATCAGATTTTTGTGATAGTGCATTGGTATTGGATACTAGTATTGCTTATCACATCTACAATTTCTTATAAATTCTAGTAAAGTCGAGGGGAGATTGGCGAGAGAAATATTGCATAAAGGTTTGTTTATGCTAGACACTACTCCACATATCATGAATGTAAGTGTCTAAGAGGAAATGAGATGAGGTGAACAGTGCATACCTATGACATTGTAGGTTAGGTTATATCTATGAGGGAATGATTCAAAAGTTGCTAAATGATGGATATCTAGATCCATTCGATTATGTGTCATATGCAACTTGCGAGCCTTGCCTTCATGGAAAACTGACCAACTCTCCATTTAGTGGAACTGGAGAGAGAGCCACTGAGCTGTTGGAACTCATACATAGTGATGTATGTGGACCCATGTCAACTCATGCCATTGGTGGTTACTCCTACTTCATTACCTTTACTGATGATTTCTCAAGGTATGGATATGTGTACTTAATGAAGTACAAGTCCGAGGCCTTTGAGAAATCCAGAGAGTATAAGAATGAGGTGGAGAACCAGACTGGAAAGAGTATCAAAACTCTTCGATCAGATCGAGGAGGTGAGTACTAAGTACATAGTTTACTCAGTTCCTCAAGGACTATGGGATATCATCCCAATGGACACCTCCTTATACACCTCAGCTCAATGGTGTCTCTGGAAGGAGGAATCGTATGCTATTAAACACGGTACGGTCCATGATGAGTTTCGCTGACCTACCCATCTTATTCTAGAGATATGCCCTAGAGACCACAGCTTACCTTCTGAACATAGTTCCAACTAAGTCGGTAGTGTCTACACCATATGAGATATGGAAAGGGAAGAAGCCTGATCTTAAGGTTGTTAAGATTTGGGGCTGCCCTGCCCACGTTAAAAGACACAACCCCGATAAGTTAGAATCAAGGACAGAGCGATGCAAATTTGTGGGATACCCCAAGGAAACTTGTGGGTATTATTTCTATCATCTCGAGGACCAAAAGGTCTTTGTAGCTAAGAGAGCAGTGTTCCTTAAGAGGGAACACATTCTTGGTGGAGACAGTGGGAGAATGATAGAGTTGAGCGAGGTTGGAGAACCAAGCTCAAGCACCACTCTACAACCCGAGTCTGTTCAGGTACCTAATACACAAGTTTCAACTTTACGCAGGTCTGATAGAGTATCCCATCCTCCTGAGAGATATGTGGGACATATTAGTGGAGAGGATATTGAGGATATTGATCCTCAGACCTACGAGGATGCTATTATGAGTATAGACTCCGGGAAGTGGTAAGAAGCCATGAATTCTAAGATGGATTCTATGTACTCCAATAAGATTTGAAACCTAGTTGTACCCATCGGTTGCAAGTGGATCTTTAAGAAAAAGATCGGAGTAGGTGGAAAGGTAGAGACCTATAAAGCAAGGCTAGTGGCTAACGGGTATCGTCAAAGGCAAGGTTACATGTCAGAAGATTGGATGTCGGGCCGGTGGATCGGTCGATGTATCGACAGAAGGCTTCAGGCCGTGGACTCGGGCATCGGGCCAAGAAGAGCGGGTATTATGCCAAGGATACCGGAGTTGCGGAGTCAACTGGCCGATTGGGCAATAGGCTGCAGGAGAGGATGATGCGTCAAAGAATCAAACGAAGCGTCGAGGGACCAATGACATGCCGGACAACTTGGTTAATTGCTTAGGATTAATTGTCTCAATCAATGTTTTGTTTTAAGTGTGTAGGATTAACTACGATGGAAGAAAGACATGCAGCAGGAATTGCGCTGGAGTCAAGACAATGATCACGTTGGGAGTTCGAGAGTTCGATGGAAGTTCGAATAGTTGTCGGAGGTTCTACGGGAACAAATCCGAGAAGTCCATGAGCTTACCAAAGAAGCTCATCGGAACTTGCCAAGTGGATCGTCGCAAGTCCAGGAGTTTGTCGGAAGTCCGCAGGAGCATCACCGAGGGTTCATTGGATGATCGACGGAAGTTCACCGGAAGCTCGCCGGAAGAAGCGATTGACGCACCGGAGCAGTCTTAGGGAATATCGTAGTTAGCACAATGATTAAGTTGGAAATGGGAGGTGATCCCATTAACTTAATCTTGGGGCAATTGGGCCCCAGAAAAACCCAAATTGGGCCGAATGGATCAACCCATTCGGACCCTGATTTCTACTAGGCGGTTGAACCGCCCAAGGCAGGAGGTTGCACCGCCTGGGCTCAATCTCCGAGCGAGACTGGGAGGTGCAACTGCTCTAGCCAGGCTGTGGCACCGCCTGGGCTCAGTCTCCGAGCGAGACTAGGCGGTGCAACCTCCCTTGACAAGAGGTGGCACCGCCTGAGCTCGGTCTTCGAGCTCTGCTAGGAGGTGCAACCGCCTCAGTCAGGCGGTGCAACCGCCTGAGCTCGGTCTTCGAGCTCTGGCAGGAGGTGCAACCGCCCCTGACAGGAGGTAGCACCGCCTAGAGGCTCAGTCTTCGAGCTTTGCCAGGCGGTGCAACCGCCTCAGTCAGGAGGTGCAACCGCTTGATCCCGAAATTCCGGGAATTAACAATTTTGAGCTCCAAATTTGAACTGGGTTGGGGCCTATAAATACCCCACCCATTCAGCACTGAAAGGGCATGAACTTATACCGAAATCTTGATCTTGTTCTGTGATTTTTAGAGCTCAAAATTGTTGTAATGGCCAAAAGTTCTTCTCCCTCTTTTCTTCCAAGTTCTGAGTTGTAAAGAGAGGAGAGAAAATTCTGTAAGGGTTGTCTCCTAAGCCCGTCAAAAGGAGTGAAACTATAAAAGGGTGGTTGGCCTTCGCCTATTGAAGGAAGGCCTCTAATTTGTTGAATCTCGTATTTTGATGATGGCAACTAATTGATAATTATGTTTATGTTTAACTGTATTTTGAGTGATGCAGGTCTACTCGATCAGGATTAGACAGTTAACGCAGGAGGAATTGACGTTGTGCCGGAGGAGATCACGTTAGGGTATTGGACGGCAGAAGGCTTCGGACGTCGGGCATCAGGCCAAGGAGAGCGGAATTGCGCCAAGGATATCGGGGTTGCGGAGGTCAACCGCCGATTGAGCAAAAAGCCGCAAGAGAGGACGATGCACCGAAGAATCGGACGAAGCGCCAACCAATGACGTGCCGGGCAACAGAATGTCAATTCACTTTATAATAATTGTCTAGATCGGAGTAGAGTTTTTGCTTGTGTGTGCAGGATTAACTACGATAACGACGAAGACATAAAGCAAAACAAAGTGTCGGAGTCAAGCACGAAGGATTCATTGCGAGTTCGAGAGTTCGACGGAAGTCCGAAGGTTCATCGGGAATGCTGCCGAAACTAGCCAAGAATGAGTAGGGAGCTTGCCGAAGGGTTTTTCGGAAGCTCGCCGGAAGGTTCGTTGGAAGTTCGCGGAGCTCACCGAGAATGATCGGAGCTTTCCGAAGAAGCTCGTTGGAACTCGCCAAGATCAAATCGTGAAGTCTAGGAGCTTGTCGGGAGTCCGCAGAATGGTTTCCGAGAGTTTATCGGAAGACCGTCGGAAGTTCGCCGAAAGCTCGTCGAAAGAAGTCTTGACTTGCAGACTTTGTAATAGCTTAGAAAATGTCTTTAAATTCGTAGTTAGCACGTTAATTAGGGTTAGGATTAGGTGTTAATCCTATAACCCAAGTAGGGGCCAATTGGGCCCGAGTTCGGACTGGTTTGGGCCAAGTTTGGAGCCCAACTAGTGAGCTGATAAGAGCCAGGCGGTGGCACCGCCCAGCACCCGAGAGCTGGGCGGTGACACCTCCTTGGCTGGGCGGTTGCACCGTCCAGCACCCGAGCGCTGGGCGGTGGCACCGCCTGGTTGGGCGGTGGCACCGCCAACAGCGGGAACCCAAAGAGAATTCAAATTTTGAAGCCCAAATTTGAATCCTCTTGAGGCCTATAAATACCCCTCAAATCTCAGCTGAGAGAACAACTTTTTGAGCAGCTAGTGTTTGAGAGAAAGGCCTTAGAAAAGTGTTAGCTTGTCTTGTTTTCAATTTGCTAGTGTTCACCTCCTTCTTTCTTTCTGAAAATCTGTAAGAGAGTGAACCGCTTGTAAAAGTTGTAAGAGGGGTATTCATCCTTCACTTTCAAGAGATTTGCTAGTGGAAGGTGGGAGCCTCATCGAAGAGGGGCCTCGCAAGTGGATGTAGGTCATTTGACCGAACCACTCTAAATCGGCGTAATCTCTGGTTTGCATTTCATTATTGTCATTTACATTACTGCAAATATTCTTACTGCTTTAGTTCCTTATTACCCTTGCTGCGCAACTTTAAGAATACGCTTTCAAGTTAAACTTTTCAAGTTCCGTTCTTATCGTACGAAAGATTTTTTTTAAAACCGAAGTTTTAATCCGCTGCACTAATTCACCCCCCCCCCCTCTTAGTGCCGTTTCGATCCTAACATAATTGACGTCGGTGACCTCGTCGGTGGAGGAAGCCAAAAGTGGAGTAGGTCAAGATTGACCGAACCACTCTAAATCTCGGTTTGCATTTACTTTGAGCATCTTATCTTTACTGCAAACCTCCTCAATAGCTTACTGCCTTCTGTGCTTTTACGAACGTGTTTCAAGTTCAATGCTTTCCGAATCGGCGTTTAGACGCAAATCGGTTTTATCGTACGAACGTCGTATTTCAGTTTGTGCTTATATTCTGATTTTCATCATAACTACAAACTGCCTTCATAGGTTTACTTTAATGTCATCTTGCTTGATCTTAAGTTAAAGTAATCTTAGAATCGGCTTTCACACCGAAATCGCTTTTATCGTTCGAACCTTTTTTTAATCGTAGAAAGATTTTCGCTGCACTAATTCACCCCCCCCTCTTAGTGCTCTTGATCCTAACAATTGGTATCAGAGCCCGGTATTTCTCATTTCGGATTTACACCCGAGAGAAATGACTCTTCATGACTTTCAAGAGGGCTTATCGGTTGTTCGTCCACCGTTGTTTAACGGATTGGACTACACTTATTGGAAAACTCGAATGAGAGTTTTCTTGATTTCTATGAATTTGGATTTATGGAATATCATTGAAAACGGTTTTCAACTTGCCTCTAAACCGATGAACGAATGGTCGGATTTGGAGAAAAAGTATTTTTCTTTAAACGCAAAGGCTATGAATGCCTTATTTTACGCTTTATACAAAAATGAGTTCAATCGGATTTCTACGTGCGAAACGGCTTTTGACATTTGGCGAACACTTGAAATCACGCACAAGGGAACTAGTAGAGTACATATACATATACATATATATATATATATACATGACCTGTTACTCATAGATTGGGCAGACCAAATTGCTAGGAAACTACTCAGAGTATGTATCTGATGGTGAACTTGAATGTGACTACAGAAAGGATACCTGTTAGGGCAGTACCAGACATCTATTTTTGTAGATGAATTTTCATTTGCTTAAATCATGCATTATTGTGCTTAAATGACTTTATGCTGCTGTTTATGCTTTGATGGTGACTTACTGCTTGAAATGTGCTTAAATGACTATATCGTGGTTCGATATTTCCCATTTACTAATACCAACCTTCAGTGATTCACATGCTTGAAAGTTTCCAGATGGTGAGCTAAGACTCGAAAGTTAACATTTTATTGCATGATTTTGAGCTTTTTCGAATGCAACCAAGCGAGACTATAGGCGACATGTACACCCGTTTCATGGATGTCGTCAATAGTTTAAGAGCTCTTAGAAAATGTTTTTCGGATTTTGAACTCGTAAACAAGATTTTGCGTTCTCTTTCTAAGAAGTGGGATTCAAAAGTAACTACAATACAAGAAGCTAAAAACCTAAACAACTTACCACTTGAAGAACTAATTGGTTCTTTGATGACATATGAAATGGTACACAATGCACATGATGAACAAAATCACCTTCCAAAGAACAGGAAGGATTTGGAACTCTGGACAAATGAATACCACTTGAGCGATGACTCAAGTGATGAGGACAATGATGGACTTGAACTTCGAACACTAAATCTTAATAAGTTTATTAAACAAAAATCTAAAATAAACAATAAACTTGAACGAAGGAAGAGGCCAAAGAAGAAGAACATAAAGTGGGATGAATCGAGCTCCTCCGAAGACGAGGAGAAAATCAAGAAAGGCGAGGTGGCAAACTATGCCTTAACGACATTCAACGATGAGGTAATCAAAACCCCCTTAATTTATTTCAAAATTACATGATGCTCTTCATAATGCATTTTCTTTTTTAGTATAGAATTAATTTTCTTGAAAATTACATGTTTAAAAAAAAAATGATGAAAATGCAAAATTTATGATCATGCTAGTAGTTCTGAAAATAATCATGAAAAATACATATTTTATGATAAACAAACAAAATGATTTTGATTGAAAATATGAAATCATGCTTGATGATATAATGATGTTTTGATACCATGATTTTATTCTATGCATGAGATTTTAAAAATCATGTTTATTGGTTTTATAATTATGGATGATGAATCTTGCGATTTTCGATTTTCACGGTAATGAAAGTGCCTTATTGATCTTTGTTATAATAAAACTTGCACTTTCGATTTTAAAACATGCTACATGTTTGGCATAGATGAAATAAAATCATATGAATTAAAACAACTAAAAAGAGAAAAGTATTTTTCTTGAAAATTTATTTTTCTCTACCTTATTGACTTTTTCACTAAGAGATTAATAAAATTATCTATGCCATTTTGAATCTCTTGAAAGTAATGTTGAGATTTTGATGATTTGAATTTAATGGGTTTTATCGAAATTATGATCTTAATTTCCCATGATTTATAACTTGAAATCATTTATGAATCAAGATCACCTACTTTGTGTTCTTATTGAAATTTATTGAAATGAATCGTGATTTCTTGGAATTATAACTTGAGAATTCTTTTTATAAATCAAAATAACTTACTATGATTCTTTCTTTTTGCTATTTGAGTTATCTAAAAAGAATCATAATATGTCTCTTAATATTCATAATTTGTCTACATGATTCGTAAATCTCATTACCAATTCTTCTTGATATTCCTTTTGTGATGATATGAATACATGAAATATTAATTAATTTATTTTGATGTATACAAATGAAAAGTTATGATCATGCATGGTAGGATATAATTTGACAAAATTGATACCATCATGATATGAAGCATTTATGATTTGCAATGATGCATGCAATACTTGAGCTTTTTAATTATGATGTGATGTATTGCATATGATGTAAATCATGATTTAAAATGCTATGAGTTGTTACTAAAATGATGTATTATAAATGTTGATTTAATGTCATGAATACTCTAAATGATGAATGTTTGGTATCATGATCAAAATATTGATAAATAGTTAAAAATTTAAGTATCATGTATAATATGCTCATAATATTGATTGATTTATTCAGTATCATGCATGAATGAAATATAAGGTTTTTGAAATTGTGCATGTTCGAATTTGAAAATATAATGATGCACAAATAAGATTGAAACCTACCTTTGTCATGATTTAGAAATTAATGTAAAGGGTCTTCCCTTCTTTTTGCCAATGACATAAGGGGAGAAAGAGTTGCTAATGTGTATATCTTAAAGAGAAAATTGCTAGCTTGCGTGTCTTAAAATGTTGACAATTTTTTGCCAGCTTGTATATTGTAAACTTGCTATCGTACTACCATAATGACGAGCATGTCTTATCTTCATGATTGTATTTGAAAAACTATGGCAAAAATATGTCCGAATGATTGAACTTGTTAAAATTAATTTTCGGACTTTCTTGATTGAATGATCAAATCACTCGATTGCCATGATGATTTTACACAATTACATGCCCTAATTACAGGTTGGAAATTATGTGCTTTGGATACAAAAATTTCCATGATAATAAGCATGTTTTGTCCTCATGATTGTATTTGAAAATCAATAGCACAGCCTTGTCCGAATGCATGAAAGTGTTAATTTCATTTTCGGATTCTCTTAACTATTGGTATCCTAACAATTGGATTTTCGAATTATCCTCTTCCAGACTTAATAAGCATATGTCATATCAAGTTTAATTCATATCATTGATTTTTGACATATGGAATCAACTAGCAAATACATCTCTCATACACTTATTATGTGAACAATATTTTGTTTTGAGAAATGGATTTGATGAAATGATTCCTGCTTATAAATTCCTTCTTGAAAAAGGAAGTCATTTTTACGTACAAGGATTTGATTCACATACATATCTTGATACTTGTAAAAATGAAGCGTGCTTTAATATCTTATCAATTTTAACTTCATTCGAGTAAGCTCAGAAATAGCTTTCCTCCTTCATGTAAAAAGAAAATGGAAGAAGTTTTCAAAACTATCTCCATGTCATGTTTTCCTTGAGATGTTTGAATATTTGGTATCTTATCACTGTTTGTTGAAAAATGACATGAACCTGCTTATGGCATCGCACTTATATTTAAAATTTGCTTATATCGTTCTCTTTTTTGTTGACAACAAAGGGGGAGAAATATATGAATTGATGCTATGATTGCCATGGTTGCATTATCAAGAACTAGCATCGCAACTTTACTTATTGATATCTTGCCATGTGATGAAATGCTACAATTGATAAACACTTGAAATGTTTGCGTTACGATATCAAAAGCTTACATTGCAATCTTACATGTTGATATCATACCATTTGATAATAGCAAACTTGCAAGATGGTAAAAATGGATATTATGTTTTTCATGCAATGAGTTGAACTTATATCACAAACACTTGATTGTGGTACTTCTTCTTTTTGTTGATGACAAAGGGGGAGAAGTATGTTGATGATATGACATGTTCTGCATAAGTTTATGCATAAGTTCATGATGACGTGTTGCAAGTATTCATGATGAATATTGCAATGACTTGAATTCAGTTTGAATTCAAGATGGCATATTGATAGGGGGAGTTTGTTTAAACTTCGAGAGTTAAGTTTAACTCCGTCATCAAGTGGTTGTCATCATCAAAAAGGGGGAGATTGTTGAATCTCGTATTTTGATGATGAAACTACTTGATATATGTTTATGATTTAATCTGCGTTTTGAGTGACGCAGGATGCTTTGATCAGGATGAGACAATTAAAGCAGAAAATCATGTTGTGCCAGAGGAACATGTCAGAAGATTGGACGTCGGGCCGGTGGATCGGTCGACGTATCGACAGAAGGCTTCGGGTCGTGGACTCGGGCATCGGGCCAAGAAGAGCGGGTATTGTGCCAAGGATATCGGAGTTGCAGAGTCAACTAGCCGATTGGGCAATAGGCTGCAGGAGAGGACGATGCGCTGAAGAATCGGACGAAGCGTCAAGGGACCAATGACATGCCGGACAACTTGGTTAATTGCTTAGAATTAATTGTCTCGATCGAAGTTTTGTTTTAAGTGTGTAGGATTAACTACGATGGAAGAAAGACATGCAGTAGGAGTTACGCTGGAGTCAAGACAATAATCACGTTGGGAGTTCGAGAGTTCGACGGAAGTACGAACAGTCGTTGGAGGTTCTACGGGAACAAATCCGAGAAGTCCATGAGCTTGCCAAAGAAGCTCGTCGGAACTCACCAAGTGGATCGTCGCAAGTCCAGGAGTTTGCCGGAAGTCCGTAGGAGCATCACCGAGGGTTCATCGGATGATCGACGGAAGTTCGTCGGAAGCTCGCTGGAAGAAGCGATTGACGCACCGGAGCAAGTTGCAGTAAATGTCTTAGGGAATATCATAGTTAGCACAATGATTAAGTTGGAAATGGGAGGTGATCCCATTAACTTAATATTGGGGCAATTGGGCCCCTGAAAAACCCAAATTGGGCCGAATGGATCAACCCATTCGGACCCTGATTTCTGCTAGGCGGTTGAACCGCCCAAGGCAGGAGGTTGCACCGCCTGGGCTCAATCTCCGAGCGAGACTGGGAGGTGCAACCGCTCTAGCCAGGCTGTGGCACCGCCTGGGCTCAGTCTCCGAGCGAGACTAGGCGGTGCAACCTCCCTTGACAAGAGGTGGCACCGCCTGAGCTCGGTCTTCGAGCTCTGCTAGGAGGTGCAACCGCCTCAGTCAGGCGGTGCAACCGCCTGAGCTCGGTCTTCGAGCTCTGGCAGGAGGTGCAACCGCCCCTGACAGGAGGTAGCACCGCCTAGAGGCTCAGTCTTCGAGCTTTGCCAGGCGGTGCAACCGCCTCAGTCAGGAGGTGCAACCGCTTGATCCCGAAATTCCGGGAATTAACAATTTTGAGCTCCAAATTTGAACTGGGTTGGGGCCTATAAATATCCCACCCATTCAGCACTGAAAGGGCATGAACTTATACCGAAATCTTGATCTTGTTCTGTGATTTTTAGAGCTCAAAATTGTTGTAATGGCCAAAAGTTCTTCTCCCTCTTTTCTTCCAAGTTCTGAGTTGTAAAGAGAGGAGAGAAAATTCTGTAAGGGTTGTCTCCTAAGCCCGTCAAAAGGAGTGAAACTATAAAAGGGTGGTTGGCCTTCGCCTATTGAAGGAAGGCCTCTAGTTGACGTCGGTGACCTCGTCGGTGGAGGAAGCCAAAAGTGGAGTAGGTCAAGATTGACCGAACCACTCTAAATCTCAGTTTGCATTTACTTTGAGCATCTTATCTTTACTGCAAACCTCCTCAATAGCTTACTGCCTTCTGTGCTTTTACGAACGTGTTTCAAGTTCAGTGCTTTCCGAATCGGCGTTTAGACGCAAATCAGTTTTATCGTATGAACGTCGTATTTCAGTTTATGCTTATATTCTGATTTTCATCATAACTGCAAACTGCCTTCATAGATTTACTTTAACGTCATCTCGCTTGATCTTAAGTTAAAGTAATCTTAGAATCGGCTTTCACACCGAAATCACTTTTATCGTTCGAACCTTTTTTTAATCGTAGAAAGATTTCCGCTGCACTAATTCACCCCCCCCTCGTCTTAGTGCTCTTGATCCTAACACCTTTGAATTCTTCCCTTCTCCTTTCGATTTTTGAATTCATGCATGTTATATGTTGAAGATTTGAAACTATGATATCATGCATACCCAAGAAATATTGATTTGACAAATTGAATGATTTGAAAATGAATGATGATTTTTCTCTTGAATGTAACTTGTGATATTCTTTATGAATCATCATCTTGATTTCTCAATATTCAATACATGAAATTTTGTTGTGAATCAAGATCTTGTTCTTTGAACTCCCATGTTTCTTCTTATTGTTTACTAAAGAAGAAAATTTCTGAAATGAATCACGATTTTTTTTTGGAATTATAATTTTTATGATTCATAAAGAATTGAGAGATTAAAAAATCTATCTATGTTTTTCTTTTTATGAATATCTTGAAAATGATTTTGATTTGACGATTTGAATTTGAATAAGAGTTATCTTGATTTTTTGAAATTTATAACTTAAGACTTATTATACAAGAATCAAGGTACTATAACATTTGATCTCCTACATTTTTTTTTTGACATTTATAAAAATAAAGGAGATCTGTTGAAATAAATCATACCTTTTGGTATTCAAATGGTCTTATCTTTGATGATATGATTTCTTTGTATCTATGATGCAAATGCCTTAATTGAATCACTATTATAAAAGAAAAAGGAAATTGTTAGCTTGCTAATTGAAAAAATATACACTAGCTTGAATGATAAAACATGAGATTGTCTATAATGCAAATTTATTGTTATCATGATGTGTAGATTGAAATAATGATTAGAATATTGATGTAATTATAAATGATGATTTGGTATTATGCATAAAATACTCTTGATATTATTTTGATGCATACAAATGAAAAGTTATGAACATGCATGGTAGGATATAATTTGACAAAATTGATACCATCATGATATGAAACATTTATGATTTGCAATGATACATACAATACTTGTGCTTTTTAATTATGATGTAATGTATTACATATGATGTGAATCGTGATTTAAAATGCTATGAATTATTGCTAAAATGATGTATCATAAATGTTAATTTAATGTTTTGTATCATGAATGTTCTGAATGATGAATGTTTGGTATCATGATCAAAATATTGATAAATAGTTAAAAATTTTAGTATCATGTATGATATGCTCATAATGTTGATTGATTTATTCAATATCGTGCATGAATGAAATTAAGATTTTTGAAATAGTACATGTTTTAATTTGAAAATATAATGATGCACAAATAAGATTGATACTTACCTTTGTCATAATTGATGTAAAGGGTCTTTCCTTCTTTTTGACAATGACAAAGGGGGAGATAGCTAGCTTGCACTAGACAAGAGAAGCAAAAAATTACAAAAGTACACATCGCAAAAAGAGGCAAAACTTATTAGCTTGCTCATCTCAAAAGCAAGAAATGCTATCTTGTAATCTCAAGCAAATGCACTATCTTGCCTATCTCAAGAAGCAAAACTTGCAACTTGCACATTGCAATAGGAAGCAAGAATCATGAGCTTACACAAGAAAGCTATCTTGCATTTGCTTTCGAAATTTTTGCTAGCTCGTATGTAGTAAAACTTGCATATCGTAAAAATTGCTAGCATGTAGTCTAAAGAGAAGCAAACAATTGCTATCTCAAGATGCTGAATATGCTAAACTTGCACTTTGCAATGGAAGCAAAATTGCAAGCTCAAACATTGCAAAGGAAGCAAAATTTGATAGCTTGCAACTTACATATTTCAAGAAGCAAGAGTTGCTTTTTGAACATCTTAAAACTGCAAGCTTGCATGTTCTAAAATATTGTAAAATGTTGTAAAGTAGGACATGCTATTTTACTATCGTGTATATCTAAAACTTGATAGCTTGCATATTCTAATGTGATATAGCACTTGCTAAATTTTTGCTAGCCTGCATTATGTAACATTTGCTAAATTTTCAAGCTTACAAATTGCATGATAATAAAACTTGATATTATGATTTTCATGCAATAAGTTGAATTCATCTCTCAAACACATAGAAAGTGACACTTCTCCTTTTTGTTGATGATAAAAGGGGAGAAGTATGATCATGTTATGCATGATGACGTATTACAAATATTCATGATAAATATTTACAATGACTTGAATTTGGCTTGAATTTAAGGTTCTATCAATATGGCATAATGGTAGGGGGAGTTTGTTTAAACTCCGGGAGTTAAGGTTAACTCTGTCAACAAGTGGTTGTCATCATAAAAAAGGGGGAGATTGTTGAATCTCGTATTTTGATGATGAAACCACTTGATATGTGTTTATGATTTAATCTGCGTTTTGAGTGATGCAGGATGCTTCGTTCAGGATGAGACAATTAAAGCAAAAAAATCATGTTGTGCCGGAGGAACATGTTAGAAGATTGGACGTCAGGCCGGTGGATCGATCAACGTATCGACAGAAGGCTTCGGGCCATGGATTTGGGCATCAGGCCAAAAAGAGCAGGTATTGTGCCAAGGATATTGAAGTTACGGAGTCAACTAACCGATTGGGCAATAGGCCGCAAGAGAGGACAATGCGCCGAAGAACCGGACGAAGCGTCGAGGGACCAATGACATGCCCGACAACTTGATTAATTATAAAGATATCGGCTAATTGATATTTTGTATCAATGAACTCTAAGATTACATCATGATTATTAACATGATCTCGTATAAAGTGATGTCTAATGTAAATATGTTTAGTTCTAAAGTGTTGAATATGATTTTTTGTTAAACATATTGCACTTGTGTTATCACATTTTATGGGAATATTCTTAAGATAAATTCTATAATCTTCTAATATATTTTTCATCCATACAACTTGTGCACAACATGCACTAGGCGCTATGTATTCGATTTCGATCGTAGATAGTGCAACCAAGTTTTGTTTCTTGAAAGATCAAAAGGCAAGTGCATGACTTAAGAATTGACATATTCCATATGTGTTTTTTCTATCTATTCTACATCCAGCAAAATCTACATCAGCATAAGCAATTAATTAAAAGTTTTCAGATTTTTGATACCATAATCATAGATTAGTGATTCCTTTAAGATGTCTAAGAATTATTTTAACTGCTTTCAGATGCGATAGCTTAGGATTAGATTAAAACCTAGCACAAAGTCCTACGCTAAACATAATGTCCGGTCTAATTACGGTGAGGTATAATAAACTACCTATCATACCCCTATAAGCTTTTTTATCAAAGCTTTCTCTACTTTCATCAATGTCTAACTTAGTGGAGGTACTCATAGGAGTATTGATGGCCTTTAAACTATCCATATTAAACCATTTTAGCAAGTCTAATATATATTTTGTTTGACTAAGAAAAATACCATCACTAAGTTGTTTGATTTGTAAGCCTAAAAAGAAAGTTAGTTCACCTATTAAACTCATTGCAAACTCTTGGCTCAAACTCTTGGCAAACGATTCTATAAGGATTTATTTGTAGAACCAAAAATAATATCATCAACATAAATTTGAACAACAAGAAAATTATTTTTTAAAATTTTTAATAAACAATATAGTATTTGTTAGGATCAAGAGCAGCACTAAGAGGGGTGTGAGTGAATTAGTGCAGCAAAAAAAAAAAAAGCATTGATTCTGAAAAATTTTAGTTTCGATTCAATCTGTTTCGGAAAGAAACTAAACTTGAAAGCTTTCGTAAGAGTGCAAAGAGAAGGTTAAGGAAGTTTGCTGTATTGTAAATTGCATAAATAGGAAAGTAAACCAGAATTTAGAGTGGTTCGGTCGTTTTGACCTACATCCACTTTCGATTCCTCCTCCGTCGAGGTCACCCGCATCCACTAATGGTCTTCCTTTAATAGGCGAAGGCCAACCACCTCTTTATAGCGGTTTCTCCTTTTTACGGGTTTAGGAGATAACCCTTATAAGTCTCACATTTCTCTTGAATGATCTTAACACTTAGAAAGGGAGGAGGAGAACTCTAGTTCTTTTACAACACTTTAACACTTTAAAGACTTAAGATTATGCCAATACTTTCATGCCCTTTCATGTAGAAAAGGGTGGGGTATTTATAGGTCCCAATGGCTTCAAAATTGGAGCCAAAAAGTGTCTCATCCCGGTTTTTCAAGGTACTGGTGGTACCATTGCCATTACTGGGTGGTACCACTACTTGACACCTAACATTGGGTGGTACCACCACCTAGTCTGGGCGGTACGACCGCCTGACAAATCTCGGAGACTGAGCTCTAGCAGTACCACCGCTTGACAGGGGTGGAACCACCGCTGGCAGTATTAATTGCCGACGGTACCATCGCCCAGTTTGGGCGGTACCATCGCCCAGAACACTTGGGAGACCGGGTCTGCCAGGCGGTGCCACCATTGGCCCTAACGGGGCCACTACAGGCCATGATTTCAGGTGCTGAATGGAATGTGTAATCTGGCCCAATTTAGCCCGGTTAAGGGTGTTAGGATCAAGAGCGCACTAAGAGGGGGGGGGGGTGAATTAGTGCAGCGAAAAGATTACGTCTCGATTAAAACTTCGTTAGATAAAAACTATTTCCGACGAAAACCTTTTCGTAAAGATCTTAACTTGAAACCCGTTTGTAAATATATTGAAAGTAGTAAGGGATTAAAGAGGTTTACAGTAAAGATAAATTGCATAAAGGAAATGCAAACCAGAGTTTTAGAGTGGTTCGATCAACGTGACCTACATCCACTTTCGGCTTCCTCCTCCGATGAGATCATTGGCGTCCACTAGAGGCCTTCCTTCAATAGGCGAAGGCCAATAACCTTTTACACCCCTCTTCTCCTTTTACTGGGTTTAGGAGATAACCCTTATAAGCACTCACTTACTCCTCTCTCAAACTAGTCTAACACTTAGAAGAGGGAGAGGAGATCACACAAGATTTTAGCAGCGATTCTTTCTTTTTAAACTCTTTGTGCTTGTGTGTTTTAACCAGGGATGAGAGGGGTATTTATAGGCTTCAAGTTGATTCAAACTTGGAGCCTAAAACTTTTCCATCTCGGGTTCCCCGGGCACGAGCGGTACTACCGCCTATGCTTGGCGGTACCACCGCCTAATGTCAGTCTGATGCTGACATTGTCCTGGGTGGTACCACCGCCCAAGTCTGGCGGTACCATTGCCTGGGGGGTAGTGCTGTGCAGTACCACTGCTTGGCACCCTGCCACGGGTGGTACAACCATCCAGACTAGCGGTACCACCGCTTGACACAGTCTCGAAGATTATGCCATGACGGTGAGACTTCTTGGGGCACTGTTTGGGTTTTTATTGGGCCCAACATAGTTCTTACATGGGCCTAGCTGGCCCTAATTGGGTTGGCTCAAATCCAAGCCCAATTACTTGCTAACTACGAAATCCTAAGACATTTGCTAAGCAAAACAAGTCCCTATGTCTGTTCTTCCGACGAGCTTCCGGCAAACTTCCGGCGAACTCCTAGACTTCACGACGATCTTCTTGGTGAGTTCCGACGAGCTTCTTTGGCAAGCTTTGAGACTTCTTGGTTGGTTCTTCCAGAACTTTCGACGAACGTCCGGACTCCCGACGAACTCTCGAACTCCCAACGTAATCGCGTCCTTGACTTCGGGACTTCATTTTGCTTCATACCTTACTATAGTAGTTAATCCTACACATGTAAAACATACTTCAATCTAGATAATTAATACTAAGTATTAATCAAGTTGTCCGACATGTCATTGGTCCCTCGACGCTTCGTTCGATTCTTCGGCGCATCGTCCTCTCTTGCGGCCTATTGGCTAATTGGCCAGTTTACTCCGCAACTCCAATATCCTTGGCACAATATTCGCTCTTCTTGGCCCGA
The DNA here is from genome assembly GCF_036884655.1 of Musa acuminata AAA Group. NCBI lineage: Eukaryota > Viridiplantae > Streptophyta > Magnoliopsida > Zingiberales > Musaceae > Musa > Musa acuminata. Next base: position 13,013,012 of record NC_088330.1, read on the forward strand.
TGCCCGAATCCATGGCCCGAAGCCTTTTGTCGATATGTCGACCAATCCACCGGTCCGACATCCAATCTTCTGACATGTTTTCCTCGGGCCCAATATGAGTTTTCCTATTTTAATTGTCTCATCATGATTGAAGCATCCTGCATCACTCAAAACATAGATTAAAACATAAATACTTATCGATTGGTTTCATCATCAAAATCCGAGATTCAACAATCTCTCCCTTTTTGATTGATGACAACCAATCGACGACGGAGTTAATCTTAAATCTCGTAGTTTAAACAAGCTCCCCCTATCAATATGCCTTATTAATAGAAACTCTTGGATTCAAAAATCCAAGCAAACATGTCATGATGACATCAACACACTTTTCCCTCTTTGTCATCAACAAAAAGGAGAAGTTCCAACTATCATGTGTTTGAGATATAAATTCAAATCATTGCATAATAAACATCAAGTTTTATCATCATGTAATTTTGCTATCATCATAGATATGCAAGGTAGTAAGATAGCAATTTCTACAACATACAAGCTAGCAAATTTCATAACATTTTAGAACATGCAAGCTAGTAGTTTTGAGATGTTCAAGAAAGCAACACTTGCTTTTTGAAATATGCAAGTTGCAAGCTAGCAATTTTTTGCTTCCTTTGCAATGTTTGAGCTAGCAATTTTACTTCCGTTGCAAAGTGCAAGTTAGTATTTTTTGCATCTTGAGATAGGCAAGATAGCGCTTTTGGTATGTAAATTTATAGTATGGAAGCTATCAAATTTTACACATAAAAAAATTTATAAAATTATACATCTTTTGAGATGTGCAAGATGGACTATTTTGCCTCTTTTTGAAATGTATAACTTGGCAAACATTGCTTCTCTTGAGATTTGCAAGATAGCACCTCTTGTTTCCTTTTTGAGATTAGTAAGCTAGCAAGTTTGCCTCTTTTTGAATTAGCAAATTTGCTTTCTAGCAAGTTTTGCTCCCCCTTTATCATTGTCAAAAAGAAGGGAAGACCCTTTACATCAATTTTCAGATTATGACAAAGGTAAGTATCAATCTTATTTGTGCATCATTATATTTTCAAATTAAAACATGCACAATTCCAAAACTTTACATTTGTATCCTTTCTTCATGCATTTACAAATAAATTAATCACTATGGGCATATCATACATGATATTCAAGCATATATGATACATCATTTTGGTAACAAATCATAGCATTTATCAATATTTTGATCATGATACCAGCATTCATCATTTAGAGCATTCATGATACACATTATATGCAATACATCATTATAATAAAAGGCATAAGTATTGCATGCATCATTTCAAATCATAAATATTCCATGTCATGATGGTGCCAATTTTGTCAAAATTCATTACATCCTATCATGCATGATCATTAACTTCTCATTTGTATTTCATGCATAATTTCATTTTATCATATTCAAAATATCAAGAGAATTTTGGTGATGAGATAAACATTTCATGAACACAAGGAATTTTACATAATAAAATTCAAGTCATTAATTATCAAGATGTCAAGTAGCATATCATGGTTAATTTGAATACATAATTTTTAGTGAATACCAAGAAGAATCATAGCATGAAAAAAAAATCTTGATTCATAGAAAAATTTCATGTATTGAATATCGAGAAATCACGAGGATGATTCATAAAAAAAATATCACGATTTATATTCAAGAGAAAAATCATCATTCATTTTCAACTCTTTCAATTTATCAAATCAACATTTCTTAGATATGCATGATACCAAAACATGGTTTCAAATATTTAACATATAACATGCATAATTTCAAATCATTTTTAAGATCATCGAAGATAGTAAATATTTTGATTCTCATAAAAGATAGCTCAATTAGAGAAATAAAAAAAAAGCTCATGATTTGGTTGAAAAATTTTCATTCACATTAAAATCACTTTTCGAGAGATTCAAAATGACTTACAACTTTATCAATCTCTCAGTGAAAAATCGATAAGATAAAGAAAAATTTTTGAGAAAGCTTTCCTCTTTTTAGAGTTTCAATTCATATGATTGATTTCATACATGCATGTTCTTTGTCTTTTTATGCCAAATAAAAATATACATCATCGTTTAGGATCAAAAAATAAATTTCGTCATAAAAACTATCCATCTTGTTTATAATCGAAAAAGCCACTTTTATTACCGTGAAAGTCGATAATCCATAAATCTCAAGAGTCATCATGCATAGAATAAAATCATCAATCATGGTATCAAAACATCATTATGCATCATATTATCAAGCATGATTTCATATTTTCAATAAAAATCATTTTATTTGTTTATCATAAAATATGTATTTTTCATGATTATTTATAAAATTACTAGCATGATAAGCATGATTCCTAATTTTTACATTTTCATTATTAAACATATAATTTTTAAGAAAATTATTTCTAAACTAAATTTTAAAAAAGTGCATCATGAAAAGCATCATGTAATTTCAAAATAAATTAAGGGGGTTTCGATTACCTCATCGTTGAAAGTGGTTAAGGCGTAGTTTGCCACCTCGCCTTTGTTGATTTTCTCCTCGTCTTCGGAGGAGCTCGATTCATCCCAATTTGTGTTCTTCTTCTTGCGTTCAAAGCAAGTAGTTGTGTTCTTTTTGTTCTTTAATTTATATTTCATTAACTTTTTAAATTTATTTGTAAGTTCAATTCACCATCAATAGAGCTTATGCTCGAGTGGTCTTCAATTGTTCTAAGTACCAAATCCTTCCTATTCTTTGGAAGGTGGTTTTGTTCATCATGTGCATTATGCACCATTTCATATGTCATCAATGAACCAATAAGTTCTTCAAGTGAAAAGATATTTAAATCTTTTGTTTCTTGTATTACCGTTACTTTCGATTCCCAAGTTTTAGAAAGTGATCTTAAGATCTTATTAACGAGTTCAAAATTCAAAAAACTTCTACCAAGTGTTTTTAAACTATTGACGACATCCGTAAAACGGGTGTACATGTCAACAACGGTTTCGTTTGGTTTCATTCGAAAAAGTTTAAAATCATGCAATAAAAGATTGATTTTTGAATCTTTAACTTTTTTAGTGCCTTCATGTGTGATTTCGAGAGTATGCCAAATTTCGAAAGCCGTTTCGGATATAGAAACCCGATTAAACTCATTTTTATCTAAGGTACAAAACAAGGCATTCATAGTGTTAGGATCATTTTTTTGAGCTTTTGAATAATATTTATTAAGTCTATTTAGTTCAGTTATTTATTGGGTCTGTTTAGTTCAGTTAGAGTTAAGTAGAGGTTTATTTAATATTTATTTATTATTAAGAGTCCAAATCCTGGTAGACTCTAGGTGAAACTCTATAGATAGTGATGTAACCCTTTTTTTAAATGAATCAATCAATCAATCAAATGTTATTCCACTATGTGGATTAACCCTAGGAGGCCGATCCCCTCGAAGTGATCAAGGAGGGCCGATCCCCTCGAAGCGATCATTATCATTCCCTTTTCTCCCCTTTCTTCCGCGATAAGACTTTAGGGTCTTATCATTTGGTATCAGAGCAATGATAAGACTTTAGGGTCTTATCAATTGGTATCAGAGCGATGATAAGACTTTACGGTCTTACCAATTGGTATCAGAGCGACGATCCTTGGCGTTCTCGTTGTAGTATTGTCGTAAATATCTTAAAAAAAAAAATGCCCATGGCCACTCCCCTGCTTCTCAAGCCGTAGCCTTCCCCTGCTCCCCGGCCAGTAGTCTTCCCTCCTTGCTGCTCCACCCTACTCGAGAGAGAAGGACCGCGGTCACTGCTTCCCGACCAGCGGACCAACCCCCTCGTCACTTCTACCGTTGGCAACGCTGCCCCCAACCGCGCCACCATCGCTGCCTCCGCTGCCCCCAACCGTGCCACCATCGTTGCCTGCCCTTGTGTCACACCTGCAGTCGCTTGACCATCCCTCTTCGCGGTGATCAAAACAAGGCAACCATGACTGTCGTAGCCACCGTCGTCTCCTCAACCGCATGCGATTCCTCGACGTCACCAGTGCCTCCTTCCACAATGCGACAAAGACAAGCATTATTCCCTCCCATCCGCACCGTCGCAGCCACCGCAGCGACGAGCCCTTGGTGGAGCTACCCCTAGCCGCATCACCGTCGCTGCCTTCCCTTGGGTTGCAACCATCGCAGCCGCAGCCGCTCGACCTCCCCTCCTCGTGGCGACCACAATAGAGTAACTTTGCATTTTTTGCCGCAGCCACCAATCACTGCAGTTCCCGGCCAAGCAACCACTGCCGCCGCTGCTCTTGGCCAATGACCAACCCCTCGTTCTGCAGCAGGTGTCCTCCAACAGCAAACGCAGGAACCACATAAGTACGCTGCCTTGCCTCAACCCCAGCAGCGCACGCAACACCGATTCCTCTTCTCAACCTCGGCCGCTTCAACGCCGCCTCCCCCTTGCTTAGCATATTCTGCCACAACTGCAGGTTGCCATCACCACAGGTTGCCATCACCACAGCCTCAAACCCGTTGCTCGGTGATTGCCCCTTGGGTCGCAGCAGCTGCAGCCACATCAACGTAGTCGTCTTCCGACCCCGGCGCTCTCACCCCACGCAGCGATAGAAACAGGGCAGCAACTCTTCCTCCAACGTAGCGACCGCAGCACTGCCCTCAGCGTCCATCTCCTCGGCAACTTTGCATCGACAATGTTGATGCCCTTGACCGACACCAAAAATAGGAGTTGAGATTACAAATTTGCAGTCTTACGTAATGGCCACTGATAACTCGGTGAAAGCACAAATAGAAGCATTGGAAATTAAAATTGAGAACCAACTACAAGAAATACTTAATGATTTCAAAAAGAGCCTACTGGAGAGCTTCAACAAATTTCAACAAAATGGGGGCTCAAGTTCTACATTGCATAGATATGAAAATGTAGGAAAAAGGTCCCAAGATTATGACACAAACTACTTACACATGAAGGTGGAATTTTCAAGATGGAAAGATGGAGATTTGACCAGTTGGATCTTCAAGGCAGAAAATTTTTTCCATTTTCACAGAACTCCAGAAGAATCCAAGGTGGAAATAGCCTCAATCCAGCTCGATGGAGATGCACTCCAGTGGTACGATTGGTATGAAACTGTTTACGGAGTTCCTTCGTGGGAGAAGTTCAAAAGAGGGCTTCTTATTCGATTTGGCCCATCCGAATATGAGAATGTTGATGGCTAGCTCACCAAAATTCGTCAAACTTCTACAGTGTTGGAATATCAGAGTAGGTTTGAAAGATTGTCAAATCAAGCTAGAGATTGGTCGGAACGACAACTTCTGGATACATTTATTGAAGGGCTTAATCTGGAGATCTGGTGTGAAGTTAAGGCTCGTCAACCCCACACTATGATAACTGCGATCTCATTTGCACATCTACATGAGAAAAAAAATTGCAAGGAAAGATCAGCAAGGGGTTTGCACTATGATGAAAAGTGGAGTATGGAGCACCAATGTAAACAAAGGCAACATATGATAATTGAGCCAATTAGAGAGGAACCGAAAGCAGAAGAGTTGGACTCTGATTATAAAGGTGTGGAAACTAATGAAGATATTGAAGCCATCACATATATAGTGCATGCATTGGCTGGCTATGCTAACCTACAAATTATAAAAATCAGAGGAATTTTGAAGCATCAGCCTGTCACTATTTTGATTGATACATGCAGCACTAATAATTTTATGGACAAGAAAGTTGTAGTCCGATTAGCTTACCACATTGAAGGCTATGATAGATTCGAAGTAAAGATCATTGATGGACAAATTTTAACTTATAATAGCAAAGGCCAGTAGTTTCTTGCAACGATTATTACACTAAAAGACTTACCTATTGCTTACACTGTCAAAAAGTGGAGACTATACTTACTTGATCAATGGATTGTGATGCGTTGTAGATAGCCTATGATTGAAGTGCTAAAAGAGAAGTTTCCCGAGATTGATGTTGCTCAGCCTTGAGGACAAGGCTGATTTGAAGAGGGAGGAACTGTTAGGACCCCTTTTTTGAGCTTTTGAATAATGTTTATTGAGTCTATTTATTTCAGTTGTTTATTGAGTCTATTTAGTTCAGTTAGAGTCAAGTAGAGGTTTATTTAATATTTATTTATTATTAAGAGTACAAATCCTGGTGGACTCGAGGTGGAACTCTATAAATAGTAATGTAACCCCTTCTTTAAATGAATCAATCAATCAATGAAATGTTATTCCACTCTATGGACAAACTCTAGGAGGCCGATCACCTCAAAGTGATCAAGGAGGACCGATCCCCTCGAAGTAATCAAGGAGGGTCGATCCCCTCGAAGCGATCAAGGAGGCCGATCCCCTCGAAGCGATCATTATCATTCCCTTTTCTCTCCTTTCTTCCACGATAAGACCTTAGGGTCATATCATTTGGTATCAGAGCCTTATCATTTAGTATCAGAGCGACGATAAGACTTTAGGGTCTTCTTATTTGGTATCAGAGTGACGATAAGACTTTCGGGTCTTATCAATTGGTATCAGAGCGACGATAAGACTTTAGGGTCATACCACATAGCCTTTGCATTTAGAGAAAACGTCTTCTTCTTGTTGAATCTCATATTTTGATAATGAAACCAATTGATATATCTTTATGTTTTAATCTATGTTTTGAGTGATGTAGGATGCTTCGATCAGGATAAGATAATTAAAGCAAGAAAATCATGTTGGGCCGGAGGAACATGTTAGAAGATTGGACGTCGGGCCGGTGGATCGGTCGACATATCGATAGAAGGCTTCGGGTCATGGATTCGGGCATCGGGCCAAGAAGAGAGGGTATTGCGCCAAGGATATCGAAGTTGCGGAATCAACTGGCTGATTGGGCAATAGGTCACAAGAGAGGACGATGCGCCGAAGAATCAGACGAAGCGTCGAGGGACCAATGACATGTCGGACAACTTGATTAATGCTTAGTATTAATTGTCTAGATCGAAGTTTGTTTTACATGTGCAGGATTAACTATGATAGCAAGACATGAAACAAAATGAAGTTCCAAAGTCAAGATCGAGATCACGTTGGGAGTTCGAGAGTTCGTCAGAAGTCCGGACGTTCGTCGGAAGTTCTACGGGAACCAGCCGAGAAGTCACAGAGCTTGCCAGAGAAGCTCATCGGAACTCACCAAGTGGATCGTCGCAAGTCCAGGAGCTTGTCGAGAGTCCGTCAAAATATTACCGAGAGTTCGTCGGAGGTTCGCCGGAAGATCGCCGGAAGAATAGACTTACGAACTTAGTTTAGCTTAGAATATGTCTTAGGAATCGTAGTTAGCACGTAATTGGGCTTGGATTGGGCCAACCCAATTAAGGGCCACCTAGGCCCATGTAATCACTGTGTTGGGCCCAATAAGAAGCCCAAACAGTACCCCAAGAAGACTCACCGTCATGGCACAGTCTTTGAGATTGTGTCAGGCGGCGGTACTAATAGTCTGGGCGGTTGTACGGCCCATGGCAGGGTGCGAGGCGGTGGTACTGCTAGTCTGGGCGGTGGTACTGCCCAGCACAACCTCCTAGGCAGTGATACCGCCAGACTTGGGTGGTGGTACTGCCTAGGGCAATGTCAGCCAGACTGACACTGGGCGGTGGTACCGCCCAGCGCAGGCGGTGGTATCGCCCGTGCCCGGGGAACCTAGGATGAGATGTTTTTAGGCTCCAAGTTTGAATCAACTTGAAGCCTATAAATACCCCTCTCATCCCTAGTTAAAGTACATAAGCAAAGAGAGATTAAAAGAGAGAAAACGCTACTGCAATCTCTAGAATTTCTCCCCTTTAAATTCTAAGTGTTAGAATTCTGTTTAGAGAGGAGAGTGAGTGCTTGTAAGGGTTGTCTCCTAAACCCAGTAAATGGAGAAGAGGGGTGTAAGAAGGAGGTTGATCTTTGCCTAGTAAAGGAAGATCGTTAGTGGATGCTGGTAGCCTCGACGGAAGAGGAATCGGAGGAGTGGATGTAGGTCACGATTGACCGAACCACTATAAACTGGCATCTTCTCTGGTTTGCATTTTATTCTTGCCATTTATATACTGCAAACTACTTAGATAGTCACTACGCTTCCTTACGCTTCCATGTTATTAACTTTCCGAAATCGGTTTTCAACGTAAACGACTTTTATCGTACGAAGGTTTTTTGAACCGACGTAGTTTTTACCGCATCATTAATTCACCCCCCCTCTTAGTGCCAACCTTGATCCTAACAATTGGTATCAGAGCCTTGATTTTCATATTTGGTTTAACACTCAAATTGAAATGACTCTTTTTGGCAACCAAGAGGGTCACTCTCTCATTCGTCCTCCCTTTTTCACTGGGACGGACTACACTTATTGGAAAACTCTAATGAGAGTTTTCTTGCTTTCATTGGATTTGAATTTATGGCACATTGTCAAATCCAATTTTAAAAGGTCTTCTCTTCCAATAAAAGATTGGAATGATTTGGAGAAGAAGACATTTTCTTTAAATACTAGAGCTATGAACGCTCTATTTTGCACCTTAGACAAAATCGAGTTTAATCGGGTTTCTACTTGTGAATGGCTTTCGATATTTGGCGCACTCTTGAAATAACACATGAAGGGACTAGCAATGTTAAAATTTCAAAAATTAATTTTTTAATACATGATTTCGAGCTTTTTCGAATGAAGCCGAGCAAAACCATTGTTGACATGTACACTCATTTTATGGATGTCATCAATGGTGTAAAAGCCCTTGGCAAATGTTTTTTGGATTTTAAACTTGTGAACAAGATTTTGCGTTCTCTTTCTAAGAAGCGGGATTCAAAAGTAACGGCTTTACAAGAAACAAAATATTTAAATATTTTTTCACTTAAAGAACTTATCGGTATATTGACGACATATGAAATGGTGCACAATGCACTTGATGAACATGATGAACAAAACTACCTTTCAAAGAACAGGAAGGATTTGGGACAGAACATTTGAAGACCACTCGAGCATAAGCTCAAGTGATGGTGAACTTAAACTACAAATGAAATAAAAATTATAAAGCAAAAAGAACCGAACTACTTGCTATGAACGCAAGAAGAAGAACAAAAATTGGGATGAATTGAGCTCCTCCGAAGACGAGGAGAAAATCAAGAAAGGCGAGGTGGCAAACTACGCCTTAACCGCTTTCAATGATGAGGTAATCGAAATCCCCCTAATTTATTTTGAAATTACTTGATGCTCTTTATAATGTATTTTTTTTAGTTTAGAATTAATTTTCTTGAAAATTACATGTTTAAAAATGAAAATACAAAAATTATGATCATGCTAGTAATTTCAAAAATGATAATATTACATATTTTATGATAAACAAACAAAATGATTTTGATTGAAAATATGAAATCATGGTTAAGAAGTAATAATGTGTATCATGTTGATTTTCATATTATTTCTCGATTTTGATTAAATGAAATCATGTTTGATTTGAAGTAATGCATAATGATCATGATTAATAAATTTATATTTCATAATTATGCATGATGATTTTTGTGATTTTACGATCTTTTGAAAGATCTTTTTCGGCATTAATGAATGATGCATGGATTTGGCATAAAAGAAAAGAACAAGCATGTATGAAATCAATCAATGAGTTGAAACTAAAGGAGGAAAGCATTTTTCTTGAAAAGTTTCCTCTTTCTCTATCTTATCGATTTTTCACTAAGAGACCAATAAAATTATTTATGCCATTTTGAATCTCTTGAAAGTAATGTTGAGATTTTGATGATTATAATGATTTTGAAATTAGTTTTATCAAAATCATGATCTTGATTTCTTGGAATAACATGAGATTTCCTTTGATGATCTTTTTATTTAAAAGGAGATTTGTTGAAATGATTCATGGAATTTTGGATTCATGACTTGATCCTTCATTTGTTTATGAGAAGGTTGAAATCTTTGTACCTTTGAATTCTTCCATTCTCCTTTCGATTTTTAAATTTATGCATGTTATATGTTAAAGATTTGAAACCATGTTTTGATATCATGCATACCCAAGAAATGTTGATTTGACAAATTGAATGAATTGAAAATCAATGATGATTTTTTCTCTTGAATATAACTTATGATATGTTTTTTTTTTAATCATCATCTTGATTTCTCGGTATTCGATACATGAAACTTTATTATGAATCAAGATTTTTTCATTAATTGATCTCCTAAGATTTTCTTTTGATTATTTATGAGGAGATTTTTTCAAAAGAAATCATGCCTTTTGGTATTTACATGTTAAAATATTTCATGATATGATTTTTATGTAATTCCTTGTATTCATGAAATATTTATCTCATCACTCAATAATTCTTCTTGATATTCCTTATGTGATGATATGAATATATGAAATATTCATTAATTTGTTTTGATGTATACAAATAAGAAGTTTCGATCATGCATGGTAGGATGTAATTTGACAAAATTGGTACCATCATGATGTGAAATAAATGATGATTTGGAATAATGCATGTAATGATGATTTTATATTCTATATACATGATGATTTGGAATTATGCATGCAATACTTTAACTGATGATAATGATGCATGCAATGATAAAATATTCATGATGAAAAATTGTTTTGATATTCACATCTTGATTTTTTTCATCTTTTGTTACCTTACCTTTGTCATAATTTGAATGTATGAAATAAAGGGTCTTCTCCTCTTTTTGACAATGATAAAGGGGGAGCAAAACAAGCTAGAAAAAAAATTTGCTAGCTTGCACAATTTGAAAAGAGGCAAACTTGCTAGCTTGCAAATCTAAAAAAAGAAGCAAGAAGTCCTATCTTGCAAATCTCAAGAGAAGTTACAAATTTCAAAAAGAAGCAAAATAGTCCATCTTGCATATCTCAAAAGATGTAAAATTTTGCTAACCTTTTATGTGTAAAATTTGATAGCTTGCATACTATAAATTTGCATACCAAAAGTACAATCTAGCCTATCTCAAGATGCAAAACATGCTAACTTGCACTTTGCAATGGAAGCAAAATTGCTAGCTCAAACATTGCAAAGGAAGCAAAAATTTGCTAGCTTGCAACTTGCATATTTCAAGAAGCAAGAGTTGCTTTCTTGAACATCCTTAAATTTGCTAGCTTTCAAATTGCATGATGATAAAACTTGATATTATGTTTTTCATGCAATGATTTAAACTTAGATATCTCTAAACCCATGAGAGTTGGAACTTCTCCTTTTTGTTGATGACAAAGGGGGAGAAGTATGATCATGTTATGCATGATGACGTGTTATAAATATTCATGATGAATATTTGTAATGACTTGAACTTGACTTGAATTCAAGGTTCTATCAATATAGCATATTGATAGGGGGAGTTTGTTTAAACTCCGAGAGTTAAGGTTAACTCCGTCGTCAATTGGTTGTCATCATCAAAAAGGGGGAGATTGTTGAATCTCGTATTTTGATGATGAAACCAATTGATATGTCTTTATGTTTTAATCTACATTTTGAGTGACGTAGGATGCTTCGATTAGGATGAGACAATTAAAGCAGGAAAATCATATTGGGCCGGAGGAACATGTTAGAAGATTGGACGTCGGGCCGGTGGATCGGTTGACGTATCGACAGAAGGCTTCGAGCCATGGATTCAAGCATCGGACCAAGAAGAGCGAGTATTATGCCAAAGATATCAGAGTTAGGAGTCAACTGGCCAATTGGGCAATAGGCCGTAAGAGAGGATGATGCGCCGAAGAATCGGACGAAGCGTCGAGGGACCAATGACATGCCAAACAACTTGATTAATGCTTAGTATTAATTGTCTAGATCGAAGTTTGTTTTAAATGTGCAGGATTAACTATGATGGCAAGACATGAAGCACAATGAAGTCCCAAAGTCAAGATCAAGATCACGTTGGGAGTTCGAGAGTTCGTCGGAAGTCCGGACATTCGTCGGAAGTTCTAAGGGAACCAGCCGAGAAGTCACGGAGCTTGCCAAAGAAGCTCGTCGAAACTCACCAAGTGTATCATTGCATGTCCAAGAGCTTGCCGAGAGTCCTCCAGAACATTACCGAGAGTTCGTCGAAGGTTCGCCGGAAGCTCGCTAGAAGAATAGACTTACAGACTTAGTTTAGCTTAGAATATGTCTTAAGAATCGTAGTTAGCACGTAATTAGGCTTGGATGGGCCAACCCAATTATGGGCCAACTAGGCCCATGTAATCATTGTGTTGGGCCCAATAAGAAGCCCAAACAGTACCCCAAGAAGACTCACCGTCGTGGCACAATCTTCGAGACTATGTCAGGCAGTGGTACCGCTAGTCTGGGCGGTTGTACCGCCCCTGACAAGGTGCCAGGCAGTGGTACCACCCAGCATAGCCTCCTAGGCGGTGGTACTACCAGACCTGGGCGGTGATACCACCCAAGGCAGTGTCAGCCAGACTGACACTGGGCGGTGGTACCGCCCGTGCCCGGGGAACCCGGGATGAGATGTTTTTAGGCTCCAAGTTTGAATCAACTTGAAGCCTATAAATACCCCTCTCATCCCTGGTTAAAGCACACAAGCAAAGAGAGATTAAAAGAGAGAAAACGCTGCTGCAATCTCTAGAATTTCCCTCCTCTAAATTTTAGGTGTTAGAATTCTATTAGAGAGGAGAGTGAGTACTTATAAGGGTTATCTCCTAAACCCAATAAAAGGAGAAGAGGGGTGTAAGAAGGAGGTTGATCTTCGTCTAGTAAAGGAATATCGTTAGTGGATGCCAGTAGCCTCGACGGAAGAGGAATCAAAGGAGTGGATGTAGGTCACGATTGACCGAACCACTATAAACTACCGTCTTCTCTGGTTTGCATTTTATTCTTGCCATTTACATATTGCAAACTACTTAGATAGTCACTACGCTTCCTTACGCTTCCATGTTATTAACTTTCCGAAATCAGTTTTCAACATAAACAACTTTTATCGTACGAAGGTTTTTTGAACCGACGTAGTTTTTACCGCTGCACTAATTCACCCCCCCCTCTTAGTGTCGACCTTGATCCTAACACTTCTCCAAATCATTCCAAAGATTCCATAAATTTAAATCAATCAAAAGCAAGAAAACTCTCATTTGAGTTTTCCAATATGTGTAATCCGTCCCATTGAAAAAGGGAGGACGAATGAGAGAGTGACCCTCTTGAAAGCCGAAAAGAGCCATTTCTCTTGGGTGTTAACCCAATTGAGAAATCACGAGGCTCTGATACCAATTGTTAGGATCAAGAGCGCACTAACACTAAGAGGGGGGGGGGGGGGGGGGTGAATTAGTGTAGTGGAAAGATTACGTCTCGATTAAAACTTTGTTCGATAAAAACCGTTTCCGACGAAAACCTCTTCGTAAAGATCTTAACTTGAAACCCATTTGTAAATGTATTGAAAGCAGTAAGGGATTAAAGAGATTTGTAGTAAAGATAAATTACATAAAGGAAATGTAAAACAGAGTTTTAGAGTGGCTCGGTCAACGTGACTTTCCACTTTCGGCTTCCTCCTCCGACGAGGTCACCGGCATCCACTAGAGACCTTCCTTCAATAGGCGAAGGGCCAATCACCTTTTACACCCCTCTTCTCATTTTACCGGGTTTAGGAGATAACCCTTACAAGCACTCACTTATTCCTCTCTCAAACTAGTCTAACACTTAGAAGAGGGAGAGGAGATCACACAAGATTTTAGCAACGATTCTTTCTTTTTAAACTTTTTGTGCTTGTGTGTTTTAACCAGGGATGAGAGGAGTATTTATAGGCTTCAAGTTGATTCAAACTTGGAGCCTAAAACTTTTCCATCTTGGGTTCCCCAAGCACGGGCGGTACCACTGCCCAATGTCAGTCTAACGCTGACACTGCCCTGGGCGGTACCACCACCTGGGGTGCAGTGCTGGGTGGTACCATCATCGAGACTAGCGGTACCACCACCTGGCACCCTACCAAGGGCGGTACAACCGCCCAGACTAGCGGTACCACCGCCTGACATAGTCTCGAAGATTATGCCATGACGATGAGACTTCTTGGGGCAATATTTGGGCTTTTTATTGGGCCCAACACAACTCTTACATGGGCCTAACTGGCCCCTAATTGGGTTAGCCCAAATCCAAGCCCAATTACGTACTAATTACGAAATCCTAAGACATTTGCTAAGCAAAACAAGTCCCTATGTCTATTCTTCCGGCGAGCTTCCGACGAACTCTTGGACTTCACGACGATCTTCTTGGTGAGTTCCGATGAGCTTCTCTTGCAAGCTCTAAGACTTCTTGGCTGGTTCATCCAAAACTTCCGATGAATGTCCGGACTCTCGACGAACTCTCGAACTCCCAACATAATCGCGTCCTTGACTCTGAGACTTCATTTTACTTCATGCCTTGCTATCGTAGTTAATCCTGCACATGTAATACATACTTCGATCTAGACAATTAATACTAAGTATTAATCAAGCTGTCCGATATGTCATTGGTCCCTCGACACTTCGTCCGATTCTTCAACGCATCGTTCTCTCTTACGGCCTATTGTCCAATCGGCCAGTTGACTCCGCAACTCCGATATCCTTGGTGCAATATCTGCTCTTCTTGGCTCGATGCCCGAATCCACGGCCCGAAGCCTTCTGTCGATACGTTGATCGATCCACCGGTCCGACGTCCAATCTTCTGACATGTTTTCCTCCGGCCTAATAGGATTTTTCCTGCTTTAATTGTCTCATTCTGATCGAAGCATCCTACGTCACTCAAAACACATATTAAAACAAAAAAAATTATCGATTGGTTTCATCATCAAAATCCGAGATTAAACAAAGGGCCCAATTGGCCCTTGACCGAGTTAGTGGGATTACCTCCCGATCCTAACTCAACTAATGTTCTAACTATGATTAAGGCAAGCAATTAGTCTGGTATGTCGATTTTTCTTTCGGCAAAACTTCCATTGAGCTTCCGGTGAACTCCCGACAAACTCTCGGCGTTCTTCCAACGAACTCTCAGTGATCTTCCAATGAGCTCTCAGTGATCTTTTGACGAGCCTCCGGCGAACTTCTTGTTAGGATCGGAGCAGCACTAAGAGAGGGGGGGGGGGTGAATTAGTGCAGCGGTAAAGTACGATAAACTTTTGACGATTTAAACACTTTCGGAAACTTCGTATGATAAAAGCAACGTTTCGTTTGAAACCGTTTCAATTGTGTTTTAACTTGAAGGGATACCTAAGAAGGAGACAAAGAAGTAGAGCATCAAAGTGAAGATGGTTTGCAGTAATATAAATGACAATAAGATAAATGCAAACGGATTTATAGTGGTTCGGTCATGCGACCAATGGGTGCTGGGCGGTGCCACCACCCAGCCAAGCGGTGCCACCGCTTGGTTCTTGGGTTCTAGGCGGTGCCACCGCCTACACTATTTCAGCTCACTAGTTGGGCTCCAAACTTGGCCCAAACCAGTCCGAACTCGGGCCCAATTGGCCCCTACTTGAGTTATAGGATTAACACCTAATCCTAACCTTAATTAATATGCTAACTACGAATTTAAAGACATTTTCTAAGCTATTACAAAGTCCGCAAGTCAAGACTTTTTCCGGCGAGCTTCCGACAAACTTCCGACGGTCTTCCGACGAACTCTCGGAAACCATTCTACGGACTCCCGGCAAGCTCCTAGACTTCACGATTTGATCTTGGCGAGTTCCATTGAACTTTTTCGGCAAGCTCCGATCTTTCTCAGCGAGCTCCGCGAACTTCCAATGAACCTTCCGGCGAGCTTTCGAAAAACCCTTCGGCAAGCTCCCTACTCATTCTCGGCTAGTTCCGACAGCATTCCCGATGAACCTTCGGACTTCCGTCGAACTCTCGAACTCACAACAAATCCTTTGCGCTTGACTCCGACACTTTGTTTTGCTTTATGTCTTCATCGTTATCGTAGTTAATCCTGCACACACAAGCCAAAACTCTACTCCGATCTAGACAATTATTACAACGTAAATTGACATTCTATTGCCCGACACGTCATTGGTTGGCGCTTCGTCCGATTCTTTAGCGCATCGTCCTCTCTTGCGGCTTGTTGCCCAATTGGCGATTGACCTTCGCAACCCCGATATCCTTCGCACAATTCCGCTCTTGGCCCGATGCTCGACGTCCGAAGCCTTCTGCCATCCAATATCCTAACGTGATCTCCTCCGGCGCAACGTCAATTCCTCCTGCCTTAATTGTCTAATCCTGATCGAGTAGACCTACATCACTCAAAATGCAGTTAAACATATAAACACAATCAATTAGTTTCATCATCAAAATCCGAGATTCAACAATCTCCCCCTTTTTGATGATGACAACTAATTGATGACTAACGGAGTTAACCTTAACTCCCCGGAGTTTAACCAAACTCCCCCTATCAATATGCCATTGATAGAACACTTGGATTATCCCAAATCCAAGTAACATTCATCACATGTTATGAAAAACATTTAAACCATCATGCAAATATATATAAAATATTTAATTCAATGCATGAAGTCATCAATATACTTCTCCCCCTATGTCATCAACAAAAAGGAGAAGTAGCTCTAGCTATTTTAAAAGATATGCAAGTTTTTGCAACATGAAGCTAGATTTTCATCACAACATATAACCACAAAAGCATAGCAAGATTCTTAAGTTCAATCATGGCAATTCAACACTTGAATTTTTGTGCAAGATTGCACTTTGCTTTTCTTTGCATGTTCTAACTAGCAAAAGCTTTCTCCCCTTTATTTTTGTCGAAAAGAAGGGAAGAGTATAAGCTAGCCAGCATTTGCCTTGAGCTAGCAATCTTTCTCCACCTATGTCATTGCCGAAAAGAAGGAGAGGAACCAATGATTTAGACTTTTACATAAATTATAAAATTGCATCAATCAATATTTCAATCATCACATGATGCATACAAGACAAAATTACAAAGAAATCATGTCATGAAAGACATCAATTGTTAAACATGATATGATAATAGTCTCAAAAATTTTAATTTGCGAAACATGTGATACATTGCAATACTAAAAAAATTTAATGCGATGCTTTTAAGGATATCAACCTATTTTTGATACAAAGCATGGCAAGAGCAATTATATTATAAGTTTTCTAAGTTTTACATTTTTTGCTTCTTTCGAGATAGCAATTCTTTGCTTCTTTACAAGCTAGCAACTTTTACAATATGCAAGTTTTACTACATACAAGCTAGCAAATTTAAAGATGTGCAAGTTGGCATATTTGCTTTTCTTTGCAATGTGCATGATAGTATTTCTTTGTCATGTTCAAGATAGCAAATTGTACAACATGCTAGCTAGCAAATTAAAGATGTTCAAGAATGCAAGTTCTTTCTTCTCTTTTGAGAAGTGTCATTTTTGCTTCCTTAGCAAAATACCAAACTAGCAAGGGACCATGTTTTACATGAGGCAAGCAAACAATTTGGCAAGTGTTACATTTGTATCTTTTCTTTAGATGTGCAAGAAAGTAAGCAAGTTTTTACATTTTCTTTGACTTGTGCAAGGTAGCTAATTTCTCTTTGAGATGACCCTTTACATCAATTAAGATTTAGTGTTCGAAGTTCAAGTTCATCATTGTCCTCATCACTTGAGTCATTGCTCAAGTGGTATTCATTTGTCCGGAGTTCCAAATCCTTCCTGTTCTTTGGAAGGTGATTTTGTTCATCATGTTCATCATGTGCATTGTGCACCATTTCACATGTCATCAACGAACCAATTAGTTCTTCAAGTGGAAAAATATTTAAATCTTTTGTTTCTTGTATTGCGGTTATTTTAGGATCCCACCTTTTTGGAAGGGATCTTAAGATCTTGCTTACAAGATCAAAATTTGAAAAAGATTTATCAAGAACTCTTAGATTATTGATGACATCAGTGAAACGGGTGTACATGTCGCCTATAGTCTCGCTTGGTTGCATTCGAAAAAGCTCAAAATCATGCAATAAAATGTTAACTTTCAAGTCTTTGACTCTACTAGTTCCCTCGTGCGTGATTTCAAGTGTTCGCCAAATATCAAAAGTCGTTTCGCACGTAGAAATCCGATTGAACTCATTTTTATCCAAAGCGCAAAATAAGGCATTCACAGCCTTTGCGTTTAAAGAAAAATATTTCTTCTCCAAATCCGACCATTCGTTCAACGGTTTAGAGAGAAGTTGAAAACCGTTTTCAACAATATTCCATAAATCCAAATTCATAGAAATCAAGAAAACTCTCATTCGAGTTTTTCAATAAGTGTAGTCCAATCCGTTAAACAAAGGTGGACGAACAACCGATAAGCCCTCTTGAAAGCCATGAAGAGCCATTTCTCTCGGGTGTAAATCCAAAATGAGAAATACCAAGCTCTGATACCAATTGTTAGGATCGGAGCGGCACTAAGAGGGGGGGGGGGGTGAATTAGTGCAGCGGTAAAGTACGATAAACTATTGACGATTTAAA
The DNA here is from genome assembly GCF_036884655.1 of Musa acuminata AAA Group. Taxonomy (NCBI): domain Eukaryota; kingdom Viridiplantae; phylum Streptophyta; class Magnoliopsida; order Zingiberales; family Musaceae; genus Musa; species Musa acuminata. Next base: position 13,031,423 of record NC_088330.1, read on the forward strand.
CACTTTCAGAAACTTCGTACGATAAAAGCAACGTTTCGTTTGAAACCGTTTCGATTGCGTTTTAGCTTGAAGGGATACGTAAGAAGGAGACAAAGAAGTAGTGCATCAAAGTGAAGATGGTTTGCAGTACTATAAATGACAATAAGATAAATGCAAACCGATTTATAGTGGTTCGGTCATGTGACCTATGGGTGCTGGGCGGTGCCACCGCTGGTTCTTGGGTTTTAGGCGGTGCCACTGCCTAATCTGGCAGTGCCACCGCCTACACTATTTCAGCTCACTGGTTGGGCTCCAAAGTTGGCCCAAACCAGTCCGAACTCGGGCCCAATTGGCCCCTACTTGAGTTATAGGATTAACACCTAATCCTAACCCTAATTAATATGCTAACTATGAATTTAAAGACATTTTCTAAGCTATTACAAAGTCTGCAAGTCAAAACTTTTTCCGACGAGCTTCCGGCGAACTTCCGACAAACTCTCGGAAACCATTCTACGGACTCCCGGCAAGCTCCTAGACTTCACGATTTGATCTTGGCGAGTTCCAACGAGCTTCTTCGGCAAGCTCTGATCTTTCTCGGTGAGCTCCGCGAACTTCCAATGAACCTTCCGGCGAGCTTCCAAAAAACCCTTCGACAAGCTCCCTACTCATTCTTGGCTAGTTCCGGCAGCATTCCCGACGAACCTTCGGACTTCCGTCGAACTCTCGAACTCGCAACAAATCCTTTGCGCTTGACTCCGACACTTTGTTTTGCTTTATGTCTTTATCGTTATCGTAGTTAATCCTGCACACACAAGCCAAAACTCTACTCCGATCTAGACAATTATTACAACGTGAATTGACATTCTGTTGCCCGGCACGTCATTGGTTGGCGCTTCGTCCGATTCTGTTAGGATCGAGAGCAGTAAGAGGGGGGGTGTGAATTAGTGCAGCGGAAATTTTACAGCGATTAAAACCAAAAGCTGCATTCGTTCGATAGAAACTATTATGATGCAAAAGCTATTTCTCAGTTTGTATCTAAGTGCAGTTTGCATCTAAGCGCAGATTGCGTCTAAGCGCAGTTTGCGTCTAAACACAGTTTGCGTCTAAGCGCAGTTTGCGTCTAAGCGCAGTTTGCGTCTAAACACAGTTTGCGTCTATGCGCAGTTTTGCGTCTATGCGCAGTTTGCGTCTAAACGCAGATTTACGTCTAAACTCAGATTTACGTCTAAACGTAGTTTTACGTCTAAACGCAGATTTACGTCTAAACGCAGTTTTACGTCTAAACACAGATTTACGTCTAAACTCAGATTTACGTCTAAACGCAATTTTACGTCTAAACACAGATTTACGTCTAAACGCAGTTTTACGTCTAAACGCAGATTTACGTCTAAACTCAGTTTGCGTCTAAATGAAATCAAGACGTAAACGTAAACTGCACAGAACCTTGTTCGTAAAAGCGCAGAAGACAGTTTGCAGTTGTAAATGAAATCAAGACGTAAACATAAACTGCACAGAACCTTGTCCGTAAAAAAAGTGCAGAAGACAGTTTGCAGTTGTAAGTGAAATCAAGACGTAAACGTAAACTGCACAGAACTCATTCGTAAAAGCGTAGAGAGACAGTTTGTAGATGGAATCAAGACGTAAACGTAAACTGCACAGAATTCGTTCGTAAAAGCGCAGAGAGCAGTTTGCAGTTTGTAAATGGAATTAAGACGTGAACGTAAACTGCACAGAACTCGTTCGTAAAAGCGCAGAGAGCAGTAGCTATGTAGGAGGTTTGCAGTAATGATAAAGTGCTCAAAATAAACGCAAACCAGAGATTTAGAGTGGTTCGGTCAGTCTTGACCTACTCCACTTTTGGCTTCCTCCACCGATGAGGTTACCGACTTCAACTAGAGGCCTTCCTTCAATAGGCGAAGGCCAACTACCCTCTTACAGATTCACTCCTTTTGACGGGCTTAGGAGACAACCCTTACAGATGTTTTCTCTCCTCTCTTTACAACTCAAGACTTGAAGAACAGAAGGAGGAGGAAAACTAGCAGTTTTGAGCTCTAAGAACCACTGAAAGGATCAAGATTTCGGCTTGAGTTCTTTCTATCTCAGTGCTGAATGGGTGGGGTATTTATAGGCCCCAACCCAATTCAAATTTGGAGCTCAAAACGATCAAATCCCGGAATTCCGGGATTAGGCGGTTGCACCTCTTGACTGGAGAGGTTGCACCGCCTGGCAGAGCTCGAAGACCGAGCTCAGGCGGTGCCACCTCTCTGCCAGGGAGGTTGCACCGCCCAGTCTTGCTCGAAGACTGAGCTCAGGCGGTGCCACCTCTCTGTCAGGGAGGTTGCACCGCCCAATCTAGCTCGAAGACTGAGCTCAGGCGGTGCCACCTCCTGGCTGGGGAGGTTGCACCGCCCAGTCTCGCCGGGAGGCTTAGCCCAGGCAGTGCCACCTCCTGGCCTGGGCGGTTGCACCTCCTGGCACTATTCCAGATCACTGGTTGGGCTCCAAACTTGGCCCAAACCAGTCCGAATTCGGGCCCAATTGGCCCAAGATTAAGTTAATGGGATCACCTCCCATTTTCCAACTTAATCAACGTGCTAACTACGATTAGATCTAAGACAATTTCTGCAGCTTTGCTTCGGTGCGTCAATCGCTTCTTTCGGCGAGTTTCCGGCGAACTTCCGTCGATCATCCGATGAACCCTCGGTGATGCTCCTGCGGACTTCCGGCAAACTCCTGGACTTTGCGACGATCCACTTGGCAAGTTCCGACGAGCTTCGCTTGGCAAGCTTCTGGACTTCTCGGATCTGTTCTCGCAGAACCTCCGACGACCGTTCGAACTTCCGTCGAACTCTCGAACTCCCAATGTGATCATGAACTTGACTCCGACGCAACTCCTGCTGCTTGTCTTTCTTTCATCGTAGTTAATCCTGCACACACAAAAACAAAAACTTCGATCGAGACAATTAATCCTAAGCAATTAATCAAGTTGTCCGGCATGTCATTGGTCCCTCGACGCTTCGTCCGATTCTTCGGCGCATCGTCCTTTCCTGCAGCCTATTGCCCAATCGGCCAGTTGACTCCGCAACTCCGATATCCTTGGCACAATACCCGCTCTTCTTGGCCCGATGCCCAAGTTCACGGCCCGAAGCCTTCTGTCGATACGTCGACCGATCCACCGGCCCGACGTCCAATCTTTTGACATGTTCCTCCGGCACAACATGATGTTCTTGCTTTAATTGTCTCATCCTGATCGAAGCACCCTGCGTCACAGAGATTTAGATTAAATCATAAACATATATCAAGTAATTTCATCATCAAAATACGAGATTCAACAATCTCCCCCTTTTTGATGATGACAACTACTTGATGACGGAGTTAAACTTAACTCCCGGAGTTTAAACAAACTCCCCCTATCAATATACCTTATTGATAGAAACTCTTAGATTCAAAAATCTAAGCAACATGTCATCATAATCGGAGTTAACCTTAACTCCCAGAGTTTAAACAAACTCCCCCTATCAATATGCCATATTGATAGAACCTTGAATTCAAACTGAATTCAAGTCATTGCAATATTCATCATGAATACTTGCAACACGTCAACATGAACATATGCATAAACTTATGCATCACATGTCATGTCATCAACATACTTTCATCAACATACTTCTCCCCCTTTGTCATCAACAAAAAGGAGAAGTATCACAATCAAGTGTTTGTGATATTGGTTCAACTCATTGCATGAAAAACATATTATCAAGTTTTATCATCATGCAATTTTGCTAGAAAATATAGCAAGTTTTGAATCATGCTTAGAATATTCAAGCTATCAAGTTTTAGATATGCAAGTTTTATAGCATACAAGATAGCACTTGGTATGAAAATTATAGATGTTCAAGATAGCAAGTTCTACATCATGCAAGCTAGCAAATTAGAGATGTTCAAGAAGGCAACTCTTGCTTCTTGAAATATAAAAATTTTGTCCACTTTGCTAGATGCGCAAGTTAGCATGTTTTGCTTCTTGAGATAGGCAAGATAGCAATCAAGTTTTTGCATCTTCTTGACTTGTGCAAGCTAGTTATCTCCCCCTTTGTCATTGTCAAAAAGAAAGGAAGAATACAGTTTTGTAGTTCTTTTTCCTTTTACAACGATTTCAAGATCATGACAAAGGATGAATAATCAAGTTATGAATGTCAAGATAATTTTTCATCATGAATATTTTATCATTGCATTATCATAAGTTGAAGTATTACATGCATAATATCATATCATCATTCATAATTACATTAATGTTTCAATATAGCAATTTCTTCTCAAAATGTGTAACTTAGCACTCATCATGATTTACATCATTTGCAATACATCACATCATAATTAGAAAGCACAAGTATTGCATGCATAATTACAAATCATAAATGTTTCATATCATGATGGTATCAATTTTGTCAAATTATATCCTACCATGCATGATCAATAACTCCTCATTTGTATTTCATGCATTATTTCATTTCATCTCATAAGGAATATCAAGAAAAGTTATTGGATGAGGAGATAAATATTTTACGGAATTGTATAAAAATCATATCATAAGTGTTTCGTGTATTCATATTATCACATGAAGCATATTATCATTTTTGAGATTCATAACATGAATAACGTTATTACTATTTCATCAAAATCAATTTCGAGATTCACACAATATTATGAAATCATTAATCTCGATAAGATGGGAAAAGCATTTTCTTTTTAAGTGATTCTTTTAACACATCATAAAAAACTCATTCATAATTCAAGTGATTTACAAGATATCATAAATGAATTTATCACTTGTATTTTATCAAAATCGAGAACTCTAGAGATAGAAAATGATTGAAGCATTTAACATGATTGATGCATGATTCATATTTAAAGTGTATCTTATGTCGTAAATACGAATCAAGTATTTGTCAAATCTGAAATCATCCTCAAAATTATATTCAATAAATTCATGTATGACTAGCATAGATTTATTGAAAAATCAATAAGATAGAGGATTATATTTCAAGTGTTCATCAATTGTAGCATTTCATCATATGGTAAGATATCATCAAGTAGAATTACGATGCAAGTTCTTGATATCTTAACATGATGAATATGGCACTTATAGTATCAATTCATGAATACCAAAAGATATTATTTGTGATTTCAATTTTGCAAGATCATGATTATGATTTAGATATAACTTATTCAAATCAAATCGTCAACTTGAAACTTATAATCAAGTCATTAAAATTAATTTCGAAATTCACAAAATATCATGAAATCAAAAGACAAATTGCATTTCATTTGAAGAACTCCTTTTTGATAAATGTAGGGAGCATAATGAACGATCTTGATTTATAAAGAGCTTCATGTTATAATTATCAAGATCATGATTTTAATAATTATTCTCTTTAGCAATGAATCACAAAAGCACTTTATTTTTGCATAAGAAATCTCATTGTATTATGATTTATAAATTCTTTTTCTGCATATGAATTATAGGAGATATGTATGTGAAACAAATCTTTGCAAGCAAAAATACTATCATTCATATTTCAAGATGGAATTTATAAGCAGGAATCATTTCATCAAATCTATTTTAGAAAATTATTTTTCATAAGTGTATGAGTAAATCCGATAGTTAGGATACCACTTGTTAAGTGAATCCGAAAATGAAATTAATACTTTCATATATTCAGACATGATTTTTGCTATAGATTTTGAATTTAAATCATGAAGATCAAATAAGCTCATGATCATGAATAACTTAAAATCTCATGCATAAAATTGTTAATTATTGTATCATAACCATTTAATATTATTATGCATTACTTTAAATCAAACGTGATTTCATTCAACAAAGTTAATCAAACATGATACACATTATTACTTCTTAACCATGATTTCATATTTTCAATCAAATTTTGTTTGTTTATCATAAAATATGCAATATTATCATTTTTGAAATTACTAGCATGATCATAATTTTGTAATAATTTTTTTTTTTTAACATGTAATTTTCAAGAAAATTAATTCTAAACTAAAAAAGAAAACTGCATCATGAAAGCATCAAGTAATTTCAAAATAAACCAAAGGCATTACCTCAACATTGTAGGCTGTTAAGGCGTAGTTTGCCGCCTCGCTTTTGTTGATTTTTTCTTCGTCTTCGGAGGAGCTCGATTCATCCCAATTTTTGTTCTTCTTCTTGCGTTTAAAGCAAGTAGTTCCATTCTTTTTGCTTTTTAATTTTCGTTTCATTTGTAGTTTAAGTTCACCATCACTTGAGCTTATGCTCGAGTGGTCTTCAAATGTTCTATGTCCCAAATCCTTCCTGTTCTTTGGAAGGTTGTTTTGTTCATTATTGTCCTCATCACTTGAGTCATCGCTCAAGTGGCATTCATTTGTCCAGAGTTCCAAATCCTTCCTGTTCTTTGGAAGGTGATTGTGTTCAACATGTTCATCATGTGCATTGTGCACCATTTCATATGTCATCAATGAACCAATTAGTTCTTCAAGTGGTAAGTTGTTTAGGTTTTTAGCTTCTTGTATTGCAGTTACTTTTGAATCCCACTTCTTAGAAAGAGAACACAAAATCTTGTTTACGAGTTCAAAGTCCGAAAAACATTTTCCAAGAGCTCTTAAACTATTGACGACATCCGTGAAACGGGTGTACATGTCGCCTATAGTCTCGCTTGGTTGCATTCGAAAAAGCTCGAAATCATACAATAAAAAGTTAACTTTCGAGTCTTTCACACTACTAGTTCCCTCATGCGTGATTTCAAGTGTTCGCCAAATGTCAAAAGCTGTTTCGCACGTAGAAATCCGATTGAACTCATTTTTGTCCAAAGCGCAAAATAAGGCATTCATAGCCTTTGCGTTTAAAGAGAAATACTTCTTCTCCAAATCCGACCATTCGTTCGTCGGTTTAGAGGGAAGTCGAAAACTGTTTTCAACGATATTCCATAAATCCAGATTTAGAGAAATTAAGAAAACTCTCATTCGAGTTTTCCAATAAGTGTAGTCCAATCCGTTAAAGAACGGTGGACGAACAACCGATAAGCCCTCTTGAAGAGCCATTTCTCTCGGGTGTAAATCCGAAATGAGAAATACCCCGCTCTGATACCAATTGTTAGGATCGAGAGCACTAAGAGGGGGGGGGGTGAATTAGTGCTGCGGAAATTTTACAGCGATTAAAACCGAAAGCTGCGTTCGTTCGATAGAAACTATTATGATGCAAAAGCTGATTCACAGTTTGTATCTAAGTGCAGTTTGCGTCTAAGCGCAGATTGCGTCTAAGCGTAGTTTGCGTCTAAACACAGTTTGCGTCTAAGCGCAGTTTGCGTCTAAGCGCAGTTTGCATCTAAACACAGTTTGCGTCTATGCGCAGTTTTGCGTCTAAGCGCAGTTTGCGTCTAAAGGCAGATTTACGTCTAAACTCAGATTTACGTCTAAACGCAGATTTACGTCTAAACGCAGTTTTACGTCTAAACGCAGATTTACGTCTAAACTCAGATTTACGTCTAAACGCAGTTTTACGTCTAAACACAGATTTACGTCTAAACGCAGTTTTACGTCTAAACGCAGATTTACGTCTAAACTCAGTTTGCGTCTAAATGAAATCAAGACGTAAACGTAAACTGCACAGAACCTTGTTCGTAAAAGCGCAGAAGACAGTTTGCAGTTGTAAATGAAATCAAGACGTAAACGTAAACTGCACAGAACCTTGTCCGTAAAAAAAGCGCAGAAGACAGTTTGCAGTTGTAAGTGAAATCAAGACGTAAACGTAAACTGCACAGAACTCATTCGTAAAAGCGCAGAGAGACAGTTTGCAATTTGTAGATGGAATCAAGACGTAAACGTAAACTGCACAGAATTCGTTCGTAAAAGCGCAGAGAGCAGTTTGCAGTTTATAAATGGAATTAAGACGTGAACGTAAACTGCACAGAACTCGTTCGTAAAAGCGCAGAGAGCAGTAGCTATGTAGGAGGTTTGCAGTAATGATAAAGTGCTCAAAATAAACGCAAACCAGAGATTTAGAGTGGTTCGGTCAGTCTTGACCTACTCCACTTTTGGCTTCCTCCACCGATGAGGTTACCGACGTCAACTAGAGGCCTTCCTTCAATAGGCGAAGGCCAACTACCCTCTTACAGATTCACTCCTTTTGACGGGCTTAGGAGACAACCCTAACAGATGTTTTCTCTCCTCTCTTTACAACTCAAACTTGAAGAACAGAAGGAGGAGGAAAACTAGCAGTTTTGAGCTCTAAGAACCACTGAAAGGATCAAGATTTCGGCTTGAGTTCTTGCTATCTCAGTGCTAAATGGGTGGGGTATTTATAGGCCCCAACCCAATTCAAATTTGGAGCTCAAAACGATCAAATCCCGGAATTCCGGGATCAGGCGTTTGCACCTCTTGACTGGAGAGGTTGCACCGCCTGGCAGAGCTCGAAGACCGAGCTCAGGCGGTGCCACCTCTCTGCCAGGGAGGTTGCACCGCCCAGTCTTGCTCGAAGACTGAGCTCAGGCGGTGCCACCTCTCTGTCAGGGAGGTTGCACCGCCCAGTCTAGCTCGAAGACTGAGCTCAGGCGGTGCCACCTCCTGGCTGGGGAGGTTGCACCGCCCAGTCTCGCTGGGAGGCTTAGCCCAGGCGGTGCCACCTCCTGGCCTGGGCGGTTGCACCTCCTGGCACTATTCCAAATCACTGGTTGGGCTCCAAACTTGGCCCAAACCAGTCCGAATTCGGGCCCAATTGGCCCAAGATTAAGTTAATGGGATCACCTCTCATTTTCCAACTTAATCAACGTGCTAACTACGATTAGATCTAAGACAATTTCTGCAGCTTTGCTTCGGTGCGTCAATCGCTTCTTCCGGTGAGTTTCCGGCGAACTTCCGTCGATCATCCGATGAACCCTCGGTGATGCTCCTGCGGACTTCCGGCAAACTCCTGGACTTTGCGACGATCCACTTGGCAAGTTCCGACGAGCTTCGCTTGGCAAGCTTCTGGACTTCTCGGATCTGTTCTCGCAGAACCTCCGACGATCGTCCGAACTTCCGTCGAACTCTCGAACTCCCAATGTGATCATGAACTTGACTCCGGCGCAACTCCTGCTGCTTGTCTTTCTTTCATCGTAGTTAATCCTGCACACACAAAAACAAAAACTTCGATCGAGACAATTAATCCTAAGCAATTAATCAAGTTGTCCGGCATGTCATTGGTCCCTCGACGCTTCGTCCGATTCTTCGGCGCATCGTCCTTTCCTGCAGCCTATTGCCCAATCGGCCAGTTGACTCCGCAACTCCGATATCCTTGGCACAATACCCGCTCTTCTTGGCCCGATGCCCGAGTTCATAGCCCGAAGCCTTCTGTCGATACGTCGACCGATCCACCGGCCCGACGTCCAATCTTCTGACATGTTCCTCCGGCACAACATGATGTTCTTGCTTTAATTGTCTCATCCTGATCGAAGCACCCTGCGTCACAGAGATTTAGGTTAAATCATAAACATATATCAAGTAATTTCATCATCAAAATACGAGATTCAACAGATTCTTTAGTGCAATTGACCTTCGCAACCCCGATATCCTTCGTGCAATTTCACTCTTGGCCCGATGCCCGACGTCTGATGCCTTCTGCCATCCAATATCCTAACGTAATCTCCTCCGGCACAACGTCAATTCCTCCTGCCTTAATTGTCTAATCCTGATCGAGTAGACCTGCATCACTCAAAATGTAGTTAAACATATAAACACAATCAATTAGTTTCATCATCAAAATCTGAGATTCAACACTTCTGACGAACTCTTGGCGAGCTCCCGACACACTTCTAGTACATCATCCGAATCTTCAACTTCGGTCCATCATCTGCTTTATGCCTTACTGCTATCGTAGTTAATCCTACACGTTTATCTCAACACATAGATTAGGTCAAACAATTCATAATTGATTTCATCATTAAAATCCGAGATTCAACAATCTTCCCCTTTTTGATAATGACAACCAATTAGTGAAGGAGTTAACCTTAACTTCCCCTATCTATATGCCATATTTTGAGAAAAGATATTTTTGAATTCAAGGCTTTCGAATTCAAGCATCAAACTAATAAGTTATTATTCAATCATGCACAACATGATACTTATCATGATTCACTGATTCAAAATATGATACCACATATCCATTTTCAAATTTCGAAAGATGATACGAATGATATAATTCATCATGGTATCAATTGCAAATAGCAAGTTAAGCTCATGATACCTCATCATAACAATTTGATATGAAATCAAGAATGATACTAGGAATGAAACATTTAAAAGTAATCATGCTACATAAGTAATTATGTCACATTACAGTATATTTCAAGTAAACATTTGATATTTTTTAAGTATATGTATTTGACGATACCAATCATATTTCAAGCATTTATGATAAGATACAGGCATATTTACGATAAGATACATTGCATATATTTATAATGCCAATGCTAATTGGTCATCAATTTTGCCATATTTTGGTATCATTTCTCCCCCTTTGCCATCAACAAAAAGGAGAACAAATTCAACAATGCAAAGTGTGGTAAAAATTCAAGCAAGTTTCACACTAATTTATCCAATCGATATTGTAGCATTGCATGGTAACATTCAAAAGTTCTTAACATCAAAAGTTATCAACTTTAAAGCGATCACAGCAACATCAAAAGTTATCAACATTAAAGAGATAGATTTTCTCCCTTGTCATCAAAACTTTGTATGAAGAAGAGGAACGAAGATAAGGAGGGAATCCAATCGAATTTGTGAAATGATTTGATTCAAAATATCATGTATCGTCATTCTTACAAGTAATCATCACACACTAATATTCATCGGAATTCATAAAATTCATCTTTCATGAGGAGAATAAGAAAGAATTCATGGGAGAGGAGTATCACATGAAAAAAGAAATTCACAAATAGAACTTCATAATTCAAAACTATTTCTCATTAAAAAATTCACAAGAGTTAAACCCATGAGAGATGTATTTGTTAATGAAATCCATGAAGTGATTAAGTGTATCAAAAATCATTAAGTGATGGAGCAAGAGTATGAAGTAAACTTGATACCAAGAAAGATAAAAAACAAAATAGATTTATGAAAGCCACATTCATGAAATTAAATGAAGGATAGTCCGGAAAAGAAATACAACAAACTCATGTATTTGGATAATTTAATATTCCTAACTCCCTTCTAATGAAATCAAATTGTTCTTCATTTAAAGGTTTTATAAAGATATCGATCAATTGATGTTTTGTATTAATGAATTCTAAAACTACATCATAATTATTAACATGATCTCATATAAAGTGATGTCAAATATCAATATGTTTAGTTCTAGAGAGCTGAATAGGATTTTTCGTTAAACATATTGTACTTGTGTTATCACACTTTATAGGTATATTTTCAGGTGAATTCTATAATCCGCTAAAGTATTTTTCATCCATATAACTTGAGAACAGTATGCACCTACTGCAATATACTCAGCTTCGGTTGTGGATAATGCAACCGAGTTTTGTTTCTTGGAAGAGCATGAGACAAGTTCGTGTCCTAAAAATTGACATGTTCCGGATGTATTTTTTCTATCTATTTGGTAACCAGCAAAATCAGCATCGACATAACTAAGCAATTCAAAATTTTTAGATTTTGGATACCATAATCCGAGTTTAGGAGTTCCTTTTAGGTATCTAAAAATCCTTTTGACAACTTTTAAATGAGATTGCTTAGGGTTAGATTAAAACCTAACACAAAGTCCTATGCTAAACATGATGTCTGATCTAGTTGCGGTGAGGTATAGTAAACTACCTATCATACCCTATAAGTTTTTTTATCAAAGCTTTCTCCACCTTTGTCAATATCTAACTTAGTGGAGGTACTCATAGGAGTATTGATAGCCTTTGAACTATCCATATTAAATCGTTTTAGCAAGTCTAATGCATATTTTGTTTGACTCATAAAAATATCATCATTAAATTGTTTGATTCACAAGCCTAAAAAGAAAGTTAATTCACCCATTAAACTCATTTCAAACTCTTGGTTCATTCTTTTGGCAAATAATTCGCATAAAGATTCATTCGTGGAACCGAAAATAATATCATCAACATAAATTTGAACAATAAGAAAATTATTTTTAAAATTTTTAATAAATAATATGGTGTCGACCTTGCCTTTAAAGAAATTATTTTGGATAAGAAATGAGCTAAGTCTCTCATACCAAGCCCTTGGGGCTTGTTTCAATCCACAAAGAGCTTTAGTCAATTTAAACACATGATTAGAGAAATTATCATTCTCAAATTCAGGAGGTTGTTTAATATAAACTTCTTCGAAAATAAAGTCATTAAGAAAAGTACTTTTAACATGCATTTGAAACAACTTAAAATTATTACTACTAGCATAGGCAAGGAGCATCCTTATGGCTTCTAATCGTGCCACAGGAGCGAAGGTTTCTTCATAATCGATACCTTGTTTTTGGTTGAAACCCTTGGCCATTAATCCAGCCTTGTTTCTAACCACGATACCAAATTCATCTTGCTTATTTCTAAAGACCCATTTAGTACCAATAACTAAATGGTCATTTGGACTTGGAACAAGTTTCCACACCTCATTTCTCTCAAATTGATTCAACTCTTCTTGCATTGCGATAACCCATGAATCATCTTTCAAGGCCTCGTCAATGTATTTAGGTTCAATTTGGGAGAGAAAAGCGAGCGTTGGCACAAAAATTCTTAAGAGAAGAATGAGTTTGAACCTCTTTTGATGTGTCCCCTATGATTAGCTCCTTAGGATGAGCATCTATATACTTCCATTCCTTAGGTAAGGATGTTTCAGAAGAAGATGTATCGAAGTTGCTAGATGGAGAAAGGGTTTCATTTAAATTCAAAGCATCAAAATTAACATCATCATTTAAATCATTTTTCTTAACTTCAGAAACTTTACTAAAAACAACATGAACAGACTCTTCTATAACCAAAGTTTTTTTGTTAAAAATACGGAATGCTTTAGAAATAGAAGAATAGCTAAGAAAAATTCCTTCATCAGATTTTACATTAAACTTTCCTAAGGCATCTTTTTCATTCAAGATAAAACATTTACAACCAAAAATTTTAAATACGAAACGTTGGGTTTTTTGTTATTCCATAATTTATAAGAAGTTTTGAAAAGTAATAGTCTTACTAGAACCCTATTCATGACATAGCATGTCGTATTAACGACTTCAACCCAAAAGTATTTGAGTAGGCTATGTTCGTTCAACATGGTTCTTGTCATTTCTTGTAAATTTTTATTTTTTCTTTCTACTATATTTTATTGAGGATTTCTTGGAGTAGAGAAATTATGGTTATATCCATTCAATTCACAAAAATTTTGGAAATCACGGTTTTGAAATTCACTATCGTGATCACTCCGAATTGATGAAATTATAAAACCCTTTTCATTTTGAACAAGTTTATAAAACTTAGAAAAATACCTAAAGCAATCACTTTTGTGTGCTAAGAAGTAAGTCTAAGTGTATCTACTATAATCATCCATGATGACAAAGGCGTATTTGCTACCTCCTAGGCTTGATATAGCAATTGGTCTGAAAAAGTCTATATGGATCAATTGCAATGGTCTAGAGGTGCTTATTTGGTTCTTTGGTTTGAAACTACCCTTTTTTTGTTTTCCTAGTTGACATACATCACATACATTATCTTTAACGAACTTAATGTGAGGAATTCCTCTTACAAGTTCTTTAGATGAGAGTTGAGATATTAGTTTCATGCTAGCATCACCTAATCTCCTATGCCAAAGCCAAGCATCATCATTCAAAACCGAAAAATATATTTCATTACAAAGATTATTAATGTCGATAGTGTATATATTATTTTATTTTAGGGCAATCATAGATGCATTTTTGTATGATTTTTCAATAATGCAAGCATTGGATTCAAATCTAATGATGTATTCTTTATCACATAATTGACTAATGCTCAAAAGGTTATGCTTTAAGCCATCAACCACTAACACATCTTCAATAAAGAAGTTGGATTTATTATATATGGTTCCTTTACCGATGATTTTACCCTTGTTGTTGTCTCCGAAGGTGACATATCCTTCGTCGATGCTATTAAGCTTAGAGAATTGAGATGGATCTCCGGTCATATGCCTTAAGTATCTACTATCAAGGTACCATCTCTTGCTCCTAGCTTGTGATGGTAAACATTTCTATAAAAGAGGGTGATTTTAGGTAGCCATTTGACCTTGGGTATCTCAAAAATCGATCTACTCAACTTATCATTTTGCATAGAGTTCTTTATGGTTCCTTTAAAAACCCAAATCAATTTGTATGGACTATATCTCTTAAGTGAAAATTTATAGGCAACATGTCTAAGTTTGCAACAAAAGTTGCATTTGGTGTGGGGTGATACATGCAAGGTAGGGTATTTAACAAAGGTGGTTGGATTTTGGTGAGAGCTACTCACAAATCTGATTCCACCTCTTCTATGAACTTGACCCTTATTGACAAAGATCATGTTCAAGGACTTACTACCAACCTCAAACTTTTCTAAGGCTTCTTTGAGTAGCAAGTTTTCCTTTTTAAGCGTTTCTAATTCACGGCATTTTGTACAATGAGCTAAGTTATCATCATTCTTAATTTTTAGTCTATCACAATCACTAATTGAGAAGCATGCTCCATTTTCAAAGAGCTATACTTTTTACTCAAGGTTCTACATTCATCAAACAATTTATGAAAAGCACTTAAAAGCTCATCGAAAAATAAATTTGCATCTAATGAACTACTTACCTCATCTCCGATAGCCATTAATGCATAGTGAGCAACTTGCTCGGTGTTATTTGGCTCATCTTCTTCGGATGCACTTGAGTCGTCCCATGTTGCTTTAAGAGTCTTCTTCTTCTTTTATTGCTTCTTCTTTGCTAGGGGACATTCGCTCTTGAAATATCCCGGCTTCTGGCATTCATAGCATATTACTTATTCTTTCTTGGGTTCAAATTTATTTTTAGTATCATTTTTAAAATTTTTTTTTTTTATAAATTTTTTAAACTTTCTTGTCAAGAGTGCCAAGTCATCATCAAAGTCCTCATCACTTGAATTTTCTTTCAAGTGATCTTATTGAGTTCTTAGTGTCATATCCTTCCTTTCTTTGGAAAGTTATTCTCAAGCTCTTCATGAGCATTACAAGTCATCCCATAGGTTATTAGTGACCCGATTAGTTCTTCAAAAGGAAAGTTATTTAAATCCTTGGCCTCTTGGATGGCAATTACTTTAGGATCCCAACAATTTGGAAGGGATCTTAAAATTTTATTAACAAGTTCAGAATCCGAGAAACTTTTACCAAGTCCTTTTAGACCATTGACGACATCCAAAAATCGGGTGTACATGTCTTCAATGTTCTCACTCGGTTTCATTCGAAACAACTCATAAGTATAGACTAAAAGATTAATTTTTGACTCCTTTACTCTACTAGTGCCTTCGTGAGTAACTTTGAGTATGTGTCAAATGTCAAAAGTCATTTCACAAATGGACACTCGATTGAACTCGTTTTTATCTAAAGCACAAAACAAGGCATTCATAGCCTTGGTATTTAAAGCGAAAGTCTTCTTTCCAACTCATTCCAATCGCTTATTAGAAGAGAAGACTTTTGAAAATCATTTTCTAAAAGATTTAATAACTCAAAATCTATTAAAATTTAAAAAATCCTCATTCTAGTCTTCCAATAGGTGTAATCTGTTCCATTGAATATGAGCGAACGTGTGATTGAATGACCCTCTTGGTTGCCGAAAAATGTCATCTCTCTTGGGATTCAAACCAAATGAGAGTGACCTTACTCTGATACCAATTGTTAGGATCAAGAGCGGCACTAAGAGGGGGGGGTGAATTAGTGCAGCGAAAAAAAAATGTTGATTCCAAAAAATATTCATTTCGATTTAATCCGTTTCGAAAGAAACTGAACTTGAAAGCTTTTGTAAGAGTGCAAAGAGAAGGTTAAGGAAGTTTGCAGTAATATAAATTGCACAAATAGAAAAGCAAACTAGAATTTAGAGTGGTTCGGTCATTGTGACCTACATCCACTTCTGATTCCTCCTCCGTCGAGGTCACCAGCATCCACTAATGGTGTTCCTTTAATAGGCGAAGACCAACCACCTCTTTATAGCGTTTTCTCCTTTTCATAGGTTTAGGAGATAAACCTTACAAGTCTCACACCTTTCTTGAATGATCTCAACACTTAGAAAGGGAGAAGGAGTACTCTAGCACTTTTACAACACTTTAACACTTTAAAAACTCAAGATTAAGCCAATAATTTCATGCACTTTCATGCAGAAAATGGTGGGATATTTATAGGCTCCAATGGCTTCAAAATTGGAGTCAAAAAGTATCTCATCCTGGTTTTCCAAGTACTAGCGGTACCACCGCCTGACACTTGACACTGGGCAGTACTATCGCTTGACAGAGCTCGAAGACCGAGCTCTGGTGGTGCCACCGCTTGATAGGGATGGTACCACTACTGCCAGCATTAACTACTGGCTGTACCACTGCCCAAAAGACCTAGGAGACCTAGTCTGCCAAGCGGTGCCACCGCTGGCTGTGATTTCAAGTGCTGAATGGGATGTTGTTAGGACTCTAGCTTGGAGAGTCCTAATTGAGAGGGACAATCATGTAAAACTATTAGGACTCTAGCTAGGAGAGTCCTAATTGAGAGAGACATTCTGTTAGGACTCTAGCTAGGAGAGTCCTAATTGAAAGGGGCATTCATGTAGGAGGTTTTTTCTTAGAGAAGAATTAGGAGTTGGAGTCTTGAGTAGGAGTTGGTTAAAAGTAAGAGTCTTAAGTAGGAGTCCTATTAGGAGTTAGGGTTTAGAAGCCCTATAAATAGCCATGTATTCCTTCTCTTTTTCTTAAGCAATAGATGAATCTTTTCTGCAGCCTTTGAGCAGCAACTTGGAGGGAGGAACCCCTATAGAGTTCCAAGGAGGTCGATCCCCTAAAGAGATCAACCCCAAGTTTAGAATCTGCAAGGGTTCTAGCACCTGGTATCAGAGCAGCGTTCTTGGCATCTCACTGCCCTTCCACTGCCATCCATCAGCCCTCCACAACTGCCCAAAGCAATTCCCACAATTGCTTAAAAGATCGTCGCCGAATTCCGCCATCATCTCCACCACCGCGGATCATCCTTTGATCTCCCCGTGAATTGCAACAGGTTCTGGTTTCCTACCTTACTGCTGCTGCAATTTAGTTATCCTTATTCGAAAATCGAAAAAAAAAAACTGTTACTATATTTCTGCATAAACCTTTCGTCACAAAGTTTTCATCTCTACGACGAAAGATACATTGCAGAATTCCAGCCGCATAATACCATCTGTTTGATCTTGCTACTATGCTTTTTCTATCCAAATTTCTATGAAATTTTTATGACATCTTTGACACTTCCTAACAGCAGATTTTCCTTTGGTTTTTTCAAAAAATTCTCAATATAAACCATTGATCTTTTACGTCAAATCTGCTATACTTGAAAATCTTCACTGTAAAATTTCAGCTGCATAGCACTGTTTGTTTGATCTTGATACTACATTGTTTCTATCCAAACCTCTATGAAATTTTTATGATAGCTTTGACACTTCCTAACAGTGGATTTTCCTTTGGTTTCATCAAAAAATTCTCAATAGAAACTACTGATCTTTTACGTCCAATCTGCTATACTTAAAAATATGTGCTGTAGAAAATTTCAGCCGCATATTGTTGCCTTAACCCATCTATTTGCAATCTTTTTTGAATGAAATTTCTTATACACCTCATAGATCATCTTGGCTTCCATCTAAGATTGATCTATTGAGGAATTCATCTCTAAAAATGATTTTTTGTTGCTGCAAATTTAATCGTAAGCCGCTGAAATTTTTCGACGAGAATTCTGCTATCGCAACTTGCACCAATTTCCTTGTTGTTATACTGCCGAAATTTTCTTGATTAAATTAGTCTTCCTTGCTGTCATATAAACTGTGATTTTGCTATCAATTCCCTCCTCAATTCTCTTAAGTTTTTGGTGAAAATTTCGTTGAGAAGACGCTGTTTCTTCGACGACAATTCTGCTCTTACAAGACAACACATACTTGCTGCAACTTCCACTGATTTCTATCAAACCTTTGCTGCCATCTACCACAGACCCAAAACTTTATCCACAGCCCTAAAACCCCACTAAACCACACCCTCAAACTGCACCCAAAACAGCAACAAAACAAGCCTAAACCGTAGCCTACATCCACCAATCCACCAACCCTTTCGACCATCACCTCTCTCAACCAATACATGCCTTTAACCCAACAACAAAAGAGGGATCTTAATATCACAGAATTGAAGACATATACTATGGTATCTAAGGAGGCAATCAATACTAAATTCGAAGCCTTGGAGGCACGAATGGAGGATAAGATTCGGATGCTCTTTACCGAACTCAGATTAGGCCGACCACTAAGCCCGAAGAAATCACATCAAGGAGAGAGCTTTGGCCAATCACACCAAGCCCGAAGATATGACTTCCAAGAGAGGGGAGGCTCTATGACTGAACCCAACTATTCATGCATGAGAGTGGACTTCCCTAGATGGGAAGAAGGAGACCCGATTGGTTGGATCTCGCGCGCAGAGCGATATTTTCAGTACCACAAAATCGCGGATGCATCTATGGTGAAAATTACAGCTATACATCTTGAAGGGGATGCTATACAGTGGTTTGACTGGTTTGAACATACTTATGGAGTCCTTTTATGGCAACAATTCAAAGAAGGACTGCTGATCCGCTTCAGACCAACCGATTACGAGAATATTGATGGACAATTAGCAAAGATCCGACAAACTTCCACCATTCAGGAGTACCAAACCAGATTTGAAAGGTTATCTAATCAAACTCATGATTGGTCTCAAAAACAGCTATTGAGGACCTTCATTGAGGGCTTGAAGAAGGAGATCCGAGGAGAAGTTAAAGCGCGACAACCGTATACGCTTATGGCAGCCATCTCTTTCGCACGACATCAAGAGGAGCAATTGAACCATGAAGCTCGGAGGACTAGGGTCGCTCCTCAACCAGTAATATTGAAGCCCTTAGCCCCCCCTACTATCGACCAAGTCCCTACACCAAAGAGGTTAACAAGAGAAGAGCTTCGGGAGCGATATGCGAAGGGGTTATGTTGGCATTGTGACGAGTCGTGGAGCCGTGAGCATCGCTGTAGTAAAGGGGGACTTCTTATGATTGAACCGATAGAAGAAGAGGTCATTGAACATCCAGAAGAGAGCCTTGAACATGAAGAAGAAGATGCAGAAGAAGAGCCACAACCGACCGAAGTTACGGTACATACACTAGCTGGCTACTCAAACCCGCAAACGATGAAAGTTGGAGGCCTTCTCAAACAACAACCGATCACTGTTCTTATCGACACGGGCAGCACTAATAACTTCTTAAACAGTAAGGTTGCTGTCCATATGAACTTACCTATTGAGAATTGCAGCAGGTTTGTCGTTAAGGTTGCCAACGGACGGATTTTGAAGTGTGATCATAGGTGCCCGCAGGTGAAACTGTTGCTGCAGGACCAAGAGATAAAAGCATATTTCTTCCTCCTCCCTCTTGATGATCATGAGGCCATACTCAGAATTAAATGGTTGATGACATTAGGTGATATTTCTTGGAATTTTATGCAACTAATTATAAAATTTTACAGTAAGGAGAAACAGGTGATACTACATGGGAAACGTGAGGGCGACGTAACGATGATTTGCACACAACAAATGGAGAAGGTTTTGCATAAAGCATGCAGGGGCTTTTTGGTACAACTTGAGCAGCAAATTAAAGGAGAGCCAATAGAATTTAAAGATCAAAACCTATTTCCTTTGCTTGCTGAATTTTCAGATATATTTGACGAGCCGCACAACCTACCTCTTACTCGTCGGCATGATCATTGTATAATGATTTTTTCAGTCAAATCTCCAGCAAATACTCAGCCATATCAGTATCCACATCTCCAGAATGATGAAATAGAAAGGATTTTAAAAGAGATGCTTGAAACAGGAGTTATTCGGCCAAGTTGCAACCTCTACTTTTCACCGGTGCTACTTGTACACAAGAATGACGGAACATGACGAATATGCGTTGATTACCGAGCTCTCAATGGCATAACCATCAAGAACAAATACCTTATTCCAATAGCAGATGAATTGCTAGATGAAAGGAAGCACAAATCTTCACAAAGTTGGACCTTCGATCCGGGTATTATCAAATACGAGTGTATGAAGAAGTCATACCGAAAACCGCCTTTCGAACACACAACGACCACTACGAATTTTTACTTTCTTCAACAAAAGGTGAAATATCTTGGGCATATCATATTAGAGGAAGGTG
Organism: Musa acuminata AAA Group; assembly: GCF_036884655.1. Classification (NCBI taxonomy): domain Eukaryota; kingdom Viridiplantae; phylum Streptophyta; class Magnoliopsida; order Zingiberales; family Musaceae; genus Musa; species Musa acuminata. Next base: position 13,051,828 of record NC_088330.1, read on the forward strand.
TGACAGTGGACCCCTTCAAAATTGAAGCAATGCAAAGCTGGCCTACCCCGAGGAACATAAAATTGCTACATGGCTTTTTGGGTTTAACAGGCTACTACCGTAAGTTCGTGAAAAACTATGGAAAGATCAGTGCACCACTTACTTCCTTATTGGAAAAAGATGTCTTCCAATGGTCGGACAAAGCCTCCACTGCCTTCGACAAACTTAAGGCAGCCATAACGACGACGCCGGTGCTAGCGCTATCAGATTTCAACCGACCCTTCATCATTAAGGCCGATGCATATGGAGACAGAATGAGAGACGTTCTCATGCAAGATGGTCGACCACTCACATACATTAGCAAGACATTGTCTCCCCCCTATCAAAACATGTTAACATATGATAAGGAGATGCTCGCCATTGTGCACACAGCAACGAGGTGGAGATCGTACTTGATCAGGCGATACTTTCAAATCAAGACCGACCATAAAAGCCTAAAATATCTCTTGGAGCAGAAGATATCTTCCCTCGAGCAGCAAAAATGGGTAACAAAACTTCTTAGATTTGATTATGAAATAACTTACAAAAGGTGGAAAGAGAATGTTGTTGCAGATGCGCTTTCGCAGCTACCTGAGCAAGCTGAATTTTCGGTCGTTTTACTTCCAACCAGCGACTTCCTTGAGGATATTAAGATGGAATGACAGGAAGATTCGGAGACCAGTAAGATACAAAAAAAATTAGAGGAAGCACCAAGCTCCGTGGCTCATTACAATCGGGACTCAAAAGAATTTTGCTATAAGGGACGTATTGTGCTTGTGACAAATTCTACTTGCATCTTCAAGAGCAGATTTTGGATAAAGTTATTCCATATGCAGGGTACTAAATTGAAAAGGAGTACGACATATCACCCACAAACCAACAACCAGACGAAAGTTTTAAATAGGTGCTTGGAGACAGCCCAAAGCCACCCACCAAATATGACTACCCAAAGAGAACTCCATACCCAGCCAAGTGCCATTATTGATCGACGGATCGTGACTCGACGACGACGACCCACTAATGAAGTGCTAATACAGTGGGCGAACCTACCAATAGAAGATGCCACTTGGGAGAACTATGACGACTTGAAGATCAAATTCCCAGAATTCACGAATCATCAGCCTCGAGGACAAGGCTGATTTGAAGAGGGCGGGTCTGTTAGGACTCTAGCTTGGAGAGTCCTAATTGAGAGGGACATTCATGTAAAACTGTTAGGACTTTAGCTAGGAGAGTCCTAATTGAGAGGGACATTCTGTTAGGACTCTAGCTAGGAGAGTCCTAATTGAAAGGGGCATTCATGTAGGAGGTTTTTTCTTAGAGAAGAATTAGGAGTTGGAGTCTTGAGTAGGAGTCCTATTAGGAGTTGGTTAGAAGTAAGAGTCTTAAGTAGGAGTCCTATTAGGAGTTAGGGTTTAGAAGCCCTATAAATAGCCATGTATTCCTTCTCTTTTTCTTAAGCAATAGATGAATCTTTTCTGCAGCCTTTGAGCAGCAACTTGGAGGGAGGAACCCCTATAGAGTTCCAAGGAGGCCGATCCCCTAAAGAGATCAACCCTAAGTTTAGAATCTGCAAGGGTTCTAACAGATGTTCAATCCGGCCCAATTCAGCCCTGTTAAGGGCATAGTTGGCCCCTAACCGAGTTAGTGTGATTACCTCTCAATCCTAACTTAACTAATGTTCTAACTACGATTAAGGCAAGCAATTAGTCCGGTATATCGATTTTTCTTTCGGCAAACCTCTGGTGAACTTCTCGGTGAAACTTTCGACGAGCTTCCAAGGAACTCCTGATGAACTCTCGGCGATCTTCCGACAAGCCTCCGATGAATTCTTGGCAAGCTCCCAACACTCTTCCGGTACATCGTCCAAATCTTCGACTCCGGCCCATCATCTACTTTATGCCTTACTGCTATCGTAGTTAATCCTGCACATTTATCTTAACACATAGATTAGGTCAAACAATTCACCTTGCCTTTAGAGAAATTATTTTGGATAAGAAAGGAGCTAAGTCTCTCATACCAAGCCCTTGGGGCTTGTTTTAATCTATAGAAAGCTTTAGTAAATTTAAACATATGATTCGAAAAATTATCAATCTCAAATCCGAGAGGTTGTTCAACATAAACTTCTTTAGAAATAAAGTCATTAAAAAAAGTGCTATTAACATCCATTTGAAATAACTTAAAGTTATTACAACTAGCATAGGCAAGGAGCATCCTTATGGCTTCTAATCTTACCACAAGAGTGAAGGTTTTTCATAATCGATACATTCTTCTTAGTTGAAACCCTTGGCCACTAATCTAATCTTGTTTCTAACCATGATACCAAATTCATCTTGCTTGTTTCTAAAGACCCATTTAGCATCAATAACTTAATGGTCATTAGGTCTTAGAACAAGCTCCCACACCTCATTTCTCTCAAATTGGTTCGGCTCTTCTTGCATTGCAATAACCCATGAATCACCTTTCAAGGCCTCATCAATGCATTTATGTTCAATTGAGAAAGAAAAGCGGTGTTGACATAAAACTTTTTAAGAGAAGAACGAGTTTGAATACCCTTTGATGTGTCTCATATAATTAGCTCCTTAGGATGAGCATCTATATACTTCCATTCCTTAGGTAAGGATGTTTGGGAAGAAGATGCATCCAAGTTGCTAGTTGGAGGAAAGGTTTCATTCAAATTCCATCAAAATTATTTTTCTTAAATTCATTAAAGATAACATGAATAGACTCTTCTATTACCAAGGTTCTTTTATTAAAGACACGAAAGGCTTTTGAAATAGAAGAATAACCAAGAAAAATGCCTTCATCGGATTTTACATCAAACTTTCCTAAGGCACCTTTTTCATTCAAGATAAAACATTTACAACAGAAAACTTTAAAGTATGAAACATTGGGTTTTTTGTCATTTCACAATTCATAGGGAATTTTAGAAAGTAAAGGTCTTACTAGAATCATATTCATGACATAGCATGTTGTATTAACAGCTCCGGCCCAAAAATATTTAGGTAGGCTATGTTCGTTCAACATGATTTTTGCCATTTCTTGATATTTCTATTTTTTTCTTTCTACTACTCTATTTTTTTTAGGATTTCTCGGAGTAGAGAAATTGTGGTTGTATCCATTAGATTCACAAAAATTTTAGAAATCACGGTTTTGAAATTCGCCACCATGATTACTCCGAATTAATGAAATCATAAAGCCTTTTTCATTTTGAACAAGTTTACAAAATTTAGAAAAATACCTAAAGCAATCACTTTTGTCTGCCAAGAAGTATATCCAAGTGTATCTACTATAATCATCCACAATTACAAAGACATATTTGCTACCTCCTAGGCTTGATGTATCAATTGGTCCAAACAAATCCATACGAATCAATTGCAATAGTCTAGAGGTGCTTATTTGATTCTTTAGTTTGAAATTACCTTTTATTTATTTTCCTAGTTGACATGCATCACACACATTATCTTTAACAAACTTAATATTAAGAATACCTCTTACAAGTTCTTTGGATGAGATTTGAGAGATTCGTTTCATACTAGCGTGACCTATTCTCCTATGCCAAAGCCAAGCATCATCATTCAAAACAGAAAAACACATTTCATTACAAAGATCATCAATGTCAATAGTGTATACATTATTTTATTTTAGGGCAATCATAAAGGTGTTTATGTGTGGTGGTTCAATAATGCAAGCATTGGATTCAAATCTAATGGCGTATTCTTTATCACATAATTGACTGATGCTCAAAAGATTATGCTTTAAGTCATTAACTAATAACACATCTTTAATCAAAAAGTTGAAATTGTTATCAATGGTTCCTTTGCTAATGATTTTACCCTTGTTGTCTCCGAAGATGACATACCCTTCGTCTACGCTAGTGAGCTTAGAGAATTGAGATGGATCTCCAGTCATATGCCTTGAGCATCCACTATTAAGGTACCATCTCTTGCTCCTAGCTTGTAATAGTGAACATTTCTATAAAAAAGAGTGATTTTTAGGTACTCATTTGACCTTGGGTGCCTCAAAAATTGATCGACTTAACTTATCATTTTGCATGAAGTTCTTTACGGTTCCTTTAGGAATTCAAATCAATTTATGTGGACTACATCTCTTAAATTGACATTTATAAGCAACATGTCCAAATTTGCAACAAAAGTTACATTTGTTTCGGGGTGAAACATGGAAAGTTGCCTTTAACAAAGATGGTTGGATTTTTATGAGTGTTACTCACAAAGTTGATTCCATCTCTTCTATGAACATGATTCTTACTTGCAAGGATCATGTTTAAGGATTTGCTACCTATTTCAAATTTTTCTAAGGTTTCATGTAGTTGCAAATTCTCCTTTTTAAGCATTTCTAATTCATCATATTTTGTGCAAGGAGCTAAACTATCATCGTGCTCAATTTTTAATCTATCAAAATCACTAACAAGAGAGGCATGCTCCTTTTTTAAGGAATTATACTTTTTACTCAATGTTCTACATTTATCAAACAATTCATGAAAAGAACCTAAAAGCTCATTGAAAGATAAATTTACATCTAATGAACTACTGACCTCATCTCTAATAGCCATTAGTGCGTAGTTGGCAATCTCCTTGTTACTTTATTCTTCGCCTTCGAAATCGCTCGAGTCATCCCACATCGCTTTGAGCGCCTTTTTCTTCTTTGGTTGCTTCTTCTTTACTTGGGGATATTCACTTTTGAAATGTCTCGGCTTCTTGCATTTATAGCATATAACTTGTTCTTTCTTAGGTTCAATTTTGTTTTAGTATCATTTTTAGATTTATTTCTTTTTATGAATTATTTGAACTTTCTTGTCAAGAGTGTCAAGTCATCATCATAGTCCTCATCACTTGAATTTTCTTTCAAGTGGTCTTCATGAGTTCTTAGTGTCATATCCTTTCTGTTCTTTGGAAGGTTGTTCTCAAGCTCTTCATAAGCATTGCAAGTCATCTCATAGGTCATTAATGACTTAATAAGTTCTTCGAAAGAAAAATTATTCAAATCCTTGGCCTCTTGAATGGCCATTACTTTAGGGTCCCAACTCTTTAGAATGGATCTCAATATTTTATTAACAAGTTCAAAGTTCAAAAAATATTTACCAAGAGCTTTTAAACTATTGATGATATCTGTAAAATGGGTGTATATGTCAACAATAGTTTCACTTGGCTTCATCCGAAATAATTCATAAATATAAACTAAAAGATTTATCTTGGACTCCTTTACTCTATTAGTGCCTTCGTAAGTAATTTCGAGTGTGTGTCAAATATCGAAAGTCGTTTCATAAATAGACACTCGATTAAACTCATTTTTATCTAAAGCACAAAACAAGACATTCATAGCCTTGGCGTTTAAAGCGAAAGTCTTTTTCTCCAACTCATTCCAATTGTTCATTAGAAGAGAAGACTTTTGAAAGTCATTTTCCACGATGTTCCATAACTCAAAATCTATATAAATTAGGAAAATCCTCATTCTAATCTTCCAATAGGTGTAATCCGTCCCATTAAACATGGATGGACGTGTAATTGAGTGACCCTCTTGGATATCCACAAATGCCATCTCTCTTAGGTTTCAAACCAAAATGATAGTGATCTTGCTCTGATACCAATTGTTAGGATCAAGAGCAACACTAAGAGGGGGGGGGGGGGGGGTTAATTAGTGCAATGAGAAAATCGTCGTTTTGTAATATATTCGTTCATTGAAAACTAATCTCAGAAAGTGCTTGATTATAGAGTAAATGAACTAGCAATGAACTTAGAAAGTAATAACAGTAATAAAAAGCAAAATGGAAATGAGCACACCGGAATTTATAGTGGTTCGGTCGTTGTGACCTACATCCACTTCTAATTCCTCCTTCGTCAAGGTCACTAGCATCCACTAGTGGTCTTCCTTCAATGGACGAAGACTAACCACCCTCTTTACAACACTTTCTCCTTTTCATGGGTTTAGGAGTCAACCCTTACAAGCCTCACACCTCTCTTGAATGATCACAAGACTTGGAAAGGTAGGAGGAGGACTCTCAGTATTTTTACAAAACTTTTAACACTCCAAGACTACAAGATATTGTTCACACTTTCGTTTCCTTTCATACAAAAAAGGGTGGGATATTTATAGGCACCAATGGCTTTAAAATTAGAGCAAAAAAGTGTCTTATCCCAGATTTTCGAGATACTAGCGGTACCACTGTTTGACAAGGTGGTACCATCGCTTGGTAGCATTAACTACCAACGGTACCATTGCCCAGACCACCTAGGAGACTGAGTCCTAGGTGGTGCCACCGCTGACCGTGACTTAGGTGCTGAATGGGCTATTCAACCAGCCCAATTCAAGCCTATTAAGGGCCCAATTGGCCCCTAATTGAATTAGTGGGATTACCTCACAATCCTAACTCAACTTATTGTCTAACTACGATAATTAAGACATTTGACTAAGCAATCTCTATCCGGTATGTCAATTGTTCTCTCGACGAACTTCTCGGTGAACTTTTGGTGAACTCCTGACGAACTCTCAACGAACTCTCGATGAACTCTCGGTGAGCTCCCGACGAACTCTTGGCAAGCTTCCGGCAAACTCTCGGCACATCATCCGAATCTTCGACGTATCGTCTGATCTTTGACTCCAGCCCAACATCTGCTTTATGCCTTTATTGCTATCATAGTTAATCCTGCAACACTTATCTCAATATATGGATTAGATCAATAATTTACCAATTTAAAAATGAACAAAACAAGACACTAAGAACAAAAGTGAACTAAAAAAGGATCAGATAATTTGTTATGAATGCAAAAAGTCGGGGCACTTAAAAAATGAATGTCCTCAAGTGAAGAAGAAGCTACCAAAGAAAAAGAAAGCGCTCAAAGCTACTTGGAACGATTCAAGTGCATCCGAAGACGAGGAGCCTACCAATAAAGAAGAAGTTATAAATTACACATTAATGGCATTTAGCAACGAGGTATGTAACTTAAACGAATATTCTTTATCTTACGATGAATTATTCAATGCCTTTAATGATTTGTTTGATGATTTTATATTAGTTAGTAAAAAATACAAATTGTTAAAAAAGGAGGATGCTTCTCTTGTTAGTAAATTTGATAAATTAAAAAATGAGCATGATGATAGTATGTTAGCTCCTTGCACTAAGTGTGAAGAGATAAATTCACTCAAGAAAGAAATTATTTTACTACAAGACATATTAAAAAATTTTAAAATAGATAATAAATCTCTAAACATGATCCTTGCTAATAAGGGTCATGTTCATAGAAAAGGAAGGAATTGGCTTTGTAAGTAATACTCAACAAAAACCAACTATCTTCATTAAAGGATCTACATTACATATCTCACCTAGAGATAAATGTACTTTATGTGGAAAATGTGGATATTATGCGTAACGATGTTCTTTTAAAAAGTATAGTCCATATAAATTAGTTTTGGTTCCTAAAGAAACCTTAAATAACTTAACGACAATGGTTAAAATTGGTAGATCTAGGGACCCAAAGTTAAATGGGTACTTAAAAGAAAATATCCTATCTTGTAGATATGTTTACAATCAAAAGCTAGGAGCAAGAGATAGTACCTTAATAGTGGATGCTTAAGGCACATGACTAGAGATCTAACACACTTCTCTAAGCTTACTAGCTAAGATGAAAGGTATGTCACCTTTGTGTTGAATCTCGTATTTTGATGATGAAACTACTTGATATATGTTTATGATTTAATCTGTATTTTGAGTAACGCAGGATGCTTCGATCAGGATGAGACAATTAAAGCAGAAAAATCATGTTGTGCCGGAGGAACATGTCAGAAGATTGGATGTCGGGCCGGTGGATCGGTCGACGTTGTTGAATCTCGGATTTTGATGATGAAGTCAATTGTCATTTGTTGTCTAATCTATGTGTTGAGATAAGTGTGCAGGATTAACTACGATGAAAGTTAGACAAGCAGCAGGAGTTGCGCCGGAGTCAAGTTCATGATCACGTTGGGAGTTCGAGAGTTCGACGGAAGTTCGGACGGTCGTCGGAGGTTCTGCGAGAACAGATCCGAGAAGTCTAGAAGCTTGCCAAGCGAAGCTCGTCGGAACTCGCCAAGTGGATCGTCGCAAAGTCCAGGAGTTTGCCGGAAGTCCGCAGGAGCATCACCGAGGGTTCATCGGATGATCGACGGAAGTTCGCCGGAAACTCGCCGGAAGAAGCGATTGATGCACCGAAGCAAAGCTGCAGAAATTGTCTTAGATCTAATCGTAGTTAGCACGTTGATTAAGTTGGAAAATGGGAGGTGATCCCATTAGCTTAATCTTGGGGCAATTGGGCCCCTGAAAGACTGAAATTGGGCCGAATGGAGCTAACCATTCGGACCCTGATTGCACCAGGAGGTGCAACCGCCTAGGCCAGGAGGTGGCACCGCCTGGGCTAAGTCTCCCAGCGAGACTGGGCGGTGCAACCGCCCCAGCCAGGAGGTGGCACCACCTGAGCTCAGTCTTCGAGCTAGACTGGGCGGTGCAACCTCCCTGACAGAGAGGTGGCACCGCTTGAGCTCGGACTTCGAGCTCTGGCAGAGAGGTGCAACCGCCTCAGTCAAGAGGTGGCACCGCTTGGGGCTCAGTCTCTGAGCCAGACTCAGGCGGTGCAACCGCCCCTGACACAGAGGTGCAACCGCCTGGGCTCAGTTTTCGAGCTCTGCCAGGCGGTGCAACCTCTCCAGTCAGGAGGTGCAACCGCCTGGTCCCGGAATTCCGGGATTTGATCGTTTTGAGCTCCAAATTTGAATTGGGTTGGGGCCTCTAAATACCCCACCCATTCAGCACTGAAGAGATACAGACCTACACCGAATTCTTGATCTTTTCTGTGATTCTAAGAACTCAAATTTGTGTAAAGTCCTAAAGTTCTCCTCCTTCTGTTCTTCAAGTCTTCAGTTGTAAAGAGAGGAGAGAAAGGTCCTGTAAGGGTTGTCTCCTGAGCCCATCAAAAGGAGTGAATGTGTAAAAGGGCAGTTGGCCTTCGCCTATTGAAGGAAGGCCTCTAGTTGACGTCGGTGACCTCGTCGGTGGAGGAAGCCAAAAGTGGAGTAGGTCAAGACTGACCGAACCACTCTAAATCTCTGGTTTGCGTTTATTTTGAGCACTTTATCATTACTGCAAACCTCCTACATAGCTACTGCTCTCTGCGCCTTTACGAACAAGTTTCTAAGTGCTGATCTTTCCAAATCTGCATTCAGACGTAAATCGGTGTCTTCATACATTACAGTTTACGTTTACGTTTTGATTCTGCAAAACTGTCTTCTGCACTTTTACAAACGAAGTTTCTAAGTTCAGATTCCTTTAAAACTGCGTTTAGACGTAAAACTGCGTTTAGACGCAAACTGCGTTTAGATGTAAAACTACGTTTAAACGTAAAACTGCATTTAGACGTAAAACTGCGTTTAGACGCAAACTACACTGCACTTAGACGCAATCTGATCTTAGACGCAAACTGCACTTAGACGCAATCTGCATTTAGACGCAAACTGCGTAAACTGCGCTTAGACGCAAACTGTGTTTAGACATAAATTGTACTTAATCATAAGTATTCTTAGAATCGGCTTTTGCATCAAAATAGTTTTTATCAAACGAACGCAGCTTTCATTTTTAATCGCTGAAAGATTTTCGCTGCACTAATTCACCCCCCCCCCCCCCCCCCCCTCTTAGTGCTCTCGATCCTAACAATTGGTATCAGAGCAAGGTTAACTCTCTAACGGATTAAAACCCAAGAGAAATGGCATATGCCAGAAACCAAGAGGGGCATTCTATTACGCGTCCACCCATGTTCAGTGGGACGGACTACACCTACTGGAAGACCCGAATGAGGATCTTTCTTATTTCTATGGATTTTGAACTGTGGAATCTTGTCGAAAACGGATTTTCGAAGTCTTCTCTTCCAATGATCGATTGGAATGATTTGGAGAAGAAGGCTTTCGCTCTTAATGCAAAGGCTATGAATGCCTTATTTTGTGCACTTGATAAAAACGAGTTTAACCGTGTTTCAACTTGTGAAACTGCATTTGATATTTGGCACACACTCGAAGTGACCCATGAAGGCACAAGTAGAGTAAAAGAGTCAAAAATCAATTTGCTGTTACATTCTTTCGAACTTTTTCGGATGAAACCGAGTGAAACCATTGGCGACATGTTTACCCGTTTCACGGATGTCGTCAACGGTCTAAAGGACTCGGAAAGAGCTTTTCGGATTTTGAGCTTGTTAATAAGATACTAAGATCCCTTCCTAAGAGTTGGGATCCTCAAGTCACTGCTATTCAAGAGGCAAAAGATTTACAAAATTTCCCTCTTGAAGAACTAATCGGGTCATTAATGACCTACGAAATGACTTGTAAAGCTCATGAAGAGCAAGAAGACATCCTTCCAAAGAACAGGAAGGATATGGTGTTGAATCTCGGATTTTGATGATGAAGTCAATTGTCATTTGTTGTCTAATCTATGTGTTGAGATAAGTGTGCAGGATTAACTACGATGAAAAATAGACAAGTAGCAGGAGTTGCGCCGGAGTCAAGTTCATGATCACGTTGGGAGTTCGAGAGTTCGACGGAAGTTCGGACGGTCGTCGGAGGTTCTGCGAGAACAGATCCGAGAAGTCCAGAAGCTTGCCAAGCGAAGCTCGTCGGAACTTGCCAAGTGGATCGTCGCAAAGTCCAGGAGTTTGCCGGAAGTCCGCAGGAGCATCACCGAGGGTTCATCGGATGATCGACGGAAGTTCGCCGGAAACTCGCCGGAAGGAGCGATTGACGCACCGAAGCAAAGCTGCAGAAATTGTCTTAGATTTAATCGTAGTTAGCACGTTGATTAAGTTGGAAAATGGGAGGTGATCCCAGTGGCTTAATCTTGGGGCAATTGGGCCCCTGAAAGACTGAAATTGGGCCGAATGGAATGAACCATTCGGACCCTGATTGCACCAGGAGGTGCAACCGCCCAGGCCAGGAGGTGGCACCGCCTGGGCTAGGCCTTCCAGCGAGACTGGGTGGTGCAACCTCCCCAGCCGGGAGGTGGCATCGCCTGAGCTCAGTCTTCGAGCTAGACTGGGCGGTGCAACCTCCCTGACAGAGAGGTGGCACCGCCTGAGCTCAGTCTTCGAGCAAGACTGGGCGGTGCAACCTCCCTGGCAGAGAGGTGGCACCGCCTGAGCTCGGTCTTCGAGCTCTGCCAGGCGGTGCAACCTCTCCAGTCAAGAGGTGCAACCGCCTGATCCCAGAATTCCGGGATTTGATTGTTTTGAGCTCCAAATTTGAATTGGGTTGGGGCCTATAAATTCCCCACCCATTCAGCACTGAAAAGAGACAGACCTACACCGAAATCTTGATCTTTTCTGTGATTCTAAGAGCTCAAAAGTGTTGTAAAGCCTTTAAGTCTCCTCCTTCTGTTCTTCAAGTTTTCAGTTGTAAAGTGAGGAGAGAAAGGTCTGTAAAGGTTGTCTCCTGAGCCTGTCAAAAGGAGAGAAACTGTAAAAGGGCAGTTTGGCCTTCGCCTATTGAAGGAAGGCCCCTAGTTGACGTCGGTGACCTCGTCGGTGGAGGAAGCCAAAAGTGGAGTAGGTCAAGACTGACCGAACCACTCTAAATCTCTGGTTTGCGTTTATTTTTGAGCACTTTATCCTTACTGCAAACCTCCTTCATTACTACTGCTCTCTGCGCTTTTACGAACAAGTTCTAAGTGCTGTTCTTTCCGAATCTGCATTCAGACGTAAATCGGTGTTTTCGTACATTACAGTTTACGCTTACGTTTTAATTCTGCAAAACTGTCTTCTACGCCTTCACGAACAAGTCTTTAAGTGCTGATCTGTCCGAATCTGTTTTCAGATGTAAACCAGTGTTTTCGTACGATATTTACATTGCAGTTTACGTTTACGCCTTGATTCTGCAAAACTGTCTTCTGCGCTCTTACGAACCAGTTTCTAAAGTTCAGCTCCCTTTGAAACTGCATCTAGACGTAAAATTGCATTTAGACGTAAAACTGCTCAAACTGTGTTTAGACGTTTTAGACGTAAACTGAGTTTGGACGTAAATCTGCGTTTAGACGTAAAACTACGTTTAGACGTAAATCTGCGTTTAGACGTAAAATTGCGTTTAGACGTAAAACTGTCCAAACTGTGTTTAGACGTAAACTGAGTTTAGACGTAAAACTGCGTTTAGACGTAAAACTGCGTTTAGACGTAAATCTGCGTTTAGACGTAAAACTGCGTTTAAACGTCAATCTGCATTTAGACGCAAACTGCGCTTAGACGCAAACTGTGTTTAGACGCAAACTGCGCTTAGACGCAATCTGCGCTTAGACGCAAACTGCACTTAGATACAAACTGAGAATTAGTTTTTGCATCATAATAGTTTTTATTGAACGAACGCAGCTTTTGGTTTTAAATCGCTGTAAGATTTCCGCTGCACTAATTCACCCCCCCCCCCTCTTAGTGCTCTCGATCCTAACAATTGGTATCAGAGCCCGGTTAACTCTCAAAAGGATTAAAACCCAAGAGAGATGGCTTACGCCGGAAAACAAGAGGGTCATTCCATTACACGTCCACCCATGTTTAATGGGACGGACTACACCTATTGGAAGACCCGAATGAGAATCTTTCTTATTTCTATGGACATTGATCTTTGGAATCTTTTCGAGAATGGTTTTTCAAATTCTTCTCTTCCAATGATCGATTGGAATGATTTCGAGAAGAAGGCTTTCGCTCTTAATGCAAAGGCTATGAATGCCTTATTTTGTGCACTTGATAAAAACGAGTTTAACCGTGTTTCAACTTGTGAAACTGCGTTTGATATTTGGCACACGCTCGAAGTGACCCATGAGGGCACAAGTAGAGTAAAAGAGTCAAAAATCAATTTGCTGTTACATTCTTTCGAACTTTTTCGGATGAAACCGAGTGAAACCATTGGCGACATGTTTACCCGTTTCACGGATGTCGTCAATGGTCTAAAAGGACTCGGAAAGAGCTTTTCGGATTTTGAGCTTGTTAATAAGATACTAAGATCCCTTCCTAAGAGTTGGGATCCTAAAGTCACCGCTATTCAAGAGGCAAAAGATCTGCGAAATTTCCCTCTTGAAGAACTAATCGGACCATTAATGACCTACGAAATGACTTGTAAAGCTCATGAAGAGCAAGAAGACATCCTTCTAAAGAACAGGAAGGATATGGCACTCAAAACTTCAGAATGCCACTTGAGAGAAAACTCAAGTGATGAGGACTGTGATGATGACTTGGCACTTCTAACAAGAAAGTTTAAAAAGTTCTTTAAAAGAAACAAGTTTAAGAATGATGCAAAAAATAAAGTTGAACCCAAAAAGGACCAAGTAATCTGCTATGAATGCAAAAAGCCGGGACACTACAAGAGTGATTGTCCCCAAGTCAAGAAAAGAACAACAAAGAAGAAGGCGCTCCAAGCAACATGGGATGATTCGAGCGCATCTGAGGAAGAGGAGTCCAACACCGAGCAAGTTGCTCATTACGCCTTAATGGCCATCGAAGATGAGGTAACAAATTCAATAGATGCAGATTTATCCTTCGATGAATTATTAAATGCTTTCCATGAACTGTTTGATGAGTGTAAGACTATTAGTAGTAAATACAAATTGCTAAAAAAGGAGCATGATAGTCTTATTTGTAATTTCGATAAGTTAAATGCTGAACATCATGATAAGTTAAGCCCATGCATAAAATGCCATGATCTAGAAACTCTCCAAAAAGAAAACTTGCTACTTAAGGACACCTTGAAGATATTCGAGGTTGGTAGCAAGTCATTGAACATGATCCTTACAAACAAGGGTCACGTTCCAAAAAGGAGTGGAATTGGATTTGTGAGAAGTCCACACCAAAATCCAACCACCTTCATAAAAGGCCCCATCTTGCATGTTCAACACCAAACCAAGTGCAACTTTTATTGCAAATCTGGACACAAGACACATTGTTGTCCATTCAAGAAAATAAGTCCAAACAAATTGATTTGGGTTCCTAAAGGAACCATGACAAACTCTATGCAACATGATAGAAAATATAGATCTATTTATGAGGCACCCAAAAGCAAATGGGTACCTAAACATCATCCTTTCTTGTAGAAAACTAAACCATCGCAAGCTAGGAGCAAGAGATGGTACCTTGATAGTGGATGCTCAAGTCATATGACCGGAGATCCATCTCAATTCTCTAAGCTTGCTAGCATAGACGAAGGCTATGTCACCTTCGGAGACAACAACAAGGGTAAAATCATTGGCAAAGGAACCATAGGTAACAAATCCAACCTCTTTATTGAAGATGTTCTGTTAGTTGATGGTTTAAAACATAACCTCTTGAGTATTAGTCAATTATGTGATAAAGGATATACTGTCAAATTCGAATCTAATGCTTGCATCATTGAAAAACCACATAAAAATATATCTATGATTGTATTGAAACAAAATAACGTATACACTATTGACATCAATGACTTATGTGATGAAATGTGTTTTGCCGTTATGAATGAGGATGCTTGGCTATGGCATAGAAGATTAGGTCATGCTAGTATGAAACTAATCACTCAACTATCATCTAGAGAACTTGTAAGAGGAATTCCTCATATCAAGTTTATCAAAGATAATGTATGTGATGCTTGCCAATTAGGTAAACAAATTAAGGGTAGCTTCAAAGCTAAGAATCAAATAAGCACCTCTAGGCCCTTACAATTGATCCATATGGACTTGTTCGGACCAATCTCTACATCGAGTCTAGGAGGTAGCAAATACGCCTTTGTCATTGTTGATGACTATAGCAGATATACATGGACCTACTTCTTAAAACAGAAAAATGAATGCTTTAGATACTTTACCAAGTTTTGTAAACTTGTTCAAAATGAGAAGGGATCTATGATTTCGTCAATTAGAAGTGATCATGGTGGAGAATTTCAAAACCATGATTTTCAAGAATTCTGTGAACTCAATGGATACAACCATAATTTCTCTACTCCAAGAAATCCTCAACAAAATGGGGTAGTAGAAAGAAAAAATCAAAATTTGCAAGAAATGGCAAGAACCATGTTGAATGAACATAGCCTACCCAAATATTTTTGGGCCGAAGCTGTAAACACTGCATGCTATATTTTGAATAGAGTTCTAATAAGACCCTTACTTACCAAAACTCCTTATGAGTTATGGAATAACAAAAAACCCAATGTCTCATATTTTAAAGTCTTTGGGTGTAAGTGTTTTATCTTGAATGAAAAGGATAACTTAGGAAAATTCGATGCTAAATCTGATGAAGGAATCTTTCTTGGTTATTCTTCGGTTTCTAAAGCTTTTCGTATTTTCAATAAAAGAACCTTAATTATTGAAGAATCCATCCATGTTGTTTTCAATGAGATTTCAGAAATTAAGAAAAATGATCTTGATGATGATGTTAATTTTAATTCCTTGAATTTAAACGAAACCCCGTCTCCAACTAGCAACTTAGATGCATCCACTTCCTAGATTTCCTTACCCAAGGATTGGAAGTATGTAGATACTCATCCTAAGGAGCTAATCCTAAGAGACACATCAAAGGGGGTTCAAACACGATCTTCTTTTAAAAATTTTTGTGCCAACGCCGCCTTTCTCTCGCAAATTGAACCCAAATGTGTTGATGAAGCCATGAAAGATGATTCATGGATTATCGCAATGCAAGATGAATTGAATCAATTTGAGAGAAATGAGGTGTGGACGCTTGTTCCTAGGCCAAATGACCATTTAGTTATTGGTACTAAATGGGTCTTTAGAAACAAGCAAGATGAAAATGGTATCGTGGTTAGAAACAAGGCTAGATTAGTGGCCAAAGGTTTCAACCAAGAAGAAGGTATCGATTACGAAGAAACCTTCGCACCTGTGGCTCGATTGGAAGCCATAAGGATGCTCCTTGCCTACGCTAGTTGTAATAATTTTAAGTTATTTCAAATGGATGTTAAAAGCGCTTTTCTAAATGGTTTTATCTCCGAAGAAGTTTATGTTGAAAAACCTCCTGGATTTGAGAATAATAGCCTCCCTAATCATGTGTTTAGATTAACTAAAGCTCTCTATGGTTTAAAACAAGCCCCAAGGGCTTGGTATGAGAGACTTAGTTCTTTTCTCATTGAAAATAATTTCAAAAAAGGCAAGGTTGATACTACATTGTTTATCAAGAATTTTGAAAATAATTTTCTCATTGTTCAGATTTATGTTGATGATATCATCTTTGGCTCTACAAATGAATCTCTTTGTGAATCTTTTGCTAAAACTATGAGTCTTGAATTCGAAATGAGCTTAATGGGAGAATTAACATTCTTCTTAGGTTTACAAATCAAACAACTAAGCAATGGCATCTTTATTAGTCAAACTAAATATGCCATGAATTTATTAAAAAGGTTTAATATGAACAACTCAAAGGCTAGTAACACTCCTATGAGCACCTCTACTAAGTTAGAAATTGATGAAAGTGGAGAAAGCTTTGATCAAAAAACCTATAGGGGTATGATAGGAAGTTTACTTTACCTCACTGCCACCAGACCAGACATCATGTTCAGTGTAGGACTTTGTGCTAGATTTCAATCAAACCCTAAGATATCTCATCTCAAAGCAGTTAAAAAAATACTTAGATATCTTAATGGAACCACAAATCTAGGATTATGGTACCCAAAATCAGAAAATTTTGAGTTAACAGCTTATGCTGATGCGGACTTCGCTGGCTGTAGACTAGATAGAAAAAGCACATCAGGATCATGTCAATTTTTAGGACATGCCCTTGTTTCCTGGTCATCTAAGAAACAAAACTCGGTTGCACTATCAACAACCGAAGCTGAATATATTGCAGCAAGTGCATGCTGTGCACAAGTTGTATGGATGAAAAATACCTTAGAAGATTATAAAGTTCATCTCAAAAATATTCCAATTAAATGTGATAACACAAGTGCAATATGCTTAACAAAGAATCCTATACAACACTCAAGAACAAAACATATTGATATCAGACATCACTTTATACGAGATCATGTTGCGAATCATGATATAATCATAGAGTTCATTGATACGAAACATCAACTAGCTGATATTTTTACAAAACCTCTAAGTGAAGAACAATTTGATTTTATAAGAAGAGAACTAGGAATGTTGATGTGTCCGAACAGATAATTTGTTAAAATCATTTTTTTTCGGACTATATTGTATGATCAAATCACTTGATTTCCATGATTATATGTGAAAATCTGCAACAAAATCTTGTCCGAATGCATCTTATTTATGAAACAGATTTTCTCGTACACTTTCATAAAAAATGAGTTTCTGAAATAGATTTGATGAAGTGATTCATGTGTATGTATTCCATCCTGCAAAATCTTTACATAGATAATGGATTATAACACAAAGGGGAAGAAGTATTTAAAGCAATCTATGTAAAATTCCTCTATAAGCTTGCTATTATTATTTTCTGGTATCATGATTACTATGCTTTTTGTTGATGACAAAGGGGGAGATATATATGAATTGATAAACACTGCCATGATTAGAAATACCATGAATGATGCTATAAACACTGCTATGATTATGCCATCATTGCATCACCAAGAGATATATGAACATGTGCTAAAGTTTGCATTATGCCCTGAGTTGATATCTTATCATGTGAAGAAAATGTAAAACTTGCTAGAATATTTCAAATGTGTGCATCATGTAATAGTATTTCACAGCTTTATATGATAATGTTCAAACTACATGATGAATAGTTACAAACACAATCATACAAACTTGATGATGTATGTCAAGCCCTGACATCATCTTTGAAGAGATATATCATGATGAGTATCATGATGGGAGTATTGATAAGTTTAACTGATCTAACTTATCAATACGTCACTTGAATTCTTAAGTCTTGAATTCAAGGTTGACTTATCTCAACGATGGCATATAGACAGGGGGAGTTAAGGATAACTCCATTATCAATTGATTGTCATCATCAAAAAGGGGGAGATTGTTGAATCTCGGATTTTAATGATGAAGTCAATTGTCATTTGTTGTCTAATCTATGTGTTGAGATAAGTGTGCAGGATTAACTACGATGAAAAATAGACAAGCAGCAGGAGTTGCGCCGGAGTCAAGTTCATGATCACGTTGGGAGTTCGAGAGTTCGACGGAAGTTCGGACGGTCGTCGGAGGTTCTGCGAGAACAGTTCCGAGAAGTCCAGAAGCTTGCCAAGCGAAGCTCGTCGGAACTTGCCAAGTGGATCGTCGCAAAGTCCAGGAGTTATCCGGAAGTCCGCAGGAGCATCACCGAGGGTTCATCGGATGATCGACGGAAGTTCGCCGGAAACTCGCCGGAAGGAGCGATTGACGCACCGAAGCAAAGCTGCAGAAATTGTCTTAGATTTAATCGTAGTTAGCACGTTGATTAAGTTGGAAAATGGGAGGTGATCCCATTGGCTTAATCTTGGGGCAATTGGGCCCCTGAAAGACTGAAATTGGGCCGAATGGAATGAACCATTCGGACCCTGATTGCACCAGGAGGTGCAACCGCCCAGGCCAGGAGGTGGCATCGCCTGGGCTAGGCCTTCCAGCGAGACTGGGCGGTGCAACCTCCCCAGCCGGGAGGTGGCACCGCCTGAGCTCAGTCTTCGAGCTAGACTGGGCGGTGCAACCTCCCTGACAGAGAGGTGGCACCGCCTGAGCTCAGTCTTCGAGCAAGACTGGGCGGTGCAACCTCCCTAGCAGAGAGGTGGCACCGCCTGAGCTCGGTCTTCGAGCTCTGCCAGGAGGTGCAACCTCTCCAGTCAAGAGGTGCAATCGCCTGATCCTAGAATTCCGGGATTTGATTGTTTTGAGCTCCAAATTTGAATTGGGTTGGGGCCTATAAATTCCCCACCCATTCAGCACTGAAAAGAGACAGACCTACACGAAATCTTGATCTTTTCTGTGATTCTAAGAGCTCAAAAGTGTTGTAAAGCCTTTAAGTCTCCTCCTTCTGTTCTTCAAGTTTTCAGTTGTAAAGTGAGGAGAGAAAGGTCTGTAAAGGTTGTCTCCTGAGCCTGTCAAAAGGAGAGAAACTGTAAAAGGGCAGTTTGGCCTTCGCCTATTGAAGGAAGGCCCCTAGTTGACGTCGGTGACCTCGTCGGTGGAGGAAGCCAAAAGTGGAGTAGGTCAAGACTGACCGAACCACTCTAAATCTCTGATTTGCGTTTATTTTTTAGCACTTTATCCTTACTGCAAACCTCCTTCATTACTACTGCTCTCTGCACTTTTACGAACAAGTTCTAAGTGCTGTTCTTTCCGAATCTGCATTCAGACGTAAATCGGTGTTTTCGTACATTACAGTTTACGCTTACGTTTTAATTCTGCAAAACTGTCTTCTACGCCTTCACGAACAAGTCTTTAAGTGCTGATCTGTCCGAATCTGTTTTCAGACGTAAACCAGTGTTTTCGTACGATATTTACATTGCAGTTTACGTTTACGCCTTGATTCTGCAAAACTGTCTTCTGCGCTCTTACGAACCAGTTTCTAAAGTTCAGCTCCCTTTGAAACTGCATCTAGACATAAAATTGCATTTAGACGTAAAACTGCTCAAACTGTGTTTAGACGTTTTAGACGTAAACTGAGTTTGGACGTAAATCTGCGTTTAGACGTAAAACTACGTTTAGACGTAAATCTGCATTTAGACGTAAAATTGCGTTTAGACGTAAAACTGTCCAAACTGTGTTTAGACGTTTTAGACGTAAACTGAGTTTAGACGTAAAACTGCGTTTAGACGTAAAACTGCGTTTATACGTAAATCTGCGTTTAGACGTAAAACTGCGTTTAGACGTCAATCTGCGTTTAGACGCAAACTGCGCTTAGACGCAAACTGCGCTTAGACGCAAACTGTGTTTAGACGCAAACTGTGCTTAGACGCAATCTGCGCTTAGACGCAAACTGCACTTAGATACAAACTGAGAATTAGTTTTTGCATCATAATAGTTTTTATTGAACGAACGCAGCTTTTGGTTTTAAATCGCTGTAAGATTTCCGCTGCAATAATTCACCCCCCCCCCCCCCCCCCCCCCCCTCTTAGTGCTCTCGATCCTAACATATGGCACTCAAAACTTCTGAATGCCACTTGAGAGAAAACTCAAGTGATGAGGACTGTGATGATGACTTGGCACTTCTAACAAGAAAGTTTAAAAAGTTCTTTAAAAGAAACAAGTTTAAGAATGATGCAAAAAATAAACTTGAACCTAAGAAGGATCAAGTAATCTGCTATGAATGCAAAAAGCCGGGACACTACAAGAGTGATTGTCCCCAAGTCAAAAGGAGAACATCAAAGAAGAAGGCGCTTCAAGCAACATGGGGTGACTCGAGCGCATCCGAAGAAGAGGAGTCCAACACCGAGCAAGTTGCTCATTACGCCTTAATGGCCATCGAAGATGAGGTAACAAATTCAATAGATGCAGATTTATCATTCGATGAATTATTAAATGCTTTCCATGAATTGTTTGATGAGTGTAAGACTATCAGTAGTAAATACAAATTGCTAAAAAAGGAGCATGATAGTCTTATTTGTAATTTCGATAAGTTAAATGCTGAACATCATGTTAGTTTAAGCCCATGCATAAAATGCCATGATCTAGAAACTCTCCAAAAAGAAAACTTGCTACTTAAGGACACCTTGAAGAAATTCGAGTTTGGTAGCAAGTCATTGAACATGATCCTTACAAACAAGGGTCACGTTCCCAAAAGAAGTGGAATTGGATTCGTGAGAAGTCCTCACCAAAATCCAACCACCTTCATAAGAGGCTCCATCTTACATATTCGACATCAAGACAAATGTAACTTCTGTTGTAAATTTGGACACAAGACACATTGTTGTCCATTCAAGAAAATAAGTCCAAACAAATTGATTTGGGTTCCTAAAGGAACCATGACAAATTCTATGCAACATGATAAGAAATGTAGATCTATTTATGAGGCACCCAAAAGCAAATGGGTACCTAAACATCATCCTTTCTTGTAGAAAACTAAACCATCGCAAGCTCGGAGCAAGAGATGGTACCTTGATAGTGGATGCTCAAGGCATATGACCGGAGATCCATCTCAATTCTCTAAGCTCACTAGCATAGACGAAGGATATGTCACCTTCGGAGACAATAACAAGGGTAAAATCATTGGCAAAGGAACCATAGGTAACAAATCCAACTTCTCTATTGAAGATGTTTTGCTAGTTGATGGTTTAAAACATAACCTCTTGAGCATTAGTCAATTATGTGATAAAGGATATATTATAAGATTTGAATCTAATGCTTGCATCATTGAAAAACCACACAAAAATATATCTATGATTGCATTGAAACAAAATAACGTATACACTATTGACATCAATGATTTGTGTAATGAAATGTGTTTTTCTGCTTTGAATGAGGATGCTTGTATATGGCATAGAAGATTAGGTCATGCTAGCATGAAACTAATCACTCAAATATAATCCAAAGAACTTGTAAGAGGAATTCCTCATATCAAGTTCATCAAAGATAATGTATGTGATGCTTGCCAATTAGGTAAACAAATTAAGAGTAGCTTCAAATCTAAAAATCAAATAAGCACCTCTAGGCCCTTACAATTGATCCATATGGACTTGTTCGGACCATCTCCACATCAAGCCTAGGAGGTAGCAAATACGCCTTCGTCATCGTGGATGACTATACCAGATACACATGGACTTACTTCTTAAAACAGAAAAGTGAGTGCCTTAGATCTTTTACCAAGTTTTGCAAACTTGTTCAGAATGAGAAAGGGTCTATGATTTCATCAATTAGAAGTTATCATGGTGGTGAATTTCAAAACCATGATTTCCAGGAATTTTGTGAACTCAATGGATACAACCATAATTTCTCTACTCCTAGAAATCCTCAACAAAATGGAGTTGTAGAAAGAAAAAATCGAAATTTACAAGAAATGACAAGAACCATGTTGAATGAACACAGCCTACCCAAATATTTTTGGGCCGAAGCCGTAAATACTGCATGCTACATTTTGAATAGAGTTCTAGTAAGACCTCTACTAACCAAAACTCCCTATGAGTTATGGAACAATAAAAAACCCAATGTTTCATATTTTAAAGTCTTTGGGTGTAAGTGTTTTATCTTAAATGAAAAGGACAACTTAGGAAAATTTGATGCTAAATCCGATGAAGGAATCTTTCTTGGTTATTCTACTGTTTCTAAAGCCTTTCGTATCTTCAATAAAAGAACTTTAATTATCGAAGAATCCGTTCATGTTGTTTTCAATGAGATTTCCGAAATCACGAAAAATGATCTTGACGAAGATGTTAATTTTGATTCCTTGAATTTAAATGAAACCCCTTCTCCAACTAGCAACTTGGATGCATCCACTCCCGAAATATCCTTACCCAAGGATTGGAAGTATGTAGATGCTCATCCCAAGGAGCTAATATTAGGAGACACGTCAAAGGGGGTTCAAACATGATCTTCTCTTAAAACTTTTTGTGCAAACGCCGCCTTTCTCTCCCAAATTGAACCCAAATGCGTTGACGAAGCCATGAAAGATGATTCATGGATTATCGCAATGCAAGATGAATTGAATCAATTTGAGAGAAATGAGGTGTGGAAGCTTGTTCCTAGGCCAAATGACCATTTAGTTATTGGTACTAAATGGGTTTTCAGAAACAAGCAAGATGAAAATGGTATCGTGGTAAGAAACAAGGCTAGATTAGTGGCCAAAGGTTTCAACCAAGAAGAAGGTATCGATTACGAAGAAACCTTCGCACCTGTGGCTCGATTGGAAGCCATAAGTGTTAGGATCGAGAGCACTAAGAGGGGGGGGGTGAATTAGTGCAGCGGAAATTTTACAGCGATTAAAACCGAAAGCTGCGTTCGTTCGATAGAAACTATTATGATGCAAAAGCTGATTCACAGTTTGTATCTAAGTGTAGTTTGCGTCTAAGCGCAGATTGCGTCTAAGCGCAGTTTGCGTCTAAACACAGTTTGCGTCTAAGCGCAGTTTGCGTCTAGCGTAGTTTGTGTCTAAACACAGTTTGCGTCGATGCGCAGTTTTGCGTCTAAGCGCAGTTTGCGTCTAAACGCAGATTTACGTCTAAACTCAGATTTACGTCTAAACGCAGTTTTACGTCTAAACACAGTTTTACGTTTAAGCGTAGTTTTACGTCTAAACGCAGT
Source organism: Musa acuminata AAA Group (assembly GCF_036884655.1). NCBI lineage: Eukaryota > Viridiplantae > Streptophyta > Magnoliopsida > Zingiberales > Musaceae > Musa > Musa acuminata. Next base: position 13,075,013 of record NC_088330.1, read on the forward strand.
TTACGTCTAAACGCAGTTTTACGTCTAAACGTAGTTTTACGTCTAAACGCAGTTTACGTCTAAACACAGTTTTACGTCTAAATGTAGTTTTACGTTTAAAAGTAGTTTACGTCTAAAACACAGTTTTACGTCTAAGCAGAATCAAGACGTAAACGTAAACTGCAAAGAAACTTGTTCGCATAAATCAGTTTGCAGTTATAAACAGAATCAAGACGTAAACGTAAACTGCAAAGAAACTCGTTCGCAGAAATCAGTTTGCAGTTATAAACAGAATCAAGACGTAAACGTAAACTACACAGAATTCGTTCGTAAAAGCGCAGAGAGCAGTTTGCAGTTTGTAAATGAAATTAAGACGTGAACGTAAACTGCACAGAACTCATTCGTAAAAGCGCAGAGAGCAGTAGCTATGTAGGAGGTTTGCAGTAATGATAAAGTGCTCAAAATAAACGCAAACCAGAGATTTAGAGTGGTTCGGTCAGTCTTGACCTACTCCACTTTTGGCTTCCTCCACCGATGAGGTTACCGACGTCAACTAGAGGCCTTCCTTCAATAGGCGAAGGCCAACTACCCTCTTACAGATTCACTCCTTTTGACGGGCTTAGGAGACAACCCTTACAAATGTTTTCTCTCCTCTCTTTACAACTCAAACTTGAAGAACAGAAGGAGGAGGAAAAACTAGCAGTTTTGAGCTCTAAGAACCACTGAAAAGATCAAGATTTCGGCTTGAGTTCTTGCTGTCTCAGTGCTGAATGGGTGGGGTATTTATAGGCCCCAACCCAATTCAAATTTGGAGCTCAAAACGATCAAATCCCGGAATTCCGGGATCAGGCGGTTGCACCTCCTGACTGGAGAGGTTGCACCGCCTGGTAGAGCTCGAAGACCGAGCTCAGGCGGTGCCACCTCTCTGTGAGGGAGGTTGCACCGCTTAGTCTTGCTCGAAGACTGAGCTCAGGCGGTGCCACCTCTCTGTCAGGGAGGTTGCACCGCCCAGTCTTGCTCGAAGACTAAGCTCAGGCGGTGCCACCTCTCTGCCAGGGAGGTTGCACCGCCCAGTCTAGCTCGAAGACTGAGCTCAGGCGGTGCCACCTCCTGGCTGGGGAGGTTGCACCGCCCAGTCTCGCTGGGAGGCTTAGCCCAAGCGGTGCCACCTCCTGGCCTGGGCGGTTGCACCTCCTGGTGCAATCAGGGTCCGAATGGTTCATTCCATTCGACCCAATTTCAATCTTTCAGGGGCCCAATTGCCCCAAGATTAAGCCAATGGGATCACCTCCCATTTTCCAACTTAATCATCGTGCTAACTACGATTAAATCTAAGACAACTTCTGCAGCTTTGCTTCGGTGCGTCAATCGCTCCTTCCGGCGAGTTTCCGGCGAACTTCCGTCGATCATCCGATGAACCCTCGGTGATGCTCCTGAAGACTTCCGGCAAACTCCTGGACTTTGCGACGATCCACTTGGCAAGTTCTGACGAGCTTCGCTTGGCAAGCTTCTGGACTTCTCGGATCTATTCTTGCAGAACCTCCGACGACCGTCCGAACTTCCGTCGAACTCTCGAACTCCCAACGTGATCATGAACTTGACTCCGGCGCAACTCCTACTGCTTGTCTAACTTTCATCGTAGTTAATCCTGCACACACAAAACAAAAACTTCGATCGAGACAATTAATCCTAAGCAATTAACCAAGTTGTCCGGCATGTCATTGGTCCCTCGACGCTTCGTCCGATTCTTCGGCGCATCGTCCTTTCCTGCAGCCTATTGCCCAATCGGCCAGTTGACACCGCAACTCCGATATCTTTGGCACAATACCCGCTCTTCTTGGCCCGATGCCCGAGTCCACGACCTGAAGCCTTCTGTCGATACGTCGACCGATCCACCGGCCCGACGTCCAATCTTCTGACATGTTCCTCCGGCACAACATGATGTTCCTGCTTTAATTGTCTCATCCTGATCGAAGCACCCTGCGTCACTCAAAACGCAGATTAAATCATAAACATATATCAAGGAGTTTCATCATCAAAATACGAGATTCAACAATAAGGATGCTCCTTGCCTACGCTAGTAGTAATAATTTTAAGTTATTTCAAATGGATGTTAAAAGCGCTTTTCTAAATGGATTTATTTCCGAAGAAGTTTATGTTGAACAACCTCCTGGATTTGAAAATAATAGCCTCCCTAATCATGTGTTTAGATTAACTAAAGCTCTCTATGGTTTAAAACAAGCCCCAAGGGCATGGTATGAGAGACTTAGTTCTTTTCTTATCAAAAATAACTTTACAAAAGGCAAGGTTGATACTACATTGTTTATCAAGAATTTTAAAAATAATTTTCTCATTGTTCAGATTTATGTTGATGATATTATCTTTGGCTCTACAAATGAATCTCTGTGTGAATCTTTTGCTAAAACTATGAGTCTTGAATTCGAAATGAGCTTAATGGGAGAATTAACATTCTTCATAGGTTTACAAATCAAACAACTAAGCAATGGCATCTTTATTAGTCAAACTAAATATGCCATGAATTTATTAAAAAGGTTTAATATGAACAACTCAAAGGCTAGTAACACTCCTATGAGCACCTCCACTAAGTTAGAAATTGATGAAAGTGGAGAAAGCTTTGATCAAAAAACTTATAGGGGTATGATAGGAAGTTTACTTTACCTCACTACCGCCAGACCAGACATCATGTTCAGTGTAGGACTTTGTGCTAGATTTCAATCAAACCCTAAGATATCTCATCTCAAAGCAGTTAAAAGAATACTTAGATATCTTAATGGAACCACAAATCTAGGATTATGGTACCCAAAATCAGAAAATTTTGAGTTAACAGCTTATGCTGATGCGGACTTCGCTGGCTGTAGACTAGATAGAAAAAGCACATCAGGATCATGTCAATTTTTAGGACATGCCCTTGTTTCCTGGTCATCTAAGAAACAAAGCTCGGTTGCTCTATCAACAACCGAAGCTGAATATATTGCAGCAAGTGCATGCTGTGCACAAGTTGTATGGATGAAAAACACTTTAGAAGATTACAAAGTTAATCTTAAAGATATTCCCATTAAATGTGATAACACGAGTGCAATATGCTTAACTAAGAATCCTATACAAAACTCAAGAACAAAACATATTGATATTAGACATCACTTTATACGAGATCATATCACTAATCATGACGTAACCATAGAGTTCATTGATACTAAACATCAATTAGCTGACATTTTTACAAAACCTCTAAGTGAAGAACAATTTGATTTCATTCGAAGAGAATTAGGAATGTTGATGTGTCCGAATAGATAAATTTGTTAAAATTATTTTTCGGACTATATTGAATGATCAAATCACTTGATTGCCATGTTTCTATGATTATATGTGAAAATCTGCAACAAAATCTTGTCCGAATGCATCTTATTTATTCGAATGCTATAAAACAGATTTTCTCGTACACTTTCATGAAAAATAAGTTTCTGAAATAGATTTGATGAAGTGATTCATGTGTATGTATTCCATCCTGCAAAATCTTTACATAGACAATGGATCATAACAAAAAGGGGAAGAAGTATTTAAAGCAATCTATGTAAAATTCCTCTATTATTATTTTCCTGGTATCATAATTACTATGCTTTTTGTTGATGACAAAGGGGGAGATATATGAATTGATACACACTGCCATGATTAGAAATACTATGAGTGATACTATAAACACTGCTATGATTATGCCATCCTTGCATCACCAAGAGATATATGAACATGTGCTAAAGTTTGCATTATGCCCTAAGTTGATATCTTATCATGTGAAGAAAATGCAAAACTTGCTAATGTGTGCATCATGTAATAGTGCTTCACAGCTTTATATGATAATGTTTGCATTATGCCATAAGTTGATATCTTATCATGTGAAGAAAATGCAAAACTTGCTAATGTGTGCATCATGTAATAGTGCTTCACAGCTTTATATGATAATGTTCAAACTACATGATGAATAGTTACAAACACAATCATACAAACTTGATGATGTATGTCAAGCCTTGACATCATCTTTGAAGAGATACATCATGATGAGTATCATGATGGGAGTATTGATAAGTTTAACTGATCTAACTTATCAATACGTCACTTGAATTCTTAGGTCTTGAATTCAAGGTTGACTTATCTCAACTATGGCATATAGACAGGGGGAGTTAAGGATAACTCCATTATCAATTGATTGTCATCATAAAAAAGGGGGAGATTATTGAATCTCGGATTTTGATGATGAAGTCAATTGTCATTTGTTGTCTAATCTATGTGTTGAGATAAGTGTGCAGGATTAACTATGATGAAAGTTAGATAAGCAGCAGGAGTTGCGCCGGAGTCAAGTTCATGATCACGTTGGGAGTTCGAGAGTTCGACGGAAGTTCGGACGGTCGTCGGAGGTTCTGCGAGAACAGATCCGAGAAGTCCAGAAGCTTGCCAAGCGAAGCTCGTCGGAACTCGCCAAGTGGATCGTCGTAAAGTCCAGGAGTTTGCCGGAAGTCCGCAGGAGCATCACCGAGGGTTCATCGGATGATCGACGGAAGTTCGCCGGAAACTCGCCGGAAGAAGCGATTGACGCACCGAAGCAAAGCTACAGAAATTGTCTTAAATCTAATCGTAGTTAGCACGTTGATTAAGTTGGAAAATGGGAGGTGATCCCATTAGCTTAATCTTGGGGCAATTGGGCCCCTGAAAGACTGAAATTGGGCCGAATGGAGCTAAGCATTCGGACCCTGATTGCACCAGGAGGTGCAACCGCCTAGGCCAGGAGGTGGCACCGCTTGGGCTAAGTCTCCCAGCGAGACTGGGCGGTGCAACCGCCCCAGCCAGGAGGTGGCACCGCCTGAGCTCAGTCTTCGAGCTAGACTGGGCGGTGCAACCTCCTTGACAAAGAGGTGGCACCGCTTGAGCTCGGTCTTCGAGCTCTGGCAGAGAGGTGCAACCGCCTCAGTCAAGAGGTGGCACCGCCTGGGGCTCAGTCTCCGAGCTAGACTCAGGCGGTGCAACCGCCCCTGACACAGAGGTGCAACCGCCTGGGCTCAGTCTTCGAGCTCTGCCAGGCGGTGCAACCTCTCCAGTCAGGAGGTGCAACCGCCTAGTCCCGGAATTCCGGGATTTGATCGTTTTGAGCTCCAAATTTGAATTGGGTTGGGGCCTATAAATACCCCACCCATTCAGCACTGAAGAGATACAGACCTACACCGAATTCTTGATCTTTTCTGTGATTCTAAGAGCTCAAATTTGTGTAAAGTCCTAAAGTTCTCCTCCTTCTGTTCTTCAAGTCTTCAGTTGTAAAGAGAGGAGAGAAAGGTCCTGTAAGGGTTGTCTCCTGAGCCCATCAAAAGGAGTGAATGTGTAAAAGGGCAGTTGGCCTTCGCCTATTGAAGGAAGGCCTCTAGTTGACGTCGGTGACCTCGTCGGTGGAGGAAGCCAAAAGTGGAGTAGGTCAAGACTGACCGAACCACTCTAAATCTCTGGTTTGCGTTTATTTTGAGCACTTTATCAATACTGCAAACCTCCTACATAGCTAATGCTCTCTACGCCTTTACGAAAAAGTTTCTAAGTGCTAATCTTTCCAAATATGCATTCAGACGTAAATCGGTGTCTTCATACATTACAGTTTACGTTTACGTTTTGATTCTGCAAAACTGTCTTCTGCACTTTTACGAACGAAGTTTCTAAGTTCAGATTCCTTTAAAACTGCGTTTAGACGTAAAACTGCATTTAGATGCAAACTGCGTTTAGACGTAAAACTACGTTTAAACGTAAAACTGCGTTTAGACGTAAAACTACGTTTAGACGTAAAACTGTGTTTAGACGTAAAACTGCGTTTAGACGCAAACTGCACTGCGCTTAGATGCAATCTGATCTTAGACGCAAACTGCGCTTAGACGCAAACTGCGCTTAGACGCAATCTGCATTTAGACGCAAACTACATTTAGACGCAAACTGCGTAAACTGCGCTTAGACGCAAACTGTGTTTAGACATAAACTGTACTTAATCATAAGTATTCTTAGAATCGGCTTTTGATCAAAATAGTTTTTATCAAACGAACGCAGCTTTCGTTTTTAATCGCTGAAAGATTTCCGATGCACTAATTCACCCCCCCCTCCCTCTTAGTGCTCTCGATCCTAACAGACGTATCGACAGAAGGCTTCGGGCCGTGGACTCGGGCATCGGGCCAAGAAGAGCAGGTATTGTGCCAAGGATATCGGAGTTGCGGAGTCAGCTGGCCGATTGGGCAATAGGCTGCAGGAGAGGACGATGCGCCGAAGAATCGGATGAAGCGTCGAGGGACCAATGACATACCAGACAACTTGGTTAATTGCTTAGGATTAATTGTCTCAATCGAAGTTTTGTTTTAAGTGTGTAGGATAAACTACGATGGAAGAAAGATATGCAGCAGGAGTTGCGCCGGAATCAAGACAACGATCACGTTGGGAGTTCGAGAGTTCGACAGAAGTTCGGACAATCGTCGGAGGTTCTACGGGAACAAATCCGAGAAGTCCATGAGCTTGCCAAAGAAGCTCGTCGGAACTCGCCAAGTGGATCGTCGCAAGTCTAGGAGTTTGCCGGAAGTCCGCAGGAGCATCACCGAGGGTTCATCGGATGATCGACAGAAGTTCGCCGGAAGCTCGTCGGAAGAAGCGATTGACGCACAGGAGCAAGTTGTAGTAAATGTCTTAGGAAATATCGTAGTTAGCACAATGATTAAGTTGAAAATGAGAGGTGATCCCATTAACTTAATCTTGGGGCAATTGGGCCCCTGAAAAACCTAAATTGGGTCGAATGGATCAACCCATTCGGACCCTGATTTCTGCCAAGCGGTTGAACCGCCCAAGCCAGGCGGTGGCACCACCTGGGCTCAGTCTCCGAGCGAGACTAGGCGGTGCAACCGCCCCTGACAGGAGGTGGCACCGCCTGAGTTCGGTCTTTGAGCTCTAGCAGGAGGTGCAACTGCCCCTGACAGGAGGTGGCACCGCCCAAAGGCTCAGTCTTCGAGCTCTGCCAAGCGGTGCAACAGCCTCAGTCATGCGGTGCAACCGCCAGATCCCGAAATTCCAGAAATTGACAGTTTTGAGCTCCAAATTCAAACTGGGTTGGGGCCTATAAATACCCCACCCTTTCAGCACTGAAAGGGCACCCAGAAACCACCGAAATTCTGATTTTACTTTGTGATTTTTAGAGCTCAAAAGTGTTGTATGAGTTGAAAGTTCTTCTTCCTCTTTTCTTCCAAGTTCTAATCTGTTAAGAGAGGAAAGGAAATTCTGTAAGGGTTGTCTCCTAAGCCCGTCAAAAGGAGTGAAACTGTAAAAGGGTGGTTGGCTTTCGCCTATTGAAGGAAGGCCTCTAGTTGACGTCGGTGACCTCGTCGGTGGAGGAAGCCAAAAGTGGAGTAGGTCAAGATTGACCGAACCATTCTAAATCTCGGTTTGCATTTACTTTGAGCATCTTATCTTTACTACAAACCTCCTCAAAAGCTTACTACCTTCTGTGCATATACGATCGTGTTTCAAGCTCTGCATTTTCCGAATCGACGTTTAGACGTAAATCGTTTTTATCGTACGAACATCATATTTCAGTTTGCGTTTACCTTCTGATTTCTATCATAATTGGAAACTGCCTTTATATCTTTGCTTTAACTGCATCTTGCTTGGTTACAAGTTAGAGTGATTTACGAATCGGATTTTCTACCGAAATCGCTCTTATCGTACGAACGCGATTTTAATCGTCAAAAGTTTTCTACTGCACTAATTCACCCCCCCCCCTCTTAGTGCTCTTGATCCTAACACTTTGGAGATAAAAACAAAGGGAAAATTGTTGGCAAAGAAACAATAGGTAACAAATCAGACTTTTTAATTAAAGATGTGTTATTAGTAAATGGTTTAAAACATAATCTACTAAGCATTAGTCAATTATGTGATAAAGGATATATCATCAAATTTGAATCAAATGCTTATATAATTAAAATACCATAAAAAAAATAGATTTATGATTATCTTAAAAAATAATAATGTGTATACTATTGATATTGATGATTTTTACGATAAAACGTGTTTTTCATCTTTAGACGATGATGCATGGCTTTGGCATAGGAGATTAAGTCATGCTAGCATAAAACTAATCTCTTAAATTTTAACTAGAGAACTTGTAAGAGAAATGCCTAATATCAAGTTCGTCAAAGACAAAGTTTGTGATGCATGTCAACTAGGAAAATAAATAAAAATTAGTATCAAATCAAAAAATCAATTAAGCACCTCTAGACTTCTATAGTTGATCCACATGGATTTATTTGGACCAATTGATACAACAAGTCAAGGAGGAAGTAAATACATCTTTGTAATTATTGATGATTATAGTAGATACACTTGGACATACTTCTTGCATACAAAAGTGATTATTTTAAATATTTTTTAAATTTTGTAAACTTGTTCAAAATGAAAAGGGTTTTATGATTTCATTTATTTGTAGTGATCATAGTGGTGAGTTTCAAAACCATGATTTTTAAAATTTTTGTGAGTCAAATAGGTACAACCATAATTTCTCTACTCCAATAAATCCTCAACAAAATGGAGTAGTTGAAAGAAAAAATAAGAGTTTATAAGAGATGGCAAGAACCATGTTAAATGAACATAGCCTACCCAAATATTTTTGGGCCAAAGCCGTTAACACTACATGCTATGTCATGAATAGAGTTCTCGTAAGACTACTACTTTCCAAAACTCCTTATGAATTATAGAATAATAAAAGACCCAACATTTCATATTTTAAAGTTTTTTATTGTAAATATTTTATTTTAAACGAAAAAATGTCTTAGGAAAATTTGATGTAAAATCCGATAAAGACATTTTTCTTGTTTATTCCTCTACTTCTAAAGCTTTTCGTGACTTTAACAAAAGAACCTTGATTATAGAGGAATCTATTCATGTTATCTTTAATGATCTTCTGGAATTTTAGAAAAATAATTTTGATGATGATTTTGTTAGGATCAAGAGCACTAAGAGAGGGGGGGGGGGTGAATTAGTGCAGCGGAAAACTTTCGACGATTAAAATCACGTTCGTACGATAAGAGTGATTTCGGTAGAAAATCCGATTCGTAAATCACTTTAACTTGTAATCAAGCAAGATACAGTTAAAGCTAAGATATAAAGGCAGTTTGTAGTTATGATAGAAATCAGAACATAAACGCAAGCTAAAATATGATGTTCGTACGATAAAAACGATTTACGTCTAAACACCGATTCGGAAAATGCAGAGCTTGAAACACGATCGTATATGCGTAGAAGGCAGTAAGCTTTTGAGGAGGTTTGCAGTAAAGATAAGATGCTCAAAGTAAATGCAAACCGAGATTTAGAGTGGTTCGGTCAATCTTGACCTACATCCACTTTTGGCTTCCTCCTCCGACGAGGTCACCAATGTCCACTAGAGGCCTTCCTTCAATAGGCGAAGGCCAACCACCCTTTTATAGTTTCACTCCTTTTGACGGGCTTAGAAGACAACCCTTATAGAATTTTCTTTCCTCTCTTAACAGATTAGAACTTGGAAGAAAAGAGGAAAAAGAACTTTCAACTCATACAACACTTTTGAGTTCGAAAAATCACAAAGTAAAATCATAATTTTAGTGGTGTTTGGGTGCCCTTTCAGTGCTGAAAGGGTGGGGTATTTATAGGCCCCAACCCAGTTTGAATTCCGAGCAAAAAACTGTCAATTCCCGGAATTCCAGGATCTGACAGTTGCACTGCCTGGTAGAGCTCGAAGACTGAGTCTCTGGGCGGTGCCACCTCCTGTCAGGGGCGATTGCACCTCCTGTTAGAGCTCGAAGACCGAGCTCAGGCGGTGCCACCGCCTGACTGAGGCGGTTCAACCGCCTGCCAAAGCTCGGAGACCGAGCTCAGGCGGTGCCACCGCCTGACTGAGGCGGTTCAACCGCCTGCCAAAGCTCGGAGACCGAGCTCAGGCGGTGCCACCTCCTGTCAGGGGCGGTTTCACCTCCTGCCAGAGCTCAAAGACCGAGCTCAGGCGGTGCCACCACCTGACTGAGGCAGTTCAACCGCCTGGCAGAAATCAGGGTTCGAATGGGTTGATCCATTCGGCCCAATTTAGGTTTTTCAGGGGCCCAATTGTCCCAAGATTAAGTTAATGGGATCACCTCCCATTTCTAACTTAATCATTATGCTAACTACGATGTTTCCTAAGACATTTATTGCAACCTACTCCGGTGCGTCAATCGCTTCTTCCGGCGAGCTTCCGACGAACTTCCGTTGATCATCCGATGAACCCTCGGTGATGCTCCTGCGGACTTTCGGTAAACTCCTGGACTTGCGACGATCCACTTGGCGAGTTCCGACGAGCTTCTTTGGCAAGCTCCTGGACTTCTCGGATTTGTTCCCGTAGAACCTCCGACGACTGTCCGGACTTCTGTCGAACTCTCGAACTCCCAACGTGATCATAGTCTTGACTCCGGCGCAACTCCTGCTGCATGTCTTTCTTCCATCGTAGTTAATCCTGCACACTTCAAACAAAACTTCGATCGAGACAATTAATCCTAAGCAATTAACCAAGTTGTCCGGCATGTCATTGGTCGCCCGACGCTTCGTCCGATTCTTCGGCGCATTGTCCTATCCTACGGCCTATTGCCCAATCGGCCAGTTGACTCCGCAACTCTGATATCCTTGGCGCAATACCCGCTCTTCTTGGCCCGATGCCCAAGTCCACGGCCCGAAGCCTTCTATCGATACGTCGACCGATCCTCCGGCCCGACGTCCAATCTTCTAACATGTTCCTCCGGCATAACATGATTTTCCTGCTTTAATTGTCTCATCCTGATCGGAGCATCCTGCGTCACTCAAAATGCAGATTAAAACATAAACACATATCAAGTGATTTCATCATCAAAATATGAGATTCAACAATCTCCCCCTTTTTGATGATGACAACCACTTGATGACGGAGTTAAACTTAACTCTCGGAGTTTAAACAAACTCCCCCTATCAATATGCCATATTGATTGAACCTTGAATTCAAATTGAATTCAAGTCATTGCAATATTCATTATGAATACTTGCAACACGTCATCATGAACTTATGCATAACATCATACTTCTCCCCCTTTGTCATCAACAAAAAGGAGAAGTCCAACTATTCTTGTGTTTGGAATATAAGTTTAACTCATTGCATGAAAAACATAATATCAAGTTTTATCATCATGCAGTTTTGAAGCTAGAAAATTTAGCAAGTGTTACATCATGCTTAGAACATTAAAGCTATCAAGTTTTAGATATGCAAGTTTTACAACATACAAGATAGTGCTTTTGCTTCTATTGAGATCGCAACTTCTACATCATGCAAGCTAGCAAATTAGAGATGTTCAAGAAGGCAACTCTTGCTTCTTGAAATATGCAAATTTTGTCAACTTTGCTAGATGCGCAAGTTAGCATGTTTTGTTTCTTGAGATAGGCACGATAGCACATTTTGTATTTTCTTGAGATTTCAAGCTAGCAATTCTCGGTGATGTTCAAGATAGCAATTTCTTCTCTTTTGAGAAGTGCAATTTTTACTTTCGTCTTGAATTGTGCAATTTGCTTCTTTTGAGATAGCAACTTTTTGCTTCTCTTTAGATCACAAGCTAGCGATTCTAGCAAATTTTACATCATGCAAGGTAGCAAATTTTTGTGATGTTCAAGATGTCAAGTTCTTTTCCTTGCAATATGTAAGCTAGCAAATATTTGCTTCCTTTGCAAAGTGCATGTTTGCAAGATGAGCTAGCGATATTTCTCCCCCTTTGTCAATGTCAAAAAGAAGGGAAGACCATTTACGTCAATTTCTAACTCATGACAAAGGTAAGTATCAATCTTATCATTATATTTTCAAATTAAAACATGTACATTTTCAAAACCATACATTTCATTTTTCATGCATGATATAAATAAATCAATCATCATTATGATCATATCATACATGATATTCAAGCATTAAAATTTTTAAGCATTTATCAACATGTTGATCATGATACCAAGCATTCATTATTTAAAGCATTCATGATACACATCATATGCAATACATCATGTACATCATGATAAAAGGCATAAGTATTGCATGCATAATTTCAAATCATAAATGTTTCAAATTATAATGGTATTAACCTGTCAAATTTCATCCTACCATTCATAATCATAACTTTTCATTTGTATGCATCAAAATAATATCAAGAGTATTTCATGCATAATTTTATATCACCACATAAGAAATATCAAGAAGAAAGTAATTGGGTGATGCGATAAACATTTCATGAATACAAGGAATTGCATAAAAATCATATCATAAAATATTAGAACATGTGAATACCAAAAGACATGATTTCTTTTTGAAAAACCTACTCATAATTAATCAAAAGAAAATCTTAGGAGAACGATTAATGAAAAAAAATCTTGATTCATAATAAATCTTAATTTGTAAATATCACGGAATCAAGATCATGATTTTGGATAAAACTCATTCAAATTCAAATCACTAAAAATCATTTTTATGGTTCACAAAATTCGTAACATAAGTAGATTCATGATTTCATTGATAATATATTCTCCTTTTTTTTAAGTATTTCATTTTAAGTGATTGATTTCATGTTAACATGCTTTTTCATTTATGTTAAATAAAAACATGCATCAACGTTTAGGATCGAAAAATGAATTTAATCATAAAACCATCAAGATCAATAGATTCTAAAAAATGAATTGTTATGATCAAGAAAATCCGAAAATAAAATTTAACACTTTCATGCATTCGGACAAGTTTTTGCTATAGATTTTCAAGTTATTAAGGCATGTAATAGTGTAAAATCATCATGGCAATTAAGTGATTTGATCATTGAATCAAGAAAGTCCGAAAAATAATCTTAACAAGTTCATACATTCGGGCAAATTTTTGCCATAGTTTTTCAAATACACTCACGAAAGTAACACATGCTTATCATCATGTATAGCTTAAAATCTCATGCATAAAATTGTTAATCAAAATATTTAATATTACATCATTATGCATTTCTTCAAATCAAACATGATTTTATTTAATCAAAATCGAGATTTAACAATGGAAATTAACGTAATACACATTATTTTCAATCAAAATCATATTGTTTGTTTATCATAAAATATGTAATATTATCATTTTCAAAATTACTAGCATGATCATAATATTTTTTTTTTAAACATGTAATTTTTAAGAAAATTAATTCTAAACTAAAAAAGAAAATACATTATGAAAGCATCAAGTAATTTCAAAATAAATTAGGGGGATTTCAATTACCTCATCATTGAAAGCGATTAAGGCATAGTTTGCCACCTCGCCTTTCTTGATTTTCTCCTCGTCTTCAGAGGAGCTCGATTCATCCCACTTTGTGTTCTTTTTCTTCTTTGGCCTCTTCCTTCGTTCAAGTTTATTGTTTATTTTAGATTTTTGTTTAATAAACTTATTAAGATTTAGTGTTAGAAGTTCAAGTTCATCATTGTCCTCATCACTTGAGTCATCGCTCAAGTGGTATTCATTTGTCTGGAGTTCCTGTTAGGATTAGAGCGGCACTAAGAGGGGGGGGTGAATTAGTGCAGCGGTAAAGTGCGATAAACTTTTAACGATTTAAACACTTTCGGAAACTTCGTACGATAAAAGCAACATTTTCGTTTGAAACCGTTTCGATTGCGTTTTAACTTGAAGAGATAAAGAAGTAGAGCATTAAAGTGTAAATGGTTTGCAGTAATATAAATGACAATAAGTAAATACAAACCAGAGATCACGCCGATTTTATAGTGGTTCAGTCAAATGACCTACATCCACTTGCGAGGCCCCTCTTCGATGAGGCTCCCAACTTCCACTAGCAAATCTCTTGAAGGGGAAGGGTAAATACCCCTCTTACAACTTTTTACAAGCGGTTCACTCTCTTACAGATTTTCAGCAAGAAAGAAGGAGGTGAACACTAGCAAATTGAAAACAAGACTAGCAAAGACTTTTCTAAGACCTTTCTCTCAATCAATTGCTTCTCAAAAAGTTGTAATCTCAGTTGAGATTTGAGGGGTATTTATAGGCCTCAAGAGGATTCAAATTTGGGCTCTAAATTTTGAATTCTCTTTGGGTTCCCAATGCTGGTGGTGCCACCGCCTGTCAATGACGGTGCCACCGCCTGTCAGTGTCAGACACTGACAGTGGACTGGCGGTGCCACCGCCCAACCAAGCGGTGCCACCACCCAGCTCTCGGGTGCTGGGCGGTGCAACCGCCCAGTCTGGCGGTGCCACCGCCAGACCCTTCGATTCACTGGTTGGGCTTCAAATTTAGCCCAAACCAAGTCTAATTTTGGGCCTAGTTGGCCCCTAACCAGGATATAGGATTATCTCTTAATCCTAATCCTAATTACAAGTGAACTACATAACAAAAAAAACATCCTAAGCAAGTTTTCAACCGCGAACGTCGAGTCTTGTTCCGGCGAGCTTTCCGACGAACTTCTTTCGACGGACTCCCAGCAAGCTCCCGATCTTATGATGACTTTAACGAGTAGCCGAGCCTTCTCGGTGATCTCCGTGAATCTCCAATGATCTCTTCGGTGAACTTCCGAAAATTCCGACAGGTTCCCGATTTCTTCTCGGTTGGTTTCGGCAGCATCTCCGACGATTCTTCGGACTCTTAAACGTCCATCGAACTTGACTCTGGTATTCTTACTTTGTGTTTTCTGGTTATCGTAGTTAATCCTGCACACTTAACTCAATAATTTGGATTAGATCAATTAACCCATCAATTGATTTTATCATCAAAATTCGAGATTCAACAATCTCCCCTTTTTTTATGATGACAATTAATTGATGACGGAGTTAAACATAACTCCCCCTATCTATATGCCATATTATGAGAAGATAAAAACACTTGAATTCCATCCCATTGAATTCAAGCATAAACTGATAAGTTCTAACCGTAGAACTTATCATTATTCTCATTAAGCATAAGTAAATGCGAAACTTCGATGAAAATCATTTTCAAGTCGAATGATAAGAGACAATTTTTACTACGACAGGAGATAAAGATTTTCAACATTAATTTCATGATATACATGTTAGACATGCTTTCAATATGATCAATCAATCTTGTGATATTCTCAAAGATTTTGCGCATATAAGACATTCATATCACACAAGCTTTTGCAATTCATATAAGTCATGCTATTAAAATAGTACAAGTCATCACTTTTCTCCCCCTTTGTCATCAACAAAAAGGGAATGAGACTTGAAGCACATAATTTGTGATTATAACATCAGGAATTCAGCATTGATCATACAAAAATTTTATCATTCAAAATTAATGATGCTAAAATATTTACGCAGAGTTCATCTTAAAGGAAAATTCAGCATTCATCCAATTTATCAAATCTCTTCTTTCTATAAATAACAAAAATTGTAGATGTACAAGGAAGAGATAGTGATAAAAAAATTTCAAGTAGTAACTCCAATAAGTCAAGATCATAATTCGAATACAAATCCATTCAAATTCAATTCGTCAACTTGAAACTCATAATCAAGCCATCAAAATCAATTTCGAGATTCACAAAATATCATAAAATCATTAATCTTGATCAGATGGGAGCGGTGTTTGACTCAAGATAGGATAAGATAATTTAACATGTCATTTAGAATCGAAAGAGAAGGATCAGATTCACCGAGGAACGGAGAGAGGATGAAAAACTTTACGGAAAATCCATTCAAACAAGTTTATTCTTAGCGACAATTTAACATACCTAATTCCCTTCTAATGAATTCAAATTGGTCTTTATTCAAAGCTTTTGTAAATATATCTGCTAATTGATGCTTTGTGTCAATGAATTCTAGAACAATATCATTGTTAAGGACATGATCGCGTATGAAATGATGCCTAACGTCGATGTGCTTAGTTCTAGAGTGCTGAATTGGATTTTTAGTAAGACATATGGCACTAGTATTATCACATTTTGTGGGAATGTTTTTAAAGTGAATTCCATAGTCTTCTAATGTATTTTTCATCCAAACAACTTGTGCACATCATGCACTTGCAGCAATGTATTCGGCTTCCGCCGTAGATAGTGCAACTGAATTTTGTTTCTTGGAAGTCCAAGAAACAAGTGCATGTCCTAAAAATTGGCATGTTCCGGATGTACTTTTTCTATCTATCCTGCATCCGCCAAAATCGACATCTGCATAAGCTATTAAATCGAATTTTTCAGATTTTGGATACCACAGTCCTAGATTTGGAGTTCCTTTAAGATACCTAAATATTTTTTTAACACTTTTAAGATGAGATAATTTAGGATTTGATTGAAACCTAGCGCAAAGTCCTACACTAAACATAATATCCGGTCTAGTCGCGGTGAGGTAGAGTAGACTACCTATCATTCCCCTATATGTTTTTTGATCGAAATTTTCACTATTTTCATCCATATCTAACTTAGTCGCAGTACTCATAGGGGTGTTTATTGCTTTTGAATTATCCATGTTAAATCGTTTTAACAATTCTAATGTATATTTAGATTGGTTAAGAAATATACCATCCCTAAGTTGTTTGATTTATAATCCTAAAAAGAAAGTTAATTCACCTATTAAACTCATTTCAAATTCATGACTCATACATTTGGCAAATGATTCACATAGTGATTCATCCGAAGAGCCAAAAATAATATCGTCAACATAAATTTGCACAATAAGAAAATTATTTTCAAAATGTTTAATGAACAATGTAGTATCAACATTGCCTTTGGTAAAATTATTTAAAATAAGAAAGGAACTAAGCCTTTCATACTAAGCTCTAGGAGCTTGTTTCAAGCCATAGAGAGCCTCAGTCAATTTGAATACATGATTAGGAAGAAGAGAATTTTCAAATCCGGGAGGTTGTTCGACATATACTTCTTCAGAAATAAAACCATTCAAGAAAGCACTTTTGACATCCATTTGAAATAGTTTAAAATTATTCCTACTAGCATAGGCAAGGAGCATCCTTATGGCTTCTAATCGAGCCACGAGAGCGAAGGTTTCTTCGTAATCGATACCTTCTTCTTGGTTGAAACCTTTGGCCACTAATCTAGCCTTGTTTCTAACCACGATACCATTTTCATCTTGCTTGTTTCTAAAGACCCATTTAGTACCAATGACTAAATGGTCACTAGGTCTAGGAACAAGCTTCCATACCTTATTCCTCTCAAATTGATTCAATTCCTCTTGCATTGCAATAACCCAAAAATCATCTTTTATGGCCTCATCAATGCATTTAGGTTCGATTTGAGAAAGGAAGGCGGCATTAGCACAAAAATTCTTGAAAGAGGAACGAGTTTGAACCCCTTTTGATGTATCTCCTATAATTAGCTCCTTTGGATGAGCATCTATATACTTCCATTCCTTAGGTAAGGAAATATCGGAAGAAGGTGCATCCAAGTTGCTATTTTGAGGAGGGGGTTCATTTAAATTCAAATTATCAAAACCAAGATCATCATCAAAATTATTTTTCTTTAAATTAAAATTTTCATTAAAAACTACATGAATAGACTCTTCTATTACTAAGGTTCTTTTGTTAAAAACCCGAAAAGCCTTAGAAACGGAAGAGTAACCAAGAAAGATGCCTTTATCGGATTTAGCATCAAATTTTCCTAAGGCATCCCTTTCATTCAAAATAAAGCATTTACAACCGAAAACTTTAAAATAGGAAATATTTGGTTTTTTGTTATTTCATAATTCATAGGGAGTTTTTGATAGGGATGGTCTTATTAGGACCCTATTCATGATGTAGCAAGTCGTATTTATGTCATCGGCCCAAAAATACTTGGGTAGACTATGTTCATTTAACATCGTTCTTGCCATTTCTTGTAGGTTTCTATTTTTTCTTTCAACTACTCCATTTTGTTGGGGATTCCTCGGAGTGGAGAAGTTGTGATTGTATCCATTAACTTCACAAAAATTTTGAAAGTCACGGTTTTGAAATTCGCCACCATGATCACTCCGAATTGATGAAATCATGAAACCTTTTTCGTTTTGAGTGAGTTTACAAAATTTAGAGAAACACTTGAGCAATCACTTTTGTGAGCTAAGAAATAGGTCCAAGTGTATCTAGTATAGTCGTCCACAATTACAAATGCATATTTGCTTCCTCCTAGACTTGTTGTGTCAATTGATCCAAATAAGTCCAAATGAATCAATTGTAATGGTCTAGTGGTGCTAATTTGAGTTTTTGGTTTGAAACTAGTTTTTATTTGTTTACCTAGTTGACATGCATCGCATACTTTGTCCTTAATAAACTTTATATTTGGAATTCCTCGCACTAATTCTCTAGATGAGATCTTAGATATTAGTTTCATGCTTGCATGGCCTAGTCTCCTATGCCAAAGCCAAGCATCATCATTTAAAGCGGAGAAGCACATTTCATTACTTAGTTCATCAAGGTTGATGGTGTAGACATTATTTCATTACTTAGTTCATCAAGGTTGATGGTGTAGACATTTCATTTAATGCAATCATAGTTATGTTATGGTTTGGTTTTTCAATAGTACACACATTTGATTCAAATCTAATGATATAACATTTATCGCATAATTGACTAACACTCAAGAGATTATGTTTCGATCCATCAACTAGTAAGACATCATCAATAGAAAATTTTAATTTGTTACCTATGGTTCCCTTGCCAATGATTTTGCCTTGGTTGTTGTCTCCGAAGGTGACGTACCCTTCTTCTTTGCTAGTGAGCATAGAGAAATGAAATGGATCTCCAGTCATATGTCTTGAGCATCCACTATCTAGATACCATCTCTTGCTCCTAGCTTGTGATGGTGTATGTTTCTACAAGAAGGGATTATTTTTAGGTACCCATTTTCTTTTGGGTGCCTTAAAAACTGATTTAACTTGTTCATTATATTGCATAGAATTGATCATGGTTCCTTTAGAAACCCAAATTAGTTTGTTCGGACTAATTTTCTTGAATGGACATTTATAAGTTTTATATCCATATTTGCAACAAAAGTTGTAATTGCTTTGGTACCGAACATGTAAAATGGGGCCTTTAATGAAGGTGGTTGGATTTTGGTGAGGACTTCTCACAAATCCAATTCCACTTCTTTTAGGAACGTGACCCTTATTTGTAAGGATCATGTTCAAAGATTTGCTACCAACCTCAAATTTCTTCAAGGTGTCCTTAAGTAGCAAGTTCTCCTTTTGGAGAGATTCTAGATCATGACATTTTATACATGGAGCTAAACTATCATGATATTCAGTTTTTAATTTATCGATATCACAAGTGAGACTATCATGCTCCTTTTTTAGCAATTTGTATTTTCTACTAATCGTCTTACATTCATCAAATAACTCATGGAAAGCATTTAATAATCCATGATAAGATAAATCTGCATCAATTAAATCTGTTACCTCTTCTCCGATAGCCATTAGGGCGTAATGAGCAACTTGCTCGGTGTTGGACGTCTCTTCTTCGGACACGCTTGAATCATCCCACATTGCCTTGAGCGCCTTCTTCTTTGATGTTCTCTTTTTGGCTTGAGGACAATCGTTCTTGTAGTGTCCCGATTTTTTGCACTCATAGCAAATCACTTGGTCCTTCTTGTGTTCGAATTTATTTTTTGTATTATTTTTAAATTTGTTCTTTCTTAAATATTTTTTAAATTTTTGAGTCAAAAGTGCAATGTCATTGTCACTGTCCTCATCACTTGATGTTCCTTTCAAGTGGTCTTCTTGTGATGTGAGTGTCATATCCTTCCTGTTCTTTGGAAGGGGGTTCTCGAGCTCGTCATGAGCTTAACATGTCATTTCGTAGGTCATTAGAGACCCAATAAGTTATTTAAGAGGGAATGTTTTAAGGTCTTTAGCCTCTTGAATTGCCGTAACTTTTGGATCCCAACTTTTAGGGAGGGATCTTAAGATTTTAGTTACTAGTTCAAAGTTAGTAAAATCTTTACTAAGAGCTTTGAGTCCATTGATGACATCCGTGAACCGGGTGTACATGTCTCCGATGGACTCACTTGGTTTCATTCGGAAAAGTTCGTAAAAGTGCACAAGGATGTTGATTTTGGACTCTTTCACTCGGCTAGTGCCTTTATGAGTGACCTCAAAAGTTCTCCAAATATCAAAAGCCGAATCACAAATTGAAACACGATTAAATTCATTTTTGTCTAGTGCACAAAACAAGGCATTCATAGCCTTTGCGTTTAAAGCAAAAACCTTCTTCTCCGATTCATTCCATTCGCTCATCGGAAGAGAAGATTTTTTAAATCCGTTTTCAACAATAGTCCAAAGCTTGAAATCCATAGAAATGAGGAAGATCCTCATACGAGTCTTCCAATAAGTATAATCCGACCCATTAAACAAGGGTGGACGTGTGATAGAATGACCCTCATGTATGCCGGAGTAAGCCATCTCTCTTGGGTATCAAACCAAATATGAGAGTGAGCCTAGCTCTGATACCAATTGTTAGGATCGGAGCGGCACTAAGAGGGGGGGGGGGGGTGAATTAGTGCAGCGGTAAAGTAAGATAAACTTTTAACGATTTAAACACTTTCGGAAACATCGTACGATAAAAGCAACATTTTCATTTGAAACAATTTCGATTGCGTTTTAACTTGAAGGGATAAGTAAGACGGAGACAAAGAGGTAGAGCATTAAAGTGCAAATGGTTTGTAGTAATATAAATGACAATAAGTAAATGCAAACCAGAGATCATGCCGATTTTATAGTGGTTCGGTCAAATGACCTACATCCACTTGTGAGGCCCCTCTTCGATGAGGCTCCCACCTTCCACTAGCAAATCTCTTGAAGGGGAAGGGCAAATACCCTTTTTACAACTTTTTACAAGCGGTTCACTCTCTTACAGATTTTCAGCAAGAAAGAAGGAGGTGAACACTAGCAAATTGAAAACAAGACTAGCAAAGACTTTTCTAAGACCTTTCTCTCAATCAATTGCTTCTCAAAAAGTTGTAATCTCAATTGAGATTTAAGGGGTATTTATAGGCCTCAAGAGGATTCAAATTTGGGCTCCAAAATTTGAATTCTCTTTGGGTTCCCGATGTTGGCGGTGCCACCGCCTGTCAGTGGCAGTGCCACCGCCTGTCAGTGTCAGACACTGACAGTGGACTGGCGGTGCCACCGCCCAGCCAAGCGGTGCCACCGCCCAGCTCTCGGGTGCTGGGCGGTGCAACCGCCCAGTCTGGCAGTGCCACCGCCAGACCCTTCGATTCACTGGTTGGGCTTCAAATTTAGCCCAAACCAAGTCTAATTTTGGGCCCAGTTGGCCCCTAACCAAGATATAGGATTATCTCTTAATCCTAATCCTAATTACAAGTGAACTACATAACAAAAAAAACATCCTAAGCAAGTTTTCAACCGCGAACGTCGAGTCTTGTTCCGGCGAGCTTTCCGACGAACTTCTTCCGACGGACTCCTAGTAAGCTCCCGATCTTGTGATAACTTTAACGAGTAGCCGAGCCTTCTCGGTGATCTCTGTGAACCTCCGACGATCTCTTCGGCGAACTTTCGAAAGTCCGACAGGTTCTCGATTTCTTCTTGGTTGGTTCCGGCAGCATCTCCGACGATTCTTCGGACTCTTAAACGTCCATCGAACTTGACTCCGGTATTCTTGCTTTGTATTTTCTGGTTATCGTAGTTAATCCTGCACACTTAACTCAATAATATGGATTAGATCAATTAACCCATCAATTGATTTTATCATCAAAATCCGAGATTCAACAGTTCCAAATCCTTC
The DNA here is from genome assembly GCF_036884655.1 of Musa acuminata AAA Group. Taxonomy (NCBI): domain Eukaryota; kingdom Viridiplantae; phylum Streptophyta; class Magnoliopsida; order Zingiberales; family Musaceae; genus Musa; species Musa acuminata. Next base: position 13,096,780 of record NC_088330.1, read on the forward strand.
CTATTCTTTGGAAGGTGATTTTGTTCATCATGTTCATCATGTGCATTGTGCACCATTTCATATGTCATCAATGAACCAATTAGTTCTTCAAGTGGTAAGTTGTTTAGGTTTTTAGCTTCTTGTATTGCAGTTACTTTTGAATCCCACTTCTTAGAAAGAGAACGCAAAATCTTATTTACGAGTTCAAAATCCGAAAAATATTTTCCAAGAGCTCTTAAACCATTGACGACATCCATGAAACGGGTGTACATGTCAACAATAGTTTCGCTCGGCTTCATTTGAAAAAGCTTGAAATCATGCATAAAAAAATTTACTTTAGAATCTTTTACACTACTTGTGCCTTTGTGTGTGATTTCAAGTGTTCGCCAAATATCAAAAGTCGTTTCGCACGTAGAAATCCAATTGAACTCATTTTTGTCCAAAGCGTAAAATAAGGCATTCATAGCCTTTGCGTTTTAAGAAAAATACTTCTTCTCCAAATCCGGCCATTCGTTCATCGGTTTAGAGGGAAGTTGAAAACTGTTTTCAACAATATTCCATAAATCCAAATTCATAGAAATCAGGAAAACTCTCATTCGAGTTTTCCAATAAGTGTAGTCTAATCCGTTAAACAACGGTGGACGAACAACCGAAAAGCCCTCTTGAAAGCCATGAAGAGCTATTTCTCTCGTGTGTAAATCTGAAATGAGAAATACCGGGCTCTGATACGAATTGTTAGAATCAAGAGCACCAAGAGGGGGGGGGTGAATTAGTGCAGTGGAAAACTTTCGACGATTAAAATCACATTCATATGATAAGAGCGATTTTGGTAGAAAATCTGATTCGTAAATCACTTTAACTTGCAATCAAGCAAGATGCAGTTAAAGCTAAGATATAAAGGCAGTTTACAGTTATGATAGAAATCAGAATGTAAACGCAAGCTGAAATATGATGTTTGTACGATAAAAACGATTTACGTCTAAACGTCGATTCGGAAAATGCAGAGCTTGAAACACGATCGTATATACGTAGAAGGCAGTAAGCTTTTGAGGAGGTTTGCAGTAAAGATAAGATGCTCAAAGTAAATGCAAACCGAGATTTAGAGTGGTTCGGTCAATCTTGACCTACATCCACTTTTGGCTTCCTCCTCCGACGAGGTCATCGACGTCTACTAGAGGCCTTCCTTCAATAGGCGAAGGCCAACCACCCTTTTATAGTTTCACTCCTTTTGATGGGCTTAGGAGACAACCCTTACAGAATTTTCTTTCCTCTCTTAACAGATTAGAACTTGAAAGAAAAGAGGAAGAAGAGCTTTCAACTCATACAACACTTTTGAGCTCTAAAAATCACAAAGTAAAATCAGAATTTCGGTGGTGTTTGGGTGCTCTTTCAGTGCTGAAAGGGTGGGGTATTTATAGGCCCCAACCCAGTTTGAATTCCAAGCTCAAAACTGTCAATTCCCGAAATTTCGGGATCTGGCAGTTGCACTGCCTGACTAAGGCGGTTGCACCGCCTGGCAGAGCTCGAAGACTGGGCCTCTGGGTGGTGCCACCTCCTGTCAGGGGCAATTGCACCTCCTGCCAGAGCTCGAAGACCGAGCTCAGGCGGTGCCACCTCCTGACTAAGGCGGTTCAACCGCCTGCTAGAGCTCGGAGACCGAACTCAGGCGGTGCCACCTCTTGTCAGGGGCAGTTGCACCTCCTACCAGAGCTCGAAGACTGAGCTCAGACGGTGCCACCGCCTGACTGAGGCGGTTCAACCGCCTGGCAGAAATCAGGGTCCGAATGGGTTGATCCATTCGGCCCAATTTGGGTTTTTCAGGGGCCCAATTGCCCCAAGATTAAGTTAATGGGATCACCTCCCATTTCTAACTTAATCATTGTGTTAACTACGATGTTTCCTAAGACATTTACTGCAACTTGCTCCGGTGCGTCAATCGCTTCTTCCAGCGAGCTTCCGGCGAACTTCCGTCGATCATCCGATGAACCCTCGGTGATGCTCCTGTGGACTTCCGGCAAACTCTTGGACTTGCGACGATCCACTTGGCGAGTTCCGACGAGCTTCTTTGGCAAGCTCCTGGACTTCTCGGATTTGTTCCCGCAGAACCTCCGACGACCGTCCGGACTTCCGTCGAACTCTCGAACTCCCAACGTGATCATAGTCTTGACTCCGGCGCAACTCCTGCTGCATGTCTTTCTTCCATCGTAGTTAATCCTGCACACTTCAAACAAAACTTCGATCGAGACAATTAATCCTAAGCAATTAACCAAGTTGTCTGGCATGTCATTGGTCCGTCGACGCTTCGTTCGATTCTTCGGCGCATTGTCCTATCCTGCGGCCTATTGCTCAATCGGTCAGTTGACTCCGCAACTCCGATATCCTTGGCACAATACCCGCTCTTCTTGGCTCGATGCCCAAATCTATGGCCCAAAACCTTCTATCGATACGTCAACCAATCCTCCGGCTCGACGTCCAATCTTCTGACATGTTCCTCCGGCATAACATGATTTTCCTGCTTTAATTGTCTCATTCTGATCGGAGCATCTTGTGTCACTCAAAATGTAGATTAAAACATAAACACATATCAAGTGATTTCATCATCAAAATACGAGATTCAACAGATTTTGATTTTGATACTTTAAATTTGAATGAAAACTCTCCTCTCCGAAGCAACTTGGATGCATCATCTTCCAAATTATTCCTGCCTAAGGAATGAAAGTATGTAGATGCTTATCCTAAGGAGCTAATTATAGAAGATATATCAAAAGGTGCTCAAAGTCACTTTTCACTTAAGAATTTTTGTGCTAATGCAACATTTTTGTCTCAAATTGAACCAAAATGCATTGGTGAAGCTCTAGAAGATGATTCATGGGTTATTGCAATACAAAAGGAGTTAAATCAATTTGAGAGAAATGAGGTGTGGAAGCTTGTTCCTAGACCTAGTGACCATTTAGTAATTAGTACTAAATGGGTCTTTTGAAACAAGCAAGATGAACTTGGTATCATAGTTAGAAACAAGGCTAGATTAGTGGCCAAAGATTTCAACTAAGAAGAATGTATCGATAATGAAGAAACCTTTACTCATATGGCTAGATTAGAAGTCATAAGGTTACTCCTTGCTTATGCTTGTTGTAATAATTTTAAGTTATTTGAAATAGATTTTAAAAGTGCTTTTCTAAATGACTTTATTTCTGAAGAAGTTTATGTTGACCAATCACCCGGATTTGAGAATGCTCTTTTTCCTAACCATATGTTTAAATTATCTAAGACTCTTTATGGATTGAAACAAGCCCCAAGGGCTTGGTATGAGAGGCTTAGTTCTTTCCTTATTCAAAATAATTTCTCAAAAGACAAGGTCGATGCTATATTATTTATTAAAAATTTTAAAAATAATTTTCTCACTATTCAAATTTATGTTAATGATATTATTTTTGGTTCTATGAATGAGTCTTTATGTGAATCTTTTTTCAAAAGTATGAGCCAAGAATTCGAAATGAGCTTAAGGGGTGAATTAATTATTTTCTTAAGATTGCAAATTAAGCAATTAAGTGGTGAAATTTTTTGTTAGTCAAACTAAATATGCTTTAGATCTATTAAAACAATTCAATATGGATAGTTCTAAAATTGTTAACACACCAATGAACACTTCTACAAAGTTAGATATGGACCATGATGGAGAAAATTTTGATCAAAAGGCTTATAGGGGTATGATAGGTAGTTTACTATATCTCACCACAACTAAACCAGACATTATGTTTAGTATTGGACTTTATGCTAGATTTCAATCTAATCCCAAACAATCTCACTTTAAAGCTATTAAAAGAATTTTTAGATACCTAAAAGGAACTCCTAATCTAGGTTTATGATATCCAAAATCTAAAAACTTTGAATTAATTGCTTATGTCGATGTAGATTTTATTGGATGTAGAATAGATAGAAAAAGCACATTTGAAACATATCAGCTCTTAAGTCATGAACTTGTCTCTGGATTTTCCAAGAAACAAAACTCAGTTGTATTATCTATAGTTGAAGTTGAGTATATAGCAATAGGGGCATATTATGCACAAGTTATATAGATGAAAAAAACTTTAGAAGATTATAAAATTCACGTGAAAAACATCCCTATAAAGTGTGATAATACTAGTGCAATATATTTAACAAAAAATCTCATTCAACACTCTAGAACTAAACATATTGATATTATATATCATTTTATTAGAGATCATGTTAATAACCATGATATATCTTTAGAATCTATTGATATAAAACATCAATTAGTTGATATTTTTATAAATCCTTTGAATGAGGAATATTTTAATTTTATTATAAGAGAATTAGGCATATTAAATCTTCTGAATGCATGAGTTCCTCTTATACCTTTTTCTGAATTTCTCTTTTTTTTTATAACTTGAGTTTCCTTTTAAATCGAGATCGTTTCCTTCGTTCCTTCTTTTTATAATCCACAAACGAAGAAATTTAATTCATGGATTTTTGGCATAATTGATCTTTTATGTGATGATCATTTCCATATGAATCCTTCCTTTTTCTATTTATGAATGTAGAAATTTTATTCATGGACTTTTGGTATATTTGATCTTTTATAAGATGATCATTTCCATACGAATCCTTTCTCTTTCTATTTACAAATGTAGAACCTTGATTCATGGACTTTTAGTACTTATAACTTGATGTGATGAATGAATTCCTCCTTTCTTCTTCTTCTTCTCTTTTTTTTATGACAAAGGGGAGAAAGAAACTTACTATTATCTCAAGAAATGCAAATATGCTAGCTTGCACTTCTCAAGAAGAATCAAAAGTGCTTGCACATCTAAAGAGAAGTGCTAACTTGCCCATTTCAAGAAGCAAAAGTTGCTATCTTGCACATTTCAAAAGTTGCTATTTTGCTCAACTTCACTTGCTAGATTGCATGTTTTAAAGTGATATAAAACTTGTGTACATGGTCTAAATATTTGTTAAATGTTTCTCTTTTTTGTTGATGACAAAGGGGGATAAATGATGAATGTTTGGATGAATGATATCATGTCCAAAATAATGTTAAATTTGGTATCATGCATGAAGTGATAAATGGTTAAAATTTTAATATTTTAGTATCATATATGTTATGCCAAAAATGATGTTAATTTTGGTATCATGCATGAAATGATAAATGCTTTAATATCATATATGTTATGCCCAAAGTGATGTTAATTTTGTTAGAAAAGGGGTCGGCACTAAGAGGGGGGTGAATTAGTGCAGCGGTAAAATCACATCGGTTACAAAAATTTCTTCGTACATTGAAAATCGATTTCGGAAACTTAACATGAAAGCGTGTTCGTAAAAGTATTGAAAGCAGTTTGCAATTAATGTAAATTGCAAGAAGGAAATGAAAACTAGATTTTATAGCGGTTTGGTCGTCGTGACCTACATCCACTCCACCGATTCCTCTTCCGTCGATGCCATTGGCATCCACTATCGAGCTTCTTTCAATAGGTGAAGACCAACCACCTTTTACAACTCGATTCTCCTTTTACCGGGTTTAGGAAATAACCCTTACACCTCCACTCACTCCTCTCTCAAACTATTCTAATTCTAACACTTAGAACTTTGAGAGGAGCTCACACAAGATTGCAGCAACGTTTCTATCCTTTTTTACTCTCAATACTTTTGTAACTTGACCAAGGATGAGAGGGGTATTTATAAGCCTCAAGTTGATTCAAACTTGGAGCCTAAAAACATCTCATCCCAGGTTTCCTGGGTCTGGGCGGCACCACCGCCTACGTTGGGTGGTACCACCGCTAGTGTCAGTCTGACACTAACACTGCACTGAGCGGTACCACCGCCTCGGAGGCTGTGCTGGATGATACCACCTCCTAGACTGGCGGTACCACCGCTTGCAGCCTTGGATTTTGATCACGGTACCACCACCCAAACCGACAATACTATTGAATCTCGAATTTTGATGATAAAGTCAATTGTCATTTGTTATCTAATCCATATGTTGAGATAAGTGTGCATGATTAACTATGATGGAAGTAAGACATGCAGCAGGAGTTACGCCGGAATCAAGACCTTGATCACGTTGGGGGTTCGAGAGTTCGATAGATGTTCGGATGGTCGTCGGAGGTTCTGTAGGAACAAATCCGAGAATTCTAGGAGTTTGCCAAAGAAGCTCGTTAGAACTCGCCAAGTGGATCGTCGCAAGTCCAAGAGTTTGCCCGAAGTTCGCCAGAAGCTCGCCGGAAGAAGCAATTGACGCACCGGATCAAGTTACAGTAAATGTCTTAAGAAATATTATAGTTAGCATGTAGATTAAACTAGGAATGGGAGGTGATCCCATTAACTTAATCTAGGGGCAATTGGGCCCTTGATAGACCCAAATTGGGCCGAATGGATCAGACCATTCGGACCCAAATTTCCTGGCTGGCGGTGGCACCACCTAGGAGCTTAGTCTCCCGGGAAAGCTGGGCGGTGCAACTGCCTAGGTCAGGCGGTCGTACCACTTGGGCTCAGTCTCCGACTGAGACTGGGCGGTGGTATCGCCTGAGCTCGGTCTCAGAGAGGTAGTACCGCCTAGTTATGGCGGTAGTACCACTAGGACCCCGAAAATCCGGGAGATTATATTTTTTAGCTCCAAATTCAAACCACTTGGGGCCTATATAAACCCCACCCTTTCTGGCATGAAAGGGCACTGAAATCTTGATCTTATTGTTAGAATTTTAGAGCTCAAAAGTGTTATAAAGGTCAAAAGTTCTTCTCCCTCTTTTCGTCTAAGTTTTGATCATTCAAGAGAGGAGTGAAAAATCTGTAAGGGTTGTCTCCTAAGCCCGTCAAAAGGAGTAAAGTTGTAAAAGGGTGGTTGGCCTTCGCCTATTCAAGGAAGGCCTCTAGTAGATGTCGGTGACCTTGTCGGAGGAGGAAGCCAAAAGTGGATGCAGGTCAAGATTGACCGAACCACTCAAATTGCGATGCTCTTTGGTTTGCATTTATTCTTGCTATTTGCCTTACTGCAAACCTCCATATGTGCTTTACTTCCTCATTACTTTTGCTACACTCCTTTACGAACTCGCTTTCAAGTTAAGTTTCCGAAAATGGTTTTACGTTGGAAATGATTTCATCGTACGAACGTTGTTTTAAATCGTCAAAAGTTTTTCGCTGCACTAATTCACCACCCCCCCCCCCCCCCCCTAGTGCTCTTGATCCTAACAATTGGTATCAGAGCGGGGTTAACTCTCAAACGAATTAAAACGTAAGAGAGATAGTATACGCCGAAAACCAAGAGGGCCACTCTATTACATATCCACCCATGTTCAATGGGACGGACTATACCTATTGGAAGACCCGAATGAGGATCTTCCTTATTTCAATGGATTTTGAACTTTGAAATCTTGTCGAAAATGGATTTTCGAAGTCTTCTTGTCCAATGATCGATTAGAATGAATTGGAGAAGAAGACTTTCGCTCTTAATGCAAAGGCTATGAATGCCTTGTTTTGTGCGCTTGATAAAAATGAGTTCAATCGTGTTTCGGTTTGTGAAACCATGTTTGATATTTGGCATACACTTGAAGTGACTCACGAAGGCATAAGTAGAGTGAAAGAGGCAAAAATCAATCTTTTGATACATTCTTTTGAACTTTTCTGAATGAAACCAAGCGAGACTATTAGCGACATGTACACCCGTTTCACGGATGTTGTCAATGGTCTAAAAGGACTCGACAAAAGTTTTTCGGATTTTGAGCTCGTAAATAAGATTCTAAGAACCCATCCTAAGAGTTGGGACCCTAAAGTTACTGCTATTCAAGAGGCTAAAGATTTAAACAACTTCCCTCTTGAAGAACTAATCGGGTCATTAATGACCTATGAAATGACTTGTAAGGCTCATGAAGAGCAAGAAGACATCCTTCCAAAGAACAGGAAGGATATGACACTTAGAACTTTAGATGACCACTTGAGAGAAAACTCAAGTGATAGGACTGTGACGATGACTTGGCATTTCTAACAAGGAAATTCAAAAAATTCATTAAGAGAAACAAGTTTAAAAATGACACAAAAAATAAATTTGAACCCAAAAAGGACCAAGTTATTTGCTACAAGTGTAAAAAGCCGGGACACTACAAAAGTGATTGTCCCCAAGCCAAGAAGAGAACATCAAAGAAGAAGGCGCTCAAAGCAACATGGGATGACTCAAGTGCATTCGAAGAAGAGGAGTCCAACATCGAGCAAGTTGCTCATTATGCCCTAATGGCCATTGGAGAGGAGGTAACAAATTTAATTGATGCAGATTTATCATTTAATGAATTATTAAATGCCTTTCATGACTTATTTGATGAATACAAAATAATTAGTAGAAAATATAAATTATTAAAAAAGGAGCATGATAGTCTTATTAGTAATTTTGATAAATTAAAAACTGAATATCATGATAGTTTAGCTCCATGTATAAAATACCATGATATAGAAACTCTCCAAAAAGAGAACTTGCTGCTTAAGGACACCTTGAAGAAATTCGAGGTTGGTAGCAAGTCTTTGAACATGATCCTTACAAATAAGGGTCACGTTCCCAAAAGAAGTGGAATCGGATTTGTGAGAAGTCCTCACCAAAATCCAACCACCTTCATAAAAGGCCATATCTTACATGTTCGGCACCAAAGCAAATACAACTTTTTAGCAAACATGGACATAAAACGTATCATTGTCCATTCAAGAAAATTAGCCCGAACAAACTGATTTGGGTTCCTAAAGGAACCATGATAAACTCTATGCAACATAATAAACAATGTAGATCAGTTTTTGAGGCACCCAAAAGTAAATGGGTACCTAAAAATTATCCTTTCTTGTAGAGACATACACCATCACAAGCTAGGAGCAAGAGATGGTACCTTGATAGTGGATGCTCAAGGCATATGACCGAAGATCCATCTCAATTCTCTAAGCTCACTAGCATAGACGAAGGCTATGTCACCTTCGGAGACAACAATAATGGTAAAATCATTGGCAAAGGAACCATAGGTAACAAATGCAACTTTATTATTAAAGATGTTTTGTTAGTTGATGGTTTAAAACATAACCTCTTGAGCATTAGTCAATTATGTGATAAAGGATATATCATCAAATTCGAATCTAATGCTTGCATCATTGAAAAACCACACAAAAACACATCTATGATTGCATTAAAATAGAATAACGTATACACCATTGACATCAATGATCTTTGCAGTGAAATGTGTTTCTCGGTTTTGAATGAGGATGCTTAGCTTTGACATTGGAGATTAGGTCATGCTAGCATGAAACTAATCACTTAAATATCATCCAAAGAACTTGTACGAGGAATTCCTCGTATCAAGTTTATCAAAGATAATGTGTGTGATACTTGTCAATTAGGAAAACAAATTAAGGATAGTTTTAAATCTAAGAATCAAATAAGCACCTCTATGCCCTTACAATTGATCCATATGGACTTGTTCGGACCAATCTCTACATCAAGCCTAGGAGGTAGAAAATACGCCTTCGTCATTGTAAATGACTATAGTAGATACACATGAACTTATTTCTTGAAACACAAAAATGAATGCTTTAGATATTTCACCAAGTTTTGTAAACTTGTTTAAAATGAAAAGGGTTTTATGATTTCATCAATTCGAAGTGATCACAGTGGTGATTTTCAAAACCGTGATTTTCAAGAATTTTGTGAATCTAATGGATACAACCACAACTTCTCTACTCCAAGAAATCCTCAACAAAATGGAGTAATAGAAAGAAAAAATAGAAATTCATAAGAAATGGCAAGAACCATGTTGAATGAACATAGCCAACCCAAATATTTTTGGGTCGAAGCCGTAAACACTGCATGCTATATTTTGAATAGAGTTCTAATAAGACCCTTACTCACCAAAACTCCCTATGAGTTGTGGAACAATAAAAAACCCAATGTTTCATATTTTAAAGTTTTTGAGTGTAAGTGTTTTATCTTGAATTAAAAAGATGCCTTAGGAAAATTTGATGCTAAATCTGATAAAGGAATTTTTCTTAGTTATTCTTCGGTTTCTAAAGCTTTTCGTATCTTCAATAAATGAACTTTAATTATAGAAGAATCCATTCATATTGTTTTCAATGAGATTTCCGAAATCAAGAAAAATGATTTTGATGATAATGTTAATTTCGATTCTTTGAATTTAAATGAAACCCCTTCTCTAACTAGCAACTTGGATGCATCCACTTCCGAAACATCTTTACCCAAGGATTAGAAGTATGTAGATGCTCATCCTAAGGAGCTAATCCTAGGAGACACATCTAAGGGGGTTCAAACACGTTCTTCTTTTAAAAATTTTTATGCCAACGCCGCTTTTCTCTCCCAAATTGAACCTAAATGTATTGACAAAGCCATGAAAGATGATTCATGGATTATCGCAATGCAAGATGAGTTAAATCAATTTGAGAGAAATGAGGTGTGGAAGCTTGTTCCTAAGCCAAATGACCATTTAGTTATTAGTACTAAATGGGTCTTTAGAAACAAGCAAGATGAATATGGTATCGTGGTTAGAAATAAGGCTAGATTAGTGGCCAAAGGTTTCAACCAAGAAGAAGGTATCGATTACGAAGAAACCTTTGCTCCTGTAGCTAGATTAGAAGCCATAAGGATGCTTCTTGCCTATGCTAGTAATAATAATTTTAAGTTGTTTCAAATGGATGTTAAAAGCGCTTTTCTTAATGGCTTTATTTCTGAAGAAGTTTATGTTGAACAACCTCCCGAATTTGAAAATAATAGCCTTCCTAATCATGTATTTAAATTAACTAAAGCTCTCTATGGTTTAAAACAAGCCCCAAGGGCTTGGTTTGAGAGACTTAGTTCTTTTCTTGTTGAAAATAATTTCATAAAAGGCAAGGTCGATACTGTTAGGATCGAGAGCACTAAGAGGGGGGGGGGGGTGAATTAGTGCAGCGGATATTTTTCAGCGATTAATAAACGAAAGCTGCGTTCGTTCGAAAAAGACTATTTTGATGCAAAAGCCGATTCTAAGATTACTTATGATTAAGTGCAGTTTACGTTTAAACACAGTTAGCGTCTAAACGCAGTTTGCGTCTAAATGCAGATTGCGTCTAAACTCAGATTGCGTCTAAGCGCAGTTTGCATCTTGGCGCAGATTGCGTCTAAGCGCAGATTGCGTCTAAACGCAGATTGCGTCTAAGCGCAGATTGCGTCTAAACACAGTTTGCGTCTAGGAGCAGTTTAAGCAGAATTATAAAAACAATGTGCTGCTGTTGTACAGCTCAAAAAGTAATCTGCAGAAAATAGATTTACGTCTAAACGCAGATTTACGTCTAGACGCAGATTTACGTCTATACGCAGATTTACGTCTTAAACGCAGATTTACTTCTAAACGCAGTTTTACGTCTAAACACAGTTTTACGTTTAAGCGTAGTTTTACGTCTAAACGCAGTTTACGTCTAAACGCAGTTTTACGTCTAAACGCAGTTTTACGTCTAAACGTAGTTTTACGTCTAAACGCAGTTTACGTCTAAACGCAGTTTTACGTCTAAACGTAGTTTTACGTTTAAAAGTAGTTTACGTCTAAAACACAGTTTTACGTCTAAGCAGAATCAAGACGTAGACGTAAACTACAAAGAAACTTGTTCGCAGAAATCAGTTTGCAGTTATAAACAAAATCAAGACGTAAACGTAAACTGCAAAGAAACTCGTTCGCAGAAATCAGTTTGCAGTTATAAACAGAATCAAGACATAAACGTAAACTGCACAGAATTCGTTCGTAAAAGCGTAGAGAGCAGTTTACAGTTTGTAAATGAAATTAAGACGTGAACGTAAACTGCACAGAACTCATTCGTAAAAGCGCAGAGAGCAGTAGCTATGTAGGAGGTTTGCAGTAATGATAAAGTGCTCAAAATAAACACAAACCAGAGATTTAGAGTGGTTCGGTCAGTCTTGACCTACTCCACTTTTGGCTTCCTCCACCGATGAGGTTACCGACGTCAACTAGAGGCCTTCCTTCAATAGGCGAAGGCCAACTACCCTCTTACAGATTCACTCCTTTTGACGGGCTTAGGAGACAACCCTTACAAATGTTTTCTCTCCTCTCTTTACAACTCAAACTTGAAGAACATAAGGAGGAGGAAAAACTAGCAGTTTTGAGCTCTAAGAACCACTGAAAAGATCAAGATTTCGGCTTGAGTTCTTGCTATCTCAGTGCTGAATGGGTGGGGTATTTATAGGCCCCAACCCAATTCAAATTTGGAGCTCAAAACGATCAAATCCCGGAATTCCGGGATCAGGCGGTTGCACCTCCTGACTGGAGAGGTTGCACCGCCTGGCAGAGCTCGAAGACTGAGCTCAAGCGGTGCCACCTCTCGACAGAGGCGGTTGCACCTCTCTGCCAGAGCTCGAAGACTGAGCTCAGGCGGTGCCACCTCTCTGTCAGGGAGGTTGCACCGCCCAGTCTTGCTCGAAGACTGAGCTCAGGCGGTGCCACCTCTCGGTTGGGGAGGTTGCACCGCCCAGTCTCGCTGGGAGGCTTAGCCCAGGCGGTGCCACCTCCTGGCCTGGGCGGTTGCACCTCCTGGCACTATTCCAGATCACTGGTTGGGCTCCAAACTTGGCCCAAACCAGTCCGAATTCGGGCCCAATTGGCCCAAGATTAAGTTAATGGGATCACCTCCCATTTTCCAACTTAATCAATGTGCTAACTACGATTAGATCTAAGACAATTTCTGTAGCTTTGCTTTGGTGCGTCAATCGCTTCTTCCGGCGAGTTTCCGGCGAACTTCCGTCGATCATCCGATGAACCCTCGGTGATGCTCCTGCGGACTTCCGGTAAACTCCTGGACTTTGCGACGATCCACTTGGCAAGTTCCGACGAGCTTCACTTGGCAAGCTTCTGGACTTCTCGGATCTGTTCTCGCAGAACCTCCGACGACCGTCCGAACTTCCGTTGAACTCTCGAACTCCCAATGTGATCATGAACTTGACTCCGGCGCAACTCCTGCTGCTTGTCTTTCTTTCATCGTAGTTAATCCTGCACACACAAAAACAAAAACTTCGATCGAGACAATTAATCCTAAGCAATTAATCAAGTTGTCCGGCATGTCATTGGTCCCTCGACGCTTCGTCCGATTCTTCGGCGCATCGTCCTTTCCTGCAGCCTATTGCCCAATCGGCCAGTTGACTCCACAACTCCGATATCCTTGGCACAATACCCGCTCTTCTTGGCCCGATGCCCGAGTCCACAGCCCGAAGCCTTCTGTCGATACGTCGACCGATCTACCGGCCCGACGTCCAATCTTCTGACATGTTCCTCCGGCACAACATGATGTTCTTGCTTTAATTGTCTCATCCTGATCGAAGCACCCTGCGTCACTCAAAACGCAGATTAAATCATAAACATATATCAAGTAGTTTCATCATCAAAATACGAGATTCAACAATCTCCCCCTTTTTGATGATGACAACCACTTGATGACGGAGTTAAACCTAACTCCCGGAGTTTAAACAAACTCCCCCTATCAATATACCTTATTGATAGAAACTCTTAGATTCAAAAATCTAAGCAACATGTCATCATAAACGGAGTTAACCTTAACTCCCAGAGTTTAAACAAACTCCCCCTATCAATATGCCATATTGATAGAACCTTGAATTCAAACTGAATTCAAGTCATTGCAATATTCATCATGAATACTTGCAACACGTCAACATGAACATATGCATAAACTTATGCATCACATGTCATGTCATCAACATACTTTCATCAACATACTTCTCCCCCTTTGTCATCAACAAAAAGGAGAAGTATCACAATCAAGTGTTTGTGATATTGGTTCAACTTATTGCATGAAAAACATATTATCAAGTTTTATCATCATGCAATTTTGCTAGAAAATATAGCAAGTTTTGAATCATGCTTAGAATATTCGAGCTATCAAGTTTTAGATATGCAAGTTTTATAGCATACAAGATAGCACTTGGTATGAAAATTAGAGATGTTCAAGATAGCAAGTTCTACATCATGCAAGCTAGCAAATTAGAGATGTTCAAGAAGGCAACTCTTGCTTCTTGAAATATGAAAATTTTGTCCACTTTGCTAGATGCGCAAGTTAGCATGTTTTGCTTCTTGAGATAGGCAAGATAGCACATATGCTTCTTTTGAGATAGCAACTTTTCGCTTCTCTTTAGACTACAAGCTAGCAATTTTTACGATATACAAGTTTCGCAATATACAAGCTAGCAAAAACTTCGAAAGCAAATGCAAGATAACTTTCTTGTGTAGGCTCATGATTATTGCTTCCTATTGTAATGTGCAGGTTGCAAGTCTTGCTTCTTGAGATATTCAAGATAGTGATTTTCAAGAAGACAATTTTTGCTTCTTGAAATAAGCAAGTTAGCAATCAAGTTTTTGCATCTTCTTGACTTGTGCAAGCTAGCTATCTCCCCCTTTGTCATTGTAAAAAAGAAAGGAAGAATACAATTTTGTAGTTCTTTTTCCTTTTACAACGATTTCAAGATCATGACAAAGGATGAATAATCAAGTTATGAATGTCAAGATAATTTTTCATCATGAATATTTTATCATTGCATTATCATAAGTTGAAGTATTACATGCATAATATCATATCATCATTCATAATTACATTAATGTTTCAATATAGCAATTTCTTCTCAAAATGTGTAACTTAGCACTCATCATGATTTACATCATTTGCAATACATCACATCATAATTAGAAAGCACAAGTATTGCATGCATAATTGCAAATCATAAATGTTTCATATCATGATGGTATCAATTTTGTCAAATTATATCCTACCATGCATGATTAATAACTCCTCATTTGTATTTCATGCATTATTTCATTTCATCTCATAAGGAATATCAAGAAAAGTTATTGGATGAGGAGATAAATATTTTATGAATACACGGAATTGTATAAAAATCATATCATAAGTGTTTCGTGTATTCATATTATCACATGAAGCATATTATCATCTTTGAGATTCATAACATGAATAACGTTATTACTATTTCATCAAAATCAATTTCGAGATTCACACAATATTATGAAATCATTAATCTCGATAAGATGGGAAAAGCATTTTTTTTTTAAGTGATTCTTTTAACACATCATAAAAAACTCATTCATAATTCAAGTGATTTACAAGATATCATAAATGAATTTATCACTTGTATTTTATCAAAATCGAGAACTCTAGAGATAGAAAATGATTGAAGCATTAATGCATGATTCATATTTAAAGTGTATCTTATGTCGTAAATACGAATCAAGCTTTTGTCAAATCTGAAATCATCCTCAAAATTACGTTCAATAAATTCATGTATGACAAGCATAGATTTATTGAAAAATCAATAAGATAGAGGATTACATTTCAAGTGTTCATCAATTGTAGCATTTCATCATAAGGTAAGATATCAATGCGTAAAACTGTGAAGCAAGATTTTGTTTGATATCTTGATACAGGGCATGATGTACATATTTCAAATATTTTAGCAAGTGTAGCATTGCATTACATGGTAAGATATCAGCTCGTATGATGCAAATTTTTGTTTGATATCTTGAACAGGGCATATAGCAATGATAGCAATCATATATTTCTTGGTGATGCAAGCATGGGATAATCATAGCATAGTGTTTATAGCATCAATTCATATATTTCTCCCCTTTTTTTTAAGTGTTTCATCTTAAGTGATCAATTTCATGTTAGCATGCCTTTTCATTTATGTCAAATGAAAACATGCATCAACGTTTAGGATCATGAAATGAATTTCATCATAAAACCATCAATCACAAAAATCATCATGCATAACTTTAAAATCTCAAATCTTTATTCTTATGTCAAAATCATACATCATATTTAACAAACAAAGACAATGAAAAATATCAAGCCTTCCAGACAAAAGCCATGTATCGTCATTGAAAAGCAATATGAAAATCATCAAAATATACATTCTTGCTTCTCAAGCACATAAATAAGATTTAATCTCACTAGGTGTACAATCATTAGATTTCTATCTTGCATTAACATAAGACATGCAATTTTCATTATCATTTTCAAAATTACAAGCATGATCATATTTTTGCATTTTCATTATTAAATTATTAAAAATGTAATTTTCAAGAAAATTTAAAGAAAAAGAAAAATGCATCATGAAAAACATCATGTAATTTCGAAGTAAATTAAAGGCATTTTGATTACCTCAGCGTCGAAAGGCGTAAAGGCGTAGTTTGCCACCTCGCCTTTGTTGATTTTCTCCTCGTCTTCAGAGGAGCTCGATTCATCGCAATTTTTGTTCTTTTTACTTTTTAATTTTTGTTTCATTTGTAGTTTAAGTTCACCGTCACTTGAGCTTATGCTCGAGTGGTCTTCAAATGTTCTATGTCCCAAATCCTTCCTGTTTTTTGGAAGGTAGTTCTCAAGTTCTTCACGTGCATTGCACGTCATTTCATATGTGATCAATGAACCAATTAGTTCTTCAAGTGGAAATTGGTTCAAGTTTTTCGATTCTTGAATAGCAGTTACTTTTGAATCCCAAGTTTTAGAAAGTGAGCGCAAAACTTTGTTAACGAGTTCAAAATTCGAAAAGCTTTTACCAAGTGATTTTAAACCATTGACGACATCCGTAAAACGGGTGTACATGTCAACAACAGTTTCGCTTGGTTTCATATGAAAAAGCTCAAAATCATGCAGTAAAATATTAACTTTCGAGTCTTTGACTCTACTAGTTCCCTCGTGCGTGATTTCAAGAGTGCGCCAAATATTGAAAGCCGTTTCGCACAAAGAAACCCGATTGAACTCATTTTTGTCCAAAGCGCAAAATAAGGCATTCATAGCCTTTGCGTTTAAAGAAAAATACTTCTTCTCCAAATCCGACCATTCGTTCATCGGTTTGGAGGGAAGTTGAAAACCGTTTTCAACAATATTCCATAAATCCAGATTCAGAGAAATCAAGAAAACTCTCATTCGAGTTTTCCAATAAGTGAAGTCCAATCCGTTAAAGAACGGTGGACGAACAACCGATAAGCCCTCTTGAAGAGCCATTTCTCTCGGGTGTAAATCCGAAATGAGAAATACCCAGCTCTGATACCAATTGTTAGGATCGAGAGCACTAAGAGGGGGGGGGGGGTGAATTAGTGCAGCGGATATTTTTCAGCGATTAATAAACGAAAGCTGCGTTCGTTCGATAAAAACTATTTTGATGCAAAAGCCGATTCTAAGATTACTTATGATTAAGTGCAGTTTACGTTTAAACACAGTTAGCGTCTAAACGCAGTTTGCGTCTAAATGCAGATTGCGTCTAAACTCAGATTGCGTCTAAGCGCAGTTTGCGTCTTGGCGCAGATTGCGTCTAAGCGCAGATTGCGTCTAAACGTAGATTGCGTCTAAGCGCAGATTGCGTCTAAACACAGTTTGCGTCTAGGAGCAGTTTAAGCAGAAGTATAAAGACAATGTGCTGCTGTTGTACAGCTCAAAAAGTAATCTGCAGAAAACAGATTTACGTCTAAACGCAGATTTACGTCTAGACGCAGATTTACGTCTAAACGCAGATTTACGTCTTAAACGCAGATTTACGTCTAAACGCAGTTTTACGTCTAAACACAGTTTTACGTTTAAGCGTAGTTTTACGTCTAAACGCAGTTTACGTCTAAACGCAGTTTTACGTCTAAACGTAGTTTTACGTCTAAACGCAGTTTTACGTCTAAACATAGTTTTACGTCTAAACGCAGTTTACGTCTAAACGCAGTTTTACGTCTAAACGTAGTTTTACGTTTAAAAGTAGTTTACGTCTAAAACACAGTTTTACGTCTAAGCAGAATCAAGACGTAGACGTAAACTGCAAAGAAACTTGTTCGCAGAAATCAGTTTGTAGTTATAAACAGAATCAAGACGTAAACGTAAACTGCAAAGAAACTCGTTCGCAGAAATCAGTTTGCAGTTATAAACAGAATCAAGACGTAAACGTAAACTGCACAGAATTCGTTCGTAAAAGCGTAGAGAGCAGTTTGCAGTTTGTAAATGAAATTAAGACGTGAACGTAAACTGCACAGAACTCATTCGTAAAAGCGCAGAGAGCAGTAGCTATGTAGGAGGTTTGCAGTAATGATAAAGTGCTCAAAATAAATGCAAACCAGAGATTTAGAGTGGTTCGGTCAGTCTTGACCTACTCCACTTTTGGCTTCCTCCACCGATGAGGTTACCGACATCAACTAGAGGCCTTCCTTCAATAGGCGAAGGCCAACTACCCTCTTACAGATTCACTCCTTTTGACGGGCTTAGGAGACAACCCTTACAAATGTTTTCTCTCCTCTCTTTACAACTCAAACTTGAAGAACAGAAGGAGGAGGAAAAACTAGCAGTTTTGAGCTCTAAGAACCACTGAAAAGATCAAGATTTCGGCTTGAGTTCTTGCTATCTCAGTGCTGAATGGGTGGGGTATTTATAGGCCCCAACCCAATTCAAATTTGGAGCTCAAAACGATCAAATCCCGGAATTCCGGGATCAGGCGGTTGCACCTCCTGACTGGAGAGGTTGCACCGCCTGGCAGAGCTCGAAGACTGAGCTCAGGCGGTGCCACCTCTCGACAGAGGCGGTTGCACCTCTCTGCCAGAGCTCGAAGACTGAGCTCAGGCGGTGCCACCTCTCTGTCAGGGAGGTTGCACCGCCCAGTCTTGCTCGAAGACTGAGCTCAGGCGGTGCCACCTCTCGGCTGGGGAGGTTGCACCGCCCAGTCTCGCTGGGAGGCTTAGCCCAGGCGGTGCCACCTCCTGGCCTGGGCGGTTGCACCTCCTGGCACTATTCCAGATCACTGGTTGGGCTCCAAACTTGGCCCAAACCAGTCCGAATTCGGGCCCAATTGGCCCAAGATTAAGTTAATGGGATCACCTCCCATTTTCCAACTTAATCAACGTGCTAACTACGATTAGATCTAAGACAATTTCTGTAGCTTTGCTTCAGTGCGTCAATCGCTTCTTCCGGCGAGTTTCCGGCGAACTTCCGTCGATCATCCGATGAACCCTCGGTGATGCTCCTGCGGACTTCCGGTAAACTCCTGGACTTTGCGACGATCCACTTGGCAAGTTCTGACGAGCTTCGCTTGGCAAGCTTCTGGACTTCTCGGATCTGTTCTCGCAGAACCTCCGACGACCGTCCGAACTTCCGTTGAACTCTCGAACTCCCAATGTGATCATGAACTTGACTCCGGCGCAACTCCTGCTGCTTGTCTTTCTTTCATCGTAGTTAATCCTTCACACACAAAAACAAAAACTTCGATCGAGACAATTAATCCTAAGCAATTAATCAAGTTGTCCGGCATGTCATTGGTCCCTCGACGCTTCGTCCGATTCTTCGGCGCATCGTCCTTTCCTGCAGCCTATTGCCCAATCGGCCAGTTGACACCTCAACTCCGATATCCTTGGCACAATACCCGCTCTTCTTGGCCCGATGCCCGAGTCCACAGCCCGAAGCCTTCTGTCGATACGTCGACCGATCCACCGGCCCGACGTCCAATCTTCTGACATGTTCCTCCGGCACAACTTGATGTTCTTGCTTTAATTGTCTCATCCTGATCGAAGCACCCTGCGTCACTCAAAACGCAGATTAAATCATAAACATATATCAAGTAGTTTCATCATCAAAATACGAGATTCAACAGATACTACATTGTTTATCAAGAATTTTAAAAATAATTTTCTTATTGTTCAGATTTATGTTGATGATATTATCTTCGGTTCTACAAATGAATATCTTTGTGAATCTTTTGCTAAAACCATGAGTCTCGAATTTGAAATGAGTTTGATGGGAGAATTAACCTTTTTCTTAGGCTTACAAATTAAGTAACTAAGCAATGGCATCTTCATTAGTCAAACTAAATATACTTTAGATCTACTGAAAAGATTTAATATGGATAGCTCAAAAGCTATTAACACTCCTATGAGCACCTCCACTAAGTTAGAAGTTGATGAAAGTGGAGAAAGCTTCGATCAAAAAACTAATAAGGGTATGATAGGAAGTTTACTTTACCTCACTGCGACTAGACCAGATATTATGTTCAGTGTAGGACTTTGTGCTATGTTTCAATCGAACCCTAAGATATCTCATCTCAAAGCAGTTAAAAGAATACTTAGATATCTTAAAGGTACCACAAATCTAGGATTATGGTATCCAAAAATCAAGAATTTTGAGTTATTTGCTTATGCTGATGCGGATTTTGCTGGGTGTAGACTAGATAGAAAAAGCACATTAGGAACATGTCAATTTTTGGGACATTCCTTTGTTTCCTAATCATCTAAGAAACAAAACTCGGTTGCACTATCAACAACCGAAGCTGAGTATATTGCAGCTAGTGCATGCTGTGCACAAGTTGTGTAGATGAAAAACACCTTAGAAGATTATAAAGTCCATCTTAAAAATATTCCCATTAAATGTGATAACACAAGTGCAATATGTTTAACAAAGAATCCCATTCAACACTCAAGAACAAAACATATTGATATTAGATATTACTTTATATGATATCATGTCACTAATCATGATGTAATCATAGAGTTCATTGATACTAAGCATCAACTAGCTGATATTTTTACAAAACCTCTGAGTGAAGAACAATTTGATTTAATTAGAAGAGAATTAAGAATGTTAATGTGTCCGAATATATGAACTTGTTAAGATTATTTTTCAGACTTTCTTGGTTTAATGATCAAATCACTTAATTGCCATGATGAATTTACACAATTACATTCCTTAATTACATGTTGGAAATTATGTGTTTTGGATACAAAAATTTTCATGATAATAAGTGTGTTTTATCTTCATGATTGAATTTGAAAATCTATAGCAAAACCTCATCCGAATGCATGAAAGTGTTAAATTTCATTTTCGGATCTTATTGATCCTAACAATCGGATTTTCTCGATACATTATTCTCTTCCGGACTTAATAAACATATATCATATCGAGTTTGATTCATATTATTCATTTTTGACATATGGAATCAACTAGCAAATGCATCTCTCATAGACTTATCATGTGAAAAATATCTTTCGAGAAATGGATTTGATGATTCCTTCTTATATCTTTTGAGAAATAATTTTACGTGCAAGGATTTGATTCACACATATATCTTGATCCTTGTAAAAATGAAGCGTGCTTTAATATCTTATCAATTTTAACTTCATTCAAGTAAGCTCACAAATGACTTTCCTCCTTCATGCAAAAAGTTAATAACAAATAAAGAGGAAGAAGTAATGAAAGTTATCTCTGTGTCATGTTTTCCTTGAGATGTTTGTATAATTGGTATCCTATCACTCATTGTTGAAAAATGACATAAACCTAGTTAAAATTTGTTTATATCGTTCTCTTTTTTGTTAATAACAAAGGGGGAGAAATATATGAATTGATACTATAAGTGCCATATTTGAATAAGAAATATATGAATTGATGCTATGAGTGTCATATTTGAATTTAATGCTATATGAATTGATGCTATGATTGCCATGTTTGCATTTTGCCATATTTGCACTATGTTATTGCCATATTTGCACTATATTAAGATATCTAGAGCTTACATCGTAATTCTACAAATTGATATCTTGTCATATGATGAAATGATATGATTGCTAAACACTTGAAATGTTTGTATTATGTTAAGATATCAAGAACTTACATCGCTGTTTTACATGTTAATATCTTACCATATGATGAATTTCTACGATTGCTAAGGTTAAACAATCTTAACTTATTAATATGTCTCTTGAATTCAAAGGCTTTGAATTCAAGAATGACTTATCTCAAGTATGGCATACAGATAGGGGGAGTTAAGATTAACTCCATTATCAATTGATTGTCATCATCAAAAAGGGGGAGATTGTTGAATCTCGGAATTTGATGATGAAGTCAATTATTATTTGTTATCTAATCCATATGTTGAGATAAGTGTGCAGGATTAACTATGATGGAAGTAAGACATGTAGCAGGAGTTGCGCCGGAATCAAGACCATGATCACGTTGGAGGTTCGAGAGTTCGACGGAAGTCCGAACGGTCGTCGGAGGTTCTAAGGGAACAAATCTAAGAAGTCCAGGAGTTTGCCAAAGAAGCTCGTCGGAACTCGCCAAGTGGATCATCGCAAGTCCAGGAGTTTGCTGGAAGTCCGCCGGAGCATCGTCGAGGGTTCATCGGATGTTCGCCGGAAGCTCGCCGGAAGAAGCGATTGACGCACCGGAGCAAGTTGCAGTAAATGTCTTAAAGAAATATCATAGTTAGCATGTAAATTAAGCTAGGAATGGGAGGTGATCCCATTAACTTAATCTGAGGGCAATTGGGCCCTTGACAGACTCAAATTGGGCTGAATGGATCAGCCCATTCGGACCCAGATTTCCTGGCCGACGGTGGCACCGCTTGGGTCCGTAAGTCATATTTCTTCCGACGAGCTTCCAACGATCTCTTGGCAATGTTCCAATAGACTCCCGGCAAGCTCCTGGACTTCATGACGATCTTCTTGGTGAGTTCCGATGAGCTTCTCTAGCAAGCTCCGAGACTTCTCGGCTGGTTCCGACAAAACTTCCGACGAATGTCCGGACTTCCAACGAACTCTCGAACTCCCAACGAAATCGCATCCTTGACTTCGAGACTTCATTTTGCTTTATGTCTTGTTATCGTAGTTAATCCTGCACATGTAAAACACACTTTGATCTAGACAATTAATACTAAGCATTAATCATGTTATCGGGCATGTCATTGGTCCCTCGACGCTTCGTCCGATTCTTCGACGCATCATCCTTTCTTGCGGCCTATTGCCCAATTGGCCAGTTGACTCCATAACTCTGATATCCTTGGCACAATATCCACTTTTCTTGGCCTGATACTCAAATCCATGGCCCGAAGCCTTCTGTCGATACGTCGATCGATCCTCCGGCCCGACGTCAAATCTTCTGACATGTTTTCCTCTGGCCCAACATGATTCTTCCTGCTTTAATTGTCTCATCCTGATCGAAGCATCCTGCGTCACTCAAAACGTAGATCAAATCATAAACACTTATCAATTAGTTTCATCATCAAAATCCGAGATTCAATAATCTCCCCCTTTTTTATGATGATAACCAATTGATGACAAAGTTTAAACAAACTCCCCCTATCAATATGCCATATTGATAGAACCTTGAATTCAAGCTGAATTCAAGTCATTGCAAATTTCATCATGAATATTTGTAACACTTCATCATGCATAACATGATCATACTTCTCCCCCTTTGTCATCAACAAAAAGGAGAAGTGTACCTTTTATGTGTTTAAGGTATCTAATGTCAAACATTGCATTTATCGTCATGCAATATGGAAGCTAGAAAATTTTGCAAGTGTTACATCATGCAAGCTATCAAGTTTTAGATATGCAAGGTAGTAAGATTGCATGTTCTACAACATAAAAGCTAGCAAAATTTCAAAAGCAAATGCAAGATAGCTTTCCTGTTGAAGTGTGTAAGCTAGCAATTCTTGCTTCCTTTTGCAATGTGCAAGTTGCAAGTTTTGCTTCTTGAGATAGGCAAGATAACAAGCTCTTTTTGAGAAGTGTCATTTTTGCTTCCTTTGCAAAGTGCAAGCTAGCAAAATTTTACATTATTTTATAACATACCAAGCAATCAAGTTTTTCTCGTTACAATTTATGAGCTAACAAATTTTACAAATATGAAAGTTGACAAGATTTGTGCATCTTTTTGACTTGTGCAAGCTAGTTAGCAAGCAAGCTATCTCCCCTTTGTCATTATAAAAAAGAAGGGAATATAATTTTGTATCTCTTTTTCCCTTTACATCAATTTCTAAACCATGACAAAGGTAAATAGCATAAATGAAAATTCAAGTCATGAGTGTAAAAACATTTTTTTTTATCATGAATATTTCATCATTGCATGTATCATTATCATAGGTTGCATGCATAATACCAAATCATCATTTATAATTATATCAATATTCCAATCATTATTTCAATCTACACATCATGAGAACAATAAATTTGCACTATAAACAATCTCATGTTTTATCATTCAAGCTAGCATATATTTTTGTTCTCTTTTGCAATGTGCAAGCTAACAATTTTCTTTTTCTTTTATAACAATGATTCAATCATATCATGTGATAAACAAACCATAATTATAAAATAGTATTGAATCATAAGAGAAAAAAAATCAATTTATGCATAAAATGTTCCAATCATCAAAGTACATTTTCTCAAATTGTGGGTATCGAAAAATCAAGAGAAAACAACTTATGATTCATTTTGAAAAATATTCTCTTTGATAAACCGAGAGAATCATGATGAACAATCTTGATTTACATAAAGTTTTAAAAACATAATTATCAAGATCATTAATACTAAAAGACCATGAACCATTCCGACAAATCTCCTTTTAAATAGAAAACAATCTTGATTCATTCAATAGAAAATTCAAATTATAATTATGAGAAATCAAGATAAAGCTCATTCAAATTCAAATCGTCAAATCAAAATCATTTTCAAGATATTCACAAAATTCATAACATAAATAGATTCACTATTTTAATTCCAATGATAATATATTTTCCTTTTTATGTGTTTCATGTTAAGTGATTGATTTCATATAAGCATGCTCAAGTTTTTCTATGAAAACCATGCATCATAGTTTTAAAAAAAAAGAGCAAATATCATCATGAAAATCATCAAGATCGAATCATCATTTCTTCAAATCATCATTCTTAATTAAATATAAAATCGTCAAGCATGATACTTACATTATTTCATATAAGCATACCTTTTTATGTTAAATAAAAACATGCATCATTTTTAAAATCGAAAAAGCCACTTTCATTATATTAAAAATTGATAATCCATAAATCACAAGAATCATCATACATAATTTTCAAAAATAAATTTATTAGGCATGATATCATCAAACATAATTTCATAAGGCATTTTTAATCAAAATCATTTTGTTTATCATAAACATGTAATTTTCATGATTATTTTCAAAGTTACTAGAATGATAAGCATGATTCCTAATTTTTTACATTTTGTTTATTAAACATGCAATTTTCAAGAAAATTAATTCTAAACTAAATTAAAAATAACTTATGAAAAGTATTATGTAATTTCAAAGTAAACTAAGGGCATTTTGATTACCTTATCGTCGAAAGCCATTAAGGCATAGTTTGCCACCTTGGCTTTGTTGATTTTCTCCTCGTCTTCGGATGAGCTTGATTCATCCCAAAGAGCTTCCTTTTTCTTGCGTTTATAGCAAGTAGTTACATTTTTTTATTTTTGTTCTTTAACTCTTGTTTCATGAACCTTTTAAATTTAATAGTGAGGAGTTCATCTTCACCATCACTTGAGCTTATGCTCGAGTGGTCTCTAATTGTTCTAAGTTCAAAATCCTTCCTATTCTTTGGAAGGTGGTTCTCATGTTCGTTAAGTGCCACATTAGTCATTTCGTAGGTCATTAAAGACTCGATAAGTTCTTCGATCAAAAAATTATTCAAGTTTTTTTATTCTTGAATAGTCGTTACTTTCGAATTCCAATTTTTAGAAAGAGATCTTAAAATCTTGTTAACGAGTTCAAAATTCGAAAAGCTTTTGCCAAGAGCTTTTAAACCATTGACGACATCCGTAAAACGGGTGTACATGTCAACAACAGTTTCGCTTGGTTTCATATGAAAAAGTTTAAAATCATGCATCAAAATATTAACTTTAGAATCCTTAACCTTACTTGTGCCTTCATGTGTGATTTCAAGAGTGTGCCATATATCGAAAGTCGTTTCGCATAAAGAAACCGATTGAATTCATTTTTATATAAGGTGCAAAATAGAGCATTCATAGCTCTAGTATTTAAAGAAAATATCTTCTTCTCCAAATCATTCCAATCATTCATTGGAAGAGAAGACCTTTGAAATATGTTTTCGATCATATTTTATAAATTTAAATCAATAGAAAGCAAGAAAACTCTCATTCGAATTTTCTAATAAGAGTAGTCCTTCCCATTAAAAAAGGGAGGATGAATGAGAGAAAGTCCATTTTGAAAGCCGAAAAGAGCCATTTCTCTTGGGTGTTAAACCAAATGAGAAATAACAAGACTCTGATACCAATTGTTAGGAAAGGGGTCGACACTAAGAGGGAGGGTGAATTAGTGCAGCGGTAAAATCACGTCAGTTACGAAAATTTCTTTGTACGTTGAAAACCGATTTCGGAAACTTAACTTGAAAGCATATTCGTAAAAGTATTGAAGGCAGTTTGCAGTTAATATAAATTGCAAGAAGAAAATGCAAACCAGATTTTATAGTGGTTTGGTCGTCGTGACCTACATCCACTCTGCCGATTCCTCTTCCGTCAAGGCCACCGGCATCCACTATCGGTCTTCCTTCAATAGGCGAAGACCAACCACCTTTTACAACTCGATTCTCCTTTTACCAGGTTTAGGAGATAACCCTTACACCCCCACTCACTCCTCTCTCAAACTATTCTAACACTTAGAACTTTGATAGGAGCTCACACAAGATTGCAGTAGCGTTTCTATCCTTTTTTACTCTCAATTCTTGTGTAACTTAACCATGGATGAGAGGGGTATTTATAGGCCTCAAGTTGATTCAAACTTGGAGCCTAAAAACATCTCATCCCGGGTTTCATAGGTCTAGGCGGTACCATCGCCTATACTGGGCAATACCACCTCCAGTGTAAGTTTGACACTAACACTGCACTAGGCAGTACCACCACCCAGTCTGGCGGTACCATCACTTGGGAGGCTGTGTTGGGTGGTACCACCGCCTAAACTGGCGATACCACCGCCTGTAGCCTTTCAGGGGCTGTGTCTGGGTGGTACCACCGCCCAGACCGACGGTACCACCGCCTGACATAGTCTCGGAGATTGTGCCATGATGGTGTCACCTCTTGGGACATTGTTTGGGCCTCTCATTGGGCCCAACACAGTCCTTACATGGGCCCAACTAGCCCCTATTTGGGTTGGCCCAAATCCAAACCCAATTACGTGCTAACTACAATTCCTAAGACATATTCTAAGCTAAACAAGTTCGTAAGTCTAGTTTCTTCCGGCGATCTTCTAGCGAACTTCTGATGATCTCTCGGCAATGTTCCAAGGGACTCCCGGCAAGCTCCTAGACTTCACGATGATCTTCTTGGCGAGTTCCAACGAGCTTCTCTAGCAAGCTCTGAGACTTCTCGGCTAATTCCGACAAAACTTCTAACGAATGTCCGGACTTCCAACGAACTCTTAAACTCCTAACGAAATCGTGCCCTTGATTCCGGGACTTAATTTTGCTTTATGCCTTGCTATCACAGTTAATCCTGCACATATAAAACACACTTCAATCTAGACAATTAATACTAAGCATTAATC
This sequence comes from Musa acuminata AAA Group, assembly GCF_036884655.1. Classification (NCBI taxonomy): domain Eukaryota; kingdom Viridiplantae; phylum Streptophyta; class Magnoliopsida; order Zingiberales; family Musaceae; genus Musa; species Musa acuminata. Next base: position 13,124,146 of record NC_088330.1, read on the forward strand.
ATGTTGTCGGGCATGTCATTGGTCCCTCGACGCTTCATCCGATTCTTCGGCGCATCGTCTTCTCTTCCGGCCTATTGACCAATCGGCCAATTGACTTCGCAACTCCGATATCCTTGGCACAATATCCACTATTCTTGGCCCGATGCCCGAATCCATGGCCCGAAGCCTTCTGTCGATACGTCGACCGATCCTCCGGCCCGACGTTCAATCTTCTGACATGTTTTCCTTCGGCCCAACATGATTCTTCCTGCTTTAATTGTCTCATTTTGATCGAAGCATCCTACATCACTCAAAACGCAGATCAAATCATAAACACTTATCAATTGGTTTCATCATCAAAATCCGAGATTCAATAGATTTAATTTTGGTATCATGCATGAAGCAATGATGAATTGTAATATTTTGAAATTGTGCATGTTACATTTTGATAATTTGAAACTATAATGATGCACAATGTATGAAATTTTAATATGATATATTGCATTTGATTACGAAATTATTTCACTTGAATTCAAGGGTTATGATTCCTTTTGAGTACAAGTTTGCATTATCTTAATATGACATATTGATAAGGGGAGTTAAGGGTAACTCCGTCATCAATTGGTTATCATCATCAAAAAAGGAGAGATTGTTGAATCTCAAATTTTGATAATGAAATCAATTAATGAATTAATAATCTAATCTGAAAAATGATGTAGGACTAACTACGATCGTGAAAATACAAAACAATTAAAGAAGAATCGAATGTTGGGCCGGAGTCAAAGATCAGACATCGGGCCAGAAGAATCCGGGGATATGCCAAAGGTTCGAACGATACATCAAAAGCTCATCGAGAGTTCGTCGGGAGTTCGCCGAAAGCTCGTCGAAGATCACTGGAAGTTTCGTCGGGATTTCGGATGAACAATTGACATGTCGGACAACTAGGATTGCTTGCATTATAATTGTTTGACCTTAATTATTGTAGTTAGGTGTTAATTTGAGTTAGTTTGGGGAGTAATCCTACTAACTCAATTAGTGGCCAACTAGGCCCGAATTAGAGCTGAATTGGGCCTATTATTTAGCTCATTCGGTGATCCTTAGTTGGCCCAAGTGGTGGCACCGTTTGAGGCTCGGCCTCCCAAACATTATCGCCCAGACTAGCGGTGGTACCACCCGGTGGTTAATGCTACTAGACGATGGTACTACTAGAGCCCAATCTCCAAGGCTCTGTCAAATGATCATACGTCCTAGATTGGGCAGTGGTACCACCCAGTGTCAATCTGTAGGCGGTAGTACTGCTAGTACCCCAGATCTAAATGAGAAAACGTTGTTGTGATTCCTTGAGAGTTCCACTCCTCTTCCCTAAGTGTAAATTCTGTTTAAGGGAACGCTAAGAGAACTGTAAATGTTATCTCCTAAACTTGTGAAAAGAAGAATAGAGTAGCAAGAGTATAATTTGATCTTTACCTGTTGAAAGAAGATTAATAGTGGAAGCCGATGACCTCAACGGAGGAGGAATCAGGAGTGGATGTAGGTCACGATGATCGAACCACTATAAAATTGGTGTCCCTTCTCTTCTTTGCCTTTTTTTTCCCCTTTATATTGCTTGCTGATTTGGCTGCTCAATCCAATTCACACTTTCTCTAAGTTCAAACGTATTTTCGACTCCCCTCTTAGTGTCAATTTCGGTCCTAACAACTAATATATGCATCAGAAAATATCTACTGACCTCGGTCTTCATACCGATGACACTTTAAAAGCTCGATATTTTTACCTCAAAAATACCTCGGATAATCCAGTTTGGATCATGTAAACGTCAACAGCAATTGTCCCCTAACAATTAGCATACGGGTCGTTTTACATCGCCAAGAAACGGATACTTTTGAACAGTGCTCGGATGGCAATCGATCTTCGATCTTATATAGCTATGGCAACCACTGGAACAATGCGAGCAGCAAACTTAGCATGGCGGAGTTTGCAAGCGGACAATTCTATCGCAACGTTTGATTGGCGTACATATGTTCTCTGATGCGATAAATGTACATCAACCATCCCGTGAGTGAAGAAGCCCTACCAATTTTTGGCTGACACCGGCGAACTGGCGAAGCTCAAGTGATAAGCAGAGACTGAAATGACCCCGCAATACGACGAGTGCGGAGTGCCAACGGGCAGAGAACATGATAGACACACAGAGTCGAACGATAATAAATTTAATATCAGGGAGGAATCCACGAAGAAAACTATCGTGATCATCCCTGTTCACACCCAACAAGGTCTTTCTTGACACTCATTTTATCTCCCACACAAAACTAAATATTTAGCACTATAAACTGCTGAGCATGCAACAATAAAAAATCCTTTATGTTTTGAACACTTTCCTCTCAAATTAGTGGAAAAAAATGAAAATGGAACCATAGGGAAGAACAAAAATGAAATTTTCACTCCACGATCCTTCAGTTATCAGTTCTTTCTGGGAAACAGCAGCAGCAGCACGGCTATGCAGCTTCACCGTCCGTGGAAGCAACAGCAGGTAGCTTGCTCTTAGGTTCCATCTTCTTCACCTCCTCGCTTGCATAGATGAATATCTTCCTTGCTAGCTTGCAGAACACCCTGCCAAGTTGTGTTTGGGACCAATTTAGTTCATCAGGCAGTCAATGTGCCTCGGTATCTATAGAAGTGAAAGGGCTCTTGGATGCTTACGGCCATGGGTAGTCACCTACGAGCATCATAACTCCATCATCATCGTTAAAGACCACCTCCCATTTATTGTGACAGCGAAGCTCTCCTTTGATCTCAAACATCTGTTCTAGCTCAAGCATCAACTCGTCGTAACCTTCCAAGTTTGCCAGGTCCACAGCTCGGCCAACTCCAATTCCTTGCATGTGAACCTTGTAATTGCCCAAGTGTTAATCAAAATCCTTCATGAACAGTAATAGCATATTTAAGAGCTACATGTTACCTTGATGCAGCTTCTGGTAGAACTATTCTGCTTCCTCTGGATCTCCTTTGGAGACACTTGTAGCACTTGCTTTACCTCTTTTGAAGCTTTTGATAGTCCAGATTGCCCATCTATATCCTCGACCAAGGGAGTCGCAGGAACAGGATCCTCAATTGTGGCATTCGATTGGCTCACTACTTCAACCGATAACTTCATGGTGGAAGATATGTCATTTGAAGGACAGACCAAGTCGATCCCAAACAACCTGTATCCGCTGCCACTCTTCGGCTTCTTCTGATTCTCCATCTTGCATTCCAATTCTAATGAGGGATCTTCAGTTACAGGATTGGAGGCAGGCAGCCATGAAGTGAGGGTGGTCTTTGTGTCACAAGCAACAGTGCCCTTTGAGAGTTTCAGTGACACATTTATCAGTGAAGATGATGTGCTCTCCAAAGGAGACTTTGAGTCCCTTAACCAGTGATCTGACAACCTTCGATTGCAAGAGCTAGGACTGTGCAAAGAATTATTGTCAATACTCTCTGTCTGCCCAGAAGACCAGAGAAATCGTTTCTCCAAGCTCTGAGCAATGATGCTGCTCATGGATCCTAAGTCGGATATTTGGGCCTTAGCAGGATTCCAAATAGTTGAACTACGTTCTGTGCATGGAAAGTTTCAATTACATGGATATTAAAGGAAAGCAGCATAAAGAAGAAACTTCACTCTCATTACCATGGCCCAGGAGGTCCAAGGGTGACCAAGCTCTCTTGTTCTTAATAAAACCTGCTTGAGCATCACTGGAAGTAGACATGGAGCCACCGAAAGGCTCAACATCCCACGGAGAAATCTTCTCTGGCCTCAGAATGCTAGATGCTTCATCCCATTGTACCTGAAATTAGTAGACTTCATGCGCAATTTGTATACAAGTTGGTGAATACAGAAAAAGGTCAGTGATGAACCTTTAACGATCTCCACTTTGAACATGGCCACTGTAACGAGATATCTCCGATTCCGGTTATGGTACCAGTAAACCTAAGAAGTGAGAATGGTAAATTTTCACTAACAAGAAGCTTAAGACAATCTATAATGAATAATACGATGACAAGGAATAACCTTTTCTCAGGAACATCTTCCCCCTCAAATCTCATCTTGAATCTCATCCCAACAGTGAACTCATTTTTAATTGTCTCCAAATACTTTTTGACACCAACGATGAACTGACTAGTCCTGGTTTATGTATCATCCATGACAGCAGGAATCAATCATATTGAGAATGCACAAAAGAGCAACAGAATAAATGTGCTTTCTGACTCCAAGTACTAGTCCCAACCTAGGCTTGTAGTACACCATGAAAAGACTATGAGTCGAAATGGCATGTGATGCAGTGGCAAGCACTCCAACGTGCATGCTATGACTAGATATTACAGATGAAGGCATAGTATTCTGGCGGTGGACAAGCCGTCTCACTCCAACTCGCAGTTCATCATTCTCGCCTCTACAGAATAAAGATTTAAAAATCAAGCATAAGCACTTCAAAACAGAGGAAGAAAAACGGCCTTTTTTTCTCAGCAACATTAACCTCATCAAGATGAGTGCATCACCAGCCGCTAATTTCTTAGAAGCTACAAACGTACTCCATCCTGTTGTAAGCAAATGACGCCGCGGTTGACCTGTCAATCAGAATTCAACAAATACATGAATTTGGAGAACACAGCTTCTTCTTTTTTTTTTTTTTCCAATTCAATAATATGGCAAAATAGAGAATCGACAATCTTTTGTGTCACAAAGAGAAGTGTCACTTTGGTTGGTCACAAGCAAATCAAAGAGAAGAGAATCAAACCGATACCTCTGAATATGTGTTTGAATCGCCACTCCTGTCCATGCAGATCCTTGGCAACCAGCTCCTGTGCTGGGGTTTGCTGTGATATGTCCTGTTCATAGCATGCAAACACAGATCCGATTGTGAGAATACCTGAGCAACCGAAACAGATAATAGAAAGACATGAAATAACTTACTAGAGGCGGAAGACATTCGGTGGCATGTCTACGAAGAACCGAGAAGCCACCGTGGGTACTTGTATCCGAAGCCGTCAATATCTTACAAAATGAATGAACCGCTGGTCTCGGTGGCTCCACAACGCATGGAACAGGACACGTAGGCTCGTTTTGCTAATAAAATCAAAGCAACAAACTCAGTTCGCATAATATTGCAAAAGTGTTTCTTTTTTCCTTCATCAAATTCCGAAAGGAAGAGTTTTCAGAAGAAAATTCACGTTGTTTCTTACATCTGATTCAGGGATCAGAGTGATTTGAGCATAGGCTTCATCCGTTTCCGGCTCAGCCTGGAAAAAGCCTAAAGTAAGCAGCTATTTATTACCTAACAGAAATCAAAGAAGAGTAGATAGAGCTGACCTTCAGATTAATGTTCACGACGCGGCAGAGAATTTTGGGAGGAAGATTAAACAGGGGAATCTGCTGGTTCAACTCCTGATCTGTCCAAGTTTCCAACTGCACATAAACCGGCGAATTCACAGCGAGTCTAAAGATCGAAGCAGAAGGGTGGGACTTGTGTAGCTTTCACGGCGAACAAGAGAAAAACAGAGGAGAAGGAGAAGTCCACCTGCTCCAGATGACCCTGAGGGAAGTAGAACACCCTCTCGTCCACACGGGGAACCTCCACCAGAGGGCCCGCGCACGCTCTCCACAGCTCTTCGTACAGCCCATCTCCTCCATGAACAGGACAAACACAAATAACTCAGAATCAACAAGAGAACGCGCCATGGATTTAAAAGCCACAGATGAAGCAATCCTTACCTTCTTTCAGCCTCTCGGTCGCTCGAGAGGCCGATCCAGCGGCCATTAGACCAACTTAACCGCTCCAAAGCTCCCACCTTTTCTTCTCCACCGTGACGAAGGTAAAGGTTTTGAGGAGTCGAAAGTTAGAAGAAGCCCACCTCTCTGGCCCTCGGGCTCTCCCCCAAGGGATTTAGTTCACCCCATTAATGAAGCGGCAGCACGTCAGGAGACGAGAACGGCACGAATTAAAGGCGTGGCCTGTCGCCCACTGCCGTCCTCCTCGCGGAGTGAAACCCCCGCACGCTCTGCTGCTCCCCTGGCCCCCGCGAAACCGCCGAACGCCGCTTCGTTTCCTCTCCTCGCGGAACGTAGACCCCTCCCTCCTTCCTCTCCTCCCAACAAAGCGTGCGAGCGAGGGCGAAAGTAAAGAGAGGGGCAAGGCGCACGTATGAAGGGAGAAAACTCCCGTCACCGAATCGCCGCCCAACCCTTTTCGCTCGTGGTCGTGACGAGGTGGGCGTCCATAGCTTTCCCACGCTCCCATGAGGTGCCTTCTCTGTCGTCATCGGGAGGTGACCTGACGACGGTGTTCGAAACATCACATGGTGTTTAGCGTGACTCCAAGTTGGTCCACTCATGATTCCGTCATGACGGCGTTTCCGTTACTTGACGGTAGCACCGCTAGTTGCTTTACCGTTCTAGCGAGGATGATCGAGGCGAATTGATGCCCCGTGATCGTACGGCGGATGTTTCGGTAATCGCACCTTCCGATCTCCCGAAAGAAAAAGATAAAAAGATAAGATCTCATCGTTAGTTCGGCCCTATCTTCCAGATAAGTACTATCGAATCCCCTCGTGGTGGGACCCCGCACGCAGCGTCGGTCAGTCGCCGTGGTAGGCGGCACATCGCCACCCCACCGTGGTGGTTCCCACGGAGATGTGCGGGTGGACACGCAAATAAGAAGATTAAATTAGAAATTAGAATAGACAAATTAAGAAGGATAAACAGAATGATATTAAATTAATAGAATAATATATAACCGAAGCTGCTTACCGCGAGGAGGAGGGAGTCCGCGACGCAACAGTTGCGGATTGAACACCTGCTCTGTTGGTAGGTAACCGCGGCGTGTAGAAATTTGGCGTGTGGATACATAATACCTTATCAGCATATCCCGGTCTTTGGGGGGCGAGACAGAGACCGGGTGGGAACATGTGGCCGTACGAGGATAAATCCAAACATGAAAGAAAAAGCGGAGACTACGACTCTCAACACACCAAAGGAGACAGGAATTGGGTGGAATGGACCAAAGGAGCTTCGATCTGACACGTGCCAACGTATTGTGTAGGGCGAAGTTGTTAATTACGAGAGTGAGGGAAGGAGACCGCTCTTCGTGTGGCCAATTCAAGTTCTTTCTTTCGGTTTGACGGACCATTATATATATTTATCTGTATCGATCAACTCTGATAAAGAGAAGTTTAGGATGAGGATGACGTCTTATCCTCAAAAGCAAAATGATCGCAATATTAAATCATGCAAAGCAGAACAATATCTCTAACTAGAAATCATAGGATCGGAACACGTCAGACTGGGTTCGTTCCTTCTTCGGCTAAACTGGCGCATGAATCACGTTGGGGATGGACCATGCAAGTCTGAAAGGGTGTAACAGGAAGAATGGTCGACGGATACTCTCCAAATCGGGACAAAATGTCTTTCCCTTGGAATGATTTATGGAATTCCCGTGCCGTCAGCAACATTAATTGACTCCAACTTGCACGATTCGAGAACTGCTTCAATGAGTTGAAAAGGAAAGCATGGCATGTGCACTATATATATATATATATATATATATATATATATATATATATATATATATATATATATATATATATATATATAAAGGATATCAAGTTACATGATTGTCCGGTAATAGCCTCGCTCGTTCTCCAAACAGTCAATGAGGAACGGAGCATTCTAGTACATGAAGTCAGACGATGTGATGTGCAATTGTATGCGTCCACGCTCCCTTCATTTCTTCCCGATGCTGCAGCCGTCGGTCAATGATAAGACCGCCTTACCTTCACATGGGCGCCAGCTCTTATGATGGTTTGTGCTGCCTACGCTCTAAGCTCTTCCCTTATATCGTTGAATCAATCAGCAATCAACATAACAGTCATATCCATCCCATTCGCGTAAATATAAAAATTAACTTGTGTACTTCTTTATGAGATTTTGACCAATATGAACTTTGCATTCAGATGGTTTTGGATGTCACATAGTTTTTCATGTTGTGGAACGAGTCAGCTTCAAAATGTGGTGTGTGCGTTCAAATTCAACCATGTACGTGTCGGACCAGAATACGAACTGAATACGGAGAAGAATGCAGGTTGGATCTGTGTTATGCCCACAGATTTCAAGACCAAGTCATGAATAGATGAAGATACCCATTTTTGCTGTTGAGAGGCAGGTCGTATCAGCTCAGCAGATACGTCATGAATCATGGCCCGGTTATGATAGGAGATCCCCGCGACTTCCATAGCAGCTGTTCATGTCACGCGGTGCCAAGTACAGTGGGAAGCACATTTTGCGTGGATTCAGCTATAGCGACAAAGCATGCATCTCATTGCAGCCACCACCGGCAATGGCAATCATTTCCGGTGTCGCGCCAAGGCGGCACACCACCATGGCTTCATGTCTCTCTCTCTCTCTCTCGCTCCGTCTATGTGTAGATTGTATGGACATCAATAGGTCATGATCTAAATGACAAGGCTGATCGATTGAAAAAAAAGTGCACCGATTGGATCCAGCACACGAAGAAAAGAGAGTAGAGGTGCATGTTGATACGGCATGTTTTGGAACCCAATGACGGCTGACGCCACATGTCAAGTTAGAATTATACCGAGAAGCTATCCCACCTGTCCTGTCCCAAGAGCTCAGGGGTTGTCATCTGACCTTCGCACGTCTTGGACACGACGGCCGGTCAAAAGTCCCATCTCGCCCCTCGAGGGTCAGCGGCCACGCGCTACCGACTCTCGTGCAATAGTATAAAAACCCTGGTCGGCCTACGGCCAAGGAGGATACATATAAAAAAAATAATCCACCCCACACTGACTTGCTCGTCTGAGAGGCCATAGCCAAGGATCACCCGATGAGGGCCATTTTTTGTAGGCGGACGACCACCCGCGAGCATGCGAGCATCTCAACCCGGGAATCGTCATCCAGTGTACAAGGACGAGCTGTCAATCACCCCGGAGACGGGAAGAGGTGGCTCATCATAAACAGCACCTGGATCGGCAGACCGAGGAACGCTGATCAACACCCTGTCGCGAGGGCCCGATCGACCTCGACATCCAGCTCAGCCAACAGAAGGCTCCCGACATCGACCCGTGAACCAAGCCGTGCTGACTCATCAGCCACGGTATATTTGTTCATTAATATTTTGGCGCTAGAAGGAGGGTCATGTCGTGGGAGCATCTACCAGGAGCTCTCCCCGAAGGAGAACCACCAACCGGCCTCCCTTCCGTCGAGCCCGAAAGTCAGGCCCTCCCCGCCCCCAAAGATGGGGGAATCCCAGCCTCAACGCTAGATTGCTACTGGCGCCTATTCAACGGCCCGGGGTTGTCACCCCCCAGACTCACCACAGGACCCTCGGCCGTGACACCCGAGGCGTTCCTCGGCCTGGCCAAGCAAGTACAAGCGATGGCGGGGATGATGCAGACACTCGTCCCGCTCATTCCCTAGATCGTGCAGCTACCAGCTCCCCCGACTGACCCAACCCGACAAAGACTGAGCAGGGAGCAAGTCGGGACGGGAGAAGCCCGAAACCGAACGACGGAGCCAAGAGGTTTGCCTGAGTAGAGCATACTTGCACTCTGCCGAATCACGCTGCCCCACTCCGAGCTTGACACCATATCGTCCGACTCGGCGGACGACTCGTTTAAGATCCAACTGTCTCGGGTCAACCAACGCTTGGACGAGTTCCAACGCGAGTTCCAGAAATCGTAGAGTGAGTCGAACGAAGGCGACTCGAGCAGATCCCCTTTTACTCAGGAAATATAGGACAAGCCTGTACCCCTCGACTTCAGGCTACTGGCATTGAAGATGTATGATGGGGGCTCCGATCCCACGGAGCATGTCACCGCGTTTCGAGCTCAAATGGCCCTCTATGGTGTTGAATCTCGAATTTTGATAATAAAAATAATCAATGTGTTTATGTTTTAATCTGCATTTTGAGTGACATAGGATGCTTTGATCAGGGTGAGACAATTAAAGCAGAAAAATCATGTTGGGCCGGAGGAATATGTCAAAAGATTGGATGCTTAGGAGTAATTATCTAGATCAAACTTTTGTTTTATATGTGTAGGATTAACTATGATAGCTTGAAGACATAAAGCAAGTCTACCGGAGTCAAGTTCGATGGGTGTTCGAGAGTCCGAAGATTCGTCGGAGATGCTACCGGAACCAACCGAGAAGAAATCAGGGACTTATCATTGTTTTCGGAAGTTCGTCGAAGAGATCGTCGAAGGTTCGCGGAGATCATCGAGAAGGCTCGGCAACTCGCTGAACTCACCACAAGATCGGGAGACTGCTGGGAGTCCACTGGAAGAAATCCGATGGTGTATCAGAAGTCTACCGGAAGATCACCGGAAAGCTCGTCGGAAGGAGACTCGACATTTGCCGGTTGAAAACTTGCTTAGGACTATGTTTTCAGTTGCGTAGTTTGCATGTAATTAGGGTTAGGATTAAGAGATAATCCTATATCCTGGTTAAGGGCCAATTGGGCCCGATATTACCTAGTTTGGGCCAGATTTGAAGCCCATCTAGTGACCCGTAGGACCGGGTGGTGGCACCGCCCACCACCTGAGAGGTCCAGCGGTGGCATCGCCCAGCACCCGAAAGGTCGGGCGGTGGCACCGCCACCGACAGGCGGTGGCACCGCTAGCTTCGGGAACCCAAGAGAATTCAAATTTGTAGCTCAAATTTGAATCCTCTTGGGGTCTATAAATACCCCTCAATTCTCAATAGAGAAAACAACCTTTGAGAAGTTAGAGATTGAGATAAAGCCTTAGCAAAATTTTTAGCAAGTCTTGTTTTCAATAGCTTAAGTGTTTACCTCCCTCTTTATCTTTAAACTATCGATGCTTCATAGAAGGGTATTCGAAGTGTGCAACTCCACTGATGGAGTTACTGAAGAAGGAGCAGCCTTTGAGATGGTATGATAAATATGAATTTGCATTCCAAGATCTGAAGACTGCTATGTTGAAAGGATCGGTGCTCAAATTGTTGGACTATGGGGAGCCCTTCGAAGTCCATACAGATGCTTTAGATTTCGCTATTGGGGGAGTACTCATGCAGGAGGGTCATCCGGTAGCCGATGAGAGCCGCAAGCTCAACGAGACTGAGCGGCGGTGTCCGGTGCACGAGAAGGAGATGATAGCGGTGGTCTATTATCTACGAGTTTGGTGACACTACCTTCTTAGATCACTATTTAAGCTAAGGATAGACAACATTGCTTTGAGCTATTTCCAAACTTAGAAGAAACTATTCCTAAAGCAAGCACGATGGTAGGACTTCCTGGCTAAGTTTGATATAGCAATGTAGTACAAGCTCGGAAAAGCAAATGTCATAGCCGATGCATTGAACCAGAAAATGGAGTGAGTGAATGTTGTACAGTTGGAGGGTAGAGGCCAAGCAAGTCAGTTGCACTCTAACTTCTTTTCTAGGATCAGGGATGGACTATAAAGAAATCCCCAGGTGGTAACCCTGATGTAACTCATCAATGAAGGCAACGCATGACAATTTTGGGTCCAGGAGGGACTCGTTTACACAAAAGGGAATAGGGTTTATGTCCCTCGAGTGAGCAATTTAAGGCGTGAGCTCTTAAGAGAGTGTCACGATTCCCTTTGGGCTGGATATACAGGCATTCATAGAACCTTGGCTCTCGTGGAGAGGACCTTCTACTGGCCAAAGATAGGGAGTGATGTAGAGGAATATGTGTTAGGAAAAGAGTCAGCACTAAGAGGGGGGTGACTTAGTGCAGCGGTAAAAATTACATCGGTTCAAAACTTCGTTGCGATTAAATTTGTTTTCAACGAAAAACCATTTCATAAAGGTATTAACTTTAAAAGTGTATGAAAGAGCATAGTGGATGTAAAGCAAGTAAAGTGGTTTACAGTAAAGTAAATTACACAAGAGAAATGCAAACCAGATTTTTATAGTAGTTCGGTCGTCGTGACCTACATCCACTTTACCGATTCCTCTTCCGTCGAGGCCACCGACATCCACTATCAGTCTTCTTTCAATAGGCAAAGACTAACTATCCTTTCACACCCCTCTTCTCCTTTTCATGGGTTTAGGAGACAACCTTTTACAACCCTCTTTTACAAGGTATCCCTTTCACACCTCCCTTAGAACTCTCTCTATGCTTTGGGAGGAGGAAACTCAACTTTCTAAGGTTTATAACTTTAGAATCATAGGGTTTTGCTCAATATTTCTTACTTCTCCATACAGGAATAGCTAGGGTATTTATAAGCCACAAATGGATTCAAGTTTGGAGCCCAAAATTTAAACCCCCGAAATTTTAGGGTACGGGCGATACCATCGCCTGCACTGGGTGGTACCACCATCTGTAGCCTGACACTAGGTGGTACCACTGCCCAGACTAGTGGTACCACCGCCCAGATAGTCTTGGAGACTGAGTCTGGGCGGTACCACTGCCCAGACTGGCGGTACCACCTCTTGACACAGTCTCGAAGACTGTGACACGACGGTTTCACCTATTTGGTCACAATTTGGGCCTTTCTCTTGGCCCAACTATCCTCTGATTGGGTTGGCCCAATTCTAATCCCTATTATGTACTATCTATGAATTTTAAGACATTTACTAAGCTAAAAAAAATCCGTAAGTCTAGGTTTCTTCCGATGAGCTTCCAATAATCTTCCGGCGAACTTCCGACGATCTCTCGGCAATGTTCCAGCAGACTCCTAGCAAGCTCCTAGACTTCATGATGATCTTCTTGGCAAGTTCTGATGAGCTTCTTTGGTAAGCTCCGGGACTTCTCGATCAATTCCGACAGAACTTCCGACAAACGTCCGGACTTTCGACGAACTCTCGAACTCCCAACGAAATCGCGTTCTTGACTCCGAGACTTCATTTTGCTTTATGCCTTGCTATCGTAGTTAATCCTGCACATGTAAAAACACACTTCGATCTAGACAATTATTACTAAGTATGAATCATGTTGTTCGGCATGTCATTGGTCCATCGACGCTTCATCTGATTCTTTGACGCATCATCCTCTCTTACGGCCTATTGCCCAAACCTCCGCAACTTCGATATCCTTGGCACAATTTCCACTCTTCTTAGCCCGATGCCCAAATCCATGGCTCGAAACCTTCTATCGACATCATCCGATCCTCCGACTAGATGTCTAATCTTCTGACATGTTCCACCGGCCCAACATGATTCTTCCTGCTTTAATTATCTCATCCTGATCGAAGCATCCTATGTCACTCAAAAGACAGATCAATTCATAAACACTTATCAATTGGTTTCATCATCAAATCTTATATTCAACAATCTCTCCTTTTTTTATGATGACAACCAATTGATGACGGAGTTTAAACAAACTCCCCCCTATCAATATGCCATATTGATAGAGACTCTTAGATTCAAAAATTCAAGCAACATGTTATCATAAACTTATGCATAACATCTACTTCTCCCCTTTTGTCATCAACAAAAAGGAGAAGTGCAACTAGCAAGTGTTTTTAGACATCCAAGTTCAAATCATTGCATAATAAATCTCAAGTTTTATCATCATTGTAAGCTAGCAAAAATTTTGAGTTTTACATCATGTAAAATAGCAATATTTAAGCTATTCAAGAAGGCAACTTTTGCTTCTTAAAATATGCAAGTTAGCAATTTTTGCTTCTCTTTTGAGATGAGCAAGCTAACATGTTTTTGCATCTTCTTGACTTGTGCAAGCTAATAAGTTTGCCTCTTTTCATAATGTGCACGCTAGAAATTCTTTCGCCTCCTTTGTCATTGGCAAAAAGAGAGGAATAACAAAACAATGGTGCAATTCATCAATTTTTAAATTATGACAAAAATTAAGTATCATTCTTATTTCAATATGTCATAATTGAGATAAACTTTGAATTTAAATTTAATTCAAGTCAATGCAATTTTAATCATGATTCTCATACATGATATGCAATACAACAAATACATCATCATAATAAAATCATAAGTATTGCATGCATCATTTTTGAATAAGCTAGCAACTTTGCTTCCTAGAAAGTTTTTCTCCTTGCAATTTGTGAGCTAGCAAATTTTACATATCAAAGTTGGCAAAATTTTTTACATCTTTTGGGATAAGCAAACTTTTTGCTTCTTCTTGAAGTATGCAAGCTAGCAAAATTTCTCCCACTTTGTCATTGTCCAAAAAGAAGGGAAGAAAATAAATTTTTAATTCTTTTTCCCTTTACAACAATTTTCAAATCATGACAAAGGTAAATAACAAAGATAAAAAATCAAGTCATGAATGTCAAAATCAAAGTATTGCATGCATTCATATCATCACATGAAGAATATCAAGAAGAACTTGGTGATGAGATATACTTCATGAATATAAGGAATTTTACATAATAAAATTCAAGTCATAAACCTTAAAAGATGTCAAGTAGCATATCATGGTTTATTAGAATAAGTCTTCTTTTTGGTGAATAGCAAAAGGAATAGTAGGAGAACAAGATCTCAATTCATGCATATCAATGGTATAATTCACTTTGACAAATCTCATTTTTAATAAATAATAAAAAGAAACATGGGAGTTCAAAAACAAGATCTTGATTCATAGAAAAATTTCAGGTATCAATATCGAGAATTCGAGATCATGATATAGATGAAGATATTCTTATAGCCAAAAGATGTCAGAAGAGAACACATAAATAATCTCGATTCATATATAATATCTCTCAATTCATTATGAATCATAAAAATTATAATTCTGAAAAATCATGATTCATTAAAAAAATCTCCTCTTAAGAAAATACCAAGTAGAATCATAGGAGAATGATTAAAAAAAAACTTGATTCATAATAAATCTTTATTTGTAAATATCAAGGAATCGAGATTTGGATAAAAAAAAATTATTCAAATTTAAATCATCAAAATCACTTTCATAATTCAAGAGATTCAAAATAATATAAATATATATTTCAATCTCTTATTCAAAACTCGATAAGATAGAGATGTTTCTTTTTAAGTTGTTAGTTTCATACAAGTATGCCATTGTCTTTTTATGCCAAATAAAAACATGCATCAATCATTTAGGATCGAAAAATAAATTTCGTCATAAAAACCATCAAGATCAATAAATCATAAATTATCCAAAAATCATCATTTCTTCAAATCATCATGCATAGATTCACATTAAGTATGATATCAAACCTCTTAACATTTTTATTAAGACATCAAGAATGGTTTCAATCAAAAACGGAAATCATCAAGATATATATTATTTCTTCTTAAAAAAACATACATAGGATTATCATTTGATTTAAATCTAACATTTTATTCATAAAACATGCAATTTTTATGATCATTACTAGAAGGATAAGCATGATTCCTAAAATTTTTATTTTTAGCATTATTCATTACATTATTAAACATGTAGTTTTCAAGAAAAATAATTTTTCTAAGTTAAATTAAAAATAACTCATGCAAAGCATCATGTTATTTTGAGATAAACTAAGGGGGTTTCGTTTGAGTATTTTACCTCATTGTCGAAAACCGTTAAGGCGTAGTTTATCACATCACCTTTGTTGGATTGTCCTTCATCTTCGGATGAGCTCATTTCATCCAAGATTGCTTCTTTCTTCTTGCGTTCATAGCAAGTAGTTGCATTCTTTTTAAGTTTATTTTTGTTCTTCAATTTTTGTTTCATGAACTTTTTTAATTTCATAGTGAGGAGTTCAAGTTCACCATCACTTGAGCTTATGCTCGAGTGGTCTTCGATTGTTCTAAGTCTGAAATCCTTCTTGTTCTTTGGAAGGATGTTCTCAAGTTCATTTTGTGCATTGTGCGTCATTTCATATGTCATTAATGAACCAAAAAATTCTTCAAGTGAAAAATTATTAAGATCTTTTGCCTCTTGTATTGTGGTTACTTTTGGATCCCAGTTCTTATTAAGAGAACATAAAATTTTATTTATAAGTTCAAAGTCTGAAAAACTTTTATCAAATACTTTTAAACCATTGATGACATCCGTAAAACAGGTATACATGTCTCCAATGGTTTTGCTTGGTTTCATATGAAAAAGTTCAAAATCATGTATCAAAAAGTTGATTTATGAATCTTTAACTTTGCTAGTGCCTTCATATGTGATTTCAAGAGTATGCCAAATGTCAAAAGTCATTTTGCAAGTAGAAACCCAATTAAATTCGGTTTTATCTAAGGCACAAAATAGAGCATTCATAGCTCTAGCATTTAAAGAAAAAGTCATCTTCTCCAAATCATTCTAATGGTTCATTGGAAGAAAAGACCTTCGAAAATCATTTTCCATAATACTCCATAAATTTAAATCCAAAGAAAGTAAGAAAACTCTTATTCGAGTTTTCTAATATGTGTAGTTCGTCCCATTGAACAAAAGAGGACGAATGAGAAAAAGTCCCACTTAAAAGCCGAAAAGAGCTATTTCTCTTGGGTGTTAAACCAAATGAGAAATAGTGAGGCTTTGATACTAATTGTTAGGAAAAGAGTCGACATTAAGAGGGGGGTTGAATTAGTGCAACGGTAAAAATTATGTCGGTTCAAAACATCGTTGCGATTAAATCCGTTTCCAATAAAAAACTATTTCATAAAGGTATTAGCTTTGAAAGCATATAGAAGAGCATAGTGGATGTAAATCAAGTAAAGTGGTTTGCAGTAAATTAAATTGCACAAGAGAAACACAAACCAGATTTTTATAGTGGTTCGGTTGTCGTGACCTATATCCACTTCATCGATTCCTCTTCCGTCGAGGCCACCGGCATCCACTATCTGTCTTCTTTCAATGGGCAAAGACCAACTTCCCTTTTACACCCCTCTTCTCCTTTTTATAGGTTTAGGAGACAACGTTTTACAACCTTCTTTTACAATGTATCCCTCTCACACCTCCCTTAGAACTCTCTCTAAGCTTTGGGAGGAGGAAACTCAACTTTCTAAGGTTTACAACTTTAGAATCATAGGGTTTTGCTCAATATTTCTTACTTCTCCATGCAGGAATAGTTAGGATATTTATAGGCCCTAAATGGATTCAAATTTGGAGCCCAAAATTCAAACCCCCGAAATTTCAAGGTACGGGTGGTACCACCACCTGCACTGGGCGGTACCACCGCCTGCAGCCTAACGCTGGGCAGTACCACTGCCTAGACAGTCTCAGAGACTTAGTATGGGTGATACCACCACCCAGACTAAAGGTACCACCGCTTGACATAGTCTCGGAGATTGTGCCATAACGGTTTCACCTGTTTGGTCACTGTTTGGGCCTTTCTCTTGGCCCAACTATCCCCTATTATATGCTAATATGAATTTTAAGATATTTACTAAGCTAAACAAAGTTTGTAAGTCTTGGTTTCTTCCGACGAGCTTCCGACGATCTTCCGGCAAACTTCCGATGATCTCTCGGCAATGTTCCAGCGGACTCCCGGCAAGCTCTTGGATTTCATGATGATCTTCTTGGTGAGTTCTAACAAGCTTCTTTGGCAAGCTCTGGGACTTCTCGGTCAATTCTGATAGAACTTCCGACGAACTCTCGAACTCCCAACGAAATCACGTTCTTGACTCCGGGACTTCATTTTGCTTTATGCCTTGCTATCGTAGTTAATCTTGCACATGTAAAAATACACTTTGATCTAGACAATTATTACTAAGCATGAATCATGTTGTCTGGCATGTCATTGGTCCATCGATGCTTTGTCCGATTCTTCAACGCATCGTCCTCTCTTGTGGCCTATTGCCCAATCAACCAGTTGACCTCTGCAACTCCGATATCCTTGGCGCAATATCTGCTCTTCTTGGCCCGATGCCCGAATCTATGGCCTGAAGCCTTCTGTCAATACGTCGACCGATCCTTCAGCCCGACGTCCAATCTTCTGACATGTTTTCCTCTGACCCAACATGATTCATCATGCTTTAATTGTCTCATCCTAATCAAAGCATCCTGCATCACTCAAAACGTAGATCAATTCATAAACACTTATCAACTGGTTTTATTATCAAAATCTGAGATTCAATAATATGTTCGAACGTGCCTCATTTGCCAACAAGGTGGAGCAGCGGAAGCTGGTGAGACTTTTGGAATCGTTGCCTGTACTATAAAGGTCGTGGGAGAGCATTTCCTTAGACTTAATTTCAAGCTTACCGGTAGTAAGGGGACTCGGATTGATACTCATGGTAGTCGATCGATTTTCAAAGTATGCAACTTTCATTGTTGCACCCCTACACTGTTCAACAGCAGAGGCGACCAAGTTGATGATGAAGAATGTGGTGAAGTATTGGGGAGTCCCGCACAATATCATCAGTGATCGAGATGCTTGGTTCCTGGGATGATTCTGGACCGAGCTATCCAAATTATTGGGGTCTAAGTTATACTTCTCCACAAGTCTCTACCCCTAGACGGACGGCCAAACCGAAAGGATAAACTCACTGTTGGAGCAATATCTTTGACACTATATGGGTGCCAACCAATGAGATTGGGTGAAGTTGTTGGACATAGCTCAATTCTCCTACAACTTGTATGTGAGCTCTGCTTCTAACAAGAGCCCCTTCGAGATCATTACAGGACAACAACCTTCAACTCCTCAAACCTTGGCTATTGGATATATTGGGAGTAGTCCGTCAGCATATCACTTTGTAAAAGAATGGCACTGAAATGCAGATATTGTGCGGGCTTACTTAGAGAAGGCGGCTAAAAAGATAAAGAAGTGGGTAGACTTGGAAAGGCGAATGCAGGAGTTCAAAGTCGGTGATTTGGTGTTGGTAAATCTCCAACCAGCACCACTCCAATTCTTTAGGAATAAATTACACAAAGGATTGGTGCACAAGTATGAAGGGCCCTTCCCAATTATCAATAGGGTGGGCAACATCTCCTACAAGTTACAACTGCCAGCGTGGCTCAAAATTCATAATATTTTTCATGCCAACAACTAGAAGGCCTACCACACAGATCCGCAAGATGTTTCCCAAAGTGTTCCAACTCGGCTACCCCCCACCAAAGCCTCCTACGAGAAGTGAGTTGAAACCATTTTAGCTGATCGCAAGATAAAGCTACCCAATGGAGCCGAGCAGACCGAGTACTTAGTGAAATGGTGAAAGCTTCCCCGAACCGAAGCCAGTTGGGAGCCCGAAGATGCCCTTCGACACGAAGAAGCAGTCATCAACAACTACCAACAAGCATCAATGAGGGCATCGATAGTTTAAGTGGGGGAGAATGTCACGAACGATCGGCGCGCACTTGCAATAACTTTGTTCAATGAATCGTTCGTCACTTTTGTTTACATGTACAAATGCTTGGCAACATGTTTTGCTTTGGTTTTGTGTTCTTTTACTTATAAAAATATAAGTTCGAATAGGTTGCAGTGCTATAGTGCGACTGCTCACCGCACCGAGCAAAACATCCCAAAATGGCTCTGTTTTTACGTGCCATGGGCTGTTTTCTATAGCTCACTGTTGCACACAAAACGTCGGCCATCTTAGCACCCTGAAACCACCCGGGTGGCACCATGGGGGATGGGGCTTCTGTATAGAGCCAAGCGTTGAACAATCTTCATAAGTTCGTATGTTTTCTTGACGGGAACTAGCCTCCGCGCCCGGCACCCGGTGAGCAGCTGTTTGTGGACTTGTAGTTGTTCGTTCAACCCTCTAAAGTCCTTGTTTTCCTCCTTTCTCTATTTTCTCTCATGCACGCAAGGTGCTCACTGAATTGCTTGTAAAGCTTCCCTCTTCGCGAGACGTCGGGACTTGTCTGTCGCTCATTCTTTGAACTAATTAACTTTCTCTTTTACAAGCCCTTCGGGACCTGAGTGAGGTTGCAAATAGGTGTTGCAAACACATATTGTAAGGGCACGTCAAGACTTAGGCAATCCCAACTAAGTCCAAGAAGTTGACGCGAGGGTACTTCGTGACTTAGGCAACTCAAGCTAAGTTCATGTCTTGGCCGCAAGGTGCCTCACAGCTTAGGCAATTCCAACTAAGTCCGTGACATCTCGGCGAGCTCCCGATGAACTCTCAGTAAGCTTCCGGCAAACTCCTAGCACATCATCCGAATCTTCGACGTATCGTCTTATCTTTGACTCCGGCCTAACATCTATTTTATGTTTTTATTACTATCTTGGTTAATTTTGTAATACTTATCTCAATATGTGGATTAGATCAGTAATTTACTAATTAATTTCATCATCAAAATATGAGATTCAACAATCTCTCCCTTTTTTATGATGACAATCAATTGATGACGGAATTAACCTTAACTCCCCCTATTTATATGCCATACTTGAGAAAAGACAAACTTGAATTCACAACCTTGAATTCAACCATCAAGCCAATAAGTTATATTTATTTAAACTTATCAACATGCACATCATGATACTTATCATGATTTACCAATTCAAAATATGATACCATATATTTATCAATAAAAATGATGTCAAGGCATGACATCCATTTTTAAGTCCAAAGATGATAGACAATCATCATTTTCAAGTATGATATTAATTTCAAATATTAAATTTAGTAATATAACAATTCTCGATAAAAGATGACAATTCATCATTCTGAGGCATGATATCAATTGTAAATAGCAAGTTAAGCTCATGATACCTTATCATAATAATAGTCGAGCATGATTTTAAGAATAAACAATTTCAAGTATCCATGCCACAATATGATAGAAATCAATCATACATTTTGAAAATTTTCATGTTTTTGACAAAATTAGTCATATTTCATGCATTCGTAATACATTCAAGCATTTACGATAAGATTCGTTTTTCACATTGTCATCAATTTGCCATATTTATCCTCTTTTGTCATCAACAAAAAGGAAATCATTCAACAAGGCAAGTGTTTTTTTTTAAATTATTCAAATAAGTTCAACACCAATTTATCCATGTTAGCAAAAATGAGAAGTTAAGCAAAAACTTTGCATGATTACTTCTTTTGGATAAGCTAACATTTTTTACTTTGGATGCACAAAAGCTTTTTGGTTCTTCTTGAGATGTGCAAGTTGTTTTGTTCCTTTGTCATAAAAATAAGAAGAAGAGGAAGAAGTGTAAGGAATAAATTCATCAATAACCAAATTCATGAAAGGATTTGAACCAAGTCAAATGAAAATAAATGAGTTTCATTGAATCAAGATTCTAGTTTCAACAAGGAGAAGGGATTCATGAAATGGATCAAGATATCCATACGAAATCAAATCCTCATTCTTGCAAGTGATCATCATATACAAAAAATCCATAAACATTCTTCTTTCATAAGAAGAGTAAGGAAGAATTCATAGGAAAGGAGCATCAAATGAAGGATCAAGAATCCGCAAATAAAACTTCATAAATCAAATTGTTTCTCATTAAGAATTCACAAGAGTGAAATCCGTGAGAGATGTATTTGTCAATAAAATCCATGAGTGAAGTGATTAAGTGTATCAAAATTCACTAAGTGATGGAGC
This sequence comes from Musa acuminata AAA Group, assembly GCF_036884655.1. NCBI lineage: Eukaryota > Viridiplantae > Streptophyta > Magnoliopsida > Zingiberales > Musaceae > Musa > Musa acuminata. The sequence continues at coordinate 13,145,562 of NC_088330.1, forward strand.
AAGGGTATGAAGTAAATTTGATACCAAGTTAAGAGGAAGATAAAAACAAAATAAATTCATGAAATAAATTAAGAGGAAGATAGTCCAGAAAAGAAATACAACAAACTCATGCATTCAGACAGTTTAACATGCCTACCTCTCTTCTAATGAAATCAAATTGTTCTTCATTTAAAGGTTTCTTCTGCACACACAAGCCAAAACTCTACTCCGATCTAGACAATTATTACAACGCGAATTGACATTCTATTGTCCGGCATGTTATTGGTTGGCGCTTCGTCCGATTCTTTAGCGCATCATCCTCTCTTCTGGCTTGTTGCCTAATCAGCAGTTGACCTCCACAACCCCGATATCCTTGGCACAACTTCGCTCTCCTTGGCCGGATGCCCGACGTCTGAAGCCTTCTGTCATCCAATATCCTGACGTGATCTCCTCCAGCGCAACGTCAATTCCTCCTACGTCAACTGTCTAATCTTGATCGAGTAGACCTGCATCATTCAAAATGTAGTTAAACATCTAAACATAATCGATTAGTTTCATTATCAAAATCAGAGATTCAACACATGGAAAGCTTGGGTTGCACGCTAGCGAGGAAATTCTGCTCGAACTCCCTGGCGAGCTAGTCGAAGGATGAGACTGAGGACTAGCGCAACCGGTTGAACCATGCTCGTGCCGGTCCCCTGAAGGTGGTCGGGAATGCCTGACACATAAGTGCATCGGAGGTGCCATATGTTAGGATCGGAGCGGCACTAAGAGGGGGGGGGGGGTGAATTAGTGCAGCGGATTAAAACTCATAAGTTTGAAATCGATTTCGTAAATGTGTAGAGATTTCGATTCGACGAAGGATGACTTAGATAAAATAGCTCGAGTAAAGGTAGTTAAGAGTAGGGAGATGAAACCCAAATGATTTGCAGCTAAGTAGAGAAATGGTTCGAAAAATTAAACACTCACACATTCAAGGAACACCATGATGTATAGTGGTTCGGTAAAATGACCTACATCCACTTTCGAAGCCTTCTTCGATGAGGCTCCCAACTTCCACTAGCAAATCACTTTGTAGGGGAAGGACCAAATACCCCTTTTACAACCTTCTTACAAGTGGTTCACACTCTTACAGATTTTTCAAAGAGAAAGAGGGAGGTGAATACTTAAGCTATTGAAAACAAGATTTTGCTAGTGCTTTTTCTCACTTTCTAACTTCTCAAAAAGGTGTTTTCTTTGCTGAGAATTGAGGGGTATTTATAGGCCCCAAAAGGATTTAATTTTGGGCTCCAAATTTGAATTACTTTTGGGTTTCCCGGTGCTGGCGATGCCACCGCCTATCAATGGCGGTGCCACCGCCTGTCAGTGTCTGACACTGACAATGTACTGGCGGTGCCACCGCCGGTCCTCTCGGGTTCCGAGCGGTGCCACCGCCCAGTCTAGCAGTGTACTGACAGTGCCACTGCCTAATCTCTCAGGTTTTGAGTGGTGCCACCGCCTGGACTGTTCCAGCTTACTGGTTGGGCTCCAAACTTGGCCCAAACTAGTCCAAACTCGGGCCCAATTGGTCCCTAATTGGGTTATAGGATTAACCCGTAATTCTAACCTAAATTATATGCAAACTATGAAATTAAGACATAGCCCTAAGTAATTTTTTAACCAGCAACTTCGAGTTTCCTTCCGGCGAGCTTTCCGGCGGACTTCCGATACACCCTCGTGTTAGGATCGAGAGCACTAAGAGGGGGGGGTGAATTAGTGCAGCGGAAATCTTACAGCGATTAAAACCAAAAGCTGCGTTCGTTCAATAAAAACTATTATGATGCAAAAGCTAATTCTCAGTTTGTATCTAAGTGCAGTTTGCGTCTAAGCGCAGATTGCGTCTAAGCGCAGTTTGCGTCTAAACACAGTTTGCGTCTAAGCGCAGTTTGCGTCTAAGCGCAGTTTGCGTCTAAGCGCAGTTTGCATCTAAACACAGTTTGCGTCTAAGCGCAGTTTTGCGTCTAAGCGCAGTTTGCGTCTAAACGCAGATTTACGTCTAAACGAAGTTTTACGTCTAAACGTAGATTTACGTCTAAACGCAGTTTTACGTCTAAACGCAGATTTACGTCTAAACTCAGATTTACGTCTAAACGCAGTTTTACGTCTAAACGCAGATTTACGTCTAAACTCAGATTTACGTCTAAACGCAGTTTTACGTCTAAACGCAGATTTACGTCTAAACTCAGTTTGCGTCTAAATGAAATCAAGATGTAAACGTAAACTGCACAGAACCTTGTTCGTAAAAGCGCATAAGACAGTTTGCAGTTGTAAATGAAATCAAGACGTAAACGTAAACTGCACAGAACCTTGTCCGTAAAAAAAGCGCAGAAGACAGTTTGCAGTTGTAAGTGAAATCAAGACGTAAACGTAAACTGCACAGAACTCATTCGTAAAAGCGCAGAGAGACAGTTTGCAGTTTGTAGATGGAATCAAGACGTAAACGTAAACTGCACAGAATTCGTTCGTAAAAGCGCAGAGAGCAGTTTGCAGTTTGTAAATGGAATTAAGACGTGAACGTAAACTGCACAGAACTCGTTCGTAAAAGCGCAGAGAGCAGTAGCTATGTAGGAGGTTTGCAGTAATGATAAAGTGCTCAAAATAAACGCAAACCAGAGATTTAGAGTGGTTCGGTCAGTCTTGACCTACTCCACTTTTGGCTTCCTCCACCGATGAGGTTACCGACGTCAACTAGAGGCTTTCCTTCAATAGGCGAAGGCCAACTACCCTCTTACAGATTCACTCCTTTTGACGGGCTTAGGAGACAACCCTTACAGATGTTTTCTCTCCTCTCTTTACAACTCAAACTTGAAGAACAGAAGGAGGAGGAAAACTAGCAGTTTTGAGCTCTAAGAACCACTGAAAAGATCAAGATTTCGGGTAAGTTCTTGCTGTCTCAGTGCTGAATGGGTGGGGTATTTATAGGCCCCAACCCAATTCAAATTTGGAGCTCAAAACGATCAAATCCCGGAATTCCGGGATCAGGCGGTTGCACCTCCTGACTGGAGAGGTTGCACCGCCTGGCAGAGCTCGAAGACCGAGCTCAGGCGGTGCCACCTCTCTGCCAGGGAGGTTGCACCTCCCAGTCTCGCTGGGAGACATAGCCTGGGCGGTGCTACCTCTTGGCTGGGGCGGTGCCAGCTCTTTCACTATTTCAGCTCACTTGGTTTGGCTCCAAACTTGGCCCAAACCAGTCCGAACTTGGGCCTAATTGACCCCTACTTGGGTTATAGGATTAACACCTAATCCTAACCCTAATTAACATGCTAACTATAATTTTAAAGACATTTTCTAAGCTATTACAAAGTTCGCAAGTCAAGACTTCTTCTGACGAGCTTCCGGCAAACTTCCGGCGGTCTTCCGATGAACTCTCGGAAACCATTCTGCGGACTCCCGGCAAGCTCCTAGACTTCACGATTTGTTCTTAGCGAGTTCCAACGAGCTTCTTCGGCAAGCTCCGATCTTTCTCGGCGAGCTCCGCGAACTCCCAACGAACCTTCCGGCGAGCTTCCGAAAAACCCTTCGGCAAGCTCCCAACTCATTCTCGGCTAGTTCCGGTAGCATTCCCGACGAACCTTCGGACTTCCGTCGAACTCTCGAACTTGCAACAAATCCTTCGCGCTTGACTCCGACACTTTGTTTCGCTTTATGTCTTCATCGTTATCATAGTTAATCCTGCACATTTAAAGCAAAACTTCGATCGAGACAATTAATCCTAAGCAATTAACCAAGTTGTCCGGCATGTCATTGGTCCCTCGACGCTTCGTCTGATTCTTCGGCGCATCGTCCTTTCCTGCAGCCTATTGCCCAATCGGCCAGTTGACTCCGCAACTCCGATATCCTTGGCACAATACCCGCTCTTCTTGGCCCGATGCCCGAGTCCACGGCCCGAAGCCTTCTGTCGATACGTCGACTGATCCACCTGCCCGACGTCCAATCTTCTGACATGTTCCTCCGGCACAACATGATGTTCCTGCTTTAATTGTCTCATCCTGATCAAAGCATCCTGCGTCACTCAAAACGCAGAGTAAATCATAAACATATATCAAGTAGTTTCATCATCAAAATACGAGATTCAACAATCTCCCCCTTTTTGATGATGACAACCACTTGATGACGGAGTTAAACCTAACTCCCGGAGTTTAAACAAACTCCCCCTATCAATATGCCATATTGATAGAACCTTGAATTCAAACTGAATTCAAGTCATTACAATATTCATCATGAATACTTGCAACATGTTATCATAATCTTATGCATAAACTTATGCATGTCATGTCATCAAATACTTCTCCCCCTTTGTCATCAACAAAAAGGAGAAGTACCACAATCAAGTGTTTGTGATATTGGTTCAACTTATTGCATGAAAAACGTAATATCAAGTTTTATCATCATGCAGTTTTGAAGCCAAAAAATTTAGCAAATGTTACATCATGCTTAGAACATTCAAGCTATCAAGTTTTAGATATGCAAGTTTTACAGTATACAAGATAGCACTTGGTATGAAAATTAGAGATGTTCAAGATAGCAAGTTCTATATCATGCAAGCTAGCAAATTAGAGATGTTCAAGAAGGCAACTCTTGCTTCTTGAAATATGCAAATTTGTCAAGTTTTGCTACATGTGCAAGTTAGCATTTTTGCCTCTTGAGATAGGCAAGATAGCACATATGCTTCTTTTGAGATAGCAACTTTTCGCTTCTCTTTAGACTACAAGCTAGCAATTTTTACGATATACAAGTTTCGCAATATACAAGCTAGCAAAAACTTCGAAAGCAAATGCAAGATAACTTTCTTGTGTAGGCTCATGATTATTGCTTCCTATTGTAATGTGCAGGTTGCAAGTCTTGCTTCTTGAGATATTCAAGATAGTGATTTTCAAGAAGACAATTTTTGCTTCTTGAAATAAGCAAGTTAGCAATCAAGTTTTTGCATCTTCTTGACTTGTGCAAGCTAGCTATCTCCCCCTTTGTCATTGTCAAAAAGAAAGGAAGAATACAGTTTTGTAGTTCTTTTTCATTTTACAACGATTTCAAAATCATGACAAAGGATGAATAATCAAGTTATGAATGTCAAGACAATTTTTCATCATGAATATTTTATCATTGCATGCATCGTTATCATAGGTTGAAGTATTAAATGCATAATTTCATATCACCATTCATAATTACATTAATGTTTCAATATAGCAATTTCTTCTCAAAGTGTGTAACTTAGCACTCATAGCATTTTAAATCATGATTTACATCATATGCAACACATCACATCATAATTAGAAAGCACAAGTATTGCATGCATAATTGCACATCATAAATGTTTCATATCATGATGGTATCAATTTTGTCAAATTATATCCTACCATGCATGATCAAAACTTCTCCCCATTTTATCATTGAAAACAAGAAGAAAGTAGGGGGTAGAGCATAAAAGTGTTAAATATTTCAATCATTTCAAGGCATCATAGATCAAGTTATGATTCGTGATTCATCATAAAGCAAGTTAGTTTTCAATCATCACATAAGGCATTTAAGGAATTTTTGAAACATAGGAGAATGATTAATTTAAGCATACAATGTTTCAATCCAATTCAAGTCATGAATATCAATGCTTTCATATTGTGAGTATCAATTCATGAATACCACAGGATATTATTTGTGACTTCAATTTTGCAAGATCAAGATTATGATTTAGATAAAACTTATTCAAATCAAATCATTAACTTGAAATTCATAATCAAGTCATTAAAATTAATTTCGAGATTCACAAAATATCATGAAATCATTAATCTCGATCAGATGGGAAAAGCATTTTTTTAAGAGATTCTTTTTCATCTAATCATGCCTTAGTCTTTATATGCCAAATTAAGATAAGCATGAAAGTTCAAGACAAAAGGCAAAGAAATCTTGTTATTTCTATATTATGAAATATATGATATCAAGGCTCATGATTCATTTGAAAAGATATAGTACAAAGAGCAACTTGAAACATTATTATCAAGATCACATTTTAAAATATTCCAAGTTTTAAGATATTAATATGACACTTCATTGAATTCTAAGAAATCAAAAGACAAGTTGCATTTCATTTGAAGAACTCCTTTTTGATAAGCATAATGAACGATCTTGATTTATAACGAGCTTCATGTTATAATTATCAAGATCATGATTTTAATAATTATTCTCTTTAGCAATGAATCACAAAAGCACTTTATTTTTTCATAAGAAATCTCATTGTGTTATGATTTATAAATTCTTTTTCTGCACATGAATCATAGGAGATATGTATGTGAAACAAATCTTTGCAAGCAAAAATACTATCATTCATATTTCAAGATGGAATTTATAAGCAGGAATCATTTCATCAAATCTATTTTAGAAAATTATTTTTCATAAGTGTATGAGTAAATCCGATAGTTAGGATACCACTTGTTAAGTGAATCCGAAAATGAAATTAACACTTTCATATATTCAGACATGATTTTTGCTATAGATTTTGAATTTAAATCATGAAGATCAAACAAGCTCATGATCATGAATAACTTAAAATCTCATGCATAAAATTGTTAATCATTGTATCATAACCATTTAATATTATTATGCATTACTTTAAATCAAACGTGATTTCATTCAACAATGTTAATCAAACATGATACACATTATTACTTCTTAACCATGATTTCATATTTTCAATCAAATTTTATTTTATCATAAAATATGCAATATTATCATTTTCGAAATTACTAGCATGATCATAATTTTGTAAATTTTTTTTTTTTTAACATGTAATTTTCAAGAAAATTAATTCTAAACTAAAAAAGAAAACAGCATCATGAAAGCATCAAGTAATTTCAAAATAAACCAAAGGCATTACCTCAACATTGTAGGCTGTTAAGGCGTAGTTTGCCGCCTCGCTTTTGTTGATTTTTTCTTCGTCTTCGGAGGAGCTCGATTCATCCCAATTTTTGTTCTTCTTCTTACGTTTAAAGCAAGTAGTTCCATTCTTTTTGCTTTTTAATTTTCGTTTCATTTGTAGTTTAAGTTCACCCTCACTTGAGCTTATGCTCGAGTGATCTTCAAATGTTCTATGTCCCAAATCCTTCCTGTTCTTTGGAAGGTTGTTTTGTTCATCATTGTCCTCATCACTTGAGTCATCGCTCAAGTGGCATTCATTTGTCCAGAGTTCCAAATCCTTCCTGTTCTTTGGAAGGTGATTGTATTCAACATGTTCATCATGTGCATTGTGCACCATTTCATATGTCATTAACGAACCAATTAGTTCTTCAAGTGGTAAGTTGTTTAGGTTTTTAGCTTCTTGTATTGCAGTTACTTTTGAATCCCACTTCTTAGAAAGAGAACGCAAAATCTTGTTCACAAGTTCAGAATTAAAAAAACATTTGCCAAGAGCTCTTAAACCATTGACGACATCCGTAAAACGGGTGTACATGTCAACAATGGTTTCGCTTGGCTTCATTTGAAAAAGCTCGAAATCATGCAGTAAAATATTAACTTTCGAGTCTTTGACTCTACTAGTTCCTTCGTGCGTGATTTTAAGAGTTCGCCAAATGTCAAAAGCTGTTTCGCACGTAGAAATCCGATTGAACTCATTTTTGTCCAAAGCGCAAAATAAGGCATTCATAGCCTTTGCGTTCAAAGAGAAATACTTCTTCTCCAAATCCGACCATTCGTTCGTCGGTTTAGAGGGAAGTTGAAAACTATTTTCAACGATATTCCATAAATCCAGATTTAGAGAAATCAAGAAAACTCTCATTCGAGTTTTCCAATAAGTGTAGTCCAATCCGTTAAAGAATGGTGGACGAACAACCGATAAGCCCTCTTGAAGAGCCATTTCTCTCGGGTGTAAATCCGAAATGAGAAATACCCCGCTCTGATACCAATTGTTAGGATCGAGAGCACTAAGAGGGGGGGGTGAATTAGTGCAGCGGAAATCTTACAGCGATTAAAACCAAAAGCTGCGTTCGTTCAATAAAAACTATTATGATGCAAAAGCTAATTCTCAGTTTGTATCTAAGTGCAGTTTGCGTCTAAGCGCAGATTGCGTCTAAGCGCAGTTTGCGTCTAAACACAGTTTGCGTCTAAGCGCAGTTTGCGTCTAAACACAGTTTGCGTCTAAGCGCAGTTTTGCGTCTAAGCGCAGTTTGCGTCTAAACGCAGATTTACGTCTAAACTCAGATTTACGTCTAAACGCAATTTTACGTCTAAACACAGATTTATGTCTAAACGCAGTTTTACGTCTAAACGCAGATTTACGTCTAAACTCATATTTACGTCTAAACGCAGTTTTACGTCTAAACGCAGATTTACGTCTAAACTCAGATTTACGTCTAAACGCAGTTTTACGTCTAAACGCAGATTTACGTCTAAACTCAGTTTGCGTCTAAATGAAATCAAGACGTAAACGTAAACTGCACAGAACCTTGTTCGTAAAAGCGCAGAAGACAGTTTGCAGTTGTAAATGAAATCAAGACGTAAACGTAAACTGCACAGAACCTTGTCCGTAAAAAAAGCGCAGAAGACAGTTTGCAGTTGTAAGTGAAATCAAGACGTAAACGTAAACTGCACAGAACTCATTCGTAAAAGCGCAGAGAGACAGTTTGCAGTTTGTAGATGGAATCAAGACGTAAACGTAAACTGCACAGAATTCGTTCGTAAAAGCGCAGAGAGCAGTTTGCAGTTTGTAAATGGAATTAAGACGTGAACATAAACTGCACAGAACTCGTTCGTAAAAGCGCAGAGAGCAGTAGCTATGTAGGAGGTTTGCAGTAATGATAAAGTGCTCAAAATAAACGCAAACCAGAGATTTAGAGTGGTTCGGTCAGTCTTGACCTACTCCACTTTTGGCTTCCTCCACCGATGAGGTTACCGACGTCAACTAGAGGCCTTCCTTCAATAGGCGAAGGCCAACTACCCTCTTACAGATTCACTCCTTTTGACGGGCTTAGGAGACAACCCTTACAGATGTTTTCTCTCCTCTCTTTACAACTCAAACTTGAAGAACAGAAGGAGGAGGAAAACTAGCAGTTTTGAGCTCTAAGAACCACTGAAAAGATCAAGATTTCGGGTAAGTTCTTGCTGTCTCAGTGCTGAATGGGTGGGGTATTTATAGGCCCCAACCCAATTCAAATTTGGAGCTCAAAACGATCAAATCCCGGAATTCCGGGATCAGGCGGTTGCACCTCCTGACTGGAGAGGTTGCACCGCCTGGCAGAGCTCGAAGACCGAGCTCAGGCGGTGCCACCTCTCTGCCAGGGAGGTTGCACCTCCCAGTCTCGCTGGGAGACATAGCCTGGGCGGTGCTACCTCTTGGCTGGGGCGGTGCCAGCTCTTTCACTATTTCAGCTCACTTGGTTTGGCTCCAAACTTGGCCCAAACCAGTCCGAACTTGGGCCTAATTGACCCCTACTTGGGTTATAGGATTAACACCTACTCCTAACCCTAATTAACATGCTAACTATAATTTTAAAGACATTTTCTAAGCTATTACAAAGTTCGCAAGTCAAGACTTCTTCTGACGAGCTTCCGGCAAACTTCCGGCGGTCTTCCGATGAACTCTCGGAAACCATTCTGCGGACTCCCGGCAAGCTCCTAGACTTCACGATTTGTTCTTAGCGAGTTCCAACGAGCTTCTTCGGCAAGCTCCGATCTTTCTCGGTGAGCTCCGCGAACTCCCAACGAACCTTCCGGCGAGCTTCCGAAAAACCCTTCGGCAAGCTCCCAACTCATTCTCGGCTAGTTCCGGTAGCATTCCCGACGAACCTTCGGACTTCCGTCGAACTCTCGAACTCGCAACAAATCCTTCGCGCTTGACTCCGACACTTTTTTCGCTTTATGTCTTCATCGTTATCATAGTTAATCCTGCACAATTAAAGCAAAACTTCGATCGAGACAATTAATCCTAAGCAATTAACCAAGTTGTCCGGCATGTCATTGGTCCCTCGACGCTTCGTCCGATTCTTCGGCGCATCGTCCTTTCCTGCAGCCTATTGCCCAATCGGCCAATTGACTCTGCAACTCCGATATCCTTGGCACAATACCCGCTCTTCTTGGCCTGATGCCCGAGTCCACGGCCTGAAGCCTTCTGTCGATACGTCGACCGATCCACCTGCCCGACGTCCAATCTTCTGACATGTTCCTCCGGCACAACATGATGTTCCTGCTTTAATTGTCTCATCCTGATCAAAGCATCCTGCGTCACTCAAAACGCAGATTAAATCATAAACATATATCAAGTAGTTTCATCATCAAAATACGAGATTCAACACCTCGGATTTCTTCCGGCAGACTCCCAGCAGGCTCCTGGTCTTGTGGTGAGTTCAACGAGTCTTTATCAAGTATCCGAACCTTCTCGGTGATCTCCGTGAACCTCCGATGATCTTTTCGGTGGACTTCCAAAAACTTCGGCAAGTCCCCAATTCTTTCTCGATTGATTCCAGTAGCACTTCCGACGATTCTTCGGACTTTATGCGGACTCTCGAACACCCATCAAACTTGACTCCGGTAAACTTGCTTTATGTCTTCATGCTATCGTAGTTAATCCTGCACATGTAAAACATACTTTGATCTAGATAATTAATCCTAAGCATCTAATCAAGTTGTCTGGCATGTCATTGGTCCATCGACGCTTCGTCTGATTCTTCGGCGCATCGTCCTCTCTTGTGGCCTATTGCCCAATCAGCTAGTTGACTCCACAACTCTGATATCCTTGGTGCAATGTCCGCTCTTCTTGGCCCGATGCCCGAATCCATGGCTCGAAGCCTTCTATCGATACGTCGACCGATCCACCGGCCCGACATCCAATCTTCTGACATGTTCCTCCGGTCCAACATGATTTTCCTACGTCACTCAAAATGCAGCATCCTGCGTCATTGAAAACACAGATTAAAACATAAACACATATTGATTGGTTTCATCATCAAAATCCAAGATTCAACAATCTCCCCCTTTTTGATGATGACAACCATTCAACGACGGAGTTAACCTTAACTCCCGGAGTTTAAACAAACTCCCCCTATCAATATACCATATTGATAGAAACTCTTGGATTCAAGAATCCAAGTAACATGTCATGACAAAATCATGACATATAATCAACATACTTCTCCCCCTTTGTCATCAACAAAAAGGAGAAGTACCATAATCAAGTGTTTGTGATATTCAAGTTCAACTCATTGCATGAAAAACATAATATCCATTTTTATCATTATGCAAGTTTGCTATTATCATAGATATACATAGTAATACAACATCAAGTTTACAATATACAAGCTAGCAAAAACAATTTTCAACATTTGAAGGCATGCAAGCCAGCAATTTTGAGATGTTCAAGAAAGCAACTCTTGCTTCTTGGAATATAAGTTTTGCTAGATGTGTAAGTTAACTTTTTTCTTCTTGAGATAGGCAAGATAGTACTCCTTGGTGATGTTCAAGATAGCAATTTCTTCTCTTTTGAGAAGTGCAATTTTTATTTTTTTCTTGAATTGTGTGAGCTAGCAAATTTGCTTTCTAGCATGTTTTGCTCCCCCTTTGTCATTGTCAAAAAGAAGGGAAGACCCTTTACGTTAATTTCTAAATTATGACAAAGGTAAATAGCATAGATGAAAATTCAAGTCTTGAATGTCAAAACAATTATTTTATCATGAATATTTTATCATTGCGTACATCATTATCATACGTTAAAGTATTGCATGCATAATACCAAATCATCATATATATTTTTAAAACATATAAACTCATCATTATATGTATGATTCCAAATCATCATTCATATTATTTCAATCATCACTATAACTCATCATGCACAAAATGTAAAATCATCTAACATGATACAAACATTTATTTTCAAAATATTTATCACTATTTTCATGTATGATAATAAAGTATTCATGATACCGAATATTAAATCAATATTTTTAAGTATTTATCACTTCATGATTTTTGGTACCAAACATTTATCATTTAAAGCATTCATGATACACATCATATGCAATACATCACATACATCATCATAATAAAAAGCATATGCATCATTCAAAATCATAAATATTTCAAATCATCATGGTATTAATCTATCAAATTGCATCCTATCATGCATGATCATAATTTTTCCCATTTTATCATTGTAAACAAGAAAGAATAAGGGAAGAACAAAATAGTGTAAAATATTTCAATTATTTCAAGGCATACAAGCCATAAATCCAATGGCATAATGTCATGAAAGATAAGACCTCTTGAATTACAAAAGACATGATTCATTTTATCAAATCTCTTCTTTTTATAAATAACAAAATTTGTAAGTGTACAAAGAAGAGATCGTGATTAAAAAATCTCAAGTAGTAAATCCAAGAATTCAAGATCATGATTTGAATACAAACTCATTCAAATCATCAAATTCATCAAAATCTCAACATTACTTTCAAGAGATTCAAAATGGTATACATAGATTTATCATACTAATCATCAAGATCAATAAGATAGAGAGAAATAATTTTTAAAAAAAATATTTTCCTCTTTTTAGTTGTTTCAATTCATATGATTTTATTTCATTTATGCCAAATAAAAACATGTATCATGTTTAAAACCGAAAGTGTAAGATTTATTATGACAAAGATCAATAAGGCACTTTCATTCTGGTAAGAATCAATAATCTGTAAATCGCAAGATTCATCATGCATAATTTCAAATTATAAAACCATTAAACATGATTTCAAATCAATATGCTCAAGTTTTTGTTGAATCTCGTATTTTGATGATGAAACCACTTGATATATGTTTATGATTTAATCTGTGTATTGAGTGACGCAGGATGCTTTGATCAGGATGAGACAATTAAAGCAGGAAAAATCATGTTGTGCCGAAGGAACATGTTAGAAGATTGGACATCGGGCCAGTGGATCGGTCGACGTATCGATAGAAGGCTTCGGGCCGTGGACTCGGGCATCGTGCCAAGAAGAGCGGGTATTGTGCCAAGGATATCAGAGTTGCGGAGTCAACTGGCCGATTGGGCAATAGGCCACAGGAGAGGACGATGCGCCAAAGAATCGGACGAACCGTCGAGGGACCAATGACATGCCTGACAACTTGGTTAATTGCTTAGGATTAATTGTCTCGATCAAAGTTTTGTTTTACATGTGCAGGATTAACTATGATGAAAGTAAGACATGCAGCAGGAATTACGCTGGAGTCAAGACTATGATCACGTTGGGAGTTCGAGAATTCGACGGAAGTCCGGACGGTCGTCGGAGGTTCTACGGGAACAAATTCGAGAAGTCCAGGAGTTTGCCAAAGAAGCTCGTTGGAACAAGCCAAGTGGATCGTCGCAAGTCCAGGAGTTTACCGGGAGTCCGTCGGAGCATCGCCGGAGGTTCGTCGGATATTCGCCGGAAGTTCGCCGGAAGCTCGCCGGAAGAAGCGATTGATGCACCGGAAGCAAGCTATAGTAAATGTCTTAAGAAATTCGTAGTTAGCACGATGATTAAGTTAGAAATGGGAGGTGATCCCATTAACTTAATCTTGGGGCAATTGGGCCCTTGACAGACCCAAATTGGGCCGAATGGATCAGCCCATTCGGACCCAGATTTCTTGGCCAGAGGTGGCACCGCCTGGGGCGGCGGTGGCACCGCCAAGGGCTCAGTCTCCGAGCTCCGGCTAGGTAGTGCAACTGCCTCTGACAGAGGTGCAACCGCCCCTGACAGGAGGTGGCACCGCCTAGAGGCTCAGTCTTCGAGCTCTACCAAGCGGTGCAACCGCCCCAATCACCAGACCTCGGAATTCCGGGACTTGACAGTTTTGAGCTCGGAATTCAAACTGGGTTGGGGCCTATAAATACCCCACCCTTTCAGCAATGACAGAGTAACTAAAAACCACCGAAATCCTGATCTTACTCTGTGATTTTTAGAGCTCAAAAGTGTTGTATGAGTTAGAAGTTCTCCTCCCTCTTTTCTTCCAAGTTCTGATCTTTCAAGAGAGGAGAGAAAATTCTGTAAGGGTTGTCTCCTAAGCCCGTCAAAAGGAGTGAAACTGTAAAAGGGTGGTTGGCCTTCGCCTATTGAAGGAAGGCCTCTAGTGGACGTCGGTGACCTCGTCGGTGGAGGAAGCCAGAAGTGGATGTGGGTCAAGATTGACTGAACCACTCTAAAATTACGGTGCTCTCTGGTTTGCATTTACTTTGAGCATATTATCTTTACTACAAACCTCCTAAATAGCTTACTGCCTTCTGCGCATTCACAATCGTGTTTCAAAGTTCAGTATTTTCCGAATCGGTGTTTAGACGTAAATCAGTTTTATCATACGAACATCATATTTCAGTTTGCGCTTACAATCTGATTTCCATCATAACTGCAAACTGCCTTTATAGATTCGCTTTAACTGCATCTCACTTGATCATAAGTTAAAGTGATTTACGAATCAGGTTTTCTATCGAAATCGTTTTTATCGTACGAATGCAGTTTTAATCGTCGAAAGTTTTCCGCTGCACTAATTCACCCCCCCCCCCTCTCTTAGTGCTCCTGATCCTAACAATTGGTATCAAAGCCCGGTATTTCTCATTTTGGATTTACACCCGAGAGAAATGGCTCTTCCTGGCTTTCAAGAGGGCTTATTGGTTGTTCGTCCACCGTTATTTAACGGACTAGACTACACTTACTGGAAAACTCGAATGAGAGTTTTCTTGATTTCTATGAATTTGGATTTATGGAATATTATTGAAAACGATTTTCAACTTCCCTCTAAACCGATGAACGAATGGTCGGATTTGGAGAAGAAGTATTTTTCTTTAAACGCAAAGGCTATGAATGTCTTATTTTGTGCTTTGGACAAAAATGAGTTCAATCGGATTTCTATGTGCGAAACGGCTTTTGATATTTGGCGAACACTTGAAATCATGCACGAGGGAACTAGTAGAGTCAAAGACTCGAATGTTAACATTTTATTGCATGATTTTGAGCTTTTTCGAATGCAACCAAGCGAGACTATAGGCGACATGTACACTTGTTTCACAGATGTCGTCAATAATCTAAGAGTTCTTGGTAAATCTTTTTCAAATTTTGATCTCGTAAGCAAGATCTTAAGATCCCTTTCAAAAATGTGGGATCCTAAAATAACGGCAATACAAGAAACAAAAGATTTAAATATTTTTCCACTTGAAGAACTTATCGGTTCATTGATGACATATGAAATGGTGCACAATGCACATGATGAACATGATGAACATGATGAACAAAACAACCTTCCAAAGAACAGGAAGGATTTTGGACATAGTACATTTGAAGACCACTCGAGCATAAGCTCAAGTGATGGTGAACTTAAACTACAAATGAAACAAAAATTAAAAAGCAAAAAGAACGTAACTACTTGCTTTGAACGCAAGAAGAAGAACACAAAGTGGGATGAATCGAGCTCCTCCAAAGACGAGGAGAAAATCAAGAAAGATGAGGTTGTAAACTACGCCTTAATGGCATTCAACGATAAGGTAATCGAAACCCCCTTAATTTATTTTGAAATTACTTGATGTTTTTCATGATGCATTTTTTTTTAGAATAATTATTTTTAAAAATTGCATATTAAAAAAAATATTTGAAAATGCAAGAATATGATCATGCTCATAATTTGAAAATAATAATGAAAATTATATGTTTCATGTTAATGAAATAAAATGTTAGATTTAAATCTAATGATCATATGTATGTTTTTCTTAAGAAGAAAAATTATGTATTTTGATTATTTCTAATTTTTGATTAAAACCATGCTTAATGTCTTAATGAAAATATTAAGAAGTTTAATATCATGCTATATGTGGTTAAGAAGTAATAATGTGTATCATGTTGATTTCCATTGTTATTTCTCAATTTTGATTAAATAAAATCATGCTTGAAGAAATGTATAATGATGTAATATTAAATATTTTGATACTATGATTGATAATTTTATGTATGAAATTTTAAGTTATACATGATGATAAGCATGTGTTATTTTCATGCAAAACATATGACAAATATGGCAAACATATGGCAAAAATGTGTCCGAATGTATGAACTTATTAAAATCATTTTTCGGACATCCTTAATTCACTCACTAAATTGCTATAATGAGAACTTTACACTATTACATGCCTTAATAACATGTTGGAAATTATGTGTTTTGGATACAAAAATTTTCATGATCATGAGCATGTTTTATTTTCATGATTGTGTTTGAAAATCTGTAGCAAAACCATGTCCGAATGCATGAAAGTGTTAAATTTCATTTTTCTTAATCCTAACAATTGATATTTTTGGATTTTCTCGATATATTATTCTCTTTCGGACTTAATAAACATATGTCATATCGAGTTTGATTCATATCATTGATTTTTGACATATGGAATCAACTAGCAAATGCATCTCTCATAGACTTATCTTGTGAAAAATATCTTTCGAGAAATGGATTTGATGATTCCTTCTTATATCTTTAGAGAAATAGTTTTACGTGCAAGGATTTGATTCACACACATATCTTGATCTTTGTAAAAATGAAGTGTGCTTTAATATCCTATCAATTTTAACTTCATTCAAGTAAGCTCACTAGTGACTTTCCTCCTTCATGCAAAAAAAGATAATAACAAATAAAGAGGAAGAAGTAATGAAAACTATCTCCATGTCATGTTTTCCTTAAGGTGTTTGTATAATTGATATCCTATCACTCATTGTTGAAAAATGACATAAACCTAGTTATGGCATGAATCATTACCGCACTTACGTTTAAAACTTGCTTATATCGTTCTTCTTTTTGTTGATGACAAAGGGGGAGAAAAATATGAATTGATACTATGAGTGCTATATTTGAATGAGAAATAGATGAAATGCTATAATTGCTAAATACTTGAAATGTTTGAATCATGTTAAGATATCAATAACTTGCATCTTAATTTTACTTGCTGATATCTTGTCATGTGATGAAAAACTATGATTTGTTGCTAAAATGATGCATGCAATACTTATGCTTTTTATTATGATGTATGTGATGTATTGCGTATGATGTAAATGATGATTAAAATTGCCTTAATTTGAATTCAAGGTTTATCTCAATTATGGAATTTTGAGATAAACCTTTGTCGTGATTTAGAAATTGACATAAAGGGTCTTCCCTTCTTTTTGACAATGACAAAGGGGGAAATAGCTAGCTTGCACAATTCAAGAAGAAAGCAAAAATTACACTTCTCAAAAGAGAAGAAATTGCTATCTTGAACATCACCGAGAATTGCTAGCTTGAAATCTCAAGAAAATACAAAAATGTGCTATCTTGCCTATCTCAAGATGCAAAACATGCTAACTTGCACTTTGCAATGGAAGCAAAATTGCTAGCTCAAACTTTGCAAAGGAAGCAAGAAATTGCTCATCTCAAAAGAGAAGCAAAGATTGCTAACTTGCATATTTCTAGAAGCAAAAGTGCTATCTTACCTATCGCAAAGAAAAGCAAATATGCCAACTTGCATATCTTTGAATTTGCTATCTTGTATGTTGTATAACTTGCATATCTAAAACTTGATAGCTTGAATGTTCTAAGCATGATGTAACACTTGCTAAATTTTCTAGCTTCAAAACTGCATGATGATAAAACTTGATATTATGTTCTTCATACAATGAGTTAAACTTATATTCCAAACACAAGAATAGTTGGACTTCTCCTTTTTGTTAATGACAAAGGGGGAGAAGTATGATGTTATGCATAAGTTTATGCATAAGTTCATGATGACGTGTTGCAAGTATTCATGATAAATATTGCAATAACTTGAATTCAGTTTGAATTCAAAGTTTTATCAATATGGCATATTGATAGGGGGAGTTTGTTTAAACTCTGGGAGTTAATGTTAACTCCGTCATCAAGTGGTTGTCATCATCAAAAAGGGGGAGATTGTTGAATCTCGTATTTTGATAATGAAACCACTTGATATATGTTTATGATTTAATCTACATTTTGAGTGACGCAGGATGCTTCGATCAGGATGAGACAATTAAAGCAGGAAAAATCATGTTGTGTCGGAGGAACATGTCAGAAGATTGGACGTCCGGCCAGTGGATCGGTCGACGTATCGACAGAAGGCTTTGGGCCGTAGACTTGGGCATCGGGCCAAGAAGAGCAGGTATTGTGCCAAGGATATCGGAGTTGCGGAGTCAACTGGCCGATTGGGCAATAGGCCACAGGAGAGGACGATGCACCGAAGAATCGGACGAAGCGTCAAGGGACCAATGACATGCTGGATAACTTGGTTAATTGCTTAGGATTAATTGTCTCGATCTAAGTTTTGTTTTACATGTGCAGGATTAACTACGATGAAAGTAAGACAAGCAGTAGGAGTTGCGCCAGAGTCAAGACTATGATCATGTTGGGAGTTCGAGAATTCGACGGAAGTCCGGACGGTCGTTGGAGGTTCTACGGGAACAAATCCGAGAAGTCCAGGAGCTTGCCAAAGAAGCTCATCGGAACTCGCCAAGTGGATTGTCGCAAGTCCAGGAGTTTGTCGGGAGTCCGTCGGAGCATCGCCGGAGGTTCGTCGGATGTTCGCCGGAAGAAGCGATTGACACACCGGAAGCAAGCTGTAGTAAATGTCATAAGAAATTCATAGTTAGCACAATGATTAAGATAGAAATGGGAGGTGATCCCATTAACTTAATCTTGGGGCAATTGGGCCCTTGACAGACCCAAATTGGGCCGAATGGATCAGCCCATTCGGACCCAGATTTCTTGGCCAAAGGTGGCACCGCCCAGGGCTCAATCTCCGAGCTCTGGCTGGGCGGTGCAACCGCCTCTGATAGAGGTGCAACCGCATGAGCTCCGTCTCCGAGCTCTAGTTGGGCGGTGTAACCGCCCTAGTCAGGCGGTGGCACCGCCTGAGCTCGGTCTCCGAGTTCTGGCAGGAGGTGCAACCGCCCCTGACAGGAGGTGGCACCACCTCGTGGCTCAGTCTTCGAGCTCTGCTAGGCTGTGCAACCGCCCCAGTCAGGCGGTGCAACCGCTAGATCCCGGAATTCCGGGAATTGACAGTTTTGAGTCGGAATTCAAACTGGGTCGGGGCCTATAAATACCCCACCCTTTCAGCAATGACAGAGTAACCAAAAACCACCGAAATCCTGATCTTACTCTGTGATTTTTAGAGCTCAAAAGTGTTGTATGAGTTAGAAGTTCTCCTCCCTCTTTTCTTCCAAGTTCTGATCTTTCAAGAGAGGAGAGAAAATTCTGTAAGGGTTGTCTCCTAAGCCCGTCAAAAGGAGTGAAATTGTAAAAGGGTGGTTGGCCTTCGCCTATTGAAGGAAGGCCTCTAGTGGACGTCGGTGACCTCGTCGGTGGAGGAAGCCAGAAGTGGATGTAGGTCAAGATTGACCGAACCACTCTAAAATTGCGGTGCTCTCTGGTTTGCATTTACTTTGAGCATATTATCTTTACTGCAAACCTCCTCAATAACTTACTGCCTTCTGCGCATTCACGATCGTGTTTCAAAGTTCAGTATTTTCCGAATCGGTGTTTAGACATAAATCAGTTTTATCATACGAACATCATATTTCAGTTTACGCTTACATTCTGATTTCTATCATAACTGTAAACTGCCTTTATAGATTTGCTTTAACTGCATCTCGCTTGATCACAAGTTAAAGTGATTTACGAATCAGGTTTTCTATCGAAATCGCTTTTATCATACGAACGCAGTTTTAATCGTCGAAAGTTTTCCGTTGCACTAATTCATCCCCCCCCCTCTTAGTGCTCCTGATCCTAACAGTTTTTTTATGAAATCATACATCATACTTAAAACCGAAAATGTAACATTTCATCATGATAAAAATCAATAATCCATAAATTACTTAAAAATCACCATGCATAATTTTAAAATTTATTAAGCATGATCATTATGCATGACATTAAAACATGGTTTCAAAATGTTTAATATTTTTATTACATAATTTCATCATTATGCATCATCATATTTTCAAATTCGAACATGCACAATTTCAAAATCATATATTTCATTTTTCGTGCATGATACAAATAAATCAATCATCATTATGAGCATAACAATATTCAAGCATTCATGATACATCATTTTGGCAACATGATCATAGCTTTTCAATTGATGGTATCTAAATGTCAAAGTTCATTACATCCTATCATGCATGATCATTAACTTCTCATTTGTATTTCATGCATAATTTCATTTCATCATATTAGGAACATCAAGAAGAATTAATTGGGTGATGAGATAAATATTTCATGAATACACGGAAATGTATAAAAATCATATCATTAGTGTTTCATGCATTCATATCATCACATGAAGAATATCAAAAAGAATTTTGGTGATGAGATACATAAATAGTGAACATAAATTTTGAATACCAAGAGACATTATGATTCTTTTTGAATAACTCAAATAGTGAAAAGAAAGAATTATAATAGACAATCTTGATTTATAAAATAAATTTTCAAGTTATAATTTTCAGAAATCAAGATAAAAATTATGGTTAGATGAAACTCATTATCGTGGAAACCGAAAAAACCACTTTTATTATCGTGGAAATCGATAATCCATAAATCATAAAAATCATTATGCATTATTTCGAAAGAAAACTCATTAAGCATGATCATTATGCATTACTTCAAATCAAATATGATTTCATTTATTTTCAAAATATTCATCATGATAGGACATTCAAGGTAAAAAAATCATTAAACATAAAGCATATTCATCAATCATGGTTTCATTGAGCATAAGGTATTTTCAACCAAAATCATTTTGTTATTTGTTGTAGTCATGCATTTTTCTTTTTAGGTGAATCTATCTTTTCATGCATAGTTTTACATACAAAAGCCATGCATCATCATTAAGCATGATATTAAACTTCTTAATATTTTTATTAAGACATCAAGCATGGTTTCAATCAAAATCAGAAATCATTAAGATACACATTTTTTCTTCTTAAGAAAACATACATATGATCATTAGATTTAAATCTAACATTTTATTCCATTAACATAAATTATACAATTTTCATTATTATTTTTAAAATTATGATCATAATCATATTTTTGTATTTTCAATTTTTAAACATGTAATTTTTAAGAAAAATAATATTCTAAAAAAAATGTATCATAGAAAACATCAAGTAATTTCAAAATAAATTAAGGGGGTTTCGATTACCTCATCATTGAAAGCGGTTAAGGCATAGTTTGCCACCTCGCCTTTTTTTGATTTTCTTCTCGTCTTCAAAGGAGCTCGATTCATCCCAATTTTTGTTCTTCTTCTTGCATTCAAAGCAAGTAGTTCCGTTCTTTTTGCTTTTTAATTTTTGTTTCATTTGTAGTTTAAGTTCACCATCACTTAAGCTTATGCTCGAGTGGTCTTCAAATGTTCTATGTCCCAAATGTTGGGAAATCATTGGGGGCGACATCATATGCGCAGCGGAAGAACAAGAAAACAAAAATCCCCGATTCCCAAAAAGATGTTCGTCGTCGTGCGAAGATTGGTGCGCAAAAATCCACAAAACACAAAACTGCGTATAGAGATTGTGTTACCTAGGGAGATCGTATATCCCTGTTTCCTTGCAGAGCCTTAGGAGAGGGTGAAGGAGGTCAAGCGTGTTAGGATCGAGAGCACTAAGAGGGGGGGGGGGGTGAATTAGTGCAGCGGATATTTTTCAGCGATTAAAAAACGAAAGCTGCGTTCGTTCGATAAAGACTATTTTGATGCAAAAAGCCGATTCTAAGATTACTTATGATTAAGTGCAGTTTACGTTTAAACACAGTTAGCGTCTAAACGCAGTTTGCATCTAAATGCAGATTGCGTCTAAACTCAGATTGCGTCTAAGCGCAGTTTGCGTCTTAGCGCAGATTGCGTCTAAGCGCAGATTGCGTCTAAATGCAGATTGCGTCTAAGCGTAGATTGCGTCTAAACACAGTTTGCGTCTAGAAGCAGTTTAAGCAGAAGTATAAAGACAGTGTGCTGCTGTTGTTCAGCTCAAAACGTAATCTGCAAAAAACAGATTTACGTCTAAACGCAGATTTACGTCTAGATGCAGATTTATGTCTAAACGCAGATTTACGTCTTAAACACAGATTTACGTCTAAACTTTGAAACTCGTTTGTATACTCGCAGAAGGCAGTATGCAGTTGAAATCAAGACGTAAACATGAACTGAGATCTGATGATTGTGCGAGGAAAGCCGATTTACGTCTAAATGCAGTTTTACGTCTAAATGCAGTTTTACGTCTAAATGTTGAAACTCGTTCGTAAAATTGCAGAGGACAGTTTACAGTTATCAATAGAATCAAAATGTAAGTGTAAACTGCAAAGAAACTCGTTCGTAAAAGCACGGAAGACGGTTCTGCAGAATCAAACGTAAACGTAAACAGTAATGTACGAAAACACGAATTTACGTCTGAATGCAGATTCGGAAGAACAGCACTTAGAACTTGTTCGTGAAAGCGCAGAGAGCAGTAGTAATGAAGGAGGTTTGCAGTAATGATAAAGTGCTCAAAAATAAACGCAAACCAGAGATTTAGAGTGGTTCGGTCAGCCTTGACCTACTCCACTTTTGGCTTCCTCCACCGACGAGGTTGCCGACTTCAACTAGGGGCCTTCCTTCAATAGGCGAAGGCCAAACTTCCCTTTTACAGTTTCTCTCCTTTTGACAGGCTCAGGAGACAACCTTTACAGGCCTTTCTCTCCTCACTTTACAACTGAAAACTTGAAGAACAGAAGGAGGAGACTTAAAGGCTTTACAACACTTTTGAGCTCTTAGAATCACAGAAAAGATCAAGATTTCGGTGTAGGTCTGTATCTTTTCAGTGCTGAATGGGTGGGGAATTTATAGGCCCCAACCCAATTCAAATTTGGAGCTCAAAACGATCAAATCCCGGAATTCCGGGATCAAGCGATTGCACCTCTTGACTGGAGAGGTTGCACCGCCTGGCAGAGCTCGAAGACCGAGCTCAGGCAGTGCCACCTCTCTGCCAGGGAGGTTGCACCGCCCAGTCTTGGTCGAAGACTGAGCTCAAGCGGTGCCACCTCTCTGTCAGGGAGGTTGCACCGCCCAGTCTAGCTCGAAGACTGAGCTCAGGCGGTGCCACCTCCCGGCTGGGGAGGTTGCACCGCCCAGTCTCGCTGGGAGGCTTAGCCCAGGCGGTGCCACCTCCTGGCCTGGGCGGTTGCACCTCCTGGTGCAATCAGGGTCCGAATGGTTCATTCCATTCGGCCCAATTTCAATCTTTCAGGGGCCCAATTGCCCCAAGATTAAGCCAATGGGATCATCTCCCATTTTCCAACTTAATCAACGTGCTAACTACGATTAAATCTGAGACAACTTCTGCAGCTTTGCTTCGGTGCGTCAATCGCTCCTTCCGGCGAGTTTCCGGCGAACTTCCGTCGATCATCCGATGAACCCTCGGTGATGCTCCTGCGGACTTCCGGCAAACTCCTGGACTTTGCGACGATCCACTTGGCAAGTTCGGACGAGCTTCGCTTGGCAAGCTTCTGGACTTCTCGGATCTGTTCTCGCAGAACCTCCGACGACCGTCCGAACTTCCGTCGAACTCTCGAACTCCCAACGTGATCATGAACTTGACTCCGGCGCAACTCCTGCTGCTTGTCTATCTTTCATCGTAGTTAATCCTGCACACTTATCTCAACACATAGATTAGACAACAAATGACAATTGACTTCATCATCAAAATCCGAGATTCAACAATCTCCCCCTTTTTGATGATGACAATCAATTGATAATGGAGTTATCCTTAACTCCCCCTGTCTATATGCCATAGTTGAGATAAGTCAACCTTGAATTCAAGACCTAAGAATTCAAGTGACGTATTGATAAGTTAGATCAGTTAAACTTATCAATACTCCCATCATGATTCTCATCATGATGTATCTCTTCAAAGATGATGTCAGGGCTTGACATACATCATCAGGTTTGTATGATTGTGTTTGTAACTATTCATCATGTAGTTTGAATATTTTCATATAAAGCTGTGAAACTTATTACATGATGAATACATTTGAAATATTCTAGCAAGTTTTGCATTTTCTTCACATGATAAGATATCAACTCAGGGCATAATGCAAACTTTAGCACATGTTCATTTATCTCTTGGTGATGCAAGGATGGCATAATTATAGCATAATTATAGCAGTGTTTATAGCATCATTCATCATGGCAATGTTTATCAATTCATATATATATCTCCCCCTTTGTCATCAACAAAAAGCATAGTAAACATGATACCAGAAAATAACAATCGCAAGCTTATAGAGGAATTTTACATAGATTGCTTTAAATACTTCTTCCCCTTTGTGTAAAGATTTTGCAGGATGGAATACATACACATGAATCACTTTCATAAAATCTATTTCAGAAACTCAATTTTTATGAAGGTGTACGAGAAAATCTGTTTCATAAATAAGATGCATTCGGACAAGATTTTGTTGCAGATTTTCACATATAATCAAGTGATTTGATCATACTATATAGTCCGAAAAATGATTTTAACAAATTTATCTGTTCGGACACATCAACATTCCTAGTTCTCTTCGAATCAAAACACAAGATTTTCAAAAACTTTTTAGTTTCAAGGCACAACATTCTTAATTTGGACACATCACATACCAAGCAGTAATGATACCATAAAAATCTGAGATAACTTTTACCATAATAGATGTTTACATCCAGTACATCAGAAGTGAGTATCATAAGAAGTTTACAACAACAACAGGTGTTCAATAAGTTCATTGATGCGGTGGAAAATTAAAGTGCCTAAACAAGGAGTCAAATTGACTATGAATCTGCTGCAGCTCAGATGAGATTTGATCTTGTCTTTGTTCAATCTGTTCTTGTCTCTGTTCGAATCGATCCATACGAATCCCAATTTCTTCAATGGATGTATGAGTTTGCTCAACTGGATGTGTTTCCTCAAAGGGAAGGGTCGGAGGAGATTGGGTACCCCTAAACACTGGTGTTTCCGGTTCTGGTTCAGGTTGAGGGTGATCAATCCTTCTAGGGAGTCTAACCCAGTTACCGTTTCTATAGTAACATCTTAGTCGGTGAAGTAGATTTTTGTTTATTATGCTGTATCGATCTACTTTCATTACTTCTTCCTCTGGTGATATTAGAATGTCGTAAGCTTTTATTATTCTAGTGATTATACCACCATATGGGAGCATCATATCCTTTTTTGATAATTCTAACATATTTTGTTGAATAAGATAGCCAAGACAGATGTCATGTCCCTTCATGATTGAGTACATAGTTCCTAATTCTAGTTGACTAATTTCATCATGATGGTATTGTTTAGGGAGAATTATACTGGTCATGATATAATGAAGTATCTTAGTATTCAAAGGCAATAGATGTTCACAACTTTTAGGAACCAATGCTATGTTAGGATTGGCAAAGATTGTTCCTAAGGCTTCAACATAGGATGTTCCAATACTTTCATCATCCCATGATCCTCTAAAGTAGAGTCCTATGCTTTTTATGGGAATGCCTATCATATCACAAATGAATCTATCAGTGATTGAGATGTGTTGTCCCAAAAGATAGGTGGACATCCTTCCTTCATCATCTATTTGTATGTTATTGTAAAATAATCTAACAAGCCTAGGATAGATGGGTTCGTTAATCTGCAAGATTGGAAGTAGACCTAGGTTTGCAAACCATTGGATGGTCTCTAAGTCTCTTAGTTCATTTAGATCTACGTATTTTCCTTTACTGATACATCTAAGTTCGAAAGAGGGAAATTTTTCAGCATGGTATTTTGAATCGAAAAGAGTGAAATCAAACTCTTCTACTAATCTCCTCTTTCCCTTGTCCCTTGAGGATCTTCTAGATCCCATAACTACTGCTGTTTAGAGGGATGATGATGAGCTAGAGTAAATGAAGAACAAAACAGAATTTAAGAGCTTCTTAGAGAGTACCTTTGTGAAATCTTCAAGAGAAGGAAGGATTCTTGATGTTTTGCTTCGAAATGGGAGGTATTTGGAAGGCTTAGAGGAGTGAAATGGGAATGGAGGAGACTTGGAAGAGTAGAGGAGGAAATGGGAGTGAGTTGGGGTCGGTTCCATAGCCGGCCCTAGTGTGGGTTTAAAAAGGCAGAGTTGCAGGCGGTGCAACCTCTGGCTGGAGCGGTGCAACCTCTGGCAACCCGTGATAGCTGGAGGTGCAACCGCCAGCTGGAGAGGTGCCACCGCCTGCAGCCAGTGAGCACCTAATATGATTTGATCAGGGAGCCTTTGCCTTGAGGAGAGTTTCAGAGCAATTAATGTTTGTTACATGACTTCGTATGAGTTTTTATTTAAGGAAGAAGCTCTTGCATGATCAAAATAGATCTTTTAACGTGCATACGTATGTTGATAGTTTGTTTGGTATCCCTTTTAAGATCATGACATATTTAGTTTCATGATACAAGAATCAATTCGTAGATGATAGTGTTAACGGGTTTTGAAGATCAAGGGGGTATGTGAATTTGGATATCATATGTTTCTAATAAGGTTGTATCCAAATCGTATTTGTGATTTCATAACTTCCACTTGTTACTTAAGCGTTGCGAGTTCCTTTTTGATTCTTGATTTCTGACCATCGAGAGTCAAGGAGCAGAATATTATTTCTTGCTCCGGCCTAAAATTTTAATGTTTTTATAGGAAGGGATGATCTTTAGGAACCCATTTGCTTTTGGGTGCCTCAAAAATAGATCTACATTTTCTATCATGTTGCATAGAGTTTATCATGGTTCCTTTAGGAACCCAGATTAGTTTGTTTGGACTTATTTTCTTGAATGGACAACAATGTGTCTTGTGTCCAGATTTGCAACAAAAGTTGCACTTGGTTTGGTGTTGAACATGTAAGATGGAGCTTTTTATGAAGGTGGTTGGATTTTGGTGAGGACTTCTCACAAATCCAATTCCGCTCCTTTTTGGAATGTGACCCTTGTTTGCAAGGATCATGTTTAATGACTTGCTACCAACCTCGAATTTCTTCAAGGTGTCCTTGAGTAGCAGGTTTTCTTTTTGCAAAGTTTCTAAATCATGACATTTGATACATGAATTTAAACTATCATGATGTTCGACTTTTAACTTATCAAACTCACACGTAAGACTATCATGCATCTTTTTCAGCAATTTATATTTTCTACTTATACTCTTGCATTCGTCAAATAAGTCATTGAAAGCATTTAATAATTCATCGAAAGATAAATCAGCATCTATTGAATTTGTTACCTCATCTTCGATGGCCATTAAGGCGTAATGAGCAACTTGCTCGGTGTTGGACTCCTCTTCCTCAGATGCGCTCGAATCATCCCATGTTGCTTGGAGCGCCTTCTTCTTTGTTGTTCTTTTCTTGACTTGGGGACAATCACTTTTGTAGTGTCCCGGTTTTTTGCATTCATAGCAGATTACTTGGTCCTTTTTGGGTTCAAGTTTATTTTTTGAATCATTCTTAAACTTGTTTCTTTTAAAGAACTTTTTAAACTTTCTTGTTAGAAGTGCCAAGTCATCATCACAGTCCTCATCACTTGAGTTTTCTCTCAAGTGGCATTCTGAAGTTTTGAGTGCCATATCCTTCCTGTTCTTTGGAAGGATGTCTTCTTGCTCTTCATGAGCTTTACAAGTCATTTCGTAGGTCATTAATGACCCGATTAGTTCTTCAAGAGGGAAATTTCGCAGATCTTTTGCCTCTTGAATAGCGGTGACTTTAGGATCCCAACTCTTAGGAAGGGATCTTAGTATCTTATTAACAAGCTCAAAATCCGAAAAGCTCTTTCCGAGTCCTTTTAGACCGTTGACGACATCCGTGAAACGGGTAAACATGTCGCCAATGGTTTCACTCGGTTTCATACGGAAAAGTTTGAAAGAGTGTAACAGCAAATTAATTTTTGACTCTTTTACTCTACTTGTGCCCTCATGGGTCACTTCGAGTGTGTGTTAAATATCAAATGCAGTTTCACAAGTTGAAACACGGTTAAACTCGTTTTTATCAAGTGCACAAAATAAGGCATTCATAGCCTTTGCATTTAGAGCGAAAGCCTTCTTTTCCAAATCATTCCAATCGATCATTGGAAGAGAAGACTTTGAAAAACCATTCTCGACAAGATTCCATAATTCAAAATCCATAGAAATAAGAAAGATCCTCATTCGGGTCTTCCAGTAGGTGTAGTCCGTCCCATTAAACATGGGTGGACGTGTAATGGAATGGCCCTCTTGGTTTCCGGCGTAAGCCATCTCTCTTGGGTTTTAATCCTTTTGAGAGTTAACCGGGCTCTGATACCAATTGTTAGGATCGAGAGCACTAAGAGGGGGGGGGGGGTGAATTAGTGCAGCGGATATTTTTCAGCGATTAAAAAACGAAAGCTGCGTTCGTTCGATAAAGACTATTTTGATGCAAAAAGCCGATTCTAAGATTACTTATGATTAAGTGCAGTTTACGTTTAAACATAGTTAGCGTCTAAACGCAGTTTGCGTCTAAATGCAGATTGCGTCTAAACTCAGATTGCGTCTAAGCGCAGTTTGCGTCTTAGCGCAGATTGCGTCTAAGCGCAGATTGCGTCTAAATGCAGATTGCGTCTAAGCGCAGATTGCGTCTAAACACAGTTTGCGTCTAGAAGCAGTTTAAGCAGAAGTATAAAGATAGTGTTCTGCTGTTGTTCAGCTCAAAATGTAATCTGCAAAAAATAGATTTACGTCTAGACGCAGATTTACGTCTAAACGCAGATTTACGTCTTAAACGCAGATTTACGTCTAAACTTTGAAACTCGTTTGTATACTCGCAGAAGGCAGTATGCAGTTGAAATCAAGAAGTAAACATGAACTGAGATCTGATGATTGTGCGAGGAAAGCCGATTTACGTCTAAATGCAGTTTTACGTCTAAATGCAGTTTTACGTCTAAATGTTGAAACTCATTCGTAAAATTGCAGAGGACAGTTTGCAGTTATCAATAGAATCAAAATGTAAGTGTAAACTGCAAATAAACTCGTTCGTAAAAGCACGGAAGACGGTTCTGTAGAATCAAACGTAAACGTAAACAGTAATGTACGAAAACACGAATTTACGTCTGAATGCAGATTCGGAAGAACAGCACTTAGAACTTGTTCGTGAAAGCGCAGAGAGCAGTAGAAATGAAGGAGGTTTGCAGTAATGATAAAGTGCTAAAAAATAAACGCAAACCAGAGATTTAGAGTGGTTGGGTCAGCCTTGACCTACTCCACTTTTGGCTTCCTCCACCGACGAGGTTGCCGACGTCAACTAGGGGCCTTCCTTCAATAGGCAAAGGCTAAACTTCCCTTTTACAGTTTCTCTCCTTTTGACAGGCTCAGGAGACAACCTTTACAGACCTTTCTCTCCTCACTTTACAACTGAAAACTTGAAGAACAGAAGGAGGAGACTTAAAGGCTTTACAACACTTTTGAGCTCTTAGAATCACAGAAAAGATCAAGATTTCGGTGTAGGTCTGTATCTTTTCAGTGCTGAATGGGTGGGGAATTTATAGGCCCCAACCCAATTCAAATTTGGAGCTCAAAACGATCAAATCCCGGAATTCCGGGATCAGGCGGTTGCACCTCTTGACTGGAGAGGTTGCACCGCCTGGCAGAGCTCGAAGACCGAGCTCAGGCGGTGCCACCTCTCTGCCAGGGAGGTTGCACCGCCCAGTCTTGGTCGAAGACTGAGCTCAGGCGGTGCCACCTCTCTGTCAGGGAGGTTGCACCGCCCAGTCTAGCTCGAAGACTGAGCTCAGGCGGTGCCACCTCCCGGCTGGGGAGGTTGCACCGCCCAGTCTCGCTGGGAGGCTTAGCCCAGGCGGTGCCACCTCCTGGCCTGGGCGGTTGCACCTCCTGGTGCAATCAGGGTCCGAATGGTTCATTCCATTCGGCCCAATTTCAATCTTTCAGGGGCCCAATTGCCCCAAGATTAAGCCAATGGGATCACCTCCCATTTTCCAACTTAATCAACGTGCTAACTACGATTAAATCTGAGACAACTTCTGCAGCTTTGCTTCGGTGCGTCAATCGCTCCTTCCGGCGAGTTTCCGGCGAACTTCCGTCGATCATCCGATGAACCCTCGGTGATGCTCCTACGGACTTCCGGCAAACTCCTGGACTTTGCGACGATCCACTTGGCAAGTTCCGACGAGCTTCGCTTGGCAAGCTTCTGGACTTCGCGGATCTATTCTCGCAGAACCTCCGACGACCGTCCGAACTTCTGTCGAACTCTCGAACTCCCAACGTGATCATGAACTTGACTCCGGTGCAACTCCTACTGCTTGTCTATCTTTCATCGTAGTTAATCCTGCACACTTATCTCAACACATAGATTAGACAACAAATGACAATTGACTTCATCATCAAAATTCGAGATTCAACAAAGCGTCCTCCTCTCTAGCGGTGATCCTAACAGCAGGGTTGCGACGACGCTCCTCAAAACTCCAGGCCTACTTTGAGGTGGAGAGGGAGAGGAGAATAGGAAAGGCAAGCAAAGACTCTAGCCTATGAGGCTGTGAATCCCTCCTATTTATAGAGATCCCGTGTCAAACCCTAATGGGTCCTTCCCTAGTGGGTATTGGATCTGCATCCAATAAGACAAGGGCTCCGTCGGATATCTCATATCCGAACCTCTACTCATCGCAATGCCTACCATATGTGTGTGACCCTCTAGGCCCAATAACGAGCTGGCCGTGAGTCATACCTGTCAGAACTCCTTCTAACTCAGTGAATTATTATCTCTGTAATAATTCACTCGACTCATCGACTACGGACGTACTAGGCCACTACGCCGTAGTCCCCAGACGATACAGGGGAATCCAATCCATTGGACCTGTCTGTCCTCAATTACCATATACCTATAGTCCCTCATCCATCTAATATCCCAGAGACCGTATATCGAGCATGGTGCTGTCAGACCCATACGGTTTCTACTCGAGTCTCGCTCTAATCGGATTCTCCCGGAGAACTCTTTCTCTCTCAACCCGAATGACCCTAGCCAAGGATTTGTCTGAGCAAGAGCACATAGGATATTCCTCTCATGACGCCGAGAGTGGATGATCCTCTATTGACACTCAATAGCCCTCGTAAGGTCGACTACCACTCCCAATAACCAGCTGTACTAGATCTGGGGACAGCCAAACCTATAAGTCTGGTATCAAAGAGTGGAGCACTCATACAGGACATCCTTGGTGTCTCAAGTCTAAGGACCAGATACACCACTAGGACTACGGAATCGCTGTCTGACAATAAGGCATCATCAACCATCCAGCATTCCGTAAGCGGATCAATCAGTGAACTCATTCTCCAATGAGCACCTGTACTGTATCCCTAGTGTCCCTACACGAGCAGCTATGAGACCAGCTGCATCCATCATATGGACGGGTATACAGCACACCAGTCTATCCGGTTATCACGATGTCCCTCTCGAGTAACCTATGACCGGGATTATTTAGGATATGTGTTTAAAGGTGAATCGATCTCATTATCGTGATCTCATCACAATCCGATTCCCCTTGCACAAATCCAAGGACATCACAATATATATATGCATTTATGCAATAGTTATAAAGTGATATACGCCAAAATATAATAAGCAAAAAGATTCTGTATCAAGTCACACGTGCCATCACTCACGTGATTGGCTTGCTGGGCACCTATGACTAGCAATCTCCCACTTGACCTAAATCCAATCACCTATGTGTCTGATCCCCATCAGACTCCTGTGACGCTCAAAGATAATCTGAGACAACGACTTTGTTAGTGGATCTGCAATATTATCTTCGGATGGAACTCTTTCCACTGCTACATCTCCTCGGGTTACGATCTCTTTGATAAGTTGGAACCTCCTCAGAACACTTCTGATGAGACCCGGGTTCCCTTATTTGAGTAATCACCCCATAGTTGTCACAATAAGGGAAGTCGACTTGTCGCTATCTGTATCGACTCCCAAATCTGTGATGAACTTCTTCACCCAAACTCCCTCCTTTGCTGCATCTAATGCAGCAATGTACTCCGCCTCTATGGTCGAGTCAGCAGTGGTATCTTGCTTGGAACTCTTCCAGCACACTGCTCCTCCATTCAAGGTGTACACATACCCTGAATTCGACTTGCTATCATCGACATCAGACTGAAAACTTGAGTCAGTGAAGCCTTCAACCTTAAGGCTATTACCTCCATATACTAGTAAAAGATCCTTAGTCCTTCTCAAGTACTTAAGGATACACTTTACTACTTTCCAGTGCTCCAAGCCTGGATCCGCCTGATACCTGCTCGTGACACTCAGAGCATGCGCTATATCAGGCCTAGTACATAGCATGGCATACATGATAGACCCCATTGCTGAGGCATAAGGTATCATATTCATGTTTGCCCTTTGGAATTTTCCATGCCAAACCTTTTGACAATGGTTTCTATGTACCTGGACTGGGATAAGCCAAGCATCCTCTTGGATCTATCTCTATAGATTCTAATCCCCAAGATATAGGATGCTTCCCCTAAGTCCTTTATGGAGAAGTGTCTAGATAACCAAGTCTTTACTGTGGATAGCATTCCTACGTCATTCCCAATGATGAGGATGTCATCCACATATAACACCAAAAAGGTGATAGCACTCCCACTTACCTTCCTGTACACACAAGGCTCATCTTCGTTCTTAACGAAGTCATAAGATCTGATTGACTCATCAAATCTTATGTTCCAACTTCGGGAAGCTTGCTTTAGTCCATAAATGGATTTAAGCAACCTACACACTTTATCTGGGCAGTTCTTGGACACGAATCCCTCAGGTTGCATCATATACACCTCCTCCTCGAGGTTCCCATTGAGGAATGCGGTTTTCAAATCCATCTGCCAGATCTCATAATCATAGTGTGCTGCAATAGCCAATAGAATTCTGATGGATTTTAGCATTGCTACGGGTGAGAAGGTTTCGTCGTAGTCAACACCTTGCCTTTGACGATACCCTT
Organism: Musa acuminata AAA Group; assembly: GCF_036884655.1. NCBI lineage: Eukaryota > Viridiplantae > Streptophyta > Magnoliopsida > Zingiberales > Musaceae > Musa > Musa acuminata. Next base: position 13,178,546 of record NC_088330.1, read on the forward strand.
TAGCCATTAGCCTTGCTTTATAGGTCTCTACCTTTCCATCTACTCCGATCTTTTTCTTAAAGATCCACTTGCAACCGATGGGTACAATACCTTCGGGCGCATCAACTAGGTTCCAAACCTTATTGGAGTACATAGAATCCATCTCAGAATTCATGGCTTCTTGCCACTTCCCGGAGTCTATACTCATAATAGCCTCCTCGTAGGTCTGAGGATCAATATCCTCTACATCCTCTACTCTAATATGTCCAACATATCTCTCAGGAGGATGGGATACTCTATCAGACCTGCGTAAAGTTGATACTTGTGTATTAGGTACCTGAACAGACTCGGGCTGTAGAGTGGTGCTTGAGCTTGGTTCTCCAACCTCGCTCAATTATATCATTCTCCCACTGTCTCCGTCAAGAATGTGTTCCTTCTCAAGGAACACTACTCTCTTAGCTACAAAGACCTTTTGGTCCTCAAGATGATGGAAATAATACCCACAAGTTTCCTTGGGGTATCCCACAAATTTGCATCGCTCTGTCCTTGATTCTAACTTATCGGGGTTGTGTCTTTTAACGTGGGCTGGGCAGCCCCAAATCTTAACAACCTTAAGATCAGGCTTCTTCCCTTTCCATATCTCATATGGTGTAGACACTACCGACTTAGTTGGAACTCTGTTCAGAAGGTAAGCTGCGGTTTCTAGGGTATATCCCCAGAATGAGATGGGTAGGTCAGCGAAACTCATCATGGACCGTACCATATCTAATAAAGTATGATTTCTCCTTTCAGAGACACCATTGAGCTGAGGTGTGTAAGGAGGTGTCCATTGGGATAATATCCCATGGTCCTTGAGGAACCGAGTAAACTCTGTACTTAAGTACTCACCTCCTCGATCTGATCGAAGAGTTTTGATACTCTTTCCAGTCTGGTTCTCCACCTCATTCTTATACTCTCCGAATTTCTCAAAGGCCTCGGACTTGTACTTCATTAAGTACACATATCCATACCTTGGGAAATCATCAGTAAATGTAATGAAGTAGGAGTAACCTCCAATGGCATGAGTTGACATGGGTCCACATACATCACTATGTATGAGTTCCAACAACTCAGTGGCTCTCTCTCCAGTTCCACTAAATGGAGAGTTGGTCAATTTTCCACGAATGCAAGGCTCACAAGTTGCATAAGACATATAGTCGAATGGATCTAGATATCCATCATTTAGCAACTTTTGAATCCTTCTTTCATGGATGTGACCTAGCCTACAATGCCACAGGTATGCACTGTTCAACTCATCTCGTTTCCTTTTGGACACATTTACATTCATGATATGTGGAGTGGTGTCTAACATAAATAAACCATTATGCAATGTTCCTTTCGTGATGATCTTATCATCTAATAATATCGAACAACCATTGTTCTCAAAAACAAATTTATATCCACTAACTGTTAAACATGAAATGGAGATAATGTTTTTGATAATAGAAGGAACAAAATAACATGCATCTAATGCAATAATAGCTCCACTAGGCAGATGTAGGGCGACCTCGCCAACAGCTAATACAGCAACTTTTGCTCCATTACCCATCTTGAGGTCCATCTCGCCTCTCTCTAGTCTCCTAGGCCTTGCCAGAACCTGCAACGAATTGCATATATGATAAGCACTACCGGTATCCAATACCCATGTGTTATCATAAGAGTTTGACAAATGGAGACTGATCATGAATGTACCTGAAGCTTCATCAAGCTTTTGTTTCGCCCTTTCTGCAAGGTACTCTTTGCAGTTTCTCTTCCAATGCCCATCTTTACCACAGTGGAAGCACTGGCCTTTGTCCTTTGTTGGGTCTTTCTTAGCTACCTTTGCTTTACTTTGTTTGCCCTTGCCCTTTCCCTTCTTAAGGGACCTTTCTGCTTTCCTTTTCTTTCTGGTCTCACCAGTGTAGAGAACTGGCTTCTCTTTCTTAATAGTACTCTCTGCCTCCCTCAACATATTGAGGAGCTCTAGGAGAGTCACCTCAAGCTTGTTCATATTAAAATTCATTATGAACTGTGAAAAGGAATCTGGTAGGGACTGAAGCACAATGTCCACACACAAGTTATCCTCTAGGACCATTCCTAGACCTGTGAGTTTCTCTATCCACTCAATCATCTTTAGGACATGGTTCTGAACCGGTGTCCCCTCAGTCATCCTAGCGCGGAAAAGGCTCTTGGATATCTCATATCGTTGAGTCCTTCCCTGTTCCTCAAACAATTTACGGACATGTAGGAGAATGGATCTAGCATCCATCTTTTCATGTTGTCTCTGTAACTCTGGAGTCATAGAGCCCAACATATAGCACTGAGCAAGAGTGGAGTCATCAATGTACTTCACGTAGCGAGCGATCTCATCCTCGCTTGCCCCTTCTTCGGGCGTAGGCATCACTGTATCAAGGACGTACACGATTTTCTCCGCTGTGAGAACAATTCTCAAGTTACGGAGCCAATCCGTATAATTTGGACCAGTGAGGCGGTTGACATCAAGTATGCCACGTAAGGGATTTGAAAGCGACATTTTCTGAAAATAAAGATGTAGCAGAAATGAATAACATGCAGATTTTGCAAGAAATAAACTATCAAGATATGGACTTCTATCTTAATATGCTCCCACTATTTTACTATCGAGTCACGCGACACCCTCAGCACGTAAAACGGAAGTCTCCGGCAGACTTCTAGTGGGGATCAGGATCCAATCAGCGTCTTAGTGTAACCTCGAGGGACTCGACCAATCACACTAAGCCTAAAAGGTAGGCAACTCTTGCCGATCACAACTCCTTGTGATTCCCGTCTTGTTCGGCCTCCGAATCACCATGGCCTCGAGGGACTCGACCAACCATGATGCTCGGTTAAGTCAACACCTTCGTTACAAGATGAGTCTGATTTGATGATATACCCTCGAGGGACTCGACCAAGCATACCATGTCCTCAGGTCACCGGTGACATCTCTATGTCGTAAGCAAGATAGTGAATCGCGATATAGGTGAGTCTCGAGGGACTCGACCAACTCAACCTACACCGGGATTCGGTTCCTACTCATAACGATGGAAGGCCACGTGGGTCAATCTAATTGCCTCATGTTTACCGACTTAATATTATCGAGAGATGTTTCTATAATTTGGTCTCCTAATATGACATGTCACACATATACATATTTAATATATATCTACATCGCATGCAAATATATATACATATCTAGTATGTGTATAAGCAATCACACCAGATGATCATGGACCACAACCTAATATGATTAGGCTCGAGCCAGTAGGCCTAATCACTCACATCAAGATCTATGTGTGCAACGGTGCATCTCCATGCCCTGTGATCGTCCATCTCGTCCTCGTCGGTTTCGTCGACATTTTGATGCATCTCCATGCATCACGATCGTCCGTCTCGTGGGTCCCGCTATCGCATCCACGCTCCCGCTGCGCCTCCTCATGTGATTACAACTTAATCATAGGCACACAGGCCCGACAATAAATGAGAAATATAATGGAGGTTCGCAGACCTCAATAATAATAATCACAAGTACACACATCACACGGTCCATGACCATCCGTCCACACATCATACATCACATGTATAAATAATCATCATCATGTAGGACTACAAGATAATAATAAAAGTAATAGTCAACTAAACCTTTTAATTAATTAATATTTTCTGAAATCAGGGACATGTAGGGAATTTCTCAATTCCTAAGGGTATTTTCATAATTTGGACAAAAGACAAACTGGAATATCTCAAATTTCGAGGGGCAAAACTATCTTTTTCCCAGAAAACCCTAATGCCCTTTCCTCCTTTAGCTGCTGCCGGCGCCGCCACCCTGCCGGCGGCGGCCTGTGCGGCGGGGCGAGGGCACTGCCCTCGCCTGCAAGCGGCACGCTCGCTGGCGGCACTACCGCTACAGGTGGGCTCCCCTTTCGGGCGTCGCTGCCTCCGCAGGCGGTGCTGTCCCGCCGGGCGACCGCCCCTGTGGGGGGGTTTTCGCCCACGGGAGCAGCGGCGGCAGGCGCCTCTGCCCGTGGGCTGCCAGCCCTGCCAGCAGCAAGCCTGCTGCAAGCAGGCCGCCGGTCGGCTGTTGCAGACGCAGCCCCTGCGCTGCCCGCCTTCGGCTGCGCTTCACGCACGCAGATCGAGGGCAGCAACTATTGCTGCCCTTTCTCGCTAAACACAACACACGTAGTTCAAAACCAATCATTCGCACGAACAACCTGGCTCTGATACCACTGTTGGGAAATCATTGGGGGCGACATCATATGCGCAGCGGAAGAACAAGAAAACAAAAATCCCCGATTTCTAAAAAGACGTTCGTCGTCGTGCGAAGATTGGTGCGCAAAAATCCGCAAATCACAAAACTGCGTATAGAGATTGTGTTACCTAGGGAGATCGTATATCCCTGTTTCCTTGCAGATCCTTAGGAGAGGGTGAAGGAGGTCAAGCGTCCTCCTCTCTAGCGGTGATCCACACAGCAGGGTTGCGACGACGCTCCTCAAAACTCCAGGCCTACTCTGAGGTGGAGAGGGAGAGGAGAATAGGAAAGGCAAGCAAAGACTCTAGCCTATAAGGCTGTGAATCCCTCCTATTTATAGAGATCCCGTGTCAAACCCTAATGGGTCCTTCCCTAGTGGGTATTGGATCTGCATCCAATAAGACAAGGGCTCCGTCGGATATCTCATATCCGAACCTCTACTCATCGCAATGCCTACCATATATGTGTGACCCTCTAGGCCCAATATCGAGTTGGCCGTGAGTCATACCTGTCAGAACTCCTTCTAACTTAGTGAATTATTATCTCTGTAATAATTCACTCGACTCATCGACTATGGACGTACTAGGCCACTACGCCGTAGTCCCCAGACGATACAGGGGAATCCAATCCATTGGACCTGTCTATCCTCAGTTACCATGTACCTATAGTCCCTCATCCATCTAATATCCCAGAGACCGTATATCGAGCATGGTGCTGTCAGACCCATACGGTTTCTACTCGAGTCTCGCTCTAATCGGATTCTCCCGGAGAACTCTTTCTCTCTCAACCCGAATGACCCTGGCCAGGGATTTGTCTGACCAAGAATACATAGGATATTCCTCTCATGACGCCGAGAGTGGATGATCCTCTATTGACACTCAATAGCCCTCGTAAGGTCGACTACCACTCCCAATGACCAGCTGTACTAGATCTGGGGATAGCCAAACCTATAAGTCTGGTATCAAAGAGTGGAGCACTCATACAGGACATCCTTGGTGTCTCAAGTCTAAGGACCAGATACACCACTAGGACTACGGAATCGCTGTCTGATATTAAGGCATCATCAACCATCCAGCATTCCGTAAGCGGATCAATCAGTGAACTCATTCTCCAATGAGCACCTGTATTGTATCCCTAGTGTCCCTACACGAGCAGCTATGAGACCAGCTGCATCCATTATATGGACGGGTATACAGCACACTAGTCTATCCGGTTATCACGATGTCCCTCTCGAGTAACCTATGAACGAGATTATTTAGGATATGTGTTTAAAGGTGAATCGATCTCATTATCGTGATCTCATCACGATCCGATTCCCCTTGCACAAATCCAAGGACATCACAATATATATATGCATTTATGCAATAGTTATAAAGTGATATACGCCAAAATATAATAAGCAAAAAGATTCTATATCAAGTCACACGTGCCATCACTCACGTGATTGGCTTGCTGGGCACCTATGACTAGCACCAAATCCTTCCTGTTCTTTGGAAGGTTGTTCTCGAGTTCCCTTTTTGCCACATTGTTCGTTTCATAGGTCATTAGAGACCTAGTAAGTTCTTCGAGAGGAAATGTTTTAAGGTACTTGGCCTCTTGAATGGCCGTAACTTTTGGATCTCAACTCTTTGGAAGGGATCTTAAAATTTTAGTTACTAGTTCGAAGTTAGAAAAACCTTTACTAAGAGCTTTGAGTCTATTGATGACATCCGTGAAACGGGTGTACATGTCTCTAATGGACTCACTTGGTTTTATCCGAAAAAGTTCATAAGAATGCACAAGAATGTTGATTTTGGATTCTTTCACTTGGCTAGTGCCTTCATGAGTGACTTCAAGAGTTCTCCAAATATCAAAAGTCGAATCACAAATCGAAACGAGATTAAATTCATTTTTGTCAAGTGCACAAAACAAGGCATTCATAGCCTTTGCGTTTAAAGCAAAAACCTTCTTCTCCAATTCATCCCATTCGCTCATCGGAAGAGAAGATTTTTGAAATCCATTTTCAACAATATTCCAAAGCTCAAAATCCATGGAAATAAGGAAGATCCTCATACGAGTCTTTCAATTCGTATAATCCAACCTATTAAATATAGGCGGACGTGTAATAGAGTGGCCCTCTTGCATGCTAGAGTAAGCTATCTCTCTTGGATATTAAACCAAATATGAGAGTGAGCCTCGCTATGATACCAATTGTTAGGATCGGAGCGGCACTAAGAGGGGGGGGGTGAATTAGTGTAGCATATTAAAACTCGTAAGTTTGAAATTGATTTCGTAAATATGTAGAGATTTCAATTCGACGAATGATGACTTAGCTAAAATAGCTCGAGTAAAGGTAGTCAAGAGTAGGGAGATGAAAACCGAACGATTTATAGTGAAGTAGAGAAATGGTTCAGAAAATTAATCACTCACACATTTAAGGAACACCACGATGTATAGTGGTTCGGTCAAATGACCTACATCCACTTTCGAAGCCTTCTTCGATGAGGCTCCCAACTTCCACTAGCAAATCACTTTGTAGGAGAAGGACCAAATACCCCTCTTGCAGCCTTCTTACAAGTGGTTCACACTCTTACATATTTTTCAAAGAGAAAGAGGGAGGTGAACACTTAAGCTATTGAAAACAAGACTTTGCTAGGGCTTTTTCTCACTTTCTAACTTCTCAAAAAGGTGTTTTCTTTGTTGAGAATTGAGGGGTATTTATAGGCCTTAAGAGGATTCAAATTTGGGCTCCAAATTTGAATTGCTTTTGGGTTTCTCGGTGCTGGCGGTGCCACCATCTGGTAGTGACGGTGCCACCGCCTGTCAATGTCTGACACTAACAGTGTACTGGCGGTGCCACTACCTGATCTCTTGGGTTCTGTGCGGTGCCACCACCTGGACTATTCCAGCTTACTGGTTGGACTTCAAACTTGGCCCAAACCAGTCCAAACTCGGGCCCAATTGGCCCCTAACTGGGTTATAGGATTAACCCTTAATCCTAACCTAAATTATATACAAATTACGAAATTAGGACATAGCCCTAAGCAATTTTTTAATCGGCAACTTCGAGTTTTCTTCCAGCGAGCTTTCCGACGAACTTCCGGCAAACTTTTGATACACCCTTAGATTTCTTCCGGCAGACTCCCAGCAGGCTCCCGGTCTTGTGGTGAGTTCAACGAGTCTTTGGCAAGTATTTGAACCTTCTCGGTGATCTCCGTAAACCTCCGATGATCTTTCCGACGGACTTCCGAAAACTTCGGCAAGTCCCCGATTCTTTCTCGGTTGATTTCGGCAGCACTTCCAACGATTCTTCGGACTTTAGGCAGACTCTCGAACACCCATTGAACTTGACTCCGGTAAACTTGCTTTATGTCTTCATGCTATCGTAGTTAATCCTGCACATGTAAAAACACACTTCGATCTAGACAATTAATCCTAAGTATCTAATCAAGTTGTCCGACATGTCATTGGTCCCTCAACGCTTCGTCCGATTCTTCGGCGCATCGTCCTCTCCTGCGACCTATTGCCCAATCGGCCAGTTGACTCTGCAACTCCGATATCCTTGGCGCAATGTCCTCTCTTCTTGGCCTGATGCTCGAATCCACGGCTCGAAGCCTTCAGTCGATAAATCGACCGATCCACCGGCGTGAACGATAACGATGAAGACATAAAATGAAACAAAGTGCTAGATTCAAGCGTGAAGGATTCGTTGGGAGTTCGAGAGTTCGACGGAAGTCCGAAGGTTCGTCGGGAATGCTGCCGGAACTAGCCGAAAATGAGTAGGGAGCTTGCCGAAGGGTTTTTCGGAAGCTCGCCAGAAGGTTCGTGGGAAGTTTGCGGAGCTCGCCGAGAAAGATCGGAGCTTGCCGAAGAAGCACGTTGGAACTCACCAAGATCAAATCGTGAAGTCTAGGAGCTTGTCGGGAGTCTGCAGAATGGTTTTCGAGAGTTTATCGGAAGACCGTCGGAAGTTCGCAGGAAGCTCACCGGAAGAAGTCTTGACTTGCAGACTTTGTAATAGCTTAGGAAATGTCTTTAAATTTGTAGTTAGCACGTTAATTAGGGTTAGGATTAGGTGTTAATGCTATAACCCATGTAGGGGTCAATTGGGCTCGAGTTCGGACTAGTTTGGGCCAAGTTTGGAGCCCAACCAGTGAGCTGAAATAGTGTAGGCGGTGGCACCGCTAGACTAGGCGGTGGCACCGCCCAGAACCTGAGGATCGGGTGGTGGTACTGCTGGACTGGGCGGTAGCACCGCCCAGCACCCGAGAGGTCGGGCGGTGGCACCACCACCGATAAGTAGTGGCACCGCCAACCTTGGGAACCCAAGAAAATTCAAAATTTGGAGCCCAAATTTGAATCCTCTTAGGGCCTATAAATACCCCTCAATTCTCAGTAGAGAACACAAACTTTTGAGGAGTAAGAAATTGAGATAAAGCCTTAGCAAAGTCTTTAGCAAGTCTTGTTTTTCAATTGCTTAAGTGTTTACCTTCTTCTTTCTCATTGAAAACTTGTAAGAGTGTGAACCACTTGTAAAAGGTTGTAAGAGGGGTATTTGTCCTTCCCCTTCAAAGTGATTTGCTAGTGGAAGTTGGGAGCCTCATTGAAGAAGGCTTCGCAAGTGGATATAGGTCATTTTGACCGAACCACTTTAAATTGGTGCGTTCCTTGAATGTGTGAGCATTTACCTTTTTGAAATTGTCATTTACACTACTGCTAGCTTTCGGATTTCATTTTCTCATTTTACTCAAGTTACTATCAAAACGAAATCTCCTCGAATTTATTTTCAAACTTACGAGTTTTAATCCGCTACACTAATTCACCCCCCCCTCTTAGTCCCGCTCCGATCCTAACACCATGGCCACCCTGCTCGAGTTATCTCAGCATGAGGATGAGTTGCTCTCTCAGTTTATGGAACGTTTCGCCACTGAAATCCATGGATTCCCGAACGCCCACCCCTCTTTAATCATGCAGGCATTTATGATGGGCTTGAAGCTTTCAATGTTATTCTGGTCATTGATCGAGAAGCCGCCAGTAACCATCCTTGAGATGCTCCAGCACGCCAACCAGTACATTGCCGCCGAAGCTCTGGTGGCGGGAAAGCGCATGGATAGCAAGAGGCCAAGGGCGGAATAATCCAGGGGAATGACCTCAGCAGCCCCGGTGCAACCCCGCTAGAGGCCCAACTAATAAGAGCTACTGCTCCCGAGACCTCCACCTCTCCCTCTAAACGCGTTCCACCGGGACTATGGCCATGGCACGGAAGATTGCCATGACTTCCAGAATCAAATCGAGGACTTGATTCGAAAAGAGTCACCTCGAGCGCTATCTCAAGAAACCCTGAGAAGCAACTCCACGTGCTAGGGGACCCATTGAAAGATGCCTCGTCATCCAAAATCTCTCGTCAAAAGGCCACTCGCGACAAGAGGTCCACAGATGCACCGGCCTAGTTCATTGCCCGAGCCTCCCCAGATTGGTTCCCGACCTACGACTCGTTGGCCCAACTCTTGCCCGAGCCGCTCTAGATCGGTTCCCGACCTGCGGCTCATTGGCCCAGCTCTTGCCCTAGCCGCTCCAGATCGGTTCCCGACCTGCGGCTCACCAGCCCAGTCCATTGCTCGAGTTGCTCTAGATCGGTTCCCGACCTGCGGCTCGCCGGCCCAGTCCATTGCCCGAGGCGCTCCAGATTAGTTCCAGACCTATGGCTCGCTGGCCCAACTCCTGCCCGGGTCGCTCTAGATTGCCCTCGACAAGTAACCCATCGGCACCGAAACCTGAGTTGAGCATAGCTGCTTTACCTACAGGTCCGGCTCATGCCCGGGTCGCTCCAAATCGCTCTCGATAGGCGACCCGTCAGCACCAAAACCTGAGCCAAGCATAGACGCTTGGCCCACAGGTCCGGCTCATGCCCGGGTCACTCCAGATCGCTCTTGATAGGCGACCCGTCGGCACCGAAACCTAAGCCGAGCATAGACACTCGGCTCGCAGGTCCAGCTCCTACCCGGGTCGCTCCGAATCACTCTTGATAGGCGACCCGTCGGCACCAAAACCTGAGCCGAGCATAGATGCTCGGCCCGCAGGTCCAGCTCATGCTCGGGTCACTCCAGATCGCTCTCGACAAGCGACCTATCGGCACCAAAACCTGAGCTAAGCATAGATGCTCGGCCCGCAGGTCCAGCTCATGCCCAGGTTGCTCCAGACCGCTCTCGACAAGCGACCCATCGGCACCAAAACCAAAGCCGAGAATAGACACTCGGCTCGTAGGTCTAGCTCATGGTTGGGTCGCTCTAGATCGCTATCGAGAGGCGACCCGTCGGCACCAAAACCTGAGCTAAGCGTAGCCACTCGGCCTGCAGGCCTGACTCATGCCCAGGTCACTCCATATCGCTCTCAACAGGCAACCCGTCGGCACCGAAACCTAAGCCGAGCATAGACGCTCGACCCGCAGGTCCAGCTCATGCCCGTGTCGCTTTAGATCACTCTCGATAGGCGACCCATTGGCACCGAAACCTGAGCCGAGCATAGCCACTCGACCTGTTGGTCCAGCTCATGCTCGGGTCGCTCCAGATCGCTCTAGACAAGTGACCCATCGACACCGAAACCTGAACCGAGCATAGCCACTTGGCCCATAGGTCCGGCTCATGCTCGGGTCGCTTTAGATCACTCTCAACAGGTGACCCGTTGGCACCAAAACCTGAGCCGAGCATAGTGTTGGGAAATCATTGGGGGCGACATCATATGCGCAGCGGAAGAACAAGAAAACAAAATCCCCGATTCCCAAAAAGATGTTCATCGTCGTGCGAAGATTGGTGCGCAAAAATCCGCGAAACATGAAACTGCGTATAGATTGTGTTACCTAGGGAGATCGTATATCCCTGTTTCCTTGCAGATCCTTAGGAGAGGGTGAAGGAGGTCAAGCGTCCTCCTCTCTAGCGGTGATCCACACAGTAGGGTTGCGACGACGCTCCTCAAGACTCCAGGCCTACTCTGAGGTGGAGAGGAAGAGGAGAATAGGAAAGGCAAGCAAAGACTCTAGCCTATGAGGCTGTGAATCCCTCCTATTTATAGAGATCCCGTGTCAAACCCTAATGGGTCCTTCCCTAGTGGGTATTGGATCTGCATCCAATAAGACAAGGGCTCCGTCGGATATCTCATATCCGAATCTCTACTCATCGCAATGCCTACCATATGTGTGTGACCCTCTAGGCCCAATATCGAGCTAGCCGTGAGTCATACCTATCAGAACTCCTTCTAACTCAGTGAATTATTATCTCTGTAATAATTCACTCGACTCATCGACTACGGACGTACTAGGCCACTACGCCGTAGTCCCCAGACGATACAGGGGAATCCAATCCATTGGACCTGTCTGTCCTCAGTTACCATGTACCTATAGTCCCTCATCCATCTAATATCCCAGAGACCGTATATCGAGCATGGTGCTGTCAGACCCATACGGTTTCTACTCGAGTCTCGCTCTAATCGGATTCTCCCGGAGAACTCTTTCTCTCTCAACCCGAATGACCCTGGCCAGGGATTTGTCTGAGCAAGAACACATAGGATATTCCTCTCATGACGCCGAGAGTGGATGATCCTCTATTGACACTCAATAGCCCTCGTAAGGTCGACTACCACTCCCAATGACCAGCTGTACTAGATCTGGGGACAGCCAAACCTATAAGTCTGGTATCAAAGAGTGGAGCACTCATACAGGACATCCTTGGTGTCTCAAGTCTAAGGACCAGATACACCACTAGGAATACGGAATCGCTGTCTGACAATAAGGCATCATCAACCATCCAGCATTCCGTAAGCGGATCAATCAGTGAACTCATTCTCCAATGAGCACTTGTACTGTATCCCTGGTGTCCCTACACGAGCAGCTATGAGACCAGCTGCATCCATCATATGGACGGGTATACAGCACACCTGTCTATCCGGTTATCATGATGTCCCTCTCGAGTAACCTATGACTGGGATTATTTAGGATATGTGTTTAAAGGTGAATCGATCTCATTATCGTAATCTCATCACGATCCGATTCCCATTGCACAAATCCAAGGACATCACAATATATATATGCATTTATGCAATAGTTATAAAGTGATATACGCCAAAATATAATAAGCAAAAAGATTCTGTATAAAGTCACACGTGCCATCACTCACGTGATTGGCTTGTTGGGCACCTATGACTAGCACATAGACGTTGGGCCCGTAGGTCTAGCTCATGCCCGGGTCGCTCTAGATCGCTCTTGATAGGCGACTTGTCAGCATCGAAACCTGAGTAGAGCATAGACGCTCGGCCCACAGGTCCAGCTCCTACTCGGGTCGCTCCATATCGCTCTTGACAAGCGACCCATCGTCACCGAAACTTGAGCCCAAGTATAGTCGCTCAGCCCGCAGGTCCAGCTCATGCCCATGTCGCTCCAGATCGCTATCGACAAGCGACTCGCCAGCACCAAGACCTGAGCGGAGCATAGTCACTCAGCGCACAAGCCCAACCTCCAACCTGAGTTGCATCTTGGCCAATCCAATGCCCGAGCCATGCCTCGTGGCCAATCCAATGCCTGAGCCATGCATCTCGGCCAATCTAACGCCCGAGTCGAATCTCGGCCGATCCAATGCCCAAGCCACGCCTCACGGTTGATCAAATACCCAAATCGCATCTCGGCCGATACAACGCCCGAGCCACGCATCTCGACCGATCCAACGCCCGAGCCACGGTTCGCGGTTGATCCATTGCCCGAGCCACGCCTCGTAGCCAATCCAACGCCTAAGCCACACATCTTGACCAATCCAACGCCCGAGTCGCATCTCGGCTAATCCAACGCCCGAGCCATGCCTCGCGGCCGATCAAACACTCGAGTCGCATCTTGGTTGATCCAACGCTCGAGCCATGCCTCACGGCCGATCCAAAGCCAGAGCCATGCCTCGCGGTCGATCAAACACTCGAGCCACGCATCTCAGCCGATCGAATGCCCGAGTCGCATCTCGGTCGATCCAATGCATGAGTCACGCCTTGCGGCCGATCCAATGCCCAAGCCACACCTTCCGGCCGATCAAACGCCCGAGCCATGCCTCGCGGCCGATCAAACACCCAAGCCACGCATCTCGGCCGACCCAACGCCCGAGCCATGCATCTCGGCCAGTCCAACGCCTGAGTTGCATCTCGGTCGATCCAATGCTCGAGCCACACCTTGCGGCTGATCAAACACCTGAGCCACACATCTCAACCGATCCAATGCCTAAGCCACGTGTTAACGAATAGATATGCCATGACCGATGAGTCAGCATGGCTTGGTTCACGGGTCAATGTCGGGAGCCTTCTGTTGGCTGAGCTAGATGCCACGGTTGATCGGGCCCTCGCGACAAGGTACTAGTTGGCGTCAGTCGGGATCCGGGCCGGTTGACGGTTCACCTTGTGGACGTTGGTTGAGATCCGGGCATCATTTATGATGAGTCACGTCTTTCCATCTCTGGGGTGATTGACAGCTCATCCTCGTATACTGGATGGCGATTCCCGGGCTAAGACGCTCATCGCTCACGGGTGGTCATCTGCCTACAAAAAATGGCCCCCGTCAGGTGATCCCCAACCGTGGCCCCTCCGACGAGTAAGTCAGTGTGGGGTGGATTATACTTTTTTTTGTCTCCCCTTGGCTAGAGGTCGGCCAGGGGCTTTATACTACTGCATGAGGGTCGGTAGTGCGTGGCCGTTGACCCTCGAGGGGCGGGACGAGACTTCTGACTGGCCGCCGTGTCTAGGACATGCGGAGCAACGTTAGACGGCACCGCCCAAACTCTCGGGATGGGGCAGGGGGAACAACTTCTTGTTACGATTCTGACTTGGCGTGTGGCGTCAGTGGTGACGTGTCCGGGGCTCCAAAACATGCCGTATCACTTCTCCCTCCCCCCCCCTCCGAGGCATGCCATGGGGTCCTTAAAGGGCCAGGAGGCATGCCTGAGTTGGAGTGACGTTGATTGCTTATAAGAGGAAACTAATTTGACTCGTTGTGGGGTGTTTGAGAGGGGCGGAATCCCATGCCTCGAGCAGGATTGACTATGCTAATCGGGCGTCAGTTGGAGCCTGATGAGGCAAAACTAATGTGTCAAAGCCAACGTTGCGAAACCAACGAGGCGAAACCGACGTGTCGAAACCAATGCAATGAAACTGGCGAGGCAAAATCGACGTGTCAGAGGTTGGATAATGGGTTTAGTTACGATTGCCGATTTTGCGAGTCAGCAAGCGAGTTGGAGTGGCTTGGCAGGCTATGAGTCGGGGTCGTCATGGAGCAACTTGGATAACGGACTAGGCCGGTGATTCGGGCATTGGATCGATCGAGATGCAATTTAGGCATTGGATCGACCGAGATGCGATTCGGGCATTAGATTGTCCGCGAGGCGTGGTTCAAGCGTTGGATTAATCGTGAGGCATGGCTCGGGCATTGGATTAGGCCGAGATGAGATTTAGGCATTAGACTTGGTCGAGATGGGACTCGGGCATTTGGATTGGCCGAGATGCGACTCGGGTATTAGATCGTCCACGAGGCGTGGCTCGGGCATTGGATTGACTGCAAGGCATGGCTCGAGCGTTGGATTGGGCCGAGATGCGACTCGGGCATTAGATCGTTCGCAAGGCAGGGCTCGAGCATTGGATTGACCGCGAGGCGTGGCTCGGGCGTTGGATTGGGCTAAGATGCGATTTAGGCATTGGACTTGGCCGAGATGCGACTTAGGCATTTGGACTGGCCAAGATGCGACTCGGGCATTAGATCGTCGGCGAGACATGGCTCGGGCATTGGATTGACTGTGAGGCATGGCTCGAGCATTGGCTGAGATGCATAGCTCGGGCGTCGGACTGGCCGAGAGGCATGGCTCGGGCGTTGGATTGACCGCGATGCGACTCGAGTTGGGCCTGTGGGCCAAGTGACTATGCTCGTCTCAGGTCTCGGTGCTGACTGGTCGCTTATCGAGAGCGATCTGTAGCGACCCAAGCATGACTTGAACCTGGGGGGTGAGCGTCTATGCTCAGTTCCAGTTTCGGTGCTGGCGGGTCGCTTGTCGAGAGTGATCTATAGCGACCCGGGCATGAGTTGGACCTGGGGGCCGAGCATTTATGCTCGGTTCCGATTTTGGTGCCGGTGGGTCACCTATCAAGAGCGATCTATAGCAACCCGGGCATGAGCTGAACTTGGGGGCCGAGCGTCTATGCTCGGTTCTAGTTTTGGTGCCGGCGGGTCGCCTGTCGAGAGTGACCTGTAGCAACCCGGGCATGAGTTGGACCTGCGGGTCGGTTGATGTTAGGACACTACCGTGCCACATGGCAGGCCGGGCGTAGCATCACGAGGCCTGGCGAGAAGCCTTCGTTTCGAACAGCCTTTGGCGGGGGAGGCTTCGGGTGATGGGACGTCGCTGGCGGGATCTTCGAGGCAAGCGAATTTGGCAGATCCGAGGAGTTGTGATGGGGCTTAGATGCTATGACTGTTTCTCTCCTTGGGAAGCCCCAATAGCCGCCTCGTAGTGGGCAACCTATAATATCCCTCTTTTAAAATTTATCAATAAGGATTTATATATAAATTAGAGGACCTATATGTAAATATAAAAATTTTAAGGACTAAACTGTTAAGTTAAAAAAAAATAAAAAATTTCGGTTTTATCTCACCGCCTCCCACGACAGAGAGAGGAGCTGTGGGGCGTGGGGAGAAGAAGAAGAGAAGTAGAGGGAGAAGAGAAGAAAAGAAGAAGAAGAAGGAAAAGAAGAGAGGAAGAAGAGGGAGAAGAGAAGAAAAGAAGAAGAAGAAGAGAGGGAAGAGGGAGAGGAAAGAGAGATAGCAGCAGCAGCTAGGGCTGTAGCACCTCTGTGTTTCATGTAGGAGGAAACAGAGGAGTTCATGTTTGGGGCGTCGGGGAGGAGAAGGGAAGAAGAGGAGAAGAAGAAGAAGAAGAACAAGAAGAAGAAGAAGAAGAAGAAGAAAAGAGGAGGTGGCTGCGACAAGGGCTGCAGTGAGGAGCTGTGGGGCGTTGGGGAGGAGAAAGAAAGAAGAGGAGCAGAAGAAAAGAAGAAGAAGAGGGAAAAGAAGAGAGGAGGAAGAAGAGGGAGAAGAGAAGAATAGAAGAAGAAGAAAAAAGAGAGAAGTGGGAGAGGAGCGAGAGGTGGCAGCAGCTAGGGCTGCAGCACCTCTATTTCCTACAGGCGGAAACAGAGGAGACGAGGTGTGGGGCGTTGGGGAGGAGAAGAAGAAGAAGAGGAAAAAAAAGAAGAGAAAGAGAAAAAAAAGGAGGGCTGCGGCATGGGCTGCAGTGAGAAGGTGTGGGGTGTCGGGTAGGAGAAGGGAAGAAGAGGAGAAGAAGAAGGAGAAGAAGGAGAAGAAGGAGAAGAAGAAGAAGAGGAAGAGAAGAAGTAGAAGCGGGTGAAGAGGCGGCACCTCTGTTTCCTGCAGGAGGAAACAGAGGAGAGGAGGTGCTGTTCGTCGGGGAGAAGAAGGGAAGGAAGGAGAAGAAGAGAAGAAAAAGAAAGGAGGGAGAAAGAAGAGGAGAAGGGGAGGCAGCTGCGGCAGAGGCAGCAGCAGCTGGAAGAGAAGGAGAGGAAATAGAGCAGGAAAGGAAGAAGAGGCTGCGGTTGTGGTGGCCGCGGCCATGACTGCGACTGCGACTACAGCAGTTGCAGCTGGGAAAGAAAAGAAAGTAAAGGGGGAAAAAAGGGGTTGCGGACGGGGTTGCGGTCGCGGCGGCAGCGACTACGCATGCAGTAGTTGTGTCTGCGAAAGAAGGGGAGGAAGAAGGTAGTGCGGTGGAAGGGGCTGCGACTGTGGCAGCGGCAGTGGCTGTGGCAACTGTGTTTGGGAATGAAAATGAAGGAATGAGAGTAAGAGAGAGCATGTGATTATGTCTCTATGTTCTGCATGAGCTGTAGTTATGGAGGAAAAAGAGAAGACATGTAGAAAACGAAACAGGGAGAGGACACCGAGGAAAAGTTGAAGGATTTGGGCTAACACCTTCTTTGGATCTTCAGATCAAAATCTTTGAAAGGAAAGTGTTTCGATCCTTTCTATTGCAAGTGTTTCCATCCTTTCTATTGCAAATGTTTCGATCCTTTTTATTGCAAGTGTCCCGATCTTTTCTCCTACAAGTGTCCTAAATCTTTTCTCCTGCAAGTGTTCCGATCCTTCCTATTGCAAGCTTTCTAATATTTCCTATTGCAAGTGTTCTGATCCTTCCTATTGCAAGCTTTCTAATATTTTCTCTTGCAAGTGTTCTGATCCTTCCTATTGCAAGCTTTCTAATATTTTCTCTTGCAGGTGTTCCGATCCTTCCTATTGCAAGCTTTCTAATCTTTCCTATTGCAAGTGTCCTGATCTTTCCTTACTGTAATTTTATCTCTACATTTGCTTTGAATATGAGGAACTTTAAATTGTTCTAGCCTTACATTTGATATATCTCCTGTTTAGACGTAACGATTCGAATCTGTGCAACTTCTGAGATTCTAATCTTTTGATACCGAGCTGCTTATAAGGCTTTGTTGGAAACTCCGATTTGTTCAAAACTGATTTCATTGGAAACTAGACTCGTAGATCTTTGTTTTGATATATGGATTGAAAGATTTGGAGTCCAAATACCTGCCCAGTTATCTGTTGAATCTGACCTTATGAATTCTGCAAAATAGTGATTTTGTTTTTGACCTTTGGTTACTAAATCAATGGTAACTCCTTGTTGGAGACCTTGATTCATACGAAATTTATTTCATCAGAAAATAGATTAATATATCCTTCGAAAATTGCTTTCTTGAGGGTATTGGAGCATAATTGGCAATCTGAAGTATTTATCCAATGTGCCTCTTGAATTCTACCAAAAATCGCGCTTTGGTCGATTTCGCATATTCTGGTTTCATTCCTTTGGAAATTGATATCCTTTAGCTTTCTTATTCAATTAAGCTTTATATTATTGCTTTGAATTCTTATATGCTCATCCTTAAAATTAGTTGCATTTTTGAAAACTATTGTGTAACGTTTATGCTATATCGTATTGACTCATATCGGCATATGTATATCACATTGTTCCGTATTTGCTTTTGATATGTGCCTATTCCAGTTTCATTCCTTTGGACATTGAATTCATCTAACCTTCTTATTTGAATTGAGTTATATGTGATTGCTTGGAATCCTTGAATGCTCTTGCTTTCATTTCTTTTCAAATCTGAATACAATTGTGAAAGATTATTGCTTACTTCGTATTAACTCGTAAAGGCACATGTACGTTTGTTGTTCCACGTGTGCTTCCGATATGTGCTATTTATTGTTCATACTGTCCCTTTGTACTCTAGTGTTTATGGGATATTTGTGAACTTTTGCCAAAAATGGTAAAGAGAGTTATGCATAGAGCCTGCGATGCTCTACCAGCCCCCTTTGACTTCACCTAGACGTGGGTGGATGGAGCTCCCAGACGTGGGAGACCTCCCAGACGTGGGAGACTTATGTTTGGTGGTCATTCAGAAATGGATGTATCATATTATGTTATGGTCCCACTTCACCTTCGGTATGTTTGATATGATATCCAAAGCTTTGGTTATGTGTTTCTATACATGCTTTGAATCAGAATGATATGAATGCAACGTCAAATACGACGTTTTTGCTTTTGTTTGGTATTTGTTATTGATATGCTCCGAAACATTTCATATCCCATTGATATGCTCCGAAATGTTTCATATATTATTGTTACGCTTCAAAATGTTCCATGTCATTGATATGCTCCAGAATATTTCATACGCCATTGATATGCTCCGAAATGCTTCATCTGCTACTGTCTCAAATTATTGTTCACAATACTCTTTTGTACTCTGGTGTTTGTGGGATTATTTGGACCTTTGCTAGAAATGGTAAAGGGTATGTGCTTAGAGCCTGCGATGCTCTAGATTATGTTTGGTGGTCATTCAAAAATGGATGGACCATATTATGTTTGGAATCCCACTTCACCTTCTATCTGTTTCATCTGTTATTGTTACGCTTTGAAATGTTCTATATGTCAATGATATGCTCCGGAACATTTCATACGCTATTGATATGCTTCAATTACTCTATGCTCCATTTGTTATGAACCAAATAGGTTTTGAATGACATGACACATATGATTTTGTATCTAATGATATGGTATCTTGAAAATTCTTCTATTCTGCCTTGCATTATGATATCTTACTTGTTTGAAATCATTCCTTTTGTCCTGAATATGCTTTGTCACTTGCTGAACTGTTTTTAGCTCACTCCGTTGTTATATAAAATCTTTCAAGTCAGCTTGTCACTCTTTGAGATGTTTGAATTGGGCTGAGGTAGTGGAGAGCTATTCAGAATTATGGGCAAGTCTTGTTTGTTATTATGTTATTGTTGTATAAGCATATTTTGTATGTAATGAAATGTTGTCGATGAACCGAAATGGATATACCTTGTAAAAGTATTAGACGATCTCTCTTATTTGGAATTTTGGAATGTTAAGTCTAGTTTACGATGATATGAACTTGTGGTAAATGGTTGGAGTTATGATTGTATAAATTACTTAGCATGTGGATTTATAAATGTTGTTCATGTTTGTTAAGTTGGCTTGGGTTGCCATAAATGTGAATTATCGAGAGATGTGATATATGATTATAAACTGCATAGGTTTTATAAATGTGAATTTGATAGAATGTTTTTCAGTGTCCTCAAATGTTAGTTTGGATCCTAGATTGGTTTGTGATGAAAATTTTAAATATCATGGATATTTTTGAGGGCGTGACAGAGGTGGTATCAGAGCATGGTTTGAGGATCACTAAAATATTTGATATGTTGACGTGCGAAATATATTGAGGTCTAGTGAATTATAGTGATTAGTGAAAATTTTCTTTGATGAATTTTAGGAATCTAGGATGATGAGGACATTTGGTCCTCCTATTTCTTTTGTTTCTAATTAATTAAGGGGGATGAAAGGGTTGATCGAGGATATTAAATCAGAGTAGCGCAGTGAAAGCATGGTAGACCTAATTTCATTGGTGGTAGAAAAATGGATGATGCAAACGTTGAAGATATATGATGTACAAAATTGTTCTGATGATCGAAAGATTTCTTTTGCCACCTTATATTAGAAGTAGAGGCTTATTATTAATGGGAACAATGAAAAGAATTTCTAGAGATCAAGGGCAAGAATAATAAGGACAAGTTTACCAATAAAAATATGATTGAAAATGAATTAGAAAGTAATAACAAGAGAGTCAAGACATTTGGATTTGAAATGGGAAGTCACCATAAAAGACTTAATCATGTGTGAATTACAAGTTAAATTATGAAACAAATTTGTGTTTCCGGGTGACTAGAGTCTATTTTGCTTGTAGAAAGTTGGATCATAAAATAAAAGACTGCCCTTTGAATAAGAAGAAAGAGTCACTGCCTCTTAAATCATTAGCCCATATCAGAGTATATGCTATCACTGAATATGATTCTAAAACTTCTGAATTAGTAGTCAAAGGTATTATGCATGTTTATGAAAGAATGCAAATATTTGTTTGACCATGGGTCCTATATACGATTTGATTCGTAATATTTTGCTTATCACTTGGGCATTCAACCTAGGCCAATACATTATGTGCTATATGTAAATACAATTATTGGAGATTCTTTGATAACGGACTTGAATCTGGTCCTCTTGTCTGATTTTTATTGGAGAACTTGAACTTTTGCTGATTTAGTTCTCCTAGAGATTTGGAGTTTTGATATTATACTTTATATGGATTGTCTATCTTCCTATCATACCAATATGGATTGGTATATAACAAATGATCACTTTTTGCATATTTGATCGGTCGATCTTTTATTTTGAGAGTATTGGATATGATTTATCTCTTTGCCTAATGTATCCCAGGATGATTTGCTCGAATTACCTCCAAAACATGACTTTGCTTTTGATTTGGTCTTTGGGACAATCCCAATATCTAAGCATCTCTACAGAATGACATTATTTGAGTAAGTGGAATTAGAAAAGCAACTACAAGGACTATTAAATAAGGATTTTTATTTGGCTTAATATTTTATCATGGGGTGCTCCGGTGTTAGTTCAAAAGATGGATGGAACATTGAGGCTTTGTATTGATTATAGACAGTTGAATCAGTTGACCATAAAAAAAAATAAGTATCATATACCCAGAATTGATGACTTGTTTGATTAACTGCATGGTGCAAAGGTATTTTCAAATATTGATTGAAGGTCGGTTACCATCTATTGAGGATCAAGGAGGAGAATATTTCGGTCACTCTTGGATAATTGTGTAATTGTATTGTATTGATGAAACTATTTGAGAGTAAGAGGAGAAAATAAAGAAATCATAATCCTCATCTTTTCATCGATTTAGCTATGATTAATTTAGAGGACTAAATTTTCTTTTAAGGGGGGGAGAGTGTAATATCCCTCTTTTAAAATTTATCAATAAGGATTTATATGTAAATTGGAGGACCTATATGTAAATATAAAAATTTCAAGGACTAAACTGTTAAGTTAAAAAAAAAAATAAAATAAAAAATTTCGGTTTTATCTCACCGCCTCCCACGACAGAGAGAGGAGCTATGGGGCGTGGGGAGAAGAAGAAGAGAAGTAGAGGGAGAAGAGAAGAAAAGAAGAAGAAGAAGGAAAAGAAGAGAGGAAGAAGAGAGAGAAGAAGAGGGAGAAGAGAAGAAAAGAAGAAGAAGAAGAGAGGGAAGAGGGAGAGGAAACAGAGATAGCTACAGTAGCTAGGGCTGCAGCACCTCTGTTTCGTGTAGGAGGAAACAGAGGAGTTCATGTGTGGGGCATCGGGGAGGAGAAGGGAAGAAGAGGAGAAGAAGAGAAGTAGAAGAAGAAGAAGAAGAAAAGAGGAGGTGGCTGCGGCAAGGGCTATAGCGAGGAGCTATGGGGCGTTGGGGAGGAGAAAGAAAGAAGAGGAGAAGAAGAAAAGAAGAAGAAGAGGGAAAAAGAAGAGAGGAGGAAGAAGAGGGAGAAGAGAAGAATAGAAGAAGAAGAAAAAGAGAGGGAAGTGGGAGAGGAGCGAGAGGTGGCAATAGCTAGGGCTGCAGCACCTCTGTTTCCAGCAGGCGGAAATAGAGGAGACGAGGTGTGGGGCATTGGGGAGGAGAAGAAGAAGAAGAAGAGAAAAAGAAAAAAAAGAAGGAGGGCTGCGGCATGGGCTGCAGTGAGAAGGTGTGGGGTGTCGGGTAGGAGAAGGGAAGAAGAGGAGAAGAAGAAGGAGAAGGAGAAGAAGAAGAAGAGGAAGAGAAGAAGTAGAAGCGGGTGAAGAGGCGGCACCTCTATTTCCTGCAGGAGGAAACAGAGGAGAGGAGGTGTTGTTCGTCGGGGAGAAGAAGGGGAGGAAGGAGAAGAAGAGAAGAAGAAGAAAGGAAGGATAAAGAAGAGGAGAAGGGGAGGCAGCTGCGGCAGTGGCAGCCGCAGTTGGAAGAGAAGGAGAGGAAACAGAGCAGGAGAGGAAGAAGAGGCTACGGTTGCGGTGGCCACGGCCATGGCTACGACTGCGACTGCAGCAGTCGCAGCTGGGAAAGAAAAGAAAGTAAAGGGGGGAAAAAAGGGGCTGTGGATGGGGTTGCGGCCGTGGCGGCAGTGACTACGTATGCAGTAGTTGTGTCTGTGAAAGAAGGGTTGGAAGAAGGCAGTGTAGTGGAAGGGGCTACGACTGTGGCAGCGGTAGCGGCAGTGGCTGTGGCAGCTGCGTTTGGGAAAGAAAACGAAGGAATGAGAGTAAGAGAGAGCATGTGATTATGTCTCTATGTTCTGCATGAGCTGTAGTTGTGGAGGAAAAAGAGAAGACACGTAGAAAACGAAACAGGGAGAGGACAAGGAGGAAAAGTTGAAGGATTTGGGCTGACACCTTCTATGGATCTTCAGATCAAAATCTTTGAAAGGCATGTGTTTCAATCATTTCTATTGCAAGTGTTTCGATCCTTTCTATTGCAAATGTTTTGATCCTTTTTATTGCAAGTGTCCCGATCTTTTCTCCTACAAGTGTCCTAAATCTTTTCTCCTGCAAGTGTTCCGATCCTTCCTATTGCAAGCTTTCTAATATTTCCTATTGCAAGTGTTCTGATCCTTCCTATTGCAAGCTTTCTAATATTTTCTCTTGCAAGTGTTCTGATCCTTCCTATTGCAAGCTTTCTAATATTTTCTCTTGCAGGTGTTCCGATCCTTCCTGTTGCAAGCTTTCTAATCTTTCCTATTGCAAGTGTCCTGATCTTTCCTTACTGTAATTTTATCTCTATATTTGCTTTGAATATGAGGAACTTTAAATTGTTCTAGCCTTGCATTTGATATATCTCCTATTTAGACGTAACGATTCGAATCTGTGCAACTTCTGAGATTCTGACCTTTTGATACCGAGCTGCCTATAAGTCTTTGTTGGAAACTCCGATTTGTTCAAAGCTGATTTCATTGGAAAGTAGACTCGTTGATCTTTTTTTTGATATATGGATTGAAAGATTTGGAGTCCAAACACCTGCCCAGTTATCTGTTGAATCTGACATTATGAATTCTGCAAAACAGTGATTTTGTTTTTGACCTTTGGTTACTAAATCAATGGTAACTCCTTGTTGGAGACCTTGATTCATACGAAATTTGTTTAATCAGAAAATAGATTGATATATCTTTCGATAATAGCTTTCTTGAGGGTATTGGAGCATAATTGGCAATCTGAAGTATTTATCCAATGTGCCTCTTGAATTCTGCCAGAAATCGAGCTTTGGTCGATTTCGCATATTCTGGTTTCATTCCTTTGGAAATTGATATCCTTTAGCTTTCTTATTCAATTGAGCTTTACATTACTGCTTTGAATTCTTGTATGCTCTTCCTTAAAATTATTTGCATTCTTGAAAACTATTGTGTAATGTTTATGCTATATCGTATTGACTCATATTGGCACATGTATATCACATTGTTCCGTATTTGCTTTTGATATGTGCCTATTCCAGTTTCATTCCTTTAGACATTGAATTCATCTAACCTTCTTATTTGAATTGAGTTATATGTGATTGCTTGGAATCCTTGAGTGCTCTTGCTTTAATTTCCTTTCAAATCTGAATACAATTGTGAAAGATTATTGCTTACTTCGTATTAACTCGTAAAGGCACATGTATGTTTGTTGTTCCGCGTGTGCCTCTGATATGTGCTATTTATTGTTCATACTATCCCTTTGTACTCTGGTGTTTGTGGGATATTTGTGAACCTTTGCCAGAAATGGTAAAGGGAGTTATGCATAGAGCCTGCGATGCTCTGTCGACCCCCTCTGACTTCACATAGACGTGGGTGGATGGAGCTCCCAGACGTGGGAGACCTCCCAGACGAGGGAGACTTATGTTTGGTGGTCATTCAGAAATGGATGTACCATATTATGTTATGGTCCCACTTCACCTTCTGTATGTTTGATATGATATATAGAGCTTTGGTTATGTGTTTCTGTACATGCTTTGGATAAGAATGATATGAATGCAATGTCAAATACGACGTTTGAGCTTCTATTTGGTATTTATTATTGATATGCTCCGAAACATTTCATATCCCATTGATATGCTCCGAAATGTTTCATCTATTATTATTATGCTTCAAAATGTTCCATGTCATTGATATGCTCCGGAACATTTCATACGCCATTGATATGCTCTGAAATATTCCATGTCATTGATATGCTTCGAAACATTTCATACGCCATTGATATGCTCCGAAATGCTTCATATGCTACTGACTCAAATTATTGTTCACAATACCCTTTTGTACTATGGTGTTTGTGGGATTATTTGGACCTTTGCCAGAAATGGTAAAGGGTATGTGCTTAGAGCCTGCGATGCTCTAGATTATGTTTGGTGGTCATTCAGAAATGGATGGACCATATTATGTTTGGAATCCCACTTCACCTTCTATCTGTTTCATTTGTTATTGTTACGCTTCGAAATGTTCTATATGTCATTGATATGCTCCGGAACATTTCATACGCTATTGATATGCTTCAATTACTCTATGCTCCATTTGTTATGAACCAAAGAGGTTTTGAATGACATGACACATATGATTTTGTATCTAATGATATGGTATCTTGAAAATTCTTCTATTCTGCCTTGCATTATGATATCTTACTTGTTTGAAATCATTCCTTTTGTTCTGAATATGCTTTGTCACTTGCTGAGTTGTTTTTAGCTCACTCCGTTATATAAAATCTTTCAGGTCAGCTTGTCACTCTTTGAGATGTTTGAATTGGGCTGAGGCAGTGGAGAGCTATTCAGAATTATGGGCAAGTCTTGTTGGTTATTATGTTATTGTTGTATAAGCATATTTTGTATGTAATAAAATGTTGTCGATGAACCGAAATAGATATACCTTGTAAAAGTATTAGACGATCTCTCTTATTTGGAATTTTGGAATGTTAAGTCTAGTTTATGATGATATGAACTTGTGGTAAATGGTTGGAGTTATGATTGTATAAATTACTTAGCTTGTGGATTTATAAATGTTGTTCATATTTGTTAAGTTGGCTTGGGTTTTCATAAATGTGAATTATCGAGAGATGTGATATATGATTATAAACTGCATAGGTTTTATAAATATGAATTTGATAGAATATTTTTCAGTGTCCTCAAATGTTAGTTTGGATCCTAGATTGGTTTGTGATGAAAATTTTAAATATCATGGATATTTTTTTGGGGCGTGACACAACCTGCCTTTTATAAACCCCACCAGCCTTTGCCATCGGTCCTTCGTCCCATGCCTCAGCTCCTTTCTTGCAACTTTGCTGTCCTCTTTGCCTCCATCCTTCGTCCCGTACCCCGGCTTCTTTCTTGCAACTTTGCTGTCCTCTTTGCCTCCATCCTTCGTCCCGCGCCCCGACTTCTTTCTTGCATCTTTGAGGTCGGCTAGAAGAAAGCCGGTCGCACATCTGATCGCTGGATGATGAGCTACTGACCCTCTCCCATGACATTAAGACCACCAGGTCCACGGCCTAGGCCTCCGAGGAGGTCCTGAAGGAGGAGCAGCTAGCGTTGCCCAAGAAGGTCAAGGTGGTGATCACCGGGTACAAGGCGTCCGTCGGGTTCGAGCGTGGCTTGGTGAGGTCAGGCCGGGCCACGTATGAGTATGGGTACCAGGTGGCCTATGCTCGCTTCCGGGCGAAGTACTCGGACCTGGAGCTGGAGTCGGACCCGTTTGCCGACAACCCGGCGGATCAGGACGTCGACATGCCAGTGAACATCCCCTTCGGCGATGGGCCCGAGACTCCCCCCTAAGCTAGGGGCTGCGCCCCCTTTTCTTTTTCTTTTTGCTCTAGTCGGGTTCGGAACTGTGCCGCCCGACCTCTATGTGTACTCCCTCTTTCATCAAGAAGCACTTTTATTTTAAAATTCTGACTTGTTTCTTCCCCAACTATGGGTGCTCGAACCTCGTATATCTTCTCTGCATCCCGACCAGCCCCCTTCATGGGTAGAATTTATTCAGCTTTTTCGCGTTCCACGTTCACGGCAGAGGACTTCCCTCCAAAGTCTCGAGTCAGTAGGTCCCCTCTCGGACCATATAGTAGACTCGATAGGGGCCTTCCCATTTGGGCACGAGCTTTCCCCTTGCTCGGGTTGGGTCGCTCACTTCTGCTCTTCGGAGGATGAGGTCCCTGACCTTGATCGGCCGTGGACGGACTTTACGGTTGTATATCCGAGCTATCGCCTTCTTGTATGCCAAGGTGTGTAGATGTGCCTTGGCTCTCCTTTCCTCAAGGGGATCCAGGTTTGCTCGGAGTCCCTTCTCGGAGTCCCCTTGCTGGTAATTGGAGGTGCACAGGGTCGGGAACACCATCTCGGGCGGAAGGACCGCCTCGGTCTCGAACGCCAGGCTGAAGGGGGACTCCCCCGAAGTGGTTTTGGGAGTCGTCTGCATTGTCCACAAGACGCTAGGAAGCTCATCCACCCAGGTGTCATGTGCGCCTAAGATTCTCCTCTTGAGGCCTTCCAGAATCGCCTGATTTAACACCTCGGTTTGGCCATTGGTTTGGGTGTCCGCGACCGAGCTGAACTTTAGCTGGATCTTGTATAACTGGCAATAGACCTTGAATTTAGCGTTGTTGAATTGAGCTCCATTGTCGGCGATGATAGCCTTCGGGATCCTGAACCGGGTGATGATGTTCTTCCATGTGAAACTCTGGACTTGCTTCTCGGTAATGGAGGCCAAGGGTTCTGCTTCGACCCATTTCGTGAAGTAGTTGACCTGACTATGAGAAAACATCGCTGGCCTGATACCGGAGGGAAAGGTCCAAGGAGGTTGAGCCCCCATTGGGCAAAGGGCTAGGCCACATCTATTGGAGTAAGGGGGACCGCTGGCTGGTGCGGCAGTCGGGCATGCCTTTGGCATTGTGGGCACTCTGCACGTATGACATGGCATCCAGGCGCATAGTTGGCCAATAGTACCCTTGTCGGAGATTCTTGAAGGCTAAGGTTTGTCCTCCGATGTGCTCCCCACAAATCCCCTCATGGAGCTCGGTGAGGACCGTCTCGGCCTTTGATGGTGTGAGGTAGCGCAAGAGGGGTTGAGAGAAGGCCCTTCGGTACAGCTTCCCTCCGACAACATAGTACCATGCTTGGGTTCGCCTCAACCACCTTACAGCCGTCAGGTCGTCGGGATCCTTCCCATCCGCTTTGTAGCGGAGGATCTCCTCCATCCAACTTGGTGATGAGCTCGTTTCGGTGACTTCATGAGTCATTGTCGTTGGTGCTGTTAAAGACTCGATCGCTGGGGCCGACATCGGGCTATGAGAGGAGGCCGATCTGGCTAGCTCGTCGGCCTGCATGTTCTGTGCCCGAGGTATCCTAGTGAGTGAGAGACGATTGAAGTGGTGGGCGAGTCGCTTCGCCTCCATCAGGTATGACACCATCGTTGGATCCCGAGCTTCGTAGTTCCCGTTGACGTGTCCCATCACCAGCTAGGAGTCACTAAAGACTTCAAGGTCATCCACATGCATCTCCAGGGTGAGGCATAGGCCGTGGAGTAGCACCTCATATTCGGCCTCATTGTTAGTGGCTTGGAATTGTAATTGAAGCGACCTCTCGTAGGTCTCTCTTGACAGGCTTTTGAGGATGAGCCCGACCCCGGTCGCTCTGGTAGTGGATGAGCCATCCACATATAGGGTCCACACGTCCTGGTTGTTCCCCTGCCCCACAGCATGGTCTTCGGGAGTTAGCTCAGAAATAAAGTCAGCCAATACCTGAGCTTTGATGGCAGTCCTGGGGGAGTACTGAATATCAAATTCGTTGAGCTCGACCGACCACCGTAGCATGCAACCGGATGCATCAAAGTTGGAAAGGATATGTCGTAGCGGCTAGTCGGTGATTACTTTGATTGTGTGGGCTTGGAAGTAGGGCCGTAACTTTCGAGCTGTCTGCTAGTCATAGGTGCCTAGCAAGCCAATCACGTGAGTGATGGCACGTGTGACTTGAAATGGAATCTTTTTGCTTATTATATTTTGGTATTTATCACTTTATATTAACTATTGCATATATGCATGTATATATTATGATGTCCTTGGATCTGTGCAATGGGAATCGGATCGTAATGAGATTATGATAATGAGATCGATTCACCTTTAAACACAAATCATAAATAATCCTGGTCATAGGTTACTCGAGAGGGACATCGTGATAACCGGACAGACTAGTGTGCTGTATACCCATCTATATGATGGATGCAACTAGTCTCATAGCTGCTCATGTGGGGACACCAGGGATATAGTACAGGTACTCATTGGAGAATGAGTTCACTAATTGATCTGCTTACGGAATGCTGGATGGTTGATAATGTCTTATTGTTAGACAGCAATTCCGTAGTCCTAGTGGTGTATATGGTCCTTAGACTTGAGACACTAAGGATGTCCTGTATGAGTGCTCCACTCTTTGATACCAAACTTATAGGTTTGGCTGTCCCAAATATAGTATAGTTGGTCATTGGGAGTGTAAGTCGACCTTTCGAGGGCTATTGAGTGTCGATAGAGGATCCTCCACTCTTGGCATCATAAGAGGAATATCCCATGTGTTCTTACTCAAACAAATCCCTAGCTAGGGTCATTCGGGTTGAGAGAGAAAGAGTTCTCCGGGAGAATCTGATTAGAGCGAGACTCGAGTAGAAAACGTATAGGTCTGACAGCACCATGCTCGATATACGATCTCTGGGATATTAAATGGATGAGGGACTATAGGTATACAATAATTGAGGACAGACAAGTCTAATGGATTGGATTCCCCTGTATCGTCTGGGGAATGCGGCATAGCGGCCTAGTATGTCCGCATTCGATGAATCGAGTGAATTATTATGGAGATAATAATTCACTGAATTAGAAGGAGTTCTGACAGGTATGACTCACGGCCAGCTCGATATTGGGCCTAGAGGGTCACACACATTTGGTAGGCGTTGCGATGAGTAGAGGTTTGGATATGAGATATTCGC
Source organism: Musa acuminata AAA Group (assembly GCF_036884655.1). Taxonomy (NCBI): domain Eukaryota; kingdom Viridiplantae; phylum Streptophyta; class Magnoliopsida; order Zingiberales; family Musaceae; genus Musa; species Musa acuminata. Next base: position 13,208,249 of record NC_088330.1, read on the forward strand.
CAGAGCCCTTATCTTATTGGATATCCAATAAGCCCCTGAATTATTGGATCCGATGGACGAGATCCAATAAAAGCCCATGAGAGATTATTGGATATAAATCCACTAATCTAAAAGGCTTTGATAATTGGATGCAGATCCAATACCCACTAGGGGAGGATACATTAGGGTTTGACAAGGGGCCTCAATAAATAGGAGGGATTCAGAGCCTAATAGGCTAGAGCCTTTGCTTGCCTCTTCTATTCTCCTCCCCCTCTCCATCTCAAAGCAGGCCTGGAGTTTTGAGGAGCGTCGTCACAGCCCTGCTATGTGGATCACCACTAGAGAGGAGGACGCTTGACCTCCTTCACCCTCTCCTAGAGATCTGCAAAGAAACAGGGATATACAATCTCCCTAGGTAACATAATCTATTATATACGCAGTTTGTTTCGCAGATTTTTTCGCACCAATCTTCGCACGATGATGAACATCTTTTTGGGAAATTGGGGATTTTGTTTTCTTGTTCTTTCGCTGTGCATGTGATGTCGCTCCAAGATTTCTCAATAGTGGTATCAGAGCCAGGTTGTTCGTGCGAAAGATTGGTTTTGAATTACGTGTATTGTGTTTTGGAGAAGCTTTTGACATCAAAATCATTGACGCAAAAGCGAGAAAGGACAGCACTTGTTGCTGCCCTTGCTGTCGTCGCAGATGGCAGCACTACCATCTGCGTGCAAGTAGGCCGCTTGCAGCGACAGCTGCAAGGCAGGCCACGTGCGGCCAGGCCCCTGCGCGGGCACAACGGTCACCTGCACGCAAGCACTATGCCCGCACGCAAGGGCGGCACCTGCGTGTGCTGAACCCACGGGCAAAGGCGACAGCGGTTGCTGCGTCAGCGAGCTGAGGCACAACAGGGCAACGCCGCCTGCGGCTGCTGCTCCTGCGGGCAAACCCCCCCCCCCCCCCCCCCCCCCATCCTGCCCCCCGTAGGGGCGGCCGCCCGACGGGGCATTGCACCCGCGGGCACAGCGCTCATGCCGGCGAGTCACCCGCAGACAGGGGCGGTGCCCCCGCCCCGCCGCATAGGCCATCGCAACATGGTGGCGGCAGCAGCAAAGGGGAGTAGGGCATTAGGGCATTCTTGGGCAAAAAGATAGTTTTACTCTTGTGAATTTCAGAAATTCCAATTATGCCTTTTTTATACAAATTATGAAAATACCCTTAGCATTCAAAAAATTCCTTACATATCCCTGATTTGAAAATATTAATTAATTAAAAGGTTTAATTGATAATTTTTTATTATTATCTAGTAGTCCTACATGATAATGATTTATACATGTGATGTTTGATGTGATAACGAGATGGACGATCATAGGGCATGGAGATGCATCGTTACATACATAGATCTTGATGTGAGTGATTAGGCCTACTGGCTCGGGCCTGGCCACATTAGGTTGTGGTCCATGATCATCTGGTGTGATTGCTTATACACATACTAGATTTGTATATTTACATACGATATAGATATATATTAAATATGTATATGTATGATATGTCATATTATGAGACCAAATTATAGAAACCTCTCTCTCAATAATATTAAGTCGGTAAACGTGAGGCAATTAGATTGACCCACGTGGTCTTCTATTGTTATAGGTAGGAATCGATTCCCGGTGTAGGTTGAGTTGGTCGAGTCCCTCGAGGCTCACCTATGTCGCGATTCGCTATCTTGCTTACGACATAGAGATGTCACTAGTGACCTGAGGACATGGTATGCTTGGTCGAGTCCCTTGAGGGTATATCATCAAATCAGACTCATCTTGTAATGAAGGTGTTGACTAAACCGAGCATCATGGTTGGTCGAGTCCCTCAAGACCATGGTGATTCGGAGGCCGAACTGGATGGGATTCACAAGGAGTTGTAATCAACAAGAGTTGCCTACCTTTTGGGCTTAGTGTGATTGGTCGAGTCCCTCAAGGTTACACTAAGACGCTGATTGGATCATGATACCCACTAGAAGTCTACCGGAGACTTTCGTTTCATGTGCTGACGGTGTCGTGTGACTCGCTAGTAAAATAGTGGGAGCATATTAAGATAGAAGCCAATATCTTGATTGTTTATTTCTTGCACCGCCTGACTAGGGCAGTTGCACCGCCTGGCAGAGCTCAAAGACTGAGCCTCTGGGCAGTGCCACCTCCTGTCAAGGGCGGTTGCACCTCTTGCCAGAGCTTGGAGACCGAGCTCAGGCGGTGCCACCACCTGACTGGGGCGGTTGCCCCGCCCAGCCAAAGCTCGAAGACCGAGCTTAGGCGGTTGCACCTCTGTCAGAGGCGGTTGCACCGCCCAGCTAGAGCTCGGAGACTGAGCCCTGGGCGGTGCCACCGCCAACCCAGGCAGTGCCACCTTTGGCCAAGAAATCTGGGTCCGAATGGGCTGATCCATTCGACCCAATTTGGGTCTGTCAAGGGCCCAATTTCCCCAAGATTAAGTTAATGGGATCACCTCCCATTTCTAACTTAATCATCGTGCTAACTATGAATTTCTTAAGACATTTACTACAGCTTGCTTCCGGTGCGTCAATCGCTTCTTCCGGCGAGCTTCCGACGAACTTCCGGCGAACATCCGACGAACCTCCAGCGATGCTCCGACGGACTCCCGGCAAACCCCTGAACTTGCGACGATCCACTTGGCGAGTTCCGACGAGCTTCTTTGGCAAGCTCCTGGACTTCTCAGATTTGTTCCCGTAGAACCTCCGACGACCGTCCGGACTTCCGTCGAATTCTCAAACTCCCAACGTGATCATAGTCTTGACTCCGGCGCAACTCCTACTGCATGTCTTACTTTTATCGTAGTTAATCCTGCACATGTAAAACAAAACTTCGATCGAGACAATTAATCCTAAGCAATTAACCAAGTTGTCCGGCATGTCATTGGTCCCTTGACGCTTCGTCCGATTCTTCAGCACATCGTCCTCTCCTGCGTCCTATTGCCCAATCGGCCAGTTGACTCCGCAACTCTGATATCCTTGGCACAATACCCGCTCTTCTTGGCCCGATGCCCTAGTCCACGGCCCGAAGCTTTCTGTCGATACGTCGACCAATCCACTGGCCCGACGTCCAATCTTCTGTTAGAACCCTTGCAGATTCTAAACTTGGGGTTGATCTCTTTAGGGGATCGACCTCCTTGGAACTCTATAGGGGTTCCTCCCTCCAAGTTGCTGCTCAAAGGCTGCAGAAAAGATTCATCTATTGCTTATGAAAAGAGGTGGATTACATGACTATTTATAGGACTTCTAAACCCTAACTCCTAATAGGACTCTTACTTAAGACTCCTACTTCTAACTAACTCCTAATAGGACTCATACTCAAGAATCCTACTTCTAACCAACTCCTAATAGGACTCCTACTCAAGACTCCTATTCCTTTACAACTCCTTATTCTTCTCTAAGAAATAACCTCCTAACCCTAGCCGGCCACTTCACCTCTTTAATAGGGGTCGACTTAGGTAGGTTTTACATGAATGCCCCTCTCAATTAGGACTCTCCTAGCTAGAGTCATAACAAACCCACCCTCTTCAAATCAGCCTTGTCCTCGAGGCTGACGATTCATGAATTTTGAGAATTTGATCTTCAAGTCATCATAGTTCTCCCAAGTGGCATCTTCTGTTGGTAGGTTCACCCACTGTATTAGCACTTTAGTAGTGGGTCGTCGTCGTCGAGTCACGATCCGTCGATCAATAATGGCACTTGGCTGGGTCTGGAGTTCTCCTTGGATAGTCATATTTGGTGGGTGGCTTTGGGCTGTCTCCAAGCACCTATTTACAACTTTTGTCTGGTCGTTGATTTGTAGGTGATATGCCGTACTCCTTTTCAATTTAGTACCCTGCATATGGAATAACTTTATCCAAAATCTGCTCATGAAGATGCTAGTAGAATTTATCATAAGCATAATGCGTCCCTTATAGTGTAATTCTTTTGAGTCTCAATTGTAATGAGCCACGAAGCTTGGTGCTTCCTCCAATTTTTTTATAATCTTACTAGTCTCTGAATCTTCCTGCCATTCCATCTTAATATCCTCAAGGAAGTCGCTGGTCGGAAGTGAAACGACCGAAACTTCAACTTGCTCGGGTAGCTACGAAAGCGCATCTACAAGAACATTCTCTTTCCCCTTTTTGTAAGTTCTTTCATAATCAAATCCAAGAAGTTTTGTTACCCATTTTTGCCGCTCAGGGTATGATATCTTTCGCTCCAAAATGTACTTGAGGCTTTTATGGTCGGTTTTAATTTGAAATCGTCAACCAATCAAGTAGGGTCTCCACCTCGTTGCTGCGCGCACAATGGCGAGCATCTCCTTATTATATGTTGACTTATTTTGATGGGAGGGAGATAATGCCTTGCTATTGTATGTGAGTAGTTGACCATCTTGCATGAGAATGACTCCAATTCCGACTCCAGATGCGTCGGCCTCAATAATGAAGGGTCGGTTGAAATCTGGTAGTGTTAGCACCGGCATCGTCGTCATGGCTGCCTTAAGTTTGTTGAAGGCAGCGGAGGCTCTGTCCGACCATTGGAAGACATTTTTTTTCAGTAAGGAAGTAAGTGGTGCACTGATCTCTCCATAGTTTTTCACGAACTTGCAGTAGCAACCTTTTAAACCCAGAAAGCCATGTAGCAATTTTATATTCCTCGGGGTCAGCCAGTTTTGCATTTCTCCAATTTTAAAGGGGTCTACTGCCACACCATCCTCTGATATGATTTGCCCAAGATATTCCACCTTCTTTTGAAGAAAGAAAAAATTCATAGTGGTTGTTGTGTGTTCAAAATATGGTTTTTGGTATGTCTTCTTCGCATACTCGTATTTGATGATACCCGGATCGAAGGTCCAGCTTTGTGAAGATTTATGCTTCCTTTCATCTAGCAACTCATCTACTACTAGAATAGGGTATTTATCCTTGATGGTTATGCCATTGAGAGCTCGGCAATCAACACATAATTGCCATATTCCATCATTCTTTCGTATGAGGAGCACCGGTGAAGAGTAGGGGCTGCAACATGGCCGAATAACTCCTATTTTGAGCATCTCTTTTACAATCCTTTCTATTTCATCCTTCTGGAGATGTGGATACTGATATGGCTGAGCATTTGCTGGAGATTTGCCTGTAAGAATCGTTATACAATGATCATGCCGACGGGTAAGAGGTAGGTTGCGCAGTTCGTCAAATATATCTAAAAATTCAGCAAGTAAAGGAAGTAGATTTGGATCTTCAAATTTTGTTAGCTCTCCCTTAGTTTGCTACTCAAGTTGTACCAAAAAGCTGCTGCATGCTTTATGCAAAACCTTCTCCATTTGTTGTGTGCAAAACGTTATTACGTCGCCCCCACATTTTCTATGCAGTATCACCTGTTTTCCCTTACTATAAAATTTCATAATTAGTTTCATAAAATTCCAATAAACATCACCTAATGTCATCAACAATTCAATTCTGTGCATGGCCTCATGATCATCAAGAGGGAGGAGGAAGAAATATGCAATTATCTCTTGGTCCTACAGCAACAGTTTCACCTGCGGGCACCTACGATCACACTTCAAAATCCGTCCGTTGGCGACCTTAACGACAAACATGCTACAATTCTTAATAGGTAAGTTCATCTGGATAGCAACCTTACTATTTAAGAAGTTATTAGTACTGCCCGTGTCGATGAGAACAGTGATCGGTTGTTGTTTGAGAAGGCCTCCAACTTTTATCGTTTGCGGGTTTGAGTAACCGGCTAGTGCATGTACCGTAACTTCGGTCGGTTGTGGCTCTTCTTCTACATCTCTTTCTTTATGTTCAAGGCTCTCTTCTGGATGTTCAATGACCTCTTCTTCTATTGGTTCAATCATAAGAAGTCTCCCTTTACTACAGCGATGCTCATGGCTCCATGGCTCGTCGTAATGCCAACATAACCCCTTCGCATATCGCTCCCGAAGCTCTTCTCTTGTTAACCTCTTTGGTGTACGGACTTGGTCGACAGTAGGGGAGACTGAGGGCTTCAATATTACTAGTTGAGGAGCGACCCTAGTCCTCCGAGCTTCATGGTTCAATTGCTCCTCTTGATGTCGTGCGAAAGAGATGGCTGCCATAAGCGTATACGGTTGTCGCGCTTTAACTTCTCCTCGGATCTCCGGCTTCAAGCCCTCAATGAAGGTCCTCAATAGCTGTTTTTGAGACCAATCATGAGTTTGATTAGATAACCTTTCAAACCTGGTTTGGTACTCCTGAACGGTGGAGGTTTGTCGGATCTTTGCTAGTTGTCCGTCAATATTCTCGTAATCGGTTGGTCTGAAGCGGATCAACAGTCCTTCTTTGAATTGTCGCCATGAAATGACTCCATAAGTGTGTTCAAACCAGTCAAACCACTATATGGCATCCCCTTCAAGATGTATAGCTGTAATTTTCACCATAGATGCGTCCGCAGTTTTGTGGTACCGAAAATATCGCTCCGCGCGCGAGATCCATCCAATTGGGTCTCCTTCTGTTGAATCTCGTATTTTGATGATGAAACTACTTAATATATGTTTATGATTTAATCTGCGTTTTGAGTGACGCAGGGTGCTTCGATCAGGATGAGACAATTAAAGCAAGAACATCATGTTGTGCCGGAGGAACATGTCAGAAGATTGGACGTCGGGCCGGTGGATCGGTCGACGTATCGACAGAAGGCTTCGGGCTGTGGACTCGGGCATCGGGCCAAGAAGAGCGGGTATTGTGCCAAGAATATCGGAGTTGCGGAGTCAACTGGCCGATTGGGCAATAGGCTGCAGGAAAGGACAATGCGCCGAAGAATCGGACGAAGCGTTGAGGGACCAATGACATGCCGGACAACTTGATTAATTGCTTAGGATTAATTGTCTCGATCGAAGTTTTTGTTTTTGTGTGTGCAGGATTAACTACGATGAAAGAAAGACAAGCAGCAGGAGTTGCGCTGGAGAAAGTTCATGATCACGTTGGGAGTTCGAGAGTTCGACGGAAGTTCGGACGGTCGTCAGAGGTTCTGCGAGAACGGATCCGAGAAGTCCAGAAGCTTGCCAAGCGAAGCTCGTCGGAACTTGCCAAGTGGATCGTCGCAAAGTCCAGGAGTTTGCCGGAAGTCCGCAGGAGCATCACCGAGGGTTCATCGGATGATCGACGGAAGTTCGCCGGAAACTCGCCGGAAGGAGCGATTGACACACCGAAGCAAAGCTGCAGAAATTGTCTTAGATTTAATCGTAGTTAGCACGTTGATTAAGTTGGAAAATGGGAGGTGATCCCATTGGCTTAATCTTGGGGCAATTGGGCCCCTGAAAGACTGAAATTGGGCCGAATGGAATGAACCATTCGGACCCTGATTGCACCAGGAGGTGCAACCGCCCAGGCCAGGAGGTGGCACCGCCTGGGCTAGGCCTTCCAGCGAGACTGGGCGGTGCAACCTCCCCAGCCGGGAGGTGGCACCGCCTGAGCTCAGTCTTCGAGCTAGACTGGGCGGTGCAACCTCCCTGACAGAGAGGTGGCACCGCTTGAGCTCAGTCTTCGAGCAAGACTGAGCGGTGCAACCTCCCTGGCAGAGAGGTGGCACCGCCTGAGCTCGGTCTTCGAGCTCTGCCAGGCGGTGCAACCTCTCCAGTTAGGAGGTGCAACCGCCTGATCCCGGAATTCCGGGATTTAATCGTTTTGAGCTCCAAATTTGAATTGGGTTGGGGCCTATAAATACCCCACCCATTCAGCACTGAGATAGCAAGAACTTACCTGAAATCTTGATCTTTTCAGTGGTTCTTAGAGCTCAAAACTGCTAGTTTTCCTCCTCCTTCTGTTCTTCAAGTTTGAGCTGTAAAGAGAGGAGAGAAAACATCTGTAAGGGTTGTCTCCTAAGCCCGTCAAAAGGAGTGAATCTGTAAGAGGGTAGTTGGCCTTCGCCTATTGAAGGAAGGCCTCTAGTTGACGTCGGTAACCTCATCGGTGGAGGAAGCCAAAAGTGGAGTAGGTCAAGACTGACCGAACCACTCTAAATCTCTGGTTTGCGTTTATTTTGAGCACTTTATCATTACTGCAAACCTCCTACATAGCTACTACTCTCTGCGCTTTTACGAACGAGTTCTGTGCAGTTTACGTTCACGTCTTAATTCCATTTACAAACTGCAAACTGCTCTCTGCGCTTTTACGAACGAATTCTGTGCAGTTTACGTTTACGTCTTGATTCCATCTACAAACTGCAAACTGTCTCTCTGCGCTTTTACGAATGAGTTCTGTGCAGTTTACGTTTACGTCTTGATTTCACTTACAACTGCAAACTGTCTTCTGCGCTTTTTTTTTACGGACAAGGTTTTGTGCAGTTTACGTTTACGTCTTGATTTCATTTACAACTGCAAACTGTCTTCTGCGCTTTTACGAATAAGGTTCTGTGCAGTTTACGTTTACGTCTTGATTTCATTTAGACGCAAACTGAGTTTAGACGTAAATCTGCGTTTAGACGTAAAACTGCGTTTAGACGTAAATCTGTGTTTAGACGTAAAACTGCGTTTAGACGTAAATCTGAGTTTAAACGTAAATCTGCGTTTAGACGTAAAACTGCGTTTAGACGTAAATCTGCGTTTAGACGTAAAACTGCGTTTAGACGTAAATCTGAGTTTAGACGTAAATCTGCGTTTAGACGCAAACTGCGCTTAGACGCAAAACTGCGCATAGACGCAAATTGTGTTTAGACGCAAACTGCGCTTAGACGCAAACTGTGTTTAGACGCAAACTGCACTTAGACGCAATCTGCGCTTAGACGCAAACTGCACTTAGATACAAACTGTGAATCAGCTTTTGCATCATAATAGTTTCTATCGAATGAACGCAGCTTTTGGTTTTAATCGCTGTAAAATTTCCGCTGCACTAATTCACCCCCCCCCTCTTAGTGCTCTCGATTCTAACAATTGGTATCAGAGCGGGGTATTTCTCATTTCGGATTTACACCCGAGAGAAATGGCTCTTCAAGAGGGCTTATCGGTTGTTCGTCCACCGTTCTTTAACGGATTGGACTACACTTATTGGAAAACTCGAATGAGAGTTTTCTTGATTTCTCTGAATCTGGATTTATGGAATATTGTTGAAAACGGTTTTCAACTTCCCTCTAAACCGACGAACGAATGGTCGGATTTAGAGAAGAAGTATTTTTCTTTAAACGCAAAGGCTATGAATGCCTTATTTTGCGCTTTGGACAAAAATGAGTTCAATCGGGTTTCTTTGTGCGAAACGGCTTTCGATATTTGGCGCACTCTTGAAATCACGCATGAGGGAACTAGTAGAGTCAAAGACTCGAAAGTTAATATCTTACTACATGATTTCGAGCTTTTTCATATGAAACCAAGCGAAACCGTTGTTGACATGTACACCCGTTTTACGGATGTCGTCAATGGTTTAAAATCACTTGGTAAAAGCTTTTCGGATTTTGAACTCGTTAACAAAGTTTTGCGCTCACTTTCTAAAACTTGGGATTCAAAAGTAACTGCTATTCAAGAATCGAAAAACTTGAACCAATTTCCACTTGAAGAACTAATTGGTTCATTGATCACATATGAAATGACGTGCAATGCACGTGAAGAACTTGAGAACCACCTTCCAAAAAACAGGAAGGATTTGGGACATAGAACATTTGAAGACCACTCGAGCATAAGCTCAAGTGATGGTGAACTTAAACTACAAATGAAACAAAAATTAAAAAGTAAAAAGAACGGAACTACTTGCTTTGAACGCAAGAAGAAGAACAAAAATTGGGATGAATCGAGCTCCTCTGAAGACGAGGAGAAAATCAACAAAGGCGAGGTGGCAAACTACGCCTTTACGCCTTTCGACGCTGAGGTAATCAAAATGCCTTTAATTTACTTCGAAATTACATGATGTTTTTCATGATGCATTTTTCTTTTTCTTTAAATTTTCTTGAAAATTACATTTTTAATAATTTAATAATGAAAATGCAAAAATATGATCATGCTTGTAATTTTGAAAATGATAATGAAAATTACATGTCTTATGTTAATGCAAGATAGAAATCTAATGATTGTACACCTAGTGAGATTAAATCTTATTTATGTGCTTGAGAAGCAAGAATGTATATTTTGATGATTTTCATATTGCTTTTCAATGACAATACATGGCTTTTGTCTGGAAGGCTTGATATTTTTCATTGTCTTTGTTTGTTAAATATGATGTATGATTTTGACATAAGAATAAAGATTTGAGATTTTAAAGTTATGCATGATGATTTTTGTGATTGATGGTTTTATGATGAAATTCATTTCATGATCCTAAACGTTGATGCATGTTTTCATTTGACATAAATGAAAAGGCATGCTAACATGAAATTGATCACTAAAGATGAAACACTTAAAAAAAAAAAAAAGGGAGAAATATATGAATTGATGCTATAAACACTATGCTATGATTATCCCATGCTTGCATCACCAAGAAATATATGATTGCTATCATTGCTATATGCCCTGTATCAAGATATCAAACAAAAATTTGCATCATACGAGCTGATATCTTACCATGTGATGCAATGCTACACTTCCTAAAATATTTAAAATATGTACATCATGCCCTGTATCAAGATATCAAACAAAATCTTGCTTCACAGTTTTACGCATTGATATCTTACCATATGATGAAATGCTACAATTGATGAACACTTGAAATGTAATCCTCTAAATCTATGCCTGTCATACATGAATTTATTGAATGTAATTTTGAGGATGATTTCAGATTTGACAAATGCTTGATTCGTATTTACGACATAAGATACACTTTAAATATGAATCATGCATTAATCATTTTCTGTCTCTAGAATTCTCGATTTTGATGAAATACAAGTGATAAATTCATTTATGATATCTTGTAAATCACTTGAATTATGAATGAGTTTTTTATGATGCGTTAAAAGAATCACTTAAAAAGAAAATGCTTTTCCCATCTGATCGAGAGTAATGATATTTTGTGAATCTCGAAATTAATTTTAATGACTTGATTATGAATTTCAAGTTAATGATTTGATTTGAATCATAATCTTGATCTTGCAAAATTGAAGTCACAAATAATATCCTGTGGTATTCATGAATTGATACTCACAATATGAAAGCATTGATATTCATGACTTGAATTGGATTGAAACATTGTATGCTTAAATTAATCATTCTCCTATGTTTCAAAAATTCCTTAAATGTCTTATGTGATGATTGAAAACTAACTTGCTTTATGATGAATCACGAATCATAACTTGATCTATGATGCCTTGAAATGATTGAAATATTTAACACTTTTATGCTCTACCCCCTACTTTCTTCTTGTTTTCAATGATAAAATGGGGAGAAGTTTTGATCATGCATGGTAGGATATAATTTGACAAAATTGATACCATCATGATATGAAACATTTATGATTTGCAATTATGCATGCAATACTTGTGCTTTCTAATTATGATGTGATGTATTGCATATGATGTAAATCATGATTTAAAATGCTATGAGTGCTAAGTTACACATTTTGAGAAAAAATTGCTATATTGAAACATTAATGTAATTATGAATGGTGATATGAAATTATGCATGTAATACTTCAACCTACGATAACGATGCATGCAATGATAAAATATTCATGATGAAAAATTATCTTGACATTCATAACTTGGTTATTCATCCTTTGTCATGATTTTGAAATCGTTGTAAAAGGAAAAAGAACTACAAAACTGTATTCTTCCTTTCTTTTTGACAATGACAAAGGGGGAGTCAAGAAGATGCAAAAACTTGATTACTAGCTTGCCTATCTTAAGTAGCAAAGATTGCTAACTTGCTTATTTCAAGAAGCAAAAGTTGTCTTCTTGAACATCACCATCTTGAATATCTCAAGAAGCAAGACTTGCAACCTGCACATAACAATAGGAAGCAATAATCATGAGCCTACACAAGAAAGTTATCTTGCATTTGCTTTCGAGGTTTTTGCTAACTTGTATATTGTAAAAAATTGCTAGCTTGTAGTCTAAAGAGAAGCGAAAAGTTGCTATCTCAAAAGAAGCAAATGTGCTATCTTGCCTATCTCAAGAGGCAAACATGCTAACTTGCGCATCTAGCAAAGTGGACAAAATTTTCATATTTCAAGAAGCAAGAGTTGCCTTCTTGAACATATCTAATTTGCTAGCTTGCATGATGTAGAACTTGCTATCTTGAACATCTCTAATTTTCATACCAAGTGCTATCTTGTATGCTATAAAACTTGCATATCTAAAACTTGATAGCTTGAATATTCTAAGCATGAATCAACACTTGCTATATTTTCTAGCAAAATTGCATGATGATAAAACTTGATATTATGTTTTTCATGCAATGAGTTGAACCAATATCACAAACACTTGATTGTGATACTTCTCCTTTTTGTTGATGACAAAGGGGGAGAAGTATGTTGATGAAAGTATGTTGATGACATGACATGTGATGCATAAGTTTATGCATATGTTCATGTTGACGTGTTGCAAGTATTCATGATGAATATTGCAATGACTTGAATTCAGTTTGAATTCAAGGTTCTATCAATATGGCATATTGATAGGGGGAGTTTGTTTAAACTCTGGGAGTTAAGGTTAACTCCGATTATGATGACATGTTGCTTAGATTTTTGAATCTAAGAGTTTCTATCAATAAGGTATATTGATAGGGGGAGTTTGTTTAAACTCCGGGAGTTAAGGTTAACTCCGTCATCAAGTAGTTGTCATCATCAAAAAGGGGGAGATTGTTGAATCTCGTATTTTGATGATGAAACTACTTAATATATGTTTATGATTTAATCTGCGTTTTGAGTGACGCAGGGTGCTTCGATCAGGATGAGACAATTAAAGCAAGAACATCATGTTGTGCCGGAGGAACATGTCAGAAGATTGGACGTCGGGCCGGTGGATCGGTCGACGTATCGACAGAAGGCTTCGGGCTGTGGACTCGGGCATCGGGCCAAGAAGAGCGGGTATTGTGCCAAGAATATCGAAGTTGCGGAGTCAACTAGCCAATTGGGCAATAGGCTGCAGGAAAGGACGATGCGCCGAAGAATCGGACGAAGCGTCGAGGGACCAATGACATGCCGGACAACTTGATTAATTGCATAGGATTAATTGTCTCGATCGAAGTTTTTGTTTTTGTGTGTGCAGGATTAACTACGATGAAAGAAAGACAAGCAGCAGGAGTTGCGCCGGAGTCAAGTTCATGATCACGTTGGGAGTTCGAGAGTTCGACGGAAGTTCGGACGGTCGTCGGAGGTTCTGCGAGAACAGATCCGAGAAGTCCAGAAGCTTGCCAAGTGAAGCTCGTCGGAACTTGCCAAGTGGATCGTCGCAAAGTCCAGGAGTTTGCCGGAAGTCCGCAGGAGCATCACCGAGGGTTCATCGGATGATCGACGGAAGTTCGCCGGAAACTCGCCGGAAGGAGCGATTGACACACCGAAGCAAAGCTGCAGAAATTGTCTTAGATTTAATCGTAGTTAGCACATTGATTAAGTTGGAAAATGGGAGGTGATCCCATTGGCTTAATCTTGGGGCAATTGGGCCCCTGAAAGACTGAAATTGGGCCGAATGGAATGAACCATTCGGACCCTGATTGCACCAGGAGGTGCAACCGCCCAGGCCAGGAGGTGGCACCGCTTGGGCTAGGCCTTCCAGCGAGACTGGGCGGTGCAACATCCCCAGCCGGGAGGTGGCACCGCCTGAGCTCAGTCTTCGAGCTAGACTGGGCGGTGCAACCTCCCTGACAGAGAGGTGGCACCGCCTGAGCTCAGTCTTCGAGCAAGACTGAGCGGTGCAACCTCCCTGGCAGAGAGGTGGCACCGCCTGAGCTCGGTCTTCGAGCTCTGCCAGGCGGTGCAACCTCTCCAGTCAGGAGGTGCAACCGCCTGATCCCGGAATTCCGAGATTTGATCGTTTTGAGCTCCATATTTGAATTGGGTTGGGGCCTATAAATACCCCACCCATTCAGCACTGAGATAGCAAGAACTTACCCGAAATCTTGATCTTTTCAGTGGTTCTTAGAGCTCAAAACTGCTAGTTTTCCTCCTCCTTCTGTTCTTCAAGTTTGAGTTGTAAAGAGAGGAGAGAAAACATCTATAAGGGTTGTCTCCTAAGCCCGTCAAAAGGAGTGAATCTGTAAGAGGGTAGTTGGCCTTCGCCTATTGAAGGAAGGCCTCTAGTTGACGTCAGTAACCTCATCGGTGGAGGAAGCCAAAAGTGGAGTAGGTCAAGACTGACCGAACCACTCTAAATCTCTGGTTTGCGTTTATTTTGAGCACTTTATCATTACTGCAAACCTCCTACATAGCTACTACTCTCTACGCTTTTACGAACGAGTTCTGTGCAGTTTACTTTCACGTCTTAATTCCATTTACAAACTGCAAACTGCTCTCTGCGCTTTTACGAACGAATTCTGTGCAGTTTACGTTTACGTCTTGATTCCATCTACAAACTGCAAACTGTCTCTCTGCGCTTTTACGAATGAGTTCTGTGCAGTTTACGTTTACGTCTTGATTTCACTTACAACTGCAAACTGTCTTCTGCGCTTTTTTTTTACGGACAAGGTTTTGTGCAGTTTACGTTTACGTCTTGATTTCATTTACAACTGCAAACTGTCTTCTGCGCTTTTACGAACAAGGTTCTGTGCAGTTTACGTTTACGTCTTGATTTCATTTAGACGCAAACTGAGTTTAGACGTAAATCTGCGTTTAGACGTAAAACTGTGTTTAGACGTAAATCTGTGTTTAGACGTAAAACTGCGTTTAGACGTAAATCTGAGTTTAGACGTAAATCTGCGTTTAGACGTAAAACTGTGTTTAGACGTAAATCTGCGTTTAGACGTAAAACTGCGTTTAGACGTAAATCTGAGTTTAGACGTAAATCTGCATTTAGACGCAAACTGCGCTTAGACGCAAAACTGCGCATAGACGCAAATTGTGTTTAGACGCAAACTGCGCTTAGACGCAAACTGTGTTTAGACGCAAACTGCGCTTAGACGTAATCTGCGCTTAGACGCAAATTGCACTTAGATACAAACTGTGAATCAGCTTTTGCATCATAATAGTTTCTATCGAACGAACGCAGCTTTCGGTTTTAATCGCTGTAAAATTTCCGCTGCACTAATTCACCCCCCCCCCCCTCTTAGTGCTCTCGATCGTAACACCTTCTTCCCATCTAGGGAAGTCCACTCTCATGCATGGATAGTTGGGGTCAGTCATAGAGCTTCCCCTCTCTTGGAAGTCATATCTTTGGGCTTGGTGCGATTGGGCAAAGCTCTCTCCTTGATGTGATTTCTTCGGGCTTAGTGGTCGGCCCAATCTGAGTTCGGTAAAGAGCGTCCGAATCTTATCCTCCATTCGCGCCTCAAAGGCTTTGAATTTAGCATTGATTACCTCCTCAGATGCTATAGTATATTCCGTCAAATCTGTGATGTTAAGATCTCTCTTTTGTTATCAGGTTAAAGGCATGTATAGGTTGAGAGAGGTGATGGTTGAAAGGGTTGGTGGATTGGTAGATGTAGGCTGCTGTTTAGGCCTGTTTTGTGACTGTTTTGGGTGCAGTTTGAGGGTGTGATTTAGTGAAATTTTAGGGCTGTGGATGAAAGTTTTGGATCTGTGGTAGATGGTAGCAAAGGTTTGATAGAAATCAGTGAAAGTTACAGCAAGTATGTGTTATCTTGTAAGAGTAGAATTGTCGTCGAAGAAACAACGGTTTCTCGACATAATTTCCACCAAAAACTTAAGAGAATTGAGGAGGAAATTGATAGCAAAATCACAGTTTATATGACAGCAAGGATATCTAATTTAATCAAGAAAATTTCGGCAGTATAACAGCAAGAAAATTGGTGCAAGTTGCGATTGCAGAATTCTCGTCGAAAAATTTCAGCGGGTTATGACGAAAATTTGCAGCAACACAAAATCATTTTTAGAGATGAATTTTTTTAATAGATCAATCTTAGATGGAAGCCAAGATGATCTACGAAGTGTATAAGAAATTTCATTCAAAAAAGATTGCAAATAGATGGGTTAAGGCAACAATATGCGGCTGAAATTTTCTGCAGCACAGATTTTTAAGTATAGCAGATTGGATGTAAAAGATCAGTAGTTTATATTGAGAATTTTTTGATGAAACTAAAGGAAAATCCACTATTAGGAAGTGTCAAAGCTATCATAAAAATTTCGTAGAGATTTGGATAGAAACAACATAGTATCAAGATCAAACAAACAGTGCTATGCGGTTGAAATTTTACAGTGCAGATTTTCAAGTATAGCAGATTATACGTAAAATATCAATAGTTTATATTAAGACTTTTTTGACAAAACCAAAGGGAAATCTGCTGTTAGGAAGTGTCAAAGATGTCATAAAAATTTCGTAGAGATTTGGATAGAAAAAACACAGTAGCAAGATCAAACAGGCGTTGCTATACGGTTGGAATTCTACAATGTATCTTTCGTCGTAGAGATGAAAACTTTATGACGAAAAGTTTATGTAGAAATATAGGAATAGTTTTTTTGGGATTTTCAAATAAGGATAACTAAATTGCAGCAGCAGTAAGGTAGAAAACCAGAACCTGTTGCAATTCACGGGGAGATCAAAGGATGATCCGTGGTGGTGGCGATGACAGAATTTGATGACGATCTTTTAAACAATTGTGGTAATTGCTTTGAGCGGTTGTGGAGGGTTGATGGATGGCTGTGGAAGGGCAGCAAGACGCCAAGAACATTGCTATGATATCAGGTGTTAGAATCCTTGCAGATTCTAAACTTGGGGTTGATCTCTTTAGGGGATCGGCCGCCTTGGAACTCTATAGGGGTTCCTCCCTCCAAGTTGCTGCTCAAAGGCTGCAGAAAAGATTCATCTATTGCTTATGAAAAGAGGTGAATTACATGACTATTTATAGGGCTTCTAAACCCTAACTCCTAATAGGACTCTTACTTAAGACTCCTACTTCTAACTAACTCCTAATAGGACTCCTACTTAAGAATCCTACTTCTAACCAACTCCTAATAGGACTCCTACTCAAGACTCCTATTCCTTTACAACTCCTTATTCTTCTCTAAGAAATAACCTCCTAACCCTAGCCGGCCACTTCACCTCTTTAATAGGGGTCGGCTTAGGTAGGTTTTACATGAATGTCCCTCTCAATTAGGACTCTCCTAGCTAGAGTCCTAACATCTTCTGACATGTTCCTCCAGCATAATATGATTTTTTCTGCTTTAATTGTCTCATCCTGATCGAAGCATCCTACGTCACTCAAAACACAGATTAAATCATAAACATATATCAAGTTGTTTCATCATCAAAATACGAGATTCAACAAACTCCACTCTTGCTCAGTGCTATATGTTGGGCTCTATAACTCCTGAGTTACAGAGACAACATAAAAAGATAGATGCCAGATCCATTCTCCTACATGTCCGCAAATTGTTTAAGGAACAGGGAAGGACAGCGATATGAGATATCCAAGAGCCTCTTCCGTGCTAGGATGACTGAGGGGACACAGATTAAGAACCATGTCCTAAAGATGATTGAGTGGATAGAGAAACTCACAAGTCTAGGAATGGTCCTAGAGGATAACTTGTGTGTGGACATTGTGCTTCAGTCCCTACCAGATTCCTTTTCACAGTATATAACGAATTTTAATATGAACAAGCTTGAGGTGACTCTCCCAGAGCTCCTAAATATATTGAGGGAGGCAAAGAGTACTATTAAGAAAGAGAAGCTAGTTCTCTATTGAATCTCGTATTTTGATGATGAAACCAATTGATAATTGTGTTTATATTTTGATATGCATTTTGAGTGACGTAGGATGCTTCGATCAGAATGAGACAATTAAAGCAAGAAAAATCATGTTGGGTTAGAGGACTTGATTAATGCTTAGTATTAATTGTCTAGATCGAAGTTTGTTTTACATGTGCAGGATTAACTACGATGGAAGTAAGACATGCCGTAGGAGTTGCGTCGGAGTCAAGACTATGATCACGTTGGGGGTTCGAGAGTTCGACGGAAGTCCGAATGGTCATCGGAGGTTCTACGGGAATAAACCAGAGAAGTATAGGATCTTGCCAAAGAAGCTCGTCGGAACTCGCTAAGTGGCTCGTCACAAGTCCAGGAGTTTGCTGAAAGTCCGTTGGAGCATCGCCGTGTTGAATCTCGGATTTTGATGATGAAACTAATTGATTGTGTTTAGATGTTTAAAAGCATTTTAAGTGATGCAGGTCTACTCGATCAGGATTATACAGTTAACGCAGGAGGAATTGATGTTGCACCGGAGGAGATCACATTAGGATATTGGATGGCAGAAGGCTTCGGACATCGGGCATCGGGCCAAGAGCGGAATTGTGCCAAGGATATCGGGGTTGCGGAGGTCAACCGTCGATTGGGCAACAAGCCGCAAGAGAGGAAGATGCGCCGAAGAATCGGACGAAGTGCCAACCAATGACGTGCCGGGCAACAGAATGTCAATTCGCTTTGTAATAATTGTCTAGATCGGAGTATAGTTTTGGCTTGTGTGTGCAGGATTAACTACGATAACAATGAAGACATAAAGCAAAATAAAGTATCGGAGTCAAGTGCGAAGGATTTGTTGCGAGTTCGAGAGTTCGACGGAAGTCAGAAGGTTCGTCGGGAATGCTGCCAGAACTAGCCGAGAATGAGTAGGGAGCTTGCCGAAGGGTTTTTCGGAAGCTCGCCGGAAGGTTCGTTGGAAGTTCGCGGAGCTTGCCGAGAAAGATCGGAGCTTGCCGAAGAAGCTCGTTGGAACTCGCGAAGATCAAATCGTGAAGTCTAGGAGCTTGCCGGGAGTCCGCAGAATGGTTTCCGAGAGTTTATCGGAAGACCGTCGGAAGTTCGCCGAAAGCTCGTCGAAAGAAGTCTTGACTTACGGACTTTGTAATAGCTTAGAAAATTTCTTTAAATTCATAGTTAGCACGTTAAGTAGGGTTAGGATCAGGTGTTAATCCTATAACCCAAGTAGGGGCCAATTGGGCCCGAGTTCGGACTGGTTTGGGCCAAGTTTGGAGCCCAACCAGTGAGCTGAATTGGCCTAGGCGGTGGCACCGCCTAGACTGGGTGGTGGCACCGCCCAGCACCCGAGAGCTAGGCGGTGGCACCGCTTGGCTGGGCAGTGGCACCGCCAGTCCACTGTCAGTGTTAGACACTGACAGGCGGTGGCACCTCCACTGACAGGCGGTGGCACCGCCGGCCTCGGAAACCAAAGAGAATTCAAATTTTGGAGCCCAAATTTGAATCCTCTTGAGGCCTATAAATACCCCTCATTTCTCAGCAGAGAATACAACCTTTTGAGAAGCTAGAAGTTGAGAAAAGCTTTAGGAAAAGTCTTGTTTTCAATAGCTTGAGTGTTCACCTCCTTTCTTTTCATTGAAATCTTTGTAAAAGGGTGAACCACTTGTAAGAGGTTGTAAGAGGGGTGTAAGAAGGAGGTTGATCTTCGCCTAGTAAAGGAAGATCATTAGTGGATGCCGGTGGCCTCGACGGAAGAGGAATCGGAGGAGTGGATGTAGGTCACGATTGACCGAACCACTATAAACTACCGTCTTCTCTGGTTTGCATTTTATTCTTGTCATTTACATACTACAAACTACTTTACTTAGTCACTACGCTTCCATACGCTTCTAAGTTATTAAGCTTTTCAAGTTCGGTTTTTTATCGTACGAAAGATTTTTCCAAAACCGAAGTTTTAATCCGCTGCACTAATTCACCCCCCCTCTTAGTGCCGCTCCGATCCTAACAATTGGTATCAGAGCTCGGTATTTCTCATTTCGGATTTAGACCCGAGAGAAATGGCTCTTCATGGCTTTCAAGAGGGCTTATCAGTTTTTCATCCACCGTTGTTTAACGGATTGGACTACACTTATTGGAAAACTCAAATGAGAGTTTTCTTGATTTCTATGAATTTGGATTTGTGGAATATCATTGAAAACGGTTTTCAACTTCCCTCTAAACCGATGAACGAATGGTCGGATTTGGAGAAGAAGTATTTTTCTTTAAACGCAAAGGCCATGAATGCCTTATTTTGCGCTTTAGACAAAAATGAGTTCAATCGGATTTCTACGTGCGAAACGGCTTTTGATATTTGGCGAACACTTGAAATCATGTACGAGGGAACTAGTAGAGTCAAAGACTCGAAAGCTAACATTTTATTGTATGATTTTGAGCTTTTTCGAATGCAACCAAGCGAGACTATAGGCGACATGTACACCCGTTTTACGGATGTCGTCAATAATCTAAGAGTTCTTGGTAAATCTTTTTCGAATTTTGATCTCGTAAGCAAGATCTTAAGATCCCTTCCAAAAAGGTGGGATCCTAAAATAACCGCAATACAAGAAACAAAAGATTTAAATATTTTTCCACTTGAAGAACTAGTTGGTTCGTTGACAACATATGAAATGGTGCACAATGCACAGGATGAACACAATGAACACTTGAACCACCTTCCAAAGAATACGAAGGATTTGGAACCCCGGACAAATGAATACCACTTGAGTGATGACTCAAGTGATGAGGACAATGATGAACTTGAACTTCGAACACTAAATCTTAATAAGTTTATTAAACAAAAATCTAAAATAAACAATGAACTTGAACGGAGGAAGAGGCCAAAGAAGAGGAAGGCAACCAAGGATGAATCAAGAACTTCCAAAGGTGAAACATCGAATTAGGCTTTGATGGGCTTTGACTACAAGGTAAGTAACTTAACTCTCTTGAATTATTTTGAAATTACTTGATGTTTTTCATGAAGTGCTTAATTTAGATAATAGGAATAGGAAATAAAAAATTGTTTTTCAAAAATCATATTATGTTTTTCTTTGTAGCATCTTTGAAAAATTAAAAAATTGATCATAAAAAGTATATTGCAAAAGTTTCATGCATGTTATGTTTTGAAATGTTGAATGATGCAATATTAGGGATGATAATATGATATGTGATAATGCTTAGGATTAATCCATACATATGTATGTTGATGATTTTATGTCATGCATGAGTTTTTGAAGTAAATGTTGATTTGAAACTCTCATTTTGGATTAACATGTTTTTAGTTGAATCATTTTTATGACGAATTAAGATGACATTCTCATGACATATTAAGATGACATAGTGCATGTACATCTATGTATGAATTTTTTGATAGTCTTTTGATGTTAGATGTGATATCATGATGTTTTATTTTTGATGTGTTTGGTCTTGATGGCTTTATAACGAAACTTATGCTTTGATTTTAAATGATGATACATGTTTTCACAAACAAAATTTGAACACCCTCACATGAAATCAATTGTATGAAATGGAAATCAATTTTATATCCTATTGAGATTAATGAATTTATTTTACCATTCTTGTGAATCTCATGAAAATAAACATGATGAATATTTTGAAAATAAATGAGTGTCATGCATATTGATCATGCTTCATAAATTTCGAAATTATGCATGATGAACCTTGTGATTTATGGATTATTGATGTTTACCATAATGAAAGTGCCTTATTAATCTTTGTTGTAATAAATCTTACACTTTCGGTTTTAAACATGATACATGTTTTTATTTGGTATAAGTGAAATAAAATCATATGAATTGAAACAACTAAAAAGAGGAAAATATTTTTCCTTGAAAATTTATTTTTCTCTATCCTATTGATCTTGATGTTTATTATGATAAATCTATGTATACCATTTTGAATCTCTTGAAAGTAATGTTGAGATTTTGATGAATTTGACGATTTGAATTTAAATGAGATTGTATTCAAATTATGATCTTGATTTCTTGGATTTACTACTTGAGATTTTTTTTAATCACAATCTCTTCTTTGTACACCTACGATTTTTGTTATTTATAAAAATAAGTGATTTGATAAAATGAATCATGTTTTTTGTAATTCAAGAGGTCTTATCTTTCATGACATAATGCCATTGGATTTATGGCTTGTATGCCTTGAAATAATTGAAATATTATGCACTATTTTGTTCTTCCCTTATTCTTTCTTGTTTACAATGATAAAATGGGAAAAAGTTATGATCATGCATGATAGGATGCAATTTGACAGATTAATACAATGATGATTTGAAATGTTTATGATTTGCAATGATGCATACAATACTTGTGCTTTCTAATTATGATGTGATGTATTACATATGATGTAAATCATGATTTAAAATACTATGAGTTGTTGCTAAAATGATGTATTATAAATAATAATTTAATGTTTTGTATCATGAATACTCTAAATGATGAATGTTTGGTATCATGATCAAAATGTTGATAAATAGTTAAAAATTTTAGTATCATGTATGATATCCTCATGATGTTGATCGATTTATTTCAAAACTTGCATATTTCAAAAATCAAGAGTTGCTTTCTTGAACATCTCTAAATTGCTAGCTTGCAAGTTCTAAAATATTTTAAAATTACTAGATTGCATGATGATAAAAATTTAATATTATGTTTTTCATGAGTTGAAACCATATAACAAACACTTGATTGTGGTACTTCTCCTTTTTGTTGATGATAAAGGGGGAGAAGTATGTTGATGACATGACATGTGATGTATAAGTTTTATGCATATGTTCATGATGATGTTTTGCAAGTATTCATGATGAATATTGCAATGACTCGAATTCAGTTTGAATTCAATGTTCTATCAATGGCATATTGATAGGGGGAGTCTAGTTAAACTCCGGGGAGTTAAGGTTAACTCCATTAGTCATCAATTAGTTGTCATCATAAAAAAGGGGGAGATTGTTGAATCTCGGATTTTGATGATGAAACTAATTGATTGTGTTTAGAAGTTTAAAAGTATTTTGAGTGATGCAGGTCTACTCGATCAGGATTAGACAGTTAACGCAGGAGGAATTGGCGTTGCGCCGGAGGAGATCACATTAGGATATTGGATGGCAGAAGGCTTCGGACATCGGGCATCGGGCCAAGAGCGGAATTGCACCAAGGATATCGGGTTTGCGGAGGTCAACCACCGATTGGGCAACAAGCCACAAGAGAGGACGATGCGCCGAAGAAATGGCGAAGCGCCAACCAATGACGTGCCGGGCAACAGAATGTCAATTCGCTTTGTAATAATTGTCTAGATCGGAGTATAGTTTTGGCTCGTGTGTGCAGGATTAACTACGATAACGATGAAGACATAAAGCAAAATAAAGTATCGGAGTCAAGCGCGAAGGATTTGTTGCGAGTTCGAGAGTTCGACGGAAGTCCGAAGGTTTGTCGGGAATGCTGCCGGAACTAGCCGAGAATGAGTAGGGAGCTTGCCGAAGGGTTTTTCGGAAGCTCGCCAGAAGGTTCGTTGGAAGTTCGCGGAGCTTGCCGAAGAAGCTCGTTGGAACTCGCGAAGATCAAATCGTGAAGTCTAGGAGCTTGCTGGGAGTCCGCAGAATGGTTTCCGAGAGTTTATCGGAAGACCGTCGGAAGTTCGCCGAAAGCTCGCCGGAAGAAGTCTTGACTTACGGACTTTGTAATAGCTTAGAAAATGTCTTTAAATTCGTAGTTAGCACGTTAATTAGGGTTAGGATCAGGTGTTAATCCTATAACCCAAGTAGGGGCCAATTGGGCCCGAGTTCGGACTCGTTTGAGCCAAGTTTGGAGCCCAACCAGTGAGCTGAATTGGCCTAGGCGGTGGCACCGCCTAGACTGGGTGGTGGCACCGCCCAGCACCCGAGAGCTGGGCGGTGGCACCGCTTGGCTAGGCAGTGGCACCGCCAGTCCACTGTCAGTGTCAGACACTGACAGGCGGTGGCACCGCCGGCCTTTGAAACCAAAGAGAATTCAAATTTTGGAGCCCAAATTTGAATTCTCTTGAGCCTTATAAATACCCCCCATTTCTCCTCAGAGAATACAACCTTTTGATAAGCTAGAAGTTGAGAAAAGCTTTAGGAAAAGTCTTGTTTTCAATAGCTTGAGTGTTCACCTCCTTTCTTTTCATTGAAATCTTTGTAAAAGGGTGAACCACTTGTAAGAGGTTGTAAGAGGGGTGTAAGGAGGTTGATCTTCGCCTAGTAAAGGAAGATCATTAGTGGATGCCGGTGGCCTCGACGGAAGAGGAATCGGAGGAGTGGATGTAGGTCACGATTGACCGAACCACTATAAACTACCGTCTTCTCTGGTTTGCATTTTATTCTTGTCATTTACATACTGCAAACTACTTTACTTAGTCACTACGCTTCCATACACTTCTAAGTTATTAAGCTTTTCAAGTTTGGTTTTTTATCGTACGAAAGATTTTTCCAAAACTGAAGTTTTAATCCGCTGCGCTAATTCACCCCCCCTCTTAGTGCCGCTCCAATCCTAACACACCGAAGGTTCATCGGATGTACGCTGGAAGCTCATCGGAAGAAGCGATTGACGCACCGGAGTAAGTTGTAGTAAATGTCTTAAGAAATATCATAGTTAGCATGTAGATTAAGTTAGGAATGGGAGGTGATCCCATTAACTTAATATGTGGGCAATTGAGCCCTTGACAGACCCAAATTGGGCCGAATGGATCAGCCCATTCGGACCCAGAATTCCTGCCAAGCGGTGGCACCGCTAGGGCCGGCGGTGGCACCGCCCAAGAGCTCAGTCTCCGAGCGAGACTAGGCGGTGGTACCGCCCCTGTCAGGTAGTGGTACCGCTTGGGCTCAGTCTCCGAGTGAGACTAGGCAGTGGTACCGCTCTTGTCAGGCAGTGGTATCGTGTTAGAACCCTTGCAGATTCTAAACTTGGGGTTGATCTCTTTAGGGGATCGGCCTCCTTGAAACTCTATAGGGGTTCCACCCTCCAAGTTGCTGCTCAAAGGCTGCAGAAAAGATTCATCTATTGCTTAAAAAAAGAGGAGGAATACATGGCTATTTATAGGGCTTCTAAACCCTAACTCCTAATAGGACTCCTACTTAAGACTCTTACTTCTAACCAACTCCTAATAGGACTCCTACTCAAGACTCATATTCCCTAAGAAAAAATCTCCTAACCCTAGCAGGCCTCTTCATCTCTTTAATAGGGGTCGACTTAGGTAGGTTTTACATGAATGTCCCTCTCAATTAGGACTCTTCTAGCTAGAGTCCTAACAGACCCGCCCTCTTCAAATCAGCCTTGTCCTCAAGGCTGAGATTCCATGAACTCAGGGAATCGAGTCTTCAGCTCCTCATATGGTTCCTATGTGGCATCTTCAAGTGGTAAATTATTCCAATGCACTAGTACTTCAGTAGAGGGACGTCGGCGATGCATCACGATCCTGCGATCGAGGATGGCTTGTGGTTGAGCATGAATAACTCCATCCTCAGTAGTGTTGGGCAGTTGGATCTGGGGTGACTCGTGTTCTTCCAATTTGGGCTTCAGGTAAT
The DNA here is from genome assembly GCF_036884655.1 of Musa acuminata AAA Group. Classification (NCBI taxonomy): domain Eukaryota; kingdom Viridiplantae; phylum Streptophyta; class Magnoliopsida; order Zingiberales; family Musaceae; genus Musa; species Musa acuminata. Next base: position 13,233,604 of record NC_088330.1, read on the forward strand.
TTAAGTCTATATGCCACTGCTCCAATACGCTCTGTGATCTGATAGGGCCCAAAAAATCATGGAGATAGCTTCACGGAGGCTTAAGTGTTGATGGAGAGTTGCTTGTATAGTTGTAGGCGAAGATAAACCCAATCTCCTATTGAAAATTCTCTTTCGCTTCGTCGTGTGTCGGCTTGCTGCTTCATTCTGGCTTGAGCTGTAGAGAGATTATCTTTTAATAGTTATAGGAGTTTGTCCCTATCAATCAATTCTTGTTCAACATGATCTACCTTGGCCGAGCCAATTATATACTTTGGAATCATAGGGGCCGGTCGACCATACAATGCTTCATAAGGGGCACATTTTGTAGATAAATGATATATAGTATTATACGACCATTCGGCCCAGGGAAGCTATTTTGCCCACTCTTTTGGTCGATCGCTAGCGAAACACCGAAGGTATATCTCTAAACACCTGTTTACCACCGCTGTTTGGCCGTCAGTTTGTGGATGATACGCTGTGCTCATCTTGAGTTTGGTGCCTTGTAACTGGAATAACTCGGTCCAAAATTTACTAGTGAAGATCCTATAATGATCACTTACAATGGACCTTGGCATCCCATGTAGTTTAACAATATTTTCTCTGAAAACTTGGGCAATACTAGCAGTAGTGTAGGGACTTCTCATAGCACAAAAATGAGCATATTTCGTAAGTCAATCAACCACCACGAGAATTGTGCTTTTACCTTTGGCAGGTGGCAGCCCTTCAATGAAGTCCATGGAGATGTCAGTCCACACCGAGTCCAGTATAGGTAGTGGTTGTAGTTTCCCTGGATTTGCCACAGTTTCACCCTTATGCTATTGACATACATCACATTGTGCCACATATTCAGCAATAATTTTTTTCATCTCTCTCCAATAAAAATTTTGCTTCACTCTTTTGTAGGTTCTTAGGAATCTAGAGTGCCCTACTGAAGGTATGGAGTGTATTTCATGTAGGATGATTGTGATACAAGGGGAGTCAGGTATAAGCACAATACGACCTTTGTAGCATAGATCCCTCGAATCCCAAGTGTAGTGGGCTATTGCACTTGGATCCTCCTCCAATTTTTTTATAATATTGCTGATCTCTGGATTCTTCTTCCATTCTTCCCTAATGTCCACGAGGAGACTAGTGGTAGGAAGGGAGATGGATAAAACCTTAGCTTACTCAGGTAGCCGTGAGAGTGCATCTGCAATAACATTTTCTTTCCCCTTTTTGTAAATAATTTCATAATCAAATCCAAGAAGTTTGGTTACCAATTTTTGTTGCTTAGGGGATGATATCTTTTGCTTCAAAAAATACTTGAGGCTTTTATGGTCGGTTTTGATGGGGTCTCCACCTCATTATTGCGTGTATAATGGCGAGCATCTCCTTATCATATACTGACATGTTTTGATGGGAGGGAGATAATACTTTGCTAGTGTATGTGAGTGGTCGACCATCTTGCATGAGAACGGATCCAATTCTGACTCCAGATGCGTCGGTCTCAATGATGAAGGGTCGGCTGAAATCTGGTAGCACTAGCACCGGCGTCGTTGTCATGGCTACCTTAAGTTTGTCGAAGGCAGCAGAGGCTTTCTCCAACCATTGGAAAGCATCTTTTTTCAGTAGAGAAGTGAGTGGTGCACTGATCTTCCCATAGTCCTTAACAAATTTTCGATAGTAGCCTGTTAGTCCAAGGAACCCGCGTAGTAATTTCACGTTTGTAGGTTTCGGCTAGCCTTGCATTGTCTCAATTTTTGTTGGGTCTACCGCCACTTCTTCTGATATTATGTGCCCAAGGTACTCTACTTTTTGTTGGAGAAAGCTACACTTTGGTTGCTTAACAAAAAGAGTATTCTCCCGAAGGATCGTTAGAACAATCCGTAAATGCTGAAAGTGAGTATCAAGAGAAGGGCTGTAAATGAGAATATCATCGAAAAATACTAGCACAAATTTACGAAGAAAGCTCCGAAAAATATCGTTCATGAGACTTTGAAAGGTTGAAGGAGCATTAGTGAGTCCAAAAGGCATTACCAAGAATTCATAATGACCATCATGTGTGCGGAATGCAGTTTTTGGAATGTCATCTTCACATACCCGAATTTGGTGGTAACCGAATCGGAGGTCCAACTTCGTGAAGACTTGAGCTCCTTTTAATTCATCAAGAAGTTCATCCACCACTGGTATTGGGTACTTGTCCTTGATGGTGATGCCATTTAAAGCTCGGTAGTCGATGCACATCCGCCAAGTTCCGTCCTTCTTGCGTACAAGTAGCACTGGTGAGGAATCACCCCTGTTTCAAGCATCTCCTTTATGATCTTTTCAATTTCATCGTTTTGGAGGTGAGGATATCGGTACGATCGAGTGTTCGCTGGTGGCTTGCCCGGAAGGATTGGAATTCGATGGTCATGTTGTCGAGAAGGAGGAAGACCGCATGGTTCAACAAAAATGTCGGCAAATTCAGTAAGCAAATGGGCAAGATTTTGATATTCAATTTCTATTTTCTTCCCCTTTGGTTGCTGCTGGACGTGCATCAAAAAGCCACCATTTACCTTGTGTAAAACTTTCTCCATTCGTTGGGTCGAAATAGTGGTAACGTTGCTTCCGCGCTTCCCGCGTAGGATAATCTATTTGCCCTTATAGTGGAATTTCATAATTAATTTAGAAAAGTTCCAAGAGACATCACCTAGTATAGTCAGCCATTCTATACCAAGCACTGCCTCATAGTCATCAAGTGGTAGGAGGAAGAAATCGATGATAATTTCTTGGTCTTGCAGTAATAGTTTCACTTGCGGGCATCTTTGTTCGCACTTTAGGATTCTGCCATCGGCCACCTTTACATCGAACTTGCTGCAACCTTCAATATGCAGTGCCATCTGAGCAGCAACCTTACTATTCAGGAAGTTATTAGTGCTGCCCGTGTCGATGAGAACAATAATCGACTGTTGTTTAAGAAGGCCTCCAACTTTCATTGTTTGCGGGTTTGAGTAGCCGGCTAGTGCATGTACCGTAATGTCGGTCGGTTGTGGCTCTTCTTCCATATCTTCTATTTCATATTTAAGGCTATCTTCTAGATGTTCAATGACCTCTTCTTCTACTGGTTCAATCATAAGAAGTCTCCCTTTTCTACAGTGATGCTCGTGGCTCCACGGCTCGTCGCAATGCCAACATAACCCCTTTGCAGATCGCTCTCGAAGTTCTTCTCTAGTTAACCTTTTCGGTGCAGGGACTCGGTTGATAGTAGGGGGGGTTGAGGGCTTTAGTATTGTAGGTCGAGGAGTGATCCTAGTCCTCCGGGCTTTATGGTTCAATCGCTCCTCTTGAAGTCGTGCGAAAGAGATGGCTGCTATAAGCGTGTATGGTTGTCGCGCCTTAACTTCTCCCAGGATCTCCGGCTTTAAGCCATCAATAAAGGTCCCTAATAGCTGTTTTTCAGACCAATCACAAGATTGATTAGATAACCTTTCAAACATGGTTTGGTACTCCTGAATGGGGGAGGTTTGTCGGATCTTTGCTAGTTGTCCGTCAATGTTCTCATAATAAGTTGGTCCGAAGCGGATCAGTAGTCCTTCTTTGAATTGTCGCCATGAAAGGACTCCATAAGTGTGTTCAAACCAGTCAAACCATTGTATGACATCCCCTTCAAGATATATAGCTGTAATTTCTACCATGGATGCATCCGCAGTTTTATGGTACCGAAAATATCGCTCTGCACATGAGATCCAACCAATTGGGTCTCCTTCTTCCCATCTAGGGAAGTCCACTCTCATGCGCGAATAGTTGGGGTCGGTCATAGAGCCTCCCCTCTCTTGGAAGTCATCTCTTTGGGCATGATGTGATTGGTTAGAGCTCTCTCCTTGATGTGATTTCTTCGGGCTTGGTGGTCGGCCCAAACTGAATTTGGTAAGGAGATTCCGAATCTTATCCTCCATTCGTGCCTCAAAGGCTTCAAATTTAGCATTGATTGACTCCTCAGATGCTATAGTATATGACTCCAAATCTGTGATGTTAAGATTTCTCTTTTGTTGACGGGTTATAGGTTGAGAGAAGTGATGGTTGAAAGGGTTGGTGAATTGGTAGATGTAGGTGTTAGAACCCTTGCAGATTCTAAACTTGGGGTTGATCTCTTTAGGGGATCGGCCTCCTTGGAACTCTATAGGGGTTCCTCCCTCCAAGTTGCTACTCAAAGGCTGTAGAAAAGATTCATCTATTGCTTAAGAAAAGAGAAGGAATACATAGCTATTTATAGGGCTTCTAAACACTAACTCCTAATAGGACTCCTACTTAAGACTCTTACTTCTAACTAACTCCTAATAGGACTCCTACTCAAGACTCCTATTCCCTTACAACTCCTAATTCTTCTATAAGAAAAAACTCCTACATGAATATCCCTCTCAATTAGGACTCTCCTAGCTAGAGTCATAACAGAATATCCCTCTCAATTAGGACTCTCCTAGCTAGAGTCCTAACAGACCCGCCCTCTTCAAATCAGCCTTGTCCTAAAGGCTGAGATTCCATGAACTCAGGGAACCAGGTCTTCAGCTCCTCATATGGTTCCCATGTGGCGTCTTCAAGTGGTAGATTATTCCAATGCACTAGTACTTCAGTAGAGGGATGTCGGCGATGCATCACGATCCTGCGATCGAGGATGGCTTGTGGTTGGGCTTGAATAACTCCATCCTCAGTTGTGTTGGGCATTGGATCTAGGGTGACTCGTGTTCTCCCAACTTGGGCTTTAGGCATGATACGTGGAAGACAGGGTGAATTTTGGCATCCTCAAGTAATTTAAGTCTGTACGCCATAGCTCCATTACGCTCTATGATCTGATAGGGCCCATCAAAACGTGGGGATAGCTTCATGGAGGCTCGAGTGTTGATAGAGAGTTGCTTGTATGGTTGTAGGCGAAGATAAACCCAATCTCCCACTGAAAATTCTCTTTCACTTCATCGTGTGTCGGCTTGCTGCTTCATTCTGGCTTGAGCGGTAGAGAGATTATCTTTTAACAGTTGTAAGAGTTTGTCTCTATCAATCAATTCTTGGTCAACCTGATCTACCTTGGCTAAGCCAATTACATACTTTGGAATCACAGGAGCTGGTCGACCATACAATGCTTCATAAGGGGCACATTTTGTAGATGAATGATATGTAGTATTATACTACCATTCGGCCCAGGGAAGCCATTTCGCCCACTCTTTTGGTCGGTCGCTAGCGAAACACCGGAGGTACGTCTCTAAGCACCTATTTACCACCTTTGTTTGGCCGTCAGTTTGTGGATGATACACTGTGCTCATCTTGAGTTTGGTGCCTTGTAATTGAAATAACTCGGTCCAAAATTTACTAGTGAAGATCCTGTCATGATCACTTACGATGGACCTTGGCATTCCATGCAGTTTAACAATATTTTCTATGAAAATCTAGGCAATACTAGCAGTAGTGTAGGTGTTTCTCACAGAACAAAAATGAGCATATTTCGTAAGTCGATCAACCACCACGAGAATCGTGCTTTTACCTTTGGAAGATGGCAGCCCTTCAATGAAGTCCATGGAGATGTCAGTCCACACTGAGTCTGGTATGGGTAGTGGTTGTAGCTTTCCTGGATTTGCCACAGTTTCACCCTTATGCTGTTGACATACATCACATTGTGCCACATATTCAGCAATAATTTTTTTCATCCCTCTCCAATAAAAATTTTGCTTCACTCTTTTGTAGGTTCTTAGGAATCCAGAGTACCCTACTGAAGGTATTGAGTGCATTTCATACAAGATGATTGCAATGCAAGAGGAGTCAGGTATAAGCACAATGCTACCTTTGTAGCATAGATCCCTCGAATCCCAGGTGTAGTGGGCTATTGCACTTGGATCCTCCTCCAATTTTTTTATGATGTTGCTGATCTCTAGATCCTATTGAATCTCGGATTTTGATGATGAAGTCAATTGTCATTTGTTGTCTAATCTATGTGTTGAGATAAGTGTGCAGGATTAACTACGATGAAAGTTAGACAAGCAGTAGGAGTTGCGCCGGAGTCAAGTTCATGATCACGTTGGGAGTTCGAGAGTTCGACGGAAGTTCGGACGGTCGTCGGAGGTTCTGCGAGAACAGATCCGAGAAGTCCAGAAGCTTGCCAAGCGAAGCTCGTCGAAACTTGCCAAGTGGATCGTCGCAAAGTCCAGGAGTTTGCCGGAAGTCCGCAGGAGCATCACCGAGGGTTCATCGGATGATCGACGGAAGTTCGCCGGAAACTCGCCGGAAGGAGTGATTGACGCACCAAAGCAAAGCTGCAGAAATTGTCTCAGATTTAATCGTAGTTAGCACGTTGATTAAGTTGGAAAATGGGAGGTGATCCCATTAGCTTAATCTTGGGGCAATTAGGCCCCTGAAAGACTGAAATTGGGCCGAATGGAGCTAACCATTCGGACCCTGATTGCACCAGGAGGTGCAACCGCCTAGGCCAGGAGGTGGCACCGCCTGGGCTAAGCCTCCCAGCGAGACTGGGCGGTGCAACCTCCCCAGCCAGGAGGTGGCACCGCCTGAGCTCAGTCTTCGAGCAAGACTGGGCGGTGCAACCTCCCTGACAGAGAGGTGGCACTGCCTGAGCTCAGTCTTCGAGCTCTGGTAGAGAGGTGCAACCGCCTCAGTCAAGAGGTGGCACCGCCTGAGCTCGGTCTTCGAGCTCTGCCAGGCGGTGCAACCTCTCCAGTCAAGAGGTGCAACCGCCTGATCCCGGAATTCCGGGATTTGATCGTTTTGAGCTCCAAATTTGAACTGGGTTGGGGCCTATAAATACCCCACCCATTCAGCACTGAAAAGATACAGACCTACACCGAAATCTTGATCTTTTCTGTGATTCTAAGAGCTCAAAAGTGTTGTAAAGCCTTTAAGTCTCCTCCTTCTGTTCTTCAAGTTTTGAGTTGTAAAGTGAGGAGAGAAAGGTCTGTAAAGGTTGTCTCCTGAGCCTGTCAAAAGGAGAGAAACTGTAAAAGGGCAGTTGGCCTTCGCCTATTGAAGGAAGGCCTCTAGTTGACGTCGGTGACCTCGTCGGTGGAGGAAGCCAAAAGTGGAGTAGGTCAAGACTGACCGAACCACTCTAAATCTCTGGTTTGCGTTTATTTTGAGCACTTTATCATTACTGCAAACCTCCTTCATAACTACTGCTCTCTGCGCTTTTACGAACAAGTTCTAAGTACTGTTCTTTCCGAATCTGCATTCAGACGTAAATCGGTGTTTTCGTACATTACAGTTTACGTTTACGTTTTAATTCTGCAAAGCTATCTTCTACGCCTTCACGAACAAGTTTTTAAGTGCCGATCTGTCCGAATCCGCTTTCAGACGTAAACCAGCGTTTTCGTACGATATTTACATTGCAGTTTACGTTTACGCCTTGATTCTGCAAAACTGTCTTCTGCGCTTTTACGAACGAGTTTCTAAAGTTCAGATCCCTTTGAAACTGCGTCTAGACGTAAAATTGCGTTTAGACGTAAAACTGCTCAAACTGTGTTTAGACGTTTTAGACGTAAACTGAGTTTAGACGTAAATCTGCGTTTAGACGTAAAACTGCGTTTAGACGTAAATCTGCGTTTAGACGTAAAACTACGTTTAGACGTAAAACTGCGTTTAGACGTAAATCTGCAGTTAGACGTAAAACTGCGTTTAGACGTAAATCTGCGTTTAGACGTAAACTGTGCTTAGACGCAAACTGCGCTTAGACGCAAACTGTGTTTAGACGCAAACTGCGCTTAGACGCAAACTACGCTTAGACGCAAACTGTGTTTAGACGCAAACTGCGCTTAGACGCAAACTGCGCTTAGACGCAAACTGTGTTTAGACGCAAACTGCGCTTAGACGCAATCTGCGCTTAGACGCAAACTACACTTTGATACAAACTGAGAATTAGCTTTTGCATCATAATAGTTTTTATTGAACGAACGCAGCTTTTGGTTTTAATCGCTGTAAGATTTCCGCTGCACTAATTCACCCCCCCCCTCTTAGTGCTCTCGATCCTAACAATTGGTATCAGAGCAAGGTTAACTCTCTAACGGATTAAAACCCAAAGAGAAATGGCATACGCCGGAAACCAAGAGGGGCATTCTATTACGCGTCCACCCATGTTCAGTGGGACGGACTACACCTACTGGAAGACCCGAATGAGGATCTTTCTTATTTCTATGGATTTTGAACTGTGGAATCTTGTCGAAAACGGATTTTGGAAGTTTTCTCTTCCAATGATCGATTGGAATGATTTGGAGAAGAAGGCTTTCGCTCTTAATGCAAAGGCTATGAATGCCTTATTTTGTGCACTTGATAAAAACGAGTTTAACCGTGTTTCAACTTGTGAAACTGCATTTGATATTTGGCACACACTCGAAGTGACCCATGAGGGCACAAGTAGAGTAAAAGAGTCAAAAATCAATTTGTTGTTACATTCTTTTGAACTTTTCCGCATGAAACCGAGTGAAACCATTGGCGACATGTTTACCCGTTTCACGGATGTCGTCAACGGTCTAAAAGGACTCGGAAAGAGCTTTTCGGATTTTGAGCTTGTTAACAAGATACTAAGATCCCTTCCTAAGAGTTGGGATCCTAAAGTCACTGCTATTCAAGAGGCAAAAGATCTGCGAAATTTCCCTCTTGAAGAACTAATCGGGTCATTAATGACCTACGAAATGACTTGTAAAGCTCATGAAGAGCAAGAAGACATCCTTCCAAAGAACAGGAAGGATATGGCACTCAAAACTTCTGAATGCCACTTGAGAGAAAACTCAAGTGATGAGGACTGTGATGATGACTTGGCACTTTTAACAAGAAAGTTTAAAAAGTTCTTTAAAAGAAACAAGTTTAAGAATGATGCAAAAAATAAACTTGAACCCAAGAAGGACCAAGTAATCTGCTATGAATGCAAAAAGCCGGGACACTACAAGAGTGATTGTCCCCAAGTCAAGAAGAGAACATCAAAGAAAAAGGCGCTTCAAGCAACATAGGATGACTCAAGCGCATCCGAAGAAGAGGAGTCCAACACCGAGCAAGTTGCTCATTACGCCTTAATGGCCATCGAAGATGAGGTAACAAATTCAATAGATGCAGATTTATCTTTCGATGAATTATTAAATGCTTTCCATGAATTGTTTGATGAGTGTAAGATTATCAGTAGTAAATACAAATTGCTAAAAAAGGAGCATGATAGTCTTATTTGTAATTTCGATAAGTTAAATGCTGAACGTCATGATAGTTTAAGCCCATGCATAAAATGCCATGATCTAGAAACTCTCCAAAAAGAAAACTTGCTACTTAAGGACACCTTGAAGAAATTCGAGGTTGGTAGCAAGTCATTGAACATGATCCTTACAAACAAGGGTCACGTTCCCAAAAGAAGTGGAATTGGATTCGTGAGAAGTCCTCACCAAAATCCAACCACCTTCATAAAAGGTTCCATCTTACATATTCAACATCAAGACAAATGTAACTTCTGTTGTAAATTTGGACACAAGACACATTGTTGTCCATTCAAGAAAATAAGTCCAAACAAATTGATTTGGGTTCCTAAAGGAACCATGAAAAATTCTATGCAACATGATAAGAAATGTAGATCTATTTATGAGGCACCCAAAAGCAAATGGGTACCTAAACATCATCCTTTCTTGTAGAAAACTAAACCATCGCAAGCTAGGAGCAAGAGATGGTACCTTGATAGTGGATGCTCAAGGCATATGACCGGAGATCCATCTCAATTCTCTAAGCTCACTAGCATAGACGAAGGCTATGTCACCTTCGGAGACAACAACAAGGGTAAAATCATTGGCAAAGGAACCATAGGTAACAAATCCAACCTCTTTATTGAAGATGTTCTATTAGTTGATGGTTTAAAACATAACCTCTTGAGTATTAGTCAATTATGTGATAAAGGATATACTGTCAAATTCGAATCTAATGCTTGCATCATTGAAAAACCACATAAAAATATGTCTATGATTGCATTAAAACAAAATAACGTATACACTATTGACATCAATGACTTATGTGATGAAATGTGTTTTGCGGTTATGAATGAGGATGCTTGGCTATGGCATAGAAGATTAGGTCATGCTAGCATGAAACTAATCACTCAAGTATCATCTAGAGAACTTGTAAGAGGAATTCCTCATATCAAGTTCATCAAAGATAATGTATGCGATGCTTGCCAATTAGGTAAACAAATTAAGGGTAGTTTCAAAGCTAATAATCAAATAAGCACCTCTAGGCCCTTACAATTGATCCATATGGACTTGTTCGGACCAATCTCCTCATCGAGTCTAGGAGGTAGCAAATACACATTTGTCATTGTTGATGACTATAGCAGATATACATGGACCTACTTCTTAAAACAGAAAAATGAATGCTTTAGATATTTTACCAAGTTTTGTAAACTTGTTCAAAATGAGAAGGGATCTATGATTTCGTCAATTAGAAGTGATCATGGTGGAGAATTTCAAAACCATGATTTCCAAGAATTCTGTGAACTCAATGGATACAACCATAATTTCTCTACTCCAAGAAATCCTCAACAAAATGGGGTAGTAGAAAGAAAAAATCGAAATCTACAAGAAATGGCAAGAACCATGTTGAATGAACATAGCCTACCCAAATATTTTTGGGCCGAAGCTGTAAACACTACATGCTATATTTTGAATAGAGTTCTAGTAAGACCCTTACTCACCAAAACTCCTTATGAGTTATGGAATAACAAAAAACCCAATGTCTCATATTTTAAAGTCTTTGGGTGTAAGTGTTTTATCTTGAATGAAAAGGATAACTTAGGAAAATTCGATGCTAAATCTGCTGAAGGAATCTTTCTTGGTTATTCTTCGGTTTCTAAAGCTTTTCGTATTTTCAATAAAAGAACCTTAATTATTGAAGAATCCATCCATGTTGTTTTCAATGAGATCTCCGAAATTAAGAAAAATGATCTTGATGATGATGTTAACTTTGATTCTTTGAATTTAAACGAAACCCCGTCTCCAACTAGCAACTTGGATGCATCCACTTCCTTACCCAAGGATTGGAAGTATGTAGATGCTCATCCTAAGGAGCTAATCTTAGGAGACACGTCAAAGGGGGTTCAAACACGATCTTCTCTTAAAACTTTTTGTGCAAACGCCGCCTTTCTCTCCCAAATTGAACCCAAATGCGTTGACGAAGCCATGAAAGATGATTCATGGATTATCGCAATGCAAGATGAATTGAATCAATTTGAGAGAAATGAGGTGTGGACGCTTGTTCCTAGGCCAAATGACCATTTAGTTATTGGTACTAAATGGGTCTTTAGAAACAAGAAAAATGAAAATGGTATCGTGGTTAGAAACAAGGCTAGATTAGTGGCCAAAGGTTTCAACCAAGAAGAAGGTATCGATTACGAAGAAACCTTCGCACCTGTGGCTCGATTGGAAGCCATAAGGATGCTCCTTGCCTACGCTAGTTATAATAATTTTAAGTTATTTCAAATGGATGTTAAAAGCGCTTTTCTAAATGGCTTTATTTCCGTAGAAGTCTATGTTGAACAACCTCCTGGATTTGAAAATAATAGTCTCCCTAATCATGTGTTTAGATTAACTAAAGCTCTCTATGGTTTAAAACAAGCTCCAAGGGCTTGGTATGAGAGACTTAGTTCTTTTCTCATTGAAAATAATTTCATAAAAGGCAAGGTTGATACTACATTATTCATCAAGAATTTTGAAAATAATTTTCTCACTGTTCAAATTTATGTTGATGATATTATCTTTGGTTCTACGAATGAATCTCTCTGTGAATCTTTTGCTAAAACTATGAGTCTTGAATTCGAAATGAGTTTAATGGGAGAGTTAACATTCTTCTTAGGTTTACAAATCAAACAACTAAGCAATGTCATCTTTATTAGTCAAACTAAATATGCCATGAATTTACTCAAGAAGTTTAATATGGAGAACTCAAAAGCCATTAACACTCCTATGAGCACCTCCACTAAATTAGAAATTGATGAAAGTGGAGAAAGCTTTGATCAAAAAACTTATAGGGGTATGATAGGAAGTTTACTTTACCTCACTGCAACAAGACCAGACATCATGTTCAGTGTAGGACTTTGTGCTAGATTTCAATCAAACCCTAAGATATCTCATCTCAAAGCAGTTAAAAGAATACTCAGATACCTTAATGGTACCACAAATCTAGGATTATGGTACCCAAAATCAGAGAATCTTGAGTTAATTGCTTATGCTGATGCAGACTTTGCTGGTTGTAGATTAGATAGAAAAAGCACATCAGGAACATGTCAATTTTTAGGACATGCTCTTGTTTCCTGGTCATCTAAGAAACAAAGCTCGGTTGCTCTATCAACAACCGAAGCTGAATATATTGCAGCAAGTGCATGCTGTGCACAAGTTGTATGGATGAAAAACACTTTAGAAGATTACAAAATTAATCTTAAAGATATTCCCATTAAATGTGATAACACGAGTGCAATATGCTTAACAAAGAATCCTATACAACACTCAAGAACAAAACATATTGATATCAGACATCACTTTATATGAGATCATATTGCGAATCATGATATAATCATAGAGTTCATTGATACTAAACATCAACTAGCTGATATCTTTACAAAACCTCTAAGTGAAGAACAATTTGATTTCATTCGAAGAGAATTAGGAATGTTGATGTGTCCGAATACTTAAACTAGTTAATATTATTTTTCGGACTTTATTGAATGATCAAATCACTTGATTGCCATGTTTCCATGATTATATGTGAAAATCTGCAACAAAATCTTGTCCGAATGCATCTTATTTATTCGAATGCTATAAAACAAATTTTCTCGTACACTTTAATGAAAAATAAGTTTCTGAAATAGATTTGATGAAGTGATTCATGTGTATGTATTCCATCCTGCAAAATCTTTACATAGACAATGGATTATAACAAAAAGGGGAAGAAGTATTTAAAGCAATCTATGTAAAATTCCTCTATAAGCTTGCTATTATTATTTTCCTGGTATCATAATTACTAAGCTTTTTGTTGATGACAAAGGGGGAGATATATGAATTGATAAACACTGCCATGATTAGAAATACTATGAGTGATGCTATAAACACTGCTATGATTATGCCATCCTTGCATCACCAAGAGATATATGAACATGTGCTAAAGTTTGCATTATGCCTTGAGTTGATATCTTATCATGTGAAGAAAATGCAAAACTTGCTAGAATATTTCAAATGTGTGCATCATTTAATAGTGCTTCACAGCTTTATATGATAATGTTCAAACTACATGATGAATAGTTACAAACACAATTATACAAACTTGTTGATGTATGTCAAGCCTTGACATCATTCTTGAAGAGATACATCATGATGAGTATCATGATGGGAGTATTGATAAGTTTAACTGATCTAACTTATCAATACGTCACTTGAATTCTTAGGTCTTGAATTCAAGGTTGACTTATCTCAACTATGGCATATAGACAGGGGGAGTTAAGGATAACTCCATTATCAATTGATTGTCATCATCAAAAAGGGGGAGATTGTTGAATCTCGGATTTTGATGATGAAGTCAATTGTCATTTGTTGTCTAATCTATGTGTTGAAATAAGTGTGCAGGATTAACTACGATGAAAGTTAGACAAGCAGCAGGAGTTGCGCCGGAGTCAAGTTCATGATCACGTTGGGAGTTCGAGAGTTCGACGGAAGTTCGGACGGTCGTCGGAGGTTCTGCGAGAACAGATCCGAGAAGTCCAGAAGCTTGCCAAGCGAAGCTCGTCGGAACTTGCCAAGTGGATCGTCGCAAAGTCCAGGAGTTTGTCGGAAGTCCGTAGGAGCATCACCGAGGGTTCATCGGATGATCGACGGAAGTTCGCCGGAAACTCGTCGGAAGGAGCGATTGACGCACCGAAGCAAAGCTGCAGAAATTGTCTCAGATTTAATCGTAGTTAGCACGTTGATTAAGTTGGAAAATGGGAGGTGATCCCATTAGCTTAATCTTGGGGCAATTGGGCCCCTGAAAGACTGAAATTGGGCCGAATGGAGCTAACCATTCGGACCCTGATTGCACTAGGAGGTGCAACCGCCTAGGCCAGGAGGTGGCACCGCTTGGGCTAAGCCTCCCAGCGAGACTGGGCGGTGCAACTTCCCCAGCCAGGAGGTGGCACCGCTTGAGCTCAGTCTTCGAGCAAGACTGGGCGGTGCAACCTCCCTGACAGAGAGGTGGCACCGCCTGAGCTCAGTCTTCGAGCTCTGGCAGAGAGGTGCAACCGCCTCAGTTAAGAGGTGGCACCGCCTGAGCTCGGTCTTCGAGCTCTGCCAGGCGGTGCAACCTCTCCAGTCAAGAGGTGCAACCGCCTGATCCCGGAATTCCGGGATTTGATCGTTTTGAGCTCCAAATTTGAACTGGGTTGGGGCCTATAAATACCACACCCATTCAGCACTGAAAAGATACAGACCTACACCGAAATCTTGTCTTTTCTGTGATTCTAAGAGCTCAAAAGTGTTGTAAAGCCTTTAAGTCTCCTCCTTCTGTTCTTCAAGTTTTGAGTTGTAAAGTGAGGAGAGAAAGGTCTGTAAAGGTTGTCTCCTGAGCCTGTCAAAAGGAGAGAAACTGTAAAAGGGCAGTTGGCCTTCGCCTATTGAAGGAAGGCCTCTAGTTGACGTCGGTGACCTCGTCGGTGGAGGAAGCCAAAAGTGGAGTAGGTCAAGACTGACCGAACCACTCTAAATCTCTGGTTTGCGTTTATTTTGAGCACTTTATCATTACTGCAAATCTCCTTCATAACTACTGCTCTCTGCGCTTTTACGAACAAGTTCTAAGTACTGTTCTTTCCGAATCTGCATTCAGACGTAAATCGGTGTTTTCGTACATTACAGTTTACGTTTACGTTTTAATTCTGCAAAGCTGTCTTCTACGCCTTCACGAACAAGTTTTTAAGTGCTGATCTGTCTGAATATGCTTTCAGACGTAAACCAACGTTTTCGTATGATATTTACATTGCAGTTTACGTTTACACCTTGATTCTGCAAAACTGTCTTCTGCACTTTTACGAACGAGTTTCTAAAGTTCAGATCCCTTTGAAACTGCGTCTAGACGTAAAATTGCATTTAGACGTAAAACTGCTCAAACTGTGTTTAGACGGTTTAGACGTAAACTGAGTTTAGACGTAAATCTGCGTTTAGACGTAAAACTGCGTTTAGACGTAAATCTGCGTTTAGACATAAAACTGCGTTTAGACGTAAAACTGAGTTTAGACGTAAATCTGCGTTTAGACGTAAAACTGCGTTTAGACGTAAATCTGCGTTTAGACGTAAACTGTGCTTAGACGCAAACTGCGCTTAGACGCAAACTGTGTTTAGACGCAAACTGCGCTTAGACACAAACTGTGTTTAGACGCAAACTGCGCTTAGACGCAATCTGCGCTTATACGCAAACTGCACTTTGATACAAACTGAGAATTAGCTTTTGCATCATAATAGTTTTTATTGAACGAGCGCAGCTTTTGGTTTTAATCGCTGTAAGATTTCCGCTGCACTAATTCACCCCCCCCTCTTAGTGCTCTCGATCCTAACAGATCCTTCTTCCATTCTTCCATAATGTCCTCGAGGAGACCGGTGGTAGGAAGGGAGATGGCTGAAACCTTAGCTTGTTCAGGTAGCCGTGAGAGTGCATCTACAGCAACGTTTTCTTTCCCCTTTTTGTAAATAATTTCATAATAAAATCCAAGAAGTTTGGTTACCCATTTTTGCTGCTCAAGGGATGATATCTTTTGCTCCAAAAAGTACTTGAGGCTTTTATGGTCAGTTTTAATTTGAAATCGTCAGCCGATCAGGTAGGGTCTCCACCTCGTTACTGCGTGTATAATGGCAAGCATCTCCTTATCATATACTAACATGTATTGATGGGAGGGAGATAATGCTTTGCTAGTGTATGCGAGTGGTCGACCATTTTACATGAGAATGACTCCATTTCTGACTCCAGATGCGTCAGCCTCAATGATGAAGGGTCTATTGAAATCTGGTAGCGCAAGCAACGGCGTCATTGTCATGGCTGCTTTAAGTTTGTCGAAGGCAGCAAAGGCTTTGTTCGACCATTAGAAAATATCTTTTTTCAGTAAAGAAGTGAGTGGTGCACTGATCTTCCCATAGTCCTTAACAAATTTTCGGTAGTAGCCCGTTAGTCCAAGGAACCCCCACAGTAATTTCACGTTTGTAGGTTTCGGCCAGCCTTGCATTGCCTCAATTTTTGTTGGGTCTACCGCCACTCCTTCTTCTGATATTATATGCCCAAGGTACTCTACTTTTTGCTGAAGAAAGCTGCACTTTAGTTGCTTAACAAAAAGAGTATTCTCCCGAAGGATCTTCAAAATAATACGTAAATGCTGAAAGTGAGTCTCAAGAGAAGGGTTGTAAACGAGAATATCATCGAAAAATACCAGCACAAATTTACGAAGAAAGCTCCAAAATATATCATTCATTAGACTTTGAAAGGTTGAAGGAGCATTAGTGAGTCCAAAAGACATTACCAAGAATTCATAATGGCCATCATGTGTGCGAAATGCAGTTTTTGGAATGTCATCGTCACATACCCGAATTTGGTGGTAACCGGATCGGAGGTCCAACTTCGTGAAGACTCGAGCTCCTTTCAATTCATCAAGAAGTTCATCCACCACTAGTATTGGGTATTTTTCCTTGACGGTGATGCCATTTAAAGCTCGGTAGTCGATGCACATCCGCCAAGTTCTGTCCTTCTTGCGTACAAGTAGCACCGGTGAGGAATAGGGGCTGCAACTTGGCCGAATCACCCTTGTTTCAAGCATCTCCTTTATGACATTTTCAATTTCATCTTTCTGGAGGTGAGGATATTGGTACGATCGAGCGTTCGCTGGTGGCTTGCCCAAAAGGATTGGAATTCGATGGTCATGTTGCCGAGAAGGAGGAAGACCGCGCGGTTCAGCAAATATGTCGGCAAATTTAGTAAGTAATTGGGCAAGATTTTGATCTTCAATTTCTATGTTCTTCTCTTCTGGTTGTGGCTGGAGATGCATCAAAAAGCCACCATTTACCTTGTGCAAAACTTTCTCCATTCGTTGGGTCGAAATAGTGGTAACGTTGCTTCCGCGCTTCTCGCGTAGGATGATCTGTTTGCCCTTACAATAGAATTTCATAATTAATTTAGAAAAGTTCCAAGAGACATCACCTAGTGTAGTCAGCCATTCTATACCAAGCACTGCCTCATAGTCATTGATTGGTAGGAGGAAGAAATCGGTGATAATTTCTTAGTCTTGCAGTAATAGTTTCACTTGCGGGCATCTTTGGTTGCACTTTAGGATTCTGCCGTCGGCAACCTTTACATCGAACTTGTTACAACCTTCAATATGCAGTGCCATCCGAGTAGCAACCTTACTATTCAGGAAGTTATTATTGCTACCCGTGTCGATGAGAACAGTGATTGGCTGTTGTTTGAGAAGGCCTCCAACTTTCATCGTTTGCGGATTTGAGTAGCCGACTAGTGCGTGTACCGTAATGTCGGTTGGCTGTGGCTCTTCTTCCATATCTTCTTCTTCATGTTTAAGGCTCTCTTCTAGATGTTCAATGACCTCTTCTTCTACTGGTTCAATCATAAGAAGTCTACATTTTTTACAGCGATGCTCATGGCTCCACGGCTCGTCGCAATGCCAACATAACCACTTCGCAGATCGCTTCCAAAGTTCTTCTCTTGTTAACCTTTTCGGTGCAGGGACTCAGTTTATAGTAGGGGGGGCTGAGGGCTTTAGTATTATTGGTGGTGGAGTGATCCTAGTCCTTCGGGCTTCATGGTTCAATCGCTCCTCTTGAAGTCGTGCGAAAGAGATGGCTGCCATAAGCGTGTAAGGTTGTCGCGCCTTAACTTCTCCCCGGATCTCCGGCTTTAAGCCCTCAATAAAGGTCCCCAATAACTGTTTTTCAGACCAATCATTAGTTTGATTAGATAACCTTTCAACCCTGGTCTGGTACTCCTGAATGGTGGAGGTTTGTCAGATCTTTGCTAGTTGTCCGTCAATGTTCTCGTAATAAGTAGGTCCGAAGCGGATCAGTAGTCCTTCTTTGAATTGTCGCCATGAAAGGACTGCATAAGTGTGTTCAAACTAGTCAAACCATTGTATGGCATCCCCTTCAAGATGTATAGCTGTAATTTCCACCATGGATGCATCCGCAGTTATATGGTACCGAAAATATCGCTCCGCACACGAGATCCAACCAATTGGGTCTCCTTCTTCCCATCTAGGGAAGTCCACTCTCATGCGCGAATAGTTGGGGTCGGTCATAGAGCCTCCCCTCTCTTGGATGTCATCTCTTTGGGCATGATGTGATTGGTTAGAGCTCTCTCCTTGATGTGATTTCTTCAGGCTTCGTGGTCGGCCCAAACTGAATTCGGTAAGGAGAGTCCGAATCTTATCCTCCATTCGTGCCTCAAAGGCTTCAAATTTAGCATTGATTGCCTCCTCAGATGCCATAGTATATGACTCCAAATCTGTGATGTTAAGATCTCTCTTTTGTTGACAGGTTAAAGGCATGTATAAGTTTGATAGAAATCAGTGAAAGTTTGCTGTTGCAATTCACGGGGAGATCAAAGGATGATCTGCGATGGTGGAGATAATGGTGGAATTCGGCGACGATCTTTTAAGCAATTGTGAGAATTACTTTGGATGGTTGTGGAGGGTTGATGGATAGCTGTGGAAGGGCAGCGAGATGCCAAGAACGCTGCTCTGATACCAGGTGTTAGAATCCTTGCAGATTCTAAACTTGGGGTTGATCTCTTTAGGGGATCGGCCTCCTTGGAACTCTATAGGGGTTCCTCCCTCCAAGTTGCTACTCAAAGGCTACAGAAAAGATTCATCTATTGCTTAAGAAAAGAGAAGGAATATATGGCTATTTATAGGGCTTCTAAACCGTAACTCCTAATAGGACTCCTACTTAAGACTCTTACTTCTAACCAACTCCTAATAGGACTCCTACTCAAGACTCCTATTCTCTTACAACTCCTAATTCTTCTCTAAGAAAAAACTCCTACATGAATGTCCCTCTCAATTAGGACTCTCCTAGCTAGAGTCCTAACAGAATGTCCCTCTCAATTAGGACTCTCCTAGCTAGAGTCCTAATAGTAGGCTGCGGTTTAGGTTTGTTTTGTGGCTTTTTTGGGTGCAGTTTGAGGGTGTGGTTTGGTGGAGTTTTAGGGCTGCGGATGAAAGTTTTCGATCTGTGGTGGATGGCAACAAAGGTTTGATAGAAATCAGTGAAAGTTTGCTGCAGAATTGTGTTGTCTTGTAAGAGCAGAATTGTCGTCGAAGAAACAGCAGTTTTTCGACGAAATCTCCACCAAAAATTTGAGAGATTTGAGGAGGGAATTGATAGTAATATCTTAGTTTATATGACAGAGAAAATATAGTATCAAGATCAAACAAATAGTGCTATGCGGCTGAAATTCTGCAATGTATCTTTCGTTGTAGAGATGAAAACTTTGTGATGAAAAGTTTATGCAGCAATATAGGAACAATTTTTTTTTTTTTTGGATTTTCGGATAGGGATAACTAAATTGCAGCAGCAATAAGGTAGGAAACCAGAACTTGTTGCAATTCACAGGATGATCCGCGGTGGTGGAGATGATGGCGGAATTTGGCGATGATCTTTTAAGCAATTGTGGGAATTGCTTTGGGCGACTGTGGAGGGCTAATGGATGGCTATGGAAGGGCATCGAGACACCAAGAACGCTGCTCTGATACCAGGTGTTAGAACCTTTGCAGATTCTAAACTTGGGGTTGATCTCTTTATGGGATCGACCTCCTTGAAACTCTATAGGGGTTCCTCCCTCTAAGTTGCTGCTCAAAGGCTGCAGAAAAGATTCATCTATTGCTTAAGAAAAGAGGAGGAATACATGGCTATTTATAGGGCTTCTAAACACTTACTCCTAATAGGACTCCTACTTAAGACTCTTACTTCTAACCAACTCCTAATAGGACTCCTACTCAAGACTATTATTCTCTTACAACTCCTAATTCTTCTATAAGAAAAAACCTCCTAACCCTAGCCGGCCTCTTCATCTCTTTAATAGGGGTCAGCTTAAGTAGGTTTTATATGAATGTCCCTCTCAATTAGGACTCTTCTAGCTAGAGTCCTAACATACCGCCTGAGCTCGATCTCCAAGAGGTGGTACCGCCCAGCGCAGGCGGTGGTACCGCCCGTGCCCGGGGAACCCGGGATGAGATGTTTTTAGGCTCTAAGTTTGAATCAACTTGAAGCCTATAAATACCCCTCTCATCCCTGGTTAAAGCACACAAGTATTGAGAGTAAAAAAGTATAGAAACGCTGCTGCAATCTTGTGTGAGCTCCTCTCATAGTTCTAAGTGTTAGAATAGTTTGAGAGAGGAGTGAGTGGGGTGTAAGGGTTATCTCCTAAACCCGATAAAAGAAGAATTGAGTTGTAAAAGGGTGGTTGGCCTTCGCCTATTGAAGGAAGGCCTCTAGTTGATGTCGGTGACCTCGTTGAAGGAGGAAGCCAAAAGTGGATGTAGGTCAAGATTGACCGAACCACTCTAAAATTACGGTGCTCTCTGGTTTGTATTTATTCTTGCTGTTTACCTTACTGCAAACCTCCATATGTGCTTTACTTCCTCATTACTTTTGCTGCACTCCTTTATGAACTATCTTTTAAGTTAAGTTTCTGAAAACGATTTTACGTTGGAAACGATTTCATCATACGAACACAATTTAAATCGTCGAAAGTTTTTCGCTGTACTAATTCACCCCCCCCGTCTTAGTGCTCTTGATCCTAACAATTGGTATCAAAGCTTCGTTATTTCTCACTTGGATTAACACCTAAGAGATATGGCTCTTTTCGACAACCAAGAGGGTCACTCTCTCATTCGTCCTCCCTTTTTCAATGGGATGGACTACACTTATTGGAAAACTCGAATGAGAGTTTTCTTGCTTTCGTTGGATTTGAATTTATTGCACATTGTCGAATCCGGTTTTGAAATGTCTTCTCTTCCAATGAACCATTGGAATGATTTGGTGAAGAAGACGTTTTCTCTAAATGCAAAGGCTATGAATGCTTTGTTTTGCACCTTAGATAAAAATGAATTCAATCGGGTTTCTTTGTGCAAAATGACTTTTGATATTTGACACACTCTTGAAATCACACACGAAGGCACAAGTAGTGTAAAAGATTCTGAAGTAAATTTTTTGATGCATGATTTCGAGCTTTTTCGAATGAAGCCGAGCGAAACCATTGTTGACATATACACCCGTTTCACAGATGTCGTCAATGGTTTAAAAGCTCTGGGAAAATGTTTCTCGAATTTTGAACTTGTTAGTAAAGTTTTACGATCACTCTCTAAAACTTAGGATTCAAAAGTAATCGCTATTCAAGAATCAAAAATTTTAAATCCCTTTTTGGTCGAAGAACTTATCGGGTCTTTGATGACCTATGAAATCACGTGCAATGCACGTGAAGAACATGAGAACCACCTTCCAAAGAACAGGAAGGATTTGGCACATCGAACAAAAGAAGACCACTCGAGTATAAGCTCAAGTGATGGTGAACTTGAACTACAAATAAAATCTAAAAAGTTCATAAAACAAAAATTTAAAAGCAAAAAGAACGGAACTATTTGCTTTGAACGCAAGAAAAAGAATACAACTTGGGATGAATTGAGCTCCTCCGAAGATGAGGAGAAAATCAAGAAAGGCAAGGTGACAAACAACGCCTTAAGGACATTCAATGATGAGGTAATCGAAACCTCCTTAATTTATTTTAAAATTACTTGATATTTTTCATGATGCATTTTCCTTTTTTTTGTTTAGAATTAATTTTCTTGAAAATTACATGTTTTATAATGAAAATATAAAAAATAGAAATCATGCTTATCATTCTAGTAATTTTAAAAATAATCATGAAAATTATATGTTTATGATAAACAAAATTATTAAAAATGCCTTATGAAATCATGCTATATGTGGTTAAGAAGTAATAATGTGTATCATTGTTATTTCTCGATTTTGATTAAATGAAATCATGTTTGATTTGAAGTAATGCATAATGATGTAATGAAAATATTAAATGTTTTGATACCATGATTGATGATTTTATGCATGAGATTTTAAAAGTTATACATGATGATTTGGTCTTGATGGTTTTTATGACGAAATTCATTTTTCGATCATAAACGTTGATGCATGTTTTTATTTGGCATAAAAGAAAAGAACATGCATGTATGAAATAAATCACATGAATTAAAACAACTAAAAAGTGGAAAGGTTTCTTCTTGAAAAATTTATTTTTCTAACTTTATTGATTTTTCAAAAAGGAAAATTAATGAATCTATTTGTATTGCTTTTGTGAATCTCTTGAAAATGATCTTGATTTGATGATTTAAATGAGCTTTATCTTGATTTTTTGAAATTTATATATTGAGATTTCTTATGCTTAAGTCAAGATTTTATATGCACGAATTAATATCTTGTTCTCTTACAAGATTGAATGAATTCTATCTATATCATGATCTCCTAAGAATTCTTTTCATTTTTTATTTAAAGTGGAGATGTGTCACAATGAATCATGTCTTTTGGTATTCTAAGTGATTTTATCTTTCATGACATGATGTGATTCTATTTATGGCTTGTATACCATGAAATGATTAAAATATTTTACACTATTTTGTTCTTCCCTTCTTCTTTCTTGTTTACAATGATAAAATGGGGAGAAATTTTGATCATGCATGGTAGGATATAATTGCTATAATGAGAATTTTACACTATTACATACCTTAATAACATGTTGAAAATTATATGTTTTGGATACAAAAATTTCCATGATGATGAGCATGTTTTTTCTTCATGATTGTGCTTGAAAATCTATGGCAAAACCATGTCCGAATCCATGAAAGTGTTAAATTTCATTTTCAGATTTTCTTGATCCTAACATGATTTAGTATTTCTCTTCCGGACTTAATGTACCTTTCATAAGCATATGTCATATCGAATTTGTTTCATATTATTGATTTTTGACACATGGAATCAATTAACAAATGCATCTCTCATAGATTTATCGTGTGAAAAATATTTTTTTTCGAGAAATGGATTTGATGAAATGATTCCTTCTTATGAATTCCTTCTTGAAAAAGGAAGATCTTTTTTAACATTTGCAAGGATTTGATTTACATACATATCTTGATCCTTGCAAAAATGAAGCTTGATCCTTGCAAAAATG
Organism: Musa acuminata AAA Group; assembly: GCF_036884655.1. NCBI lineage: Eukaryota > Viridiplantae > Streptophyta > Magnoliopsida > Zingiberales > Musaceae > Musa > Musa acuminata. Next base: position 13,256,845 of record NC_088330.1, read on the forward strand.
AAAATAAATATTTGTATCATGTTTGATGATTTTATATTTTAATAATATGCATGATGAGTTCAGTGATGATTAATTTATTTTTAATATCATGCATAAAAAAAATGAAATGTAAGGTTTTGAAATTGTGTATGTTTTAATTTAAATATATAATGATGCACAAATAAGATTGATACTTACCTTTATCATAATTTAAAAATTGATATAAGGGTCTTCCCTTCTTTTTGACAATGACAAAGGGGGAGTAAGGATTTCTAGCGTGGACATCATGAAAAGAGGCGAACTAGCTAGCTTGCATAATTCAAGATGAAAGCAAAAATTGCACTTCTCAAAAGAGAAGAAATTGCTATCTTGAACATTATCGATAATTGCTAGCTTGAAATCTCAAGAAAAAGCCAAAATGTGCTATCTTGCCTATCTCAAGATGCTAAACATGCTAAACTTGTACTTTGAAACGAAAGCAAAATTGCGAGCTCAAACATTGCAAAGGAAGCAAAAATTTGCTAGCTTGCAACTTGCATATTTCAAGAAGCAAGAGTTGCCTTCTTGAACATCTCTAATTTGCTAGCTTGCATGATGTAGAAGTTGCTATCTCAAAAGAAACAAAAGTGCTATCTTGTATGTTGTAAAACTTGCATATCTAAAACTTGATAGCTTGAATGTTCTAAGCATGATGTAACACTTGCTAAATTTTCTAGCTTCAAAACTACATGATGATAAAACTTGATATGATGTTTTTCATGCAATGAGTTAAACTTATATTCCAAACACAAGAAAAGTTGGACTTCTCCTTTTTGTTGATGACAAAGGGGGAGAAGTATGATGTTATGCATAAGTTTATGCATAAGTTCATGATGACGTGTTGCAAGTATTCATGATGAATTTTGCAATGACTTGAATTCAATTTGAATTCAATGTTCTATCAATATGGCATATTGATAGGAGGAGTTTGTTTAAACTCCGGGAGTTAAGTTTAACTTCGTCATCAATTGGTTGTCATCATCAAAAAGGGGAAGATTATTGAATCTCGTATTTTGATGATGAAACCAATTGATAATTATGTTTATATTTTAATCTGCGTTTTGAGTGACGAAGGATGCTTCAATTAGGATGAGATAATTAAAGCAGAAAAAATCATATTGGGCCGGAGGAATATGTCAGAAGATTGGACGTCAGGCCGGTGGATCGGTCGACGTATCGACAGAAGGCTTCGGGCCGTGGATTCGGGCATCAGGCCAAGAAGAGCGGGTATTGCACCAAGGATATCGGAGTTGTAGAGTCAACTGATCGATTGGGCAATAGGCCATAGGAGAGGACGATGTGTCGAAGAATCAAACGAAGCATCGAGGGACCAATGACATGCTGGACAACTTGATTAATGCTTAGTATTAATTGTCTAGATCGAAGTTTCTTTTACATGTGCAGGATTAACTATGATGGAAGTAAGACATGCAGCAGGAGTTACACCGGAGTCAAGACTATTATCACGTTGGGGGTTCGAGAGTTCGACGGAAGTGCGAACGGTCATCGGAGGTTCTACGGGAACAAATCCAAGAAGTCTAGGAGCTTGCCAAAGAAGCTCGTCAGAACTCGCCAAGTGGATCGTCGTAAGTCTAGGAGTTTGTCGGAAGTCCGCCGGAGCATCGCCAAAGGTTCGTCGGATGTTCGCCAGAAGTTCGCCGGAAGTTCGCCGGAAGAAGCGATTGACGCACCAGAGCAAGTTGCAGTAAATGTCTTAAAAAATATTGTAGTTAGTATGTAGATTAAGTTAGGAATGGGAGGTGATCCCATTAACTTAATCTAGGGGCAATTGAGCCTTTGACAGACCCAAAATTCCTGCCAAGCGATGGCACCGCCAGGGCCAATAGTGGCACCACCTAGGAGCTCAGTCTCCGAGCGAGACTAGGTGGTGGTGCCACCCCTGTCAAGCAGTGGTATCGCCTGGGCTCAGTCTCCGAGTGAGACTGGGCGGTGGTACCGCCCCTGTCAGGCGGTGGTACCGCCTAAGCTCGGTCTTCGAGAGGTGGTACCGCTCGTGCCCAGGGAACCCGGTATGAGATGTTTTTAGACTCCAAGTTTGAATCAACTTGAAGCCTATAAATACCTCTCTCATCTCTGGTTAAAGCACACAAGTATTGAGAGTAAAAAAGTATAAAAACGCTGCTACAATCTTGTGTGAGCTCCTCTCATAGTTCTACGTGTTATAATAGTTTGAGAGAGGAGTGAGTGGGGTGTAAGGGTTATCTCCTAAACCCGGTAAAAGGAGAATTGAGTTATAAAAGGGTGGTTGGCCTTCGCCTATTGAAGGAAGGCCTCTAGTGGACGTCGATGACCTCGTCGGAGGAGGAAGCCAAAATTGGATGTAGGTCAAAATTGATCGAACCACTCTAAAATTGTGGTGCTCACTGGTTTGCATTTATTCTTGCTGCTTACCTTACTGCAAACCTCCATATGTGCTTTACTTCCTCATTACTTTTGCTGCACTCCTTTACGAACTCGCTTTCAAGTTAAGTTTCCGAAAACTGTTTTACGTCAGAAACGATTTCATCGTACGAACGCAATTTAAATCGTCGAAAGTTTTCCACTGCACTAATTCACACCCCCCCCTCTCTCTTAATGCTCTTGATCCTAACATTCTCTACATTGGTGAGACCAGAAAGAAAAGGAAAGCAGAAAAGTCCCTTAAGAAGGGAAAGGGCAATGGAAGACCAGGTAAAGTAAAGGTTGCTAAGAAAGACCCAACAAAGGACAAAGGCTAGTGCTTCCACTGTGGCAAAGATGGGCACTAGAAGAGGAACTGTAAATAGTACCTTACAGAAAGGGTGAAACAAAAGCTTGGTGAAGCTTCAAGCACATTCATGATCAATCTCCATTTGTCAGACTCTTATGATAACACATGGGTATTGGATACTGGTAGTGCTTATCATATATGCAATTCGTTGCAGGTTCTAGCAAGGCCTAGGAGACTAGAGAGAGTGAGATGGACCTCAAGATGGGCAATGGAGCAAAAGTTACTGTAGTAGCTATTGGCAAGGTCGCCCTACATCTGCTTGGTGGAGCTTTTATTGCATTAAATGCATGTTTTTTTGTTCCTTCTATTATCAAAAATATTATCTCCATTTCATGTTTGATAGTTAGTTGATATAAATTAGTTTTTGAGAACAATGGTTATTCGATATTATTAGATGATGAGATCATCACAAAAAGAACATTGCATAATGGTTTATTTATGCTAGACACTACTCCACATATCATGAATGTCAGTGTGTCCAAGAGGAAACGAGATGAGATGAACAGTGCATACCTGTGGCATTGTAACCTAGGTCACATCCATGAAGAAAGGATTCAAAAGTTGCTAAATGATGGATATCTAGATCCATTCGACTATGAGTCATATGCAACTTGCGAGCCTTGCCTTCATGGAAAACTGACCAACTCTCCATTTAGTGGAACTGGAGAGAGAGTCACTGAGCTGTTGGAACTCATACATAGTGATGTATGTGGACCCATGTCAACTTATGCCATTGGTGGTTACTCCTACTTCATTACCTTTACTGATGATTTGTCAAAGTATGGATATGTGTACTTAATGAAGTACAAGTCCGAGGCCTTTGAGAAATTCAGAGAGTATAAGAATGAGGTGGAGTGTTGAATCTCGGATTTTGATGATGAAGTCAATTGTCATTTGTTATCTAATCTATATGTTGAGATAAGTGTGCAGGATTAACTATGATGAAAATAAGATATGCAGCAGGAGTTGCGCCGGAGTCAAGACAATAATCACGTTGGGAGTTCGAGAGTTCGACGGAAGTTCGAACAGTCGTCGGAGGTTCTGCGGGAACAAATCCGAGAAGTCCATGAGCTTGCCAAAGAAGCTCGTCGGAACTCGCCAAGTGGATCGTCGCAAGTCCAGGAGTTTGCTGGAAGTCCGCAGGAGCATCACCGAGGGTTCATCAGATGATCGACGGAAGTTCACCGGAAGCTCGCCGGAAGAAGCGATTGACGCACCGGAGCAAGTTACAGTAAATGTATTAGGAAATATCGTAGTTAGCACAATGATTAAGTTGGAAATGGGAGGTGATCCCATTAACTTAATCTTGGGGCAATTGGGCCCCTGAAAAACCCAAATTGGGCCGAATGGATCAACCCATTCGGACCCTGATTTCTGCCAGGCGGTTGAACTGCCCAAGCCAGGCGGTGGCACTGCCTGGGCTCAGTCTCCGAGCGAGACTAGGCAGTGCAACCGCCCTTGACAGGAGGTGGCACCGCCTGGGCTCGGTCTCCGAGCTCTGGCTAAGCGGTGCAACCGCCTCACTCAGGCGGTGGCACCGCTTGAGCTCGGTCTTCAAGCTCTGGCAGGAGGTGCAACCGCCCCTGATAGGAGGTGGCACCGCCCAGAGGCTCAGTCTTCAAGCTCTGCCAGGCGGTGCAACCACCAGATCCCGGAATTCTAGGAATTGATAGTTTTGAGCTCAAAATGCAAACTAGGTTGGGGCCTATAAATACCCCACCCTTTCAGCACTGAAAGGGCACCCAGATACCACCGAAATTCTGATTTTACTTTGTGATTTTTAGAGCTCAAAAGTGTTGTATGAGTTGAAAGTTCTTCTTCCTCTTTTCTTCCAAGCTCTAATCTGTTAAGAGAGGAAAGGAAATTCTGTAAGGGTTGTCTCCTACGCCCGTCAAAAGGAGTGAAACTGTAAAAGGGTGGTTGGCCTTCGCCTATTGAAGGAAGGCCTCTAGTTGACATCGGTGACCTCGTCGGTAGAGGATGCCAAAAGTGGAGTAGGTCAAGATTGACCAAACCACTCTAAATCTCGGTTTGCATTTACTTTGAGCATCTTATCTATACTGCAAACCTCCTCAAAAGCTTACTGCCTTCTACGCATATACGATCGTGTTTCAAGCTCTGCATTTTCCGAATCGGCATTTAGACCTAAATCAGTTTTATCGTACGAACATCATATTTCAGTTTGCGCTTACATTTTAACTTTCATCATAACTGCAAACTGTCTTCATAGATTTCCTTTAACTACATCTCGCTTGATTACAAGTTAAAGAGATTTACGAATCGGCTTTTCTACCGAAATCGTTTTTATCGTACAAACACTTTTTTAATCGTCGAAAGTTTTCCGCTGCACTAATTCACTCCCCCCTCTTAGTGCTCTTGATCCTAACAATTGGTATCAGAGCGGGGCTAACTCTCAAACGGATTAAAACCCAAGAGAGATGGCATACGTCGGAAACCAAGAGAGCCATTCTATTACACGTCCACCCATATTCAATGGGACGGACTACACCTATTGGAAGACCCGAATGAGGATCTTTCTTATTTCTATGGATTTTGAACTTTGGAATCTTGTCGAAAATGGATTTTCGAAGTCTTCTCTTCCAATGATCGATTGGAATGAATTGGAGAAGAAGTCTTTCGCTCTTAATGCAAAGGCTATGAATGCCTTATTTTGTGCACTTGATAAAAACGAGTTCAACCGTGTTTCAGTTTGTGAAACCACATTTGATATTTGGCACACACTCGAAGTGACTCACGAAGGCACAAGTAGAGTGAAAGAGTCAAAAATCAATCTTTTGTTACATTCTTTCGAACTTTTCCGAATGAAACCGAGTGAGACTATTGGCGACATGTTGTTAGAACCCTTGCAGATTCTAAACTTGGGGTTGATCTCTTTAGGGGATCGGCCTCCTTGGAACTCTATAGGGGTTCCTCCCTCCAAGTTGCTGCTCAAAGGCTGCAGAAAAGATTCATCTATTGCTTGAGAAAAGAGGAGGAATACATGGCTATTTATAGGGCTTCTAAACCCTAACTCCTAATAGGACTCCTACTTAAGACTCTTACTTCTAACCAACTCCTAATAGGACTCCTACTCAAGACTCCTATTCCCTTACAACTCCTAATTCTTCTCTAAGAAAAAACCTCCTACATGAATGTCTCTCTCAATTAGGACTCTCCTAACTAGAGTCCTAACAGAATGTCCTTCTCAATTAGGACTCTCCTAGCTAGAGTCCTAACAGAATGTCCCTCTCAATTAGGACTCTCCTAGCTAAAGTCATAACAGTTTTACATGAATGTCCCTCTCAATTAGGACTCTCCTAGCTAGAGTCCTAACAAACCCGCCCTCTTCAAATCAGCCTTGTCCTCGAGGCTGACGATTCATGAATTTTGGGAATTTGATCTTCAAGTCATCATAGTTCTCCAAAGTGGCATCTTCTGTTAGTAGGTTTGCCCACTGTATTAGCAATTCAGTAGTGGATCGTCATCGTCGAGTCATAATCCGTCGATCAATAATAGCACTTGGCTGAGTCTGAAGTCCTCTTTGGGTAGTCATATTTGGTGGGTGGCTTTGGGCTATCTCCAAGCACCTATTTACAACTTTTGTCTGGCCATCGGTTTGTGAGTGATATGCCATACTCCTTTTCAATTTAGTACTCTTATAGTGTAATTCTTTTAAGTCCCAATTGTAATGAGCTACGGAGCTTGGTGCTTTCTCCAATTTTTTTATAATCTTACTAGTCTCTGAATCTTCCTGCCATTCTATCTTAATATCCTCAAGGAAGTCGCTGGTCGGAAGTGAAATGGCCAAAACTTCAGCTTGCTCGGGTAGCTGCGAAAGCGCATCTGCAAGAACATTCTCTTTCCCCTTTTTGTAAGTTATTTCATAATCAAATCCAAGAAGTTTTGTTACCCAGTTTTGCTGTTTAGGGGATGATATCTTTCGCTCCAAAAAGTACTTGAGGCTTTTATGGTCGGTTTTAATATGAAATCGTCGACCAATCAAGTAGGGTCTCCACCTCGTTGCTGCGCGCACAATGGCGAGCATCTCCTTATCATATGTTGACTTATTTTGATGGGAGGGAGATAATGCCTTGCTAGTGTATGCGAGTGGTCGACCATCTTGCATGAGAATTGCTCCAATTCCGACTCCAGATGCGTCGGCCTCAATAATGAAGGGTCGATTGAAATCTGGTAGTGTTAGCACCGGCGTCGTCGTCATGGCTGCCTTAAGTTTGTCGAAAGCAACGGAGGTTCTGTCCAACCATTGGAAGACATCTTTTTTCAGAAAGGAAGTAAGTGGTGCACTGATCTTTCCATAGTTTTTCACGAACTTGCAGTAGTAGCCTGTTAAACCCAGAAAACCATGTAGCAATTTTATGTTCCTCGGGGTCAGCCAATTTTGCATTGCTCCAATTTTAAAGGGGTCTACTGCCACACCTTCCTCTGATATGATATACCCAAGATAGTCCACCTTCTTTTGAAGAAAGCAAAAATTCATAGTGGTTATTGTGTGTTCAAAAGGTGGTTTTCGGTATGTCTTCTTCGCATACTCGTATTTGATGATACCCGGATCGAAGGTCCAGCTTTGTGAAGATTTGTGCTCCCTTTCATCTTGCAACTCATCTACTACTGGAATAGGGTATTTATCCTTGATGGTTATGCCATTGAGAGTTCGGTAATCAACACATAATCGCCATATTCCATCCTTCTTTCGTATGAGGAGCATCGGTGAAGAGTAGGGGCTACAACATGGCCGAATAACTCCTGTTTGAGCATCTCTTTTACAATCCTTTCTATTTCATCCTTCTGGAGATGTGGATACTGATATGGCTGAGCATTTGCTAGAGATTGGCCTGGAAGAATCGTTATACAATGATCATGCCAACGGGTAAGAGGTAGGTTGCGTAGTTCGTCAAATATATCTGAAAATTCAGCAAGCAAAGGAAGTAGATTTGGATCTTTTGTTGGCTCTCCCTTAGTTTGCTGCTCAAGTTGTACCAAAAAGCCACTGTATGCTTTATGCAAAACCTTCTTCATTTGTTGTGTGCAAATCATCGTTACATCGCCCCCACGTTTCCCGTGCAGTATCACCTGTTTCTCTTTACTGTAAAATTTCATAATTAGTTTCATAAAATTCCAAGAAAAATCACCTAATGTTGTCAACCATTTAATTCTGAGCATGGCCTCATGATCATCAAGAGGGAGAAGGAAGAAATATGCAATTATCTCTTGGTCCTGCAGCAATAGTTTCTCCTGCGGGCGCCTACGATCACACTTCAAAATCCGTCTATCGGTGGCCTTAACATCAAACCTGCAACGATTCTCGATAGGTAATGCCATTCGGATAGCAACCTTACTGTTTAGGATATTATTAGTGCTGCCCGTGTCGATGAAAACAGTGATCAGTTGTTGTTTGAGAAGGCCTCCAACTTTCATCATTTGCGGGTTTGAGTAGCCGGCTAGTGCATGTACCGTAACTTCGGTCGGTTGTGGCTCTTCTTCTACATCTTCTTCTTTATGTTCAATGCTCTCTTCTGGATGTTCAGTGACCTCTTCTTCTACTGGTTCAATGATAAAAAGTCTCCCTTTACTATAGCGATGCTCATGGCTCCACGGCTCGTCGCAATGCCAACATAACCCCTTCGCAGATCGCTCCTGAAGCTCTTCTCTTGTCAACCTTTTTAGTGCAGGGACTCGGTCAACAGTAGGGGGGGCTAAGGGCTTCAATATTACTGGTTGAGGAGTGACCCTAGTCCTTCCAGCTTCATGGTTCAATTGCTCCTCTTGATGTCGTGCGAAAGAGATGGCTGCCATAAGTGTGTACGGTTGTCGCGCTTTAACTTCTCCTCGGATCTCCGGCTTCAAGCCCTCAATAAAGGTCCTCAATAGCTGTTTTTGAGACCAATCAATAGTTTGATTAGATAACCTTTCAAACCTGGTTTGGTACTCCTGAATGGTGGAGGTTTGTCGGATCTTTGCTAGTTGTCCGTCAATATTCTCGTAATCGGTTGGTCTGAAGCGGATCAGCAGTCCTTCTTTGAATTGTTGCCATGAAAGGACTCCATAAGTATGTTCAAACCAGTCAAACCACTGTATAGCATCCCCTTCAAGATGTATAGCTGCAATTTTCACCATAGATGCATCCGCGGTTTTGTGGTACTGAAAATATCGTTCCGCGTGCAAGATCCAACCAATCGGGTCTCCTTCTTCCCATCTAGGGAAGTCCACCCTTATGCATGGATAGTTGGGATCGATCATAGAGCCTCCCCTCCCTTGGAACTCATCTCTTCGGGCCTGGTGCGATTGGGCAAAGCTCTCTCCGTGATATGATTTTTTCGGGCTTAGTAGTCGGCCCAATCTGAGTTCGGTAAAGAGCGTTCGAATCTTATCCTCCATTCGCGCCTCCAAGGCTTCGAATTTAGCATCGATTGCCTCCTTAGATGCCATAGTATATGCCTCCAAATCTATGATGTTAAGATCTCTGTTTTGTTGTCAGGTTAAAGGCATGTATAGGTTGAGAGAAGTGATGGTCGAAAGGGTTGGTGGATCGGTGGATGTAGGCTACGATTTAGGCTTGTTTTGTGGCTGTTTTGGGTGCAGTTTGAGGGTGTGGTTTGGTGGAGTTTTAGGGCTGTGGATGAAAGTTTTGGATCTATGGTAGATGGCAGCAAAGGTTTGAGAGAAATCAGTGGAAGTTGCAGCAAGTATGTGCTGTCTTGTAAGAGCAGAATTGTCGTCGAAGAAACAACGGTTTCTTGACGTAATTTCCACCAAAAACTTGAGAGAATTGAGGAGGGAATTGATAGCAAAATCACAGTTTATATGACAGCAAGGATGACTAATTTAATTAGGAAAATTTCGGCAGTATAACAGCAAGGAAATTGGTGCAAGTTGCGATAGCAGAATTCTCGTCGAAAAATTTCAGCAGTTTACGATGAAAATTTATAGCAACACAAAAATCGGTTTTAGAGATGAATTCCCCAATAGATCAATCTTAGATGGAAGCCAAGATGATCTATAAAGTGTATAAGAAATTTTATTCAAAAAAGATTGCAAATAGATGGGTTAGGGCAACAATATGCGGCTGAAATTTTCTGCAGCATAGATTTTTAAGTATAGCATATTGGACGTAAAAGATCAGAAGTTTATATTAAGAATTTTTTGATGAAACTAAAGGAAAATCCACTATTAGGAAGTGTCAAAGTTATCATAAAAATTTCGTAGAGATTTGGATAGAAACAACGTAGTATCAAGATCAAACAATCAGTGCTATGCGGCTGAAATTTTACGGTGCAGATTTTCAAGTATAGCATATTAGATGTAAAATATCAATGGTTTATATTGAGAATTTTTTGACAAAACCAAAGGGAAATCTGCTGTTAGGAAGTGTCAAAGATGTCATAAAATTTCGTGGAGATTTGGATAGAAAAAATATAATAGCAAGATCAAACAGACAGTGCTATACGGTTGGAATTCTGCAATGTATCTTTCGTCGTAGAGATGAAAACTTTATGACGAAAAGTTTATGCAGCAATATAGGAATAAGTTTTTTGGGATTTTCAAATAAAGATAACTAAATTGCAGCAGTAGTAAGGTAGAAAACCAGAACCTGTTACAATTCACGGGGAGATCAAAGGATGATCCATGGTGGTGGAATGGCGGAATTCGGTGATGATCTTTTAAGCAATTGTGTGAATTGCTTTGGACGGTTGTGGAGGGTTGATGGATGGCTGTGGAAGGGCAGCGAGACGCCAAGAACGCTGCTCTGATACCAGGTGTTAGAACCCTTGCAGATTCTAAACTTGGGGTTGATCTCTTTAGGGGATCGGCCTCCTTGGAACTCTATAGGGGTTCCTCCCTCCAAGTTGCTGCTCAAAGGCTGCAGAAAAGATTCATCTATTGCTTGAGAAAAGAGGAGGAATACATGGCTATTTATAGGGCTTCTAAACCCTAACTCCTAATAGGACTCCTACTTAAGACTCTTACTTCTAACCAACTCCTAATAGGGCTCCTACTCAAGACTCCTATTCCCTTACAACTCCTAATTCTTCTCTAAGAAAAAACCTCCTACATGAATGTCTCTCTCAATTAGGACTCTCCTAACTAGAGTCCTAACAGAATGTCCTTCTCAATTAGGACTCTCCTAGCTAGAGTCCTAACAGAATGTCCCTCTCAATTAGGACTCTCCTAGCTAAAGTCATAACAGTTTTACATGAATGTCCCTCTCAATTAGGACTCTCCTAGCTAGAGTCCTAACACATGTTTACCTGTTTCACGAATGTCGTCAATGGTCTAAAAGGACTCGGAAAAAGTTTTTCGGATTTTGAGCTCGTAAATAAGATTCTAAGATCCCTTCCTAAGAGTTGGGATCCTAAAGTCACTGCTATTCAAGAGGCGAAAGATCTAAACAACTTCCCTCTTGAAGAACTAATCGGGTCATTAATGACCTATGAGATGACTTGCAAAGCTCATGAAGAGCAAGAAGACATCCTTCCAAAGAACAGGAAGAATATGGCACTTAGAACTTCAGAAGACCACTTGAGAGAAAACTCAAGTGATGAGGACTATGACGATGACTTGGCACTTCTAATAAGAAAATTTAAAAAATTCATTAAAAGAAACAAGTTTAAGAATGACACAAAAAATAAACTTGAACCCAAGAAGGACCAAGTTATTTGCTACGAGTGCAAAAAGCCGAGACGCTACAAAAGTGATTGTCCCCAAGTCAAAAAGAGAACATCAAAGAAGAAGGCGCTCAAAGCAACGTGGGATGACTTGAGTGCGTCCGAAGAAGAGGAGTCCAACACCGAGCAAGTTGCTCATTACACCTTAATGGCCATCAGAGAGGAGGTAACGAATTTAATAGATGTAGATTTATCATTTGATAAATTATTAAATGCCTTCCATGACTTATTTGATGAATGCAAGATTATTAGTAGAAAATACAAATTGCTAAAAAAGGAGCATGATAGTCTTACTTGTAATTTCGATAAGTTAAAAACTGAATATCATGATAGTTTAGGTTCATGCATAAAATGCCATGATCTAGAAACTCTCCAAAAGGAAAACTTGCTACTTAAGGACACCTTGAAGAAATTCGAGGTTGGTAGCAAGTCCTTGAACATGATCCTTGCAAACAAGGGTCACGTTCCCAAAAGAAGTGGAATCGGATTTGTGAGAAGTCCTCACCAAAATCCAACCACCTTCATAAAAGGCCCCATCTTACATGTTCGACACCAAAGCAAATGCAACTTTTGTTGCAAACTTTGACACAAAACGCATTATTGTTCATTCAAGAAAATTAGTCCGAACAAATTAATTTGGGTTCCTAAAGGAACCATGATAAATTCTATGCAAAATGATAAACAATGTAGATCTATTTTTGAGGCACCCAAAAGCAAATGGGTACCTAAAGATCATCCTTTCTTGTAGAAATATATACCATTGCAAGCTAGGAGCAAGAGATGGTACCTTGATAGTGGATGCTCAAGGCATATGACTGGAGATCCATCTCAATTCTCTAAGCTCACTAGCATAGACGAAGGCTATGTCACCTTCGGAGACAACAACAAGGGTAAAATCATTGGCAAAGGAACCATAGGTAACAAATCCAACTTCTTTATCGAAGATGTTTTGTTAGTTGATGGTTTAAAACATAACCTCTTGAGCATTAGTCAATTATGTGATAAAGGATATATTATCAGATTCGAATTTAATGCTTGCATCATTGAAAAACCACACAAAAACACGTCTATGATTGCATTAAGACAAAATAACGTATATACTATTGACATCAATGATTTGTGTAATGAAATGTGTTTTTCAGTTTTGAATGAGGATGCTGGGCTATGGCATAGAAGATTAGGTCATGCTAGCATGAAACTAATCACTCAAATATCATCTAAAGAACTTGTAAGAGGAATTCCTCATATCAAGTTCATCAAAGATAATGTATGTGATGCTTGCCAATTAGGTAAACAAATTAAGGATAGTTTCAAATCTAAGAATCAAATAATCACCTCTAGGCCTTTACAATTGATCTATATGGACTTGTTCGGACCAATCTCTATATCAAGCCTAGGAGGTAGCAAATACACCTTCGTCATTGTGGATGACTATAGCAGATACACATGGACTTACTTCTTAAAACAGAAAAATGAATGATTTAGATATTTTACCAAGTTTTGTAAACTTGTTCAAAATGAGAAGGGTTCTATGATTTCGTCAATTAGAAGTGATCACGGTGGTGAATTTCAAAACCATGATTTTCAAGAATTTTGTGAACTCAATGGATACAATCATAATTTCTCTACTCCAAGAAATCCTCAACAAAATGGAGTAGTAGAAAGAAAAAATCGAAGTTTACAAGAAATGGCAAGAACTATGTTGAATGAACATAGCCTACCCAAATACTTTTGGGCCGAAGCCGTAAACACTACATGCTATATTTTGAATAGAGTTCTAGTAAGACCCTTACTCACCAAAACTCCCTATGAGTTATCGAACAACAAAAAACCCAATGTTTCATATTTTAAAGTCTTTGGGTGTAAGTGTTTTATCTTGAATGAAAAAGATAACTTAGGAAAATTTGATGCTAAATCCGATAAAGGAATCTTTCTTGGTTATTCTTTGGTTTCTAAAGCTTTTCGTATCTTCAATAAAAGAACTTTAATTATTGAAGAATCCATTCATGTTGTTTTCAACGAGATTTTCGAAATCAGGAAAAACGATTTTGATGATGATGTTAATTTTGATTCCTTGAATTTAAATGAAACCCCGTCTCCAACTAGCAACTTGGATGCATCCACTTCCGAAACATCCTTACCCAAGGATTGGAAGTATGTAGATGCTCATCCTAAGGAGCTAATCTTAGGAGACACATCAAAGGGGGTTCAAACACGTTCTTCTCTTAAAAATTTTGGTGCCAACGCCGCTTTTCTCTCCCAAATTGAACCCAAATGTGTTGACGAAGCCATGAAAGATGATTCATGGATTATCGCAATGCAAGATGAATTAAATCAATTTGAGAAAAATGAGGTGTGGAAGCTTGTTCCTAGGCCAACTGACCATTTAGTTATTGGTACTAAATGGGTTTTTAGAAACAAGCAAGATGAATATGGTATCGTGGTTAGAAACAAGGCTAGATTAGTGGCCAAAGGTTTCAACCAAGAAGAAGGTATCGATTACGAAGAAACCTTTGCTCCTGTGGCTCGATTAGAAGCCATAAGGATGCTCCTTGCCTACGCTAGTAGTAATAATTTTAAGTTGTTTCAAATGGATGTTAAAAGCGTTAACTTATAGGGGTATGATAGAAAGTTTACTTTACCTCACTGCAACTAGACCAGATATCATGTTCAGTGTAGGACTTTGTGCTAGATTTCAATCAAACCCTAAGATATCTCATCTCAAAGCAGTTAAAAGAATACTTATATACCTTAATGGTACCATAAATCTAGGATTATGGTACCCAAAATCAGAGAATCTTGAGTTAATTGCTTATGCTGATGCAGACTTTGCTGGTTGTAGACTAGATAGAAAAAGCACATCAGGAACATGTCAATTTTTAGGACATGCCCTTGTTTCCTGGTCATCTAAAAAACAAAACTCGGTGGCACTATCAACAACCGAAGCTGAATATATTGTAGCAAATACATGTTGTGCACAAGTTGTATGGATGAAAAACACCTTAGAAGATTATAAAGTTCATCTTAAAAATATTCCCATTAAATGTGATAACACAAGTACAATATGCTTAACGAAGAATCCTATACAACACTCAAGAACAAAACATATTGATATTAGACATCACTTTATACGAGATCATGTTACTAATCATGATGTAATCATAGAGTTCATTGATACTAAACATCAACTAGCTGATATTTTTACAAAACCTCTAAGTGAAGAACAATTTGATTTCATAAGAAGAGAATTAGGAATGTTGATGTGTCCAAATACATAAACTAGTTAAAATTATTTTTCGGACTTTATTGAATGATCAAATCACTTGATTGCCATTACATGCCTAAATAACATGTTGGAAATTATGTGTTGAATACAAAAATTTTCATAACAATAAGCATGTTTTGTCTTCATGATTGTATTTGAAAGTCTATAGCATAGTCTTGTCCGAATGCATGAAAGTGCTAATTTCATTTTCGGATTCGCTTAACAATTGGTATCCTAACAATTGGATTTTCTCATACACTTATTATATGAAAAATATTTTTTTGAAATGGATTTGATGAAATGATTCCTGCTTATAAATTTCATCTTGAAATATGGATGATAGTGTTTTTACTTACAAAGATTTGTTTCACATACATATCTTGATCCTTGTAAAAATGAAGCATGATTTAATCCCTCATCGATTTTAACTTCACTCAAAGTAAACTCACAAATAGCTGGTATCACAAATAGCCTTCCTCCTTCATGCAAAAAGATTATAATAAATAAAAAGGAAGAAGTATTCAAAGCGATCTACATATCATATGCTTGTATAATTGATTTCTTATCACTCACTATTGGAAAATAACATGAACCTAGTAAAGGCATGAACAATTATCACACTTATGCTCAAAATTTGCTTATATTATTCTCCCGGTATCACAATTACCACACTTTTTGTTGATGACAAAGGGGGAGAAATATATGAGTATTAATGCTATGCTTGCATCACCAAGAGATATATGAATAGATGCTATGATTGTTGAATCTCGTATTTTGATGATGAAACTACTTGATATATGTTTATGATTTAATCTGCGTTTTGAGTGACGCAGGATGCTTTGATCAGGATGAGACAATTAAAGCAGGAAAATCATGTTGTGCCGGAGGAACATGTCAGAAGATTGGACGTCAGGTCGGTGGATCGGTCGACGTATCGACAGAAGGCTTCGGGCCGTGGACTCGGGCATCGGGCCAAGAAGAGCGGGTATTGTGCCAAGGATATCGGAGTTGCGGAGTTAACTAGCCGATTGGGCAATAGGCTGCAGGAAAGGACGATGCGCCGAAGAATCGGACGAAGCGTCGAGGGACCAATGACATGCCGGACAACTTGGTTAATTGCTTAGGATTAATTGTCTCGATCGAAGTTTTGTTTTAATTGTGCAGGATTAACTATGATAACGATGAAGACATAAAGCGAAACAAAGTGTCGGAGTCAAGCGCGATGGATTTGTTGCGAGTTCGAGAGTTCGACGGAAGTCCGAAGGTTCGTTGGGAGTTCGCGGAGCTCGCCGAGAAAGATTGGAGCTTGCCGAAGAAGCTCGTTGGAACTCGCTAAGAACAAATCATGAAGTCTAGGAGCTTGCCGGGAGTCCGCAGAATGGTTTCCGAGAGTTCATCGGAAGACCGCCGGAAGTTTGCCGGAAGCTCGCCAGAAGAAGTCTTGACTTGCGGACTTTGTAATAGCATAGAAAATGTCTTTAAAATCATAGTTAGCACATTAATTAGGGTTAGGATTAGGTGTTAATCCTATAACCCAAGTAGGGGTCAATTAGGCCCAAGTTCGGACTGGTTTGGGCCAAGTTTGGAGCCAAACCAAGTGAGCTGAAATAGTGAAAGAGGTGGCACCGCCCCAGCCAGGAGGTAGCACCGCCCAGGCTATGTCTCCCAGCGAGACTGGGAGGTGCAACCGCCCCAGCCAGGAGGTGGCACCGCCTGGGGCTCAGTCTTCGAGCAAGACTGGGCGGTGCAACCTCCCTGACAGAGAGGTGGCATTGCCTGAGCTCGGTCTTCGAGCTCTGGCAGAGAGGTGCAACCGCCTCAGTCAAGAGGTGGCACCGCCTGAGCTCAGTCTTCGAGCTCTGCCAGGCGGTGCAACCTCTCCAGTCAGGAGGTGCAACCGCCTGATCCCGGAATTCCGGGATTTGATCGTTTTGAGCTCCAAATTTGAATTGGGTTGGGGCCTATAAATACCCCACCCATTTAGCACTGAGACAGCAAGAACTTACCCGAAATCTTGATCTTTTCAGTGGTTCTTAGAGCTCAAAACTGCTAGTTTTCCTCCTCCTTCTGTTCTTCAAGTTTGAGTTGTAAAGAGAGGAGAGAAAAATCTGTAAGGGTTGTCTCCTAAGCCCTTCAAAAGGAGTGAATCTGTAAGAGGGTAGTTGGCCTTCGCCTATTGAAGGAAGGCCTCTAGTTGACGTCGGTAACCTCATCGGTGGAGGAAGCCAAAAGTGGAGTAGGTCAAGACTGACCGAACCACTCTAAATCTCTGGTTTGCGTTTATTTTGAGCACTTTATCATTACTGCAAACCTCCTACATAGCTACCGCTCTCTGCGCTTTTACGAACGAATTCTGTGCAGTTTACGTTTACGTCTTGATTTCACTTACAACTGCAAACTGTCTTCTGCGCTTTTTTTTTACGGACAAGGTTCTGTGCAGTTTACGTTTACATCTTGATTTCATTTACAACTGCAAACTGTCTTCTGCGCTTTTACGAACAAGGTTCTGTGCAGTTTACGTTTACGTCTTGATTTCATTTAGAACTGCAAACTGTCATATGCGTTTAGATGCAAACTGCATTTAGACGCAAACTGCGTCTAGACGTAAAATTGCGTTTAGACGTAAAACTGCTCAAACTGTGTAAAGACGTTTTAGACGTAAACTGAGTTTAGACGTAAATCTGCGTTTAGACGTAAAACTGCGTTTAGACGTAAATCTGCGTTTAGACGTAAAACTGCATTTAGACGTAAATCTGAGTTTAGACGTAAATCTGCGTTTAGACGTAAATCTGCGTTTAGACGCAAACTGCGCTTAGACGCAAAACTGCGCTTAGACGCAAACTGTGTTTAGACGCAAACTGTGCTTAGACGCAAACTGCGCTTAGACGCAAACTGTGTTTAGACGCAATCTGCGCTTAAACGCAAACTGCACTTAGATACAAACTGAGAATTAGCTTTTGCATCTTAATAGTTTTTATTGAACGAACGCAGCTTTTGGTTTTAATCGCTGTAAGATTTCCGCTGCACTAATTCACCCCCCCCCCCTCTTAGTGCTCTCGATCCTAACAATTGGTATCAGAGCGGGGTATTTCTCATTTCGGATTTACACCCGAGAGAAATGGCTCTTCAAGAGGGCTTATCGGTTGTTCGTCCACCGTTCTTTAACGGATTGGACTACACTTATTGGAAAACTCGAATGAGAGTTTTCTTGATTTCTCTGAATATGGATTTATGGAATATTGTTGAAAACGGTTTTCAACTTCCCTCCAAACCGATGAACGAATGGTCGGATTTGGAGAAGAAGTATTTTTCTTTAAACGCAAAGGCTATGAATGCCTTATTTTGCGCTTTGGACAAAAATGAGTTCAATCGGGTTTCTTTGTGCGAAACGGCTTTCGATATTTGGCGCGCTCTTGAAATCACGCACGAGGGAACTAGTAGAGTCAAAGACTCGAAAGTTAATATTTTACTGCATGATTTCGTGCTTTTTCATATGAAACCAAGCGAAACCGTTGTTGACATGTACACCCGTTTTACGGATGTCGTCAATGGTTTAAAATCACTTGGTAAAAGCTTTTCGGATTTTGAACTCGTTAACAAAGTTTTGCGCTCACTTTCTAAAACTTGGGATTCAAAAGTAACTTCTATTCAAGAATCGAAAAACTTGAACCAATTTCCACTTGAAGAACTAATTGGTTCATTGATCACATATGAAATGGTGCACAATGCACATGATGAACATGTTGAACACAATTACCTTCCAAAGAACAGGAAGGATTTGGAACTCTGGACAAATGAATGCCACTTGAGTGATGACTCAAGTGATGAGGACAATGATGAAAAAAACAACCTTCCAAAGAACAGGAAGGATTTGGGACATAGAACATTTGAAGACCACTCGAGCATAAGCTCAAGTGATGGTGAACTTAAACTACAAATGAAACGAAAATTAAAAAGCAAAAAGAATCAAACTACTTGCTTTAAACGCAAGAAGAAGAACAAAAATTGGGATGAATCGAGCTCCTCCGAAGAAGAGAAAGTCAACAAAAGCAAGGCGGCAAACTACGCCTTAACAGCCTACAATGATGAGGTAATCGAAATCCCCCTAATTTATTTTGAAATTACTTGATGCTTTCATGATGTATTTTTCTCTTTTAGTTTAGAATTAATTTTCTTAAAAATTACATGTTAAAAAAAAATAAAAAATTTATTATGATCATACTAAGTAATTTCGAAAATGATAATATTACATATTTTATGATAAACAAATAAAATGATCTTGATTGAAAATATGAAATCATGGTTAAGAAGTAATAATGTGCATTACGTTGATTTCCATTGTTATTTCTCGATTTTGATTAAAGATCATGTTTGATTTGAAGAAATGCATAATGATGAAATTAAATATTTCGATTAACAATTTTATGCATGAGATTTTAAGCCGATGATAAGCATGTGTTATTCTCATGAGTATATTTGAAAAACTATGGCAAAAATGTGCTTGAATGCATGAACGTGTTAAGATTATTTTTCGGACATTCTTGATTCAATGTTCAAAACACTTAATTGCCATGATGATTTTACACTATAACATGTTGGAAATTATATGTTTTGGATACATAAATTTTTATGATCATGAGCATGTTTTATCTTCATAATTGAACTTGAAAATCTATAGCAAAATCTTATCCGAATGCATGAAAGTACTAATTTCATTTTCGGATTCACTTAACAATTGGTATCCTAACAATCGGATTTACTCATACACTTATGAAAAATAATTTTCTAAAATAGATTTGATGAAATGATTCCTGCTTATAAATTCCATCTTGAAATATGAATGATAGTATTTTTGCTTGCAAAGATTTGTTTCACATACATATCTCCTATGATTCATGTGCAGAAAAAGAATTTATAAATCATAATACAATGAGATTTCTTATGCAAAAATAAAGTGCTTTTGTGATTCATTGCTAAAGAGAATAATTATTAAAATCATGATCTTGATAATTATAACATGAAGCTCGTTATAAATCAAGATCGTTCATTATGCTTATCAAAAAGGAGTTCTTCAAATGAAATGCAACTTGTCTTTTGATTTCTTAGAATTCAATGAAGTGTCATATTAATATCTTAAAACTTGGAATATTTTAAAATGTGATCTTGATAATAATGTTTCAAGTTGCTCTTTGTACTATATCTTTTCAAATGAATCATGAGCCTTGATATCATATATTTCATAATATAGAAATAACAAGATTTCTTTGCCTTTTGTCTTGAACTTTCATGCTTATCTTAATTTGGCATATAAAGACTAAGGCATGATTAGATGAAAAAGAATCTCTTAAAAAATGCTTTTCCCATCTGATCGAGATTAATGATTTAATTATATTTTGTGAATCTCGAAATTAATTTTAATGACTTGATTATGAATTTCAAGTTAATGATTTGATTTGAATAAGTTTTATCTAAATCATAATCTTGATCTTGCAAAATTGAAGTCACAAATAATATCCTGTGGTATTCATGAATTGATACGCACAATATGAAAGCATTGATATTCATGACTTGAATTGGATTGAAACATTGTATGCTTAAATTAATCATTCTCCTATGTTTCAAAAATTCCTTAAATGCCTTATGTGATGATTGAAAACTAACTTGCTTTATGATGAATCACGAATCATAACTTGATCTATGATGCCTTGAAATGATTGAAATATTTAACACTTTTATGCTCTACCCCCTACTTTCTTCTTGTTTTCAATGATAAAATGGGGAGAAGTTTTGATCATGCATGGTAGGATATAATTTGATAAAATTGATACCATCATGATATGAAACATTTATGATGTGCAATTATGCATGCAATACTTGTGCTTTCTAATTATGATGTGATGTGTTGCATATGATGTAAATCATGATTTAAAATGCTATGAGTGCTAAGTTACACACTTTGAGAAGAAATTGCTATATTGAAATATTAATGTAATTATGAACGGTGATATGAAATTATGCATGTAATACTTCAACCTATGATAACGATGCATGCAATGATAAAATATTCATGATGAAAAATTGTCTTGACATTCATAACTTGATTATTCATCCATTGTCATGATTTTGAAATCGTTGTAAAAGGAAAAAGAACTACAAAACTGTATTCTTCCTTTCTTTTTGACAATGACAAAGGGGGAGATAGCTAGCTTGCATGTTCTAAAAGTGCTATCTTGTATGCTGTAAAACTTGCATATCTAAAACTTGATAGCCTGAATATTCTAAGCATGATGTAACATTTGCTAAATTTTTTGGCTTCAAAACTGCATGATGATAAAACTTGATAATATGTTTTTCATACAATAAGTTGAACTTATATTACAAACACTTGATTGTGGTACTTCTCCTTTTTGTTGATGACAAAGGGGGAGAAGTATGTTGATGACATGACATGTGATGCATAAGTTTATGCATATGTTCATGTTGACGTGTTGCAAGTATTCATGATGAATATTGCAATGACTTGAATTCAGTTTGAATTCAAGGTTCTATCAATATGGCATATTGATAGGGGGAGTTTGTTTAAACTCCGGGAGTTAAGTTTAACTCCGTCATCAAGTGGTTGTCATCATCAAAAAGGGGGAGATTGTTGAATCTCGTATTTTGATGATGAAACTACTTGATATATGTTTATGATTTAATCTGCGTTTTGAGTGACGCAGGATGCTTTGATCAGGATGAGACAATTAAAGCAGGAAAATCATGTTGTGCCGGAGGAACATGTCAGAAGATTGGACGTCGGGTCGGTGGATCGGTCGACGTATCGACAGAAGGCTTCGGGCCGTGGACTCGGGCATCGGGCCAAGAAGAGCGGGTATTGTGCCAAGGATATCGGAGTTGCGGAGTCAACTGGCCGATTGGGCAATAGGCTGCAGGAAAGGACGATGCGCCGAAGAATCGGACGAAGCGTCGAGGGACCAATGACATGCCGGACAACTTGGTTAATTGCTTAGGATTAATTGTCTCGATCGAAGTTTTGTTTTAATTGTGCAGGATTAACTATGATAACGATGAAGACATAAAGCGAAACAAAGTGTCGGAGTCAAGCGCGATGGATTTGTTGCGAGTTCGAGAGTTCGACGGAAGTCCGAAGGTTCGTTGGGAGTTCGCGGAGCTCGCCGAGAAAGATTGGAGCTTGCCGAAGAAGCTCGTTGGAACTCGCTAAGAACAAATCATGAAGTCTAGGAGCTTGCCGGGAGTCCGAAGAATGGTTTCCGAGAGTTCATCGGAAGACCGCCGGAAGTTTGCCGGAAGCTCGCCAGAAGAAGTCTTGACTTGCGGACTTTGTAATAGCTTAGAAAATGTCTTTAAAATCATAGTTAGCACATTAATTAGGGTTAGGATTAGGTGTTAATCCTATAACCCAAGTAGGGGTCAATTAGGCCCATGTTCGGACTGGTTTGGGCCAAGTTTGGAGCCAAACCAAGTGAGCTGAAATAGTGAAAGAGGTGGCACCGCCCCAGCCAGGAGGTAGCACCGCCCAGGCTATGTCTCCCAGCGAGACTGGGAGGTGCAACCGCCCCAGCCAGGAGGTGGCACCGCCTGGGGCTCAGTCTTCGAGCAAGACTGGGCGGTGCAACCTCCCTAACAGAGAGGTGGCACCGCCTGAGCTCGTCCTTCGAGCTCTGGCAGAGAGGTGCAACCGCCTCAGTCAAGAGGTGGCACCGCCTAAGCTTAGTCTTCGAGCTCTGCCAGGCGGTGCAACCTCTCCAGTCAGGAGGTGCAACCGCCTGATCCCGGAATTCCGGGATTTGATCGTTTTGAGCTCCAAATTTGAATTGGGTTGGGGCCTATAAATACCCCACCCATTCAGCACTGAGACAGTAAGAACTTACCCAAAATCTTGATCTTTTCAATGGTTCTTAGAGCTCAAAACTGCTAGTTTTCCTCCTCCTTCTGTTCTTCAAGTTTGAGTTGTAAAGAGAGGAGAGAAAACATCTGTAAGGGTTGTCTCCTAAGCCTGTCAAAAGGAGTGAATCTGTAAGAGGGTAGTTGGCCTTCGCCTATTGAAGGAAGGCCTCTAGTTGACGTCGGTAACCTCATCGGTGGAGGAAGCCAAAAGTGGAGTAGGTCAAGACTGACCGAACCACTCTAAATCTCTGGTTTGCGTTTATTTTGAGCACTTTATCATTACTGCAAACCTCCTACATAGCTACTGCTCTCTGCGCTTTTACGAACAAATTCTGTGCAGTTTACGTTTACGTCTTGATTTCACTTACAACTGCAAACTGTCTTCTGCGCTTTTTTTTTACGGACAAGGTTCTGTGTAGTTTACGTTTACGTCTTGATTTCATTTACAACTGCAAACTGTCTTCTGCGCTTTTACGAACAAGGTTCTGTGCAGTTTACGTTTACGTCTTGATTTCATTTAGAACTGCAAACTGTCATCTGCGTTTAGACGCAAACTGCGTTTAGACGCAAACTGCGTCTAGACGTAAAATTGCGTTTAGACATAAAACTGCTCAAACTGTGTAAAGACGTTTTAGACGTAAACTGAGTTTAGACGTAAATATGTGTTTAGACGTAAAACTGCGTTTAGACGTAAATCTGAGTTTAGACGTAAATCTGCATTTAGACGCAAACTGCGCTTAGACGCAAAACTGCGCTTAGACGCAAACTGTGTTTAGACGCAAACTGCGCTTAGACGCAAACTGCGCTTAGACGCAAACTGTGTTTAGACGCAATCTGCGCTTAGACGCAAACTGCACTTAGATACAAACTGAGAATTAGCTTTTGCATCTTAATAGTTTTTATTGAACGAACGCAGCTTTTGGTTTTAATCGCTGTAAGATTTCCGCTGCACTAATTCACCCCCCCCCCCCTCTTAGTGCTCTCGATCCTAACAATGATTGCTATAATTTGCATTATGCCTTGTTTGTATCGTGTCACGATATCAAACAAAAAACTTGCATCGTAATTTTACGTATTGATATCTTACCATATGATGAAATGTAATACTTGCTAAAACATTTGAAATGTGTGCATCATGTAATGATATCAAAATCTTACTTCGTAGTTTTACATGTTGATATCTTACAATATGATAAATTGCTACTATTACCATCATTCAAACTTGTAATGTAAAATTTGAAAATGAATGTCAAGCCTTGACATCATCTTCAGAGAGAAACATCATGATGGGAATCATGATCGGAGTATTGATAAGTTTAAATGATTTTAACTTATCAATATGTCTCTTGAATTCAAAGGTTTTGAATTCAAGAATGACTTATCTCAAGTATGGCATATAGACAGGGGGAGTTAAGGTTAACTCCATTATCAATTGATTGTCATCATCAAAAAGGGGGAGATTGTTGAATCTCGGATTTTGATGATGAAGTCAATTGTCATTTGTTATCTAATCTATATGTTGAGATAAGTGTGCAGGATTAACTACGATGAAAATAAGATATGTAGTAGGAGTTGCGCCGGAGTCAAGACAATGATCACGTTGGGAGTTCGAGAGTTCGACGGAAGTTCGGACAGTCGTCGGAGGTTCTGCGGGAACAAATCCGAGAAGTCCATGAGCTTGCCAAAGAAGCTCGTCGGAACTCGCCAAGTGGATCGTCGCAAGTCCAGGAGTTTGTCGGAAGTCCGCAGGAGCATCACCGAGGGTTCATCGGATGATCGACGGAAGTTCGCCGGAAGCTCGCCGGAAGAAGCGATTGATGCACCGGAGCAAGTTGCAGTAAATGTCTTAGGAAATATCGTAGTTAGCACAATGATTAAGTTGGAAATGGGAGGTGATCCCATTAACTTAATCTTGGGGCAATTGGGCCCCTAAAAAACCCAAATTGGGCCGAATGGATCAACTCATTCGAACCCTGATTTCTGCCAGGCGGTTGAACCGCCCAAGCCAGGCGGTGGCACCGCCTGGGCTCAGTCTCCGAGCGAGACTGGGCGGTGCAACCACCCCTAACAGGAGGTGGCACCGCCTGGGCTCGGTCTCCAAGCTCTAGCTGAGCGGTGCAACCGCCTCAGTCAGGCGGTGGCACCGCCTGAGCTCGATCTTCGAGCTCTGGTAGGAGGTGCAACCGCCCTTGACAGGAGGTGGCACCGCCTAGAGGCTCAGTCTTCGAGCTCTGCCAAGCGGTGCAATCGCCAGATCCCGAAATTCCGAGAATTGACAGTTTTGAGCTCCAAATGCAAACTGGGTTGGGGCCTATAAATACCCCACCCTTTCAACACTGAAAGGGCACCCAGAAACCACCAAAATTCTGATTTTACTTTGTGATTTTTAGAGCTCAAAAGTGTTGTATGAGTTGAAAGTTCTTCTTCCTCTTTTCTTCCAAGCTCTAATCTGTGAAGAGAGGAAAGGAAATTCTGTAAGGGTTGTCTCCTAAGCCCGTCAAAAGGAGTGAAACTGTAAAAGGGTGGTTGGCCTTCGCCTATTGAAGGAAGGCCTCTAGTTGACATTGGTGACCTCGTCGGTGGAGGAAGCCAAAAGTGGAGTAGGTCAAGATTGACCAAACCACTCTAAATCTCGGTTTGCATTTACTTTGAGCATCTTATCTTTACTGCAAACCTCCTCAAAAGCTTATTGCCTTCTGCGCATATATGATCGTGTTTCAAGCTCTACATTTTCCAAATTGGCGTTTAGACGTAAATCAGTTTTATCATACGAACATCATATTTTAGTTTGCGCTTACATTTTAACTTTCATCATAACTACAAACTGCCTTCATAGATTTCCTTTAACTACATCTCGCTTGATTACAAGTTAAAGAGATTTACGAATCAGCTTTTCTACGGAAGTCATTTTTATCGTATGAACACTTTTTTAATCGTCGAAAGTTTTTCGCTGCACTAATTCACCCCACCCCCCCCCCCCCCTCCCTTAGTGCTCTTGATCCTAACATGGAGAACCAGACTGGAAAGAGTATTAAGACTCTTCGATCAGATCGAGGAGGTGAGTACTTAAGTACAAAGTTTACTCAATTCCTTAAGGACCATGAGATATTATCCCAATAGACACCTCCTTATACACCTCAGCCCAATGGTGTCTCTGAAAGGAGAAATCGTACGCTATTAGACATGGTACGATCCATGATGAGTTTCGCTGACCTGCCCATCTCATTCTGGGGATATGCCCTAGAGACTGCAACTTACCTTCTGAACAGAGTTCCAACTAAGTCGGTAGTGTCTACACCATATGAGATATGGAAAGGGAAGAAGCCCGATCTTAAGGTTGTTAAGATTTAGGGCTGCCCTGCCCATGTTAAAAGACACAACCCCGATAAGTTAGAATCGAGGACAAAGCGATGCAAATTTGTGGGATACCCCAAGGAAACTTGTGGGTATTATTTCTATCATCTCGAGGACCAAAAGGTCTATGTAGCTAAGAGAGCAGTGTTCCTTGAGAAGGAACACATTCTTGGCGGAGATAGTGGGAGCATGATAGAGTTGAGCGAGGTTGGAGAACCAAGCTCAAGCACCACTCTACAGCCTAAGTCTGTTCAGGTACCTAATACACAAGTTTCAACTTTACGTAAGTTTGGCAGAGTATCCCATCCTCCTGAGAGATATGTGGGACATATTAGAGGAGAGGATGTTGAGGATATTGATCCTCAGACTTACGAGGAGGCTATTATGAGTATAAACTCCGGGAAATGGCAAGAAGCCATAAATTCTGAGATGGATTCTATGTACTTCAACAAGGTTTGGAACCTAGTTGATGCACCTAAAGATATTGTACCCATCGGTTACAAGTGGATCTTTAAGAAAAAGGTCGGAGTAGATGGAAAGGTATAGGCCTATAAAGCAAGGCTTATGGCTAAGGGGTATTGTCAAAGGCAAGGTGTTGACTATGACGAAACCTTCTCACCCGTAACAATGCTAAAATTCATTTGAATTCTATTGGCTATTACAGCACACTATGATTATGAGATCTGGTAGATGGATGTGAAAACTATATTCCTTAATGGCAACCTCAAGGAGGAGATGTCTATGATACAACCTGAGTGATTCGTATCCAAGAACAGCCCAAATAAGGTGTGCAAGTTGCTTATGTTGAATCTCGGATTTTGATGATAAAATCAATTGATGAGTTAATTGATCTAATCCATATTATTGAGTTAAGTGTGTTGAATCTCGGATTTTGATGATGAAGTCAATTGTCATTTGTTTGTCTAATCTGTGTGTTGAGATAAGTGTGCAGGATTAACTACGATGAAAGTAAGACATGCAGCAGGAGTTACGCCGGAGTCATGACAATGATCACGTTGGGAGTTCGAGAGCTCGACGGAAGTTCGGACAGTCGTCGGAGGTTCTATGGGAACAAATCTGAGAAGTCCAGAAGCTTGCCAAAGGAGCTCGTCGGAACTTGCCAAGTGGATCGTCGCAAGTCCAGGAGTTTGCCGGAAGTTCGTAGGAGGATCACCGAGGGTTCGTCGGATGATCGACGGAATTTCGCCGGAAACTCGCTGGAAGAAGCGATTGACGCACCGGAGCAAGCTGCAGAATATGTCTTAGGAAATAATCGTAGTTATCACATTGATTAAGTTAGAAATGGGAGGTGATCCCATTAGCTTAATCTTGGGGCAATTGGGCCCCTGAAAGAATCAAATTGGGTCGAATGGATTAACCCATTCGGACCCTAATTGCTGTGGGAGGTGCAACCGCCCAAGCCAGGAGGTAGCACCACCCAGGCTATGTCTCCGAGCGAGACTGGGCGGTGCAACCGCCCTAGCCAAGAGGTGGCACCGCCCCGGGCTCAATCTCCGAGCGAGACTGGGCGGTGCAACCTCTTCTGTCAAGAGGTAGCACCGCCAGAGCTCAAGTTTTGAGCTCTGCCAGGCGGTGCAACCTCCCCAGTCAGGCGGTGCAACCGCCTGAGCTCGGTCTTCGAGCTCTAGTAGAGAGGTACAACCACCCCTGACAGAGGTGGCACCGCCCAGAGGCTCAATCTTCGAGCTCTGCCAGGCGGTGCAACCGCCCTAGTCAAGAGGTGCAACCGCCTGATCCCAGAATTCTGGGAATTGACAGATTTGAGCTCCAAATTTGAACTGGGTTGGGGCCTATAAATACCCCACCCATTCAGCACTGAAAGCACAGAACACACACTCGAAATCTTGCTGTCTTTCTGTGGTTCTTAGAGCTCAAAACTGCTAGTTCTCCTCTTTCTGTTCTTCAAAGTTTGAGTTGTAAAGAGAAGAAAGAAAACTTCTGTAAGGGTTGTCTCCTAAGCCCGTCAAAAGGAGTGAATCTGTAAGAAGGTGGTTGGCCTTCGCCTATTGAAGGAAGGCCTCTAGTTGACGTCGGTGACCTCATCGGTGGAGGAAGCCAAAAGTGGAGTAGGTCAAGATTGACCGAACCACTCTAAATCTCGGTTTGCATTTCCTTTAAGCATTTTACCTTCACTGCAAACTTCTCAATAGTTACTGCCCTCTGCGATTTTACAAACAAGTTTCAACGTTTAGACGTAAATCTGCGTTTAGACGTAAATCTGCGTTTAGACGTAAATCTGCTTTTTCGTATGATCATCATATTGCAGATTGCATTTACGTTTTGAGCTTTACCAATACTGCACACTACCTTTATACTCCTGCTTAAACTGCGTCTTATCTAATCAAGTGATTTACGAATCAGCATTTAGATGTAAATCAGTTTCTTCGTACGAACTTCGGATTTCAGTTTGCGTCGATATTCTGGTTTTCATCATAGCTGCAAACTGCCTGCTTAGTTTGACATTAACGTTGATTAGTATCAACTTTCATACAGAAGTTGTTTTTATCGGTCGAACGCAGCTTTCGATTTTAATCGCAGAAAGTTTTCCGCTGCACTAATTCACCCCCCCGCCCCCTCTTAGTGCTCTCGATCCTAACAAAGTGTGCAGGATTAACTACGATAACCAGAAAACATAAAGCAAGAATACTGGAGTCAAGTTTGATGGACGTTTAAGAGTCCGAAGAATCGTCGGAGATGCTACCGGAACCAACCGAGAAGAAATCGGGAACCTGTCGGAATTTTCGGAAGTTTGCCGAAGAGATCGTCGGAGGTTCGCGAAGATCACCGAGAAGGCTCGGCTACTCGTTGAAGTCATCACAAGATCGGGAGCTTGCTGGGAGTCCGTCGGAAGAAGTTCGTCGGAAAGCTCGTCGGAACAAGACTCGGCGTTCGCGGTTGAAAACTTGCTTATGATGTTTTTAGTTATGTAGTTTACATATAATTAGGATTAGGATTAAAAGATAATCCTATTTCCTGGTTAGGGGCCAACTGGGCCCAAAATTAGACTTGGTTTTGGCTGAAATTAAAGCCCAACCAGTGAACCGAAGTGTCTGGCGGTGGCACCGCCCAACACCCGAGAGCTGGGTGGCACCGCCTAGCTGGGCGATGGCACCGCCAGTCCACTGTCAGTGTCAGACACTGACAGGCGGTGGCACCGCCATTGACAGGCGGTGGCACCGCCAGCATCGGGAACCAAAGAGAATTCAAATTTTGGAGCCCAAATTTGAATCCTCTTGAGGCCTATAAATACCCCTCAAATCTCAGCTGAAATTACAACTTTTTGAGAAGCAATTGATTGAGAGAAAGGTCTTAGAAAAGTCTTAGCAAGTCTTGTTTTCAATTTGCTAGAGTGTTCACCTCCTTCTTTCTTGCTGAAAATTTGTAAGAGTGTGAACCGCTTGTAAAGAGTTGTAAGAGGGGTATTTGCCCTTCCCCTTCAAGAGATTTGCTAGTGGAAGGTGGGAGCCTCATCGAAGAGGGCCTCGCAAGTGGATGTAGGTCATTTGACCGAACCACTTTAAAATCGGCGTGATCTCTGGTTTGCATTTCATTATTACTATTTACATTACTGCAAACCTTCTTACGTGCTTATTACCTTTGCTGCACAACTTTACAAATACGCTTTCAAGTTAAGCACTTCCGAGTTAGATTTTTATCGTACGAAAGATTTGTCAAAACCGACGTTTTAATCCGCTGCACTAATTCACCCCCCCTCTTAGTGTCGCTCCGATCCTAACAGCTTAGATCCATTTATGGACTAAAGCAAGCTTCCCAAAGTTGGAACATAAGATTTGATGAGGCAATCAGATCTTATGACTTCATTAAGAACGAAGATAAGCCTTGTGTGTACAGGAAGGTAAGTGGGAGCACTATCACCTTTTTGGTGTTATATGTGGATGACATCCTGATCATTGGGAATGACGTAGGAATGCTATCCACAGTAAAAGCTTGGCTATCTAGACACTTCTCCATGAAGGACTTAGGGGAAGCATCCTATATCTTAATGATTTGGATCTATAGAGACAGATCCAAGAGGATGCTTGGCTTGTCCTAGTCCAGGTACATAGAAACCATTGTCAAAAGGTTTGGCATGGAAAACTCCAAGAGAGATCTCATACCGATGAGACATGGGATATCGCTTTCTAGGAGTATGTCCCCAAAGACTCCAGAAGAAAGGGCAAACATGGATATGATACCTTATGCCTCAGCGAAAGGGTCTATCATGTATGTCATGCTATGTACTAGGCCTGATATAGCACATGCTCTGAGTGTCACGAGCAGATATCAGGCGAATACAGGCTTGGAGCACTAGAAAGCAGTAAAGTGTACCCTTAAGTATTTAAGAAGGACTAAGGATTTTTTACTAGTATATGGAGGTAGTAGCCTCAAGGTTGAAGGCTACACAAACTCGAGTTTTCAGTCTGATGTCGATGATAGTAAGTCAAATTCGGGGTATATGTACACCTTGAATAGAGAAGCAATGTGCTGGAAGAGTTCCAAGCAAGATACCATTGCTGACTCGACCAAAGAGGTGAAGTATATTGCTGCAGTGGAGGTAGCAAAGGAGGGAGTCTAGATGAAGTTCATCACAGATCTAGGAGTCGGGCTAAGTAGCGAGGAGCTGATTCCTTATTTTGCAATAACTACAGGGAGATTACTCAAATAAGGGAACTTGAGTCTCATCAAAAATGTTCTGAGGAGGTTCCAACTTATTGGAGAGATCATGACCTGAGGAAATGTAGTAGTGGAAAGAGTTCCATCCGAAGATAACATTATAGATCTACTGACAAAGTTGTTGTCTCAAATTGTCTTTGAGTATCACAGTGGGTCTGATAGGAATCAGACACATAGATGATTGGCTTTAGGTCAAGTGGGAGATTGCTAGTCATAGGTGCCCAACAAGCCAATCATGTGAGTGATGGCACGTGTGACTTGACACAGAATCTTTTTACTTATTATATTTTGGCATTTATCACTTTATATTAACTATTGCATATATGCATTTATATATTGTGATGTCCTTGGATCTGTGTAATGGGAATCGGATCGTGATGAGATCATGATAATGAGATCGATTCATCTTTAAACACAGATCATAAATAATCCCGGTCATAGGTTACTCGAGAGGGACATCGTGATAATCAGACAGATTGGTGTGCTGTATTCCCATCCATACGATAGATGCAGCTGGTCTCATAGTTGCTCATGTGAGGACACTAAGGATATAGTACAGGTGCTCATTGGAGAATGAGTTCACTGATTGATCCGCTTACGGAATGCTGGATGGTTGATGATGCCTTATTGTTAGACAACAATTTTGTAATCCTAGTGGTGTATCTGGTCCTTAGACTTGAGACACCAAGGATGTCCTTTATGAGTGCTCCACTCTTTGATACGAGACTTATAGGTTTGATTGTCCCAGATCTAGTACAACTGGTCATTGGAAGTGTCAATCGGCCTTACGAGGGCTATTAAGTGTCGATAGAGGATCATCCACTCTTGGTGTCATAAGAGGAATATCCCATGTGTTCTTACTCAGATAAATCCCTGGCCAGGGTCATTCGGGTTGAGAGAGAAAGAGTTCTCCGGGAGAATCCGATTAGAGCGAGACTCAAGTAGAAACTGTATGGGTTTGACAACACCATGCTCGATATACGGTCTCTGGGATATTAAATGGATGAGGGACTATAGGTATACGGTAACTGAGGACAGACAGGTCTAATGGATTGGATTCCCTTGTATCGTTTAGGGATTACGGCATAGTAGCCTAGTATGTCTGTAGTCGATGAATCGAGTGAATTATTATGAAGATAATAATTCATTGAATTAGAAGGAGTTCAGACAGGTATGACTCACGGCCAGCTCGATATTGGGCCTAAAGGGTCACACACATATGTTAGGCATTACAATGAGTAGAGGTTTGGATATGAGATATCCGCCAGAGCCCTTATCTTATTGGATATCCAATAAGCCCCTGAATTATTGGATCCCATGGACGAGATCCAATAAAAGCCCATGAGAGATTATTGGATAGAGGTCCACTAATCTAAAAGGCTTTGATAATTTGATGCAGATTCAATACCCACTAGGGGAGGATCCATTAGGGTTTGACAGGGGGCCTCTATAAATTGGAGTGATTCAGAGCCTCATAGGCTAGAGCCTTTGCTTGCCTCTCCTATTCTCCTCCCCCTCTCCATCTCAGAGCAGGCCTGGAGTTTTGAGGAGCATCGTCGCAGCCCTACTACGTGGATCACCGCTAGAGAGGAGGATGCTTGACCTCCTTCACCCTCTCCTAGAGATCTGCAAAGAAACAGGGATATACGATCTCCTTAGGTAACACAATCTATTCTATACGCAGTTTGTTTCATGAATTTTTTCACACCAATTTTCGCACGATGATGAACATCTTTTTAGAAAATTGGAGATTTTATTTTCTTGTTCTTTCACTGCACATGTGATGTTGCCCCAAGATTTCCCAACACTCTCTTCATTAGAGCGGGAAGTTAGCTTCTCGATTGGGGAGTACCACGCCTTGGGGCTGACGAGGATATGGCTAACATAGTACATGGGTTGCTGCGTCAGTGGTATCTCCCGAACTAACACCGAGCTGACCGCTTGCACCGAGACCACCAAGTAGAGATTGAGAGTTTCGCCTGGCTCGGGCAAAGTGAGTCGGGGCAAGCGGGCGAGGTGTGCCTTCAATTTTTCGAAGGCTTCCTCGCACTCCAAGGTCTATGTAAAGTTGTCAGCCTGTCGTAGAACCCAGAAAAGGGGGAGGCACTTATCGCTTGATCGTGACACAAACCTACTGAGTGCTGCCAACTTCCTGGTGAGTCGTTGCACCTTCTTGACCAAGCTGGGAGAATACATCTTGGTTACGGCCTGCACCTTTTCTGGGTTGACGTCTATCCCCCTCTGGTGAATGACAAAGCCGAGGAACCTCCCTGAGCTGACCTCGAAGACGCACTTCATGGGATTCAGATGCATGTTGAAACGCCTGAGCATTTGGAATGTTTCCGCCAGGTCGGTCAAGTGTGCGCTTGCGACCTTGCTCTTTACGATCATGTCGCCCATGTATACTTCCATATTTCTCCCGAGCTGGTGCTTGATGAGTTTGTTGACCATCCTTTGGTAAGTTGCCCTAGTGTTTTTCAAGCCAAAAGGCATTACTTTGTAACAGTACACCCCGCTGTTGGTGATAAAGGCAGTGTTCTCTTGATCCTGAGCTTCCATCCGGATTTGGTTATAGCCCGAGAATGCATCCATGAACGTGAGGAGTCCATGGCCTGCAGTGGCATCGACTAATTGGTCTATCCTGGGGAGCAGATAGCAATCCTTGGGGCATGCTCGATTAAGATCGGTGTAATCAACACACATCCTCCAGCTTCTATTAGGTTTCTTAACGAGGCTACATTTGACAGCCACCGAGGGTATTGAACCTCAGTGATGAATCCGGCCCCTTTAAGGTGGTCGACCTCATCACCGATTGCCTTCTATCAGTCGGGGGTGAACTTCCTTGGTCTTTGTCTCACCGGCCGAGCCTCGGGGTTGATATTGAGCTGGTGTTGGGCCACTTCCGGATCAATTCCAGGCATCTCGTCAAGGGACCAGGCGAACATGTTGGCGTTTTGCCTTAGGAAATCAATGAGGTGGAGCTAATCTACTGCTAGGAGGGTGGTAGTGTGTAAGCTATCGATTCTTGCTTCCTATTGTAATGTGCAGGTTGCAAGTCTTGCTTCTTGAGATAGGCAAGATAGTGATGTTCAAGAAGACAACTTTTGCTTCTTGAAATAAGCAAGTTAGCAATCTTTGTTACTTAAGATAGGCAAACTAGCAATCAAGTTTTTGCATCTTCTTGACTTGTGCAAGCTAGCTATCTCCCCCTTTGTCATTGTCAAAAAGAAGGGAAGACCCTTTACATCAATTATGACAAAGGTAAGTATCAATCTTATTTGTGCATCATCATATTTTCAAATTAGAATATGCACATTTTCAAAAACCTTATATTTATTCATACACGATATTGAATAAATCGATCAACATTATGAGGATATCATACATGATACTAAAATTTTTAACTATTTGTCAACATTTTGATCATGATACCAAACATTCATCATTTAGAGTATTCATGATACAAAACATTAAATCAATATTTATAATACATTATTTTAGCAACAACTCATAGTATTTTAAATCATGATTTACATCATATGTAATACATCACATCATAATTAGAAGGCACAAGTATTGCATACATCATTGCAAATCATAAATGTTTCATATCATGATGGTATCAATTTGTCAAATTGTATCCTACCATACATGATCAAAACTTCTCCTCATTTGTATTTCATGTATAATTTCACTTCATCACATTAGGAGTATCAAGAGGAATTAATTGGGTGATGAGATAAATATTTCACAAATGCATGGAATTGTATAAAAAATCATATCATAAGTGTTTCATATATTCATATCATCACATGAAGGAATATAAACAAAAATTAGTGATGAGATATTACTTCATGAATACAATAAAATTCATATAGCATATCATGGTTTATTAGAATTAGTCTTCCTTTTGGTGAATAGCAAAAGGAATAGTAGGAGAGCAAGATCTCAATTCATGCACATCAAATATTCAATCATAAAAATCATGATTCATCTAGAAAATTCTCCTCTTTAAATATTCAAAGAGAGAATCATGATGAACATTCTTGGTTGACATAAAGTTTCAAAACATAATTATCAAGATCGTGATTTCGATAAAAATTTATTCAAATTTAAATCATCAAAATCATTATCAAAATCCAAGAGATTCACAAAGATGATACAAATGGATTCATCAAAATCAATAAGATTGAGCAAAATAATTTTCAAGAATGTTTCCCTCTTTTCGATTGTTTCAAAATATATGATTTTGTTTCATTTATGCCAAATAAAAACATGTATCATGTTTAAAACCGAAAGAGTAAGATTTATTACAACAAAGATCAATAAGGTACTTTCATTATGGTAAAAATCAATAATCCATAAATCATAAGATTCATCATGCATAATTTTGAGATTTATTAAGCATGATCAATATGCATGACACTAAAACATGGTTTCAAAATGTTTAATATTTTTATTACACAATTTCATCATTATGCATCATTATATATAACTTTACAATGTCATGCATAAAATCGTCAAATCATAGTATTAAACTATCAATATTTTCATTACAACTTTATGCATCATTAAGTATACAATTGTCAAGCATGACACTTCACTAGTTCATATAAGCATGCCTATTTCATTTATGACAAATCAAAACATACATCATTTTTTAAAGCCACTTTTATGTCAAATCAAAAAATGCATTATTAAGCATGATCATTATGCATTACTTCAAATCAAACATGATTTTATTTATTTTCAAAATATTTATCATGATAGAACATATAAGCCAAAGAAACTACTAAACATAAAGCATATTCATCAATGATGGTTTCATTGAGTATAAAGTAATTTCAACCAAAATCATTTGTTATTTGTTGTAGTCATACATTTTTCTTTTTAGGTGAATCTATCTTTTCATGCTTAGTTTGCATACAAAAGTCATGCATCATTTTCGAAAGCAACTTTCATCATGGTATAAATCGATAATCCATAAATCGTAAAAGATCATTATGGAAATCATCAATAATCAATAAACTATAAATTACCCAAAACTCATCATCAGCATAGCTTTAAAAAATAAATTTATTAGGCATGATATCATATTTCATAAGGCATTTTTAATCAAAATCATTTTGTTTATCATAAACATATAATTTTCATGATTATTTTCAAAATTACTAGAATGATAAGCATGATTTCTATTTTTTTTATTTTCATGTAATTAACCATAAACTAAATTAAAAATAACTCATGAAAAGTATTATGTAATTTCAAAATAATTCAAGAGAGTTGAGTTACTTACCTTGTAGGCGAAGCTCGTCAAAGCCCAATTCGCCGTTTCACCTTTGGAAGTTTTTGATTCATCCTTGGTTGCCTTCCTCTTCTTTGGCCTCTTCCTCCATTCAGGTTCATTGTTTATTTTAGATTTTTATTTAATGAACTTATTAAGATTTAGTGTCCGAAGTTCAAGTTCATCATTGTCCTCATCACTTGAGTCATCGCTCAAGTGGTATTCATTTGTCCGGAGTTCCAAATCCTTCCTATTCTTTGGAAAGTGGTTCAAGTGTTGATTGCGTTCATCATGTGCATTGCGGACCATTTCATATGTCATCAATGAGCCGATAAGTTCTTCAAGTGGAAAAATATTTAAATCTTTTGTTTCTTGTATTGCCATTACTTTTGATTCCCAAGCTTTAGGAAGTGATCGTAAAACTTTACTAACAAGTTCAAAATTCGAGAAACATTTGCCAAGAGCTTGTAAACCATTGACGACATCCGTAAAACGGGTGTACATGTCAACAATGGTTTCGCTCGGCTTTATTCGAAAAAGCTCGAAATCATGCATTAAAATGTTAACTTTCGAGTCTTTGACTCTACTAGTTCCCTCGTGTGTGATTTCAAGTGTTCGCCAAATATCAAAAGTCGTTTCGCACGTTGAAATCCGATTGAACTCATTTTTGTCCAAAGCACAAAATAAGGCATTCATAGCCTTTGCGTTTAAAGAAAAATGCTTCTTCTCGAAATCCGACCATTCGTTAATCGGTTTAGAGGGAAGTTGAAAACTATTTTCAACGATATTCCATAAATCCAAATTCATAGAAATCAAGAAAACTCTCATTCGAGTTTTCCAATAAGTGTAGTCCAATCCGTTAAACAATGGTGGACGAACAACCAATAAGCCCTCTTGAAAGCCATAAAGAGTCATTTCTCTCGGGTGTAAATCCGAAATGAGAAATATCGGGCTCTGATACCAATTGTTAGGATCGGAACGGCACTAAGAGGGGGGGGGTGAATTAATGCAGCGGTAAAGTACGATAAACTTTTGACGATTTAAACACTTTCGGAAACTTCGTACGATAAAAGCAACGTTTCGTTTGAAACCGTTTCGATTGCGTTTTAACTTGAAGGGATACGTAAGAAGGGGACAAAGAAGTAGAGCATTAAAGTGCAAATGGTTTGCAGTAATATAAACACAATAAGTAAATGCAAACCAGAGATCACACCGATTTTAAAGTGGTTCGGTCAAATGACCTACATCTACTTGCGAGGCCCCTCTTCGATGAGGCTCCCACCTTCCACTAGCAAATCTCTTGAAGGGGAAGGGTAAATACCCCTCTTACAACTTTTTACAAACGGTTCACTCTCTTACAGATTTTCAGCAAGAAAGAAGGAGGTGAACACTAGCGAATTGAAAACAAGACTTGCTAAGACTTTTCTAAGACCTTTCTCTCAATCAATTGCTTCTCAAAAAGTTGTGATCTCAGCTGAGATTTGAGGGGTATTTATAGGCCTAAAGAGGATTCAAATTTGGGCTCCAAAATTTGAATTCTCTTTGGTTCCCGATGCTAGCAGTGCCACCGCCTATTAGTGGCGGTGCCACCGCCTGTTAGTTTCTGACACTGACAGTGGACTGGCGGTGCCACCGCCCAGCCAAGCGGTGCCACCGCCCAGCTCTCGGGTGCTGGGCGGTGCCACCGCCTGGCTCTCGGCTTCTAGGTGGTGCCACCGCCTAATCTAGTGATGCCACCGCCTACACTATTTCAGCTCACTGGTTGGGCTCCAAACTTGGCCCAAACCAGTCCGAACTCGGGCCCAATTGGCCCCTACTTGAGTTATAGGATTAACACCTAATCCTAACCCTAATTAACGTACTAACTATGAATTTAAAGACATTTTCTAAGCTATTACAAAGTTCGTAAGTCAAGACTTTTTCCGGTGAGCTTCCGGCGAACTTCCGACAGTCTTCCGACGAACTCTCGGAAACCATTCTACGGACTCCCAGCAGCTCCTAGACTTCATGATTTGATCTTAGCGAGTTCCAATGAGCTTCTTTGGCAAGCTCCGATCTTTCTCGGCGAGCTCCGCGAACTTCCAACGAACCTTCCGGCGAGCTTCCGAAAGACCCTTCGGCAAGCTCCCTACTCATTCTCGGCTAGTTCCGGCAGCATTCCTGACGAACCTTTGGACTTTTGTCGAACTCTCGAACTCACAACAAATCCTTCGCGCTTGACTCCGACACTTTGTTTCGCTTTATGTCTTCATAGTTATCGTAGTTAAACCTGCACACACAAGCCAAAACTCTACTCTGATCTAGACAATTATTACAATTTGAATTGACATTCTGTTGCCCGGCACATCATTGGTTGGCCCGATTCCTGACGTCCGAA
Source organism: Musa acuminata AAA Group (assembly GCF_036884655.1). Classification (NCBI taxonomy): domain Eukaryota; kingdom Viridiplantae; phylum Streptophyta; class Magnoliopsida; order Zingiberales; family Musaceae; genus Musa; species Musa acuminata. The sequence goes on from NC_088330.1 coordinate 13,295,200, forward strand.
GCCTTCTGCCATCCAATATCCTAAAGTGATCTCCTCCGGCGCAACGTCAATTCCTCCTGCGTTAACTATCTAATCCTGATCGAGTAGTGTTAGAACCCTTGCAGATTCTAAACTTGGGGTTGATCTCTTTAGGGGATCGGCCTCCTTGGAACTCTATAGGGGTTCCTCCCTCCAAGTTGCTGCTCAAAGGCTGCAGAAAAGATTCATCTATTGCTTAAGAAAAGAGAAGGAATACATGGTTATTTATAGGGCTTCTAAACCCTAACTCCTAATAGGACTCCTACTTAGGACTCTTACTTCTAACCAACTCCTAATATGACTCATACTCAAGACTCCTATTCCCTTACAACTCCTAATTCTTCTCTAAGAAAAAATCTCCTAACAGAATGTCCCTCTCAATTAGGACTCTCCTAGTTAGAGTCCTAACAGAGTATCCCTCTCAATTAGGACTCTCCTAGCTAGAGTCCTAACAGAATATCCCTCTCAATTAGGACTCTCCTAGCTAGAGTCCTAACAGACTCGCCCTCTTCAAATCAGCCTTGTCCTCAAGGCTGAGATTCCATGAACTCAGGGAACCGGGTCTTCAGCTCCTCATATGGTTCCCATGTGGCGTCTTCAAGTGGTAGATTATTCCAATGCACTAGTACTTCAGTAGAGGGATGTCGGCGACGCATCACGATCCTGCGATCGAGGATGGCCTGTGGTTGGGCTTGAATAACTCCATCCTCAGTTGTGTTGGGCAGTTGGATCTGGGGTGACTTGTGTTCTCCCAACTTGGGCTTGAGGCATGATACGTGGAAGACAGGGTGAATTTTGGCATCTTCAGGTAATTTAAGTCTGTATGCCACGACTCCAATACGCTCTGTGATCTGATAGGGCCCATAAAAACGTGGAGATAGCTTCATGGAGGCTCGAGTGCTGATAGAGAGTTGCTTGTATGGTTGTAGGCGAAGATAAACCCAATCTCCCACTGAAAATTCTCTTTCACTTCGTCGTGTGTCGGCTTGCTGCTTCATTCTGGCTTGAGCGGTAGAGAGATTATCTTTTAACAGTTGTAAGAGTTTGTCCCTATCAATCAATTCTTGGTCAACCTGATCTACCTTGGCCGAGCCAATTACATACTTTGGAATCACAGGTGCTGGTCGACCATACAATGCTTCATAAGGGGCACATTTTGTAGATGAATGATATGTAGTATTATACCACCATTCGGCCCAAGGAAGCCATTTCGCCCACTCTTTTGGTCGGTCGCTAGCGAAACACCGGAGGTACGTCTCTAAGCACCTATTTACCACCTCTGTTTGGCCGTCAGTTTGTGGATGATATGCTGTGCTCATCTTGAGTTTGGTGCCTTGTAACTGAAATAACTCGGTCCAAAATTTACTAGTGAAGATCCTGTCACGATCACTTACGATGGACCTTGGCATCCCATGCAGTTTAACAATATTTTCTATGAAAATCTGAGCAATACTAGCAGCAGTGTAGGGATTTCTCACAGCACAAAAATGAGCATATTTCGTAAGTCGATCAACCACCACGAGAATCGTGCTTTTACCTTTGGAAGATGGCAGCCCTTCAATGAAGTCCATGGAGATGTCAGTCCACACTGAGTCTGGTATGGGTAGTGGTTGTAGCTTCCCTGGATTTGCCACAGTTTCACCCTTGTGCTGTTGACATACATCACATTGTGCCACATATTCAGCAATAATTTTTTTCATCCCTCTCCAATAAAAATTTTGCTTCACTCTTTTGTAGGTTCTTAGGAATCCAGAGTGCCCTGCTGAAGGTATAGAGTGCATTTCATGCAAGATGATTGCGATGCAAGGGGAGTCAGGTATAAGCACAATGCGACCTTTGTAGCGTAAATTCCTCGAATCCCAAGTGTAGTGGGCTATTGCACTTGGATCCTCCTCCAATTTTTTTATGATCTTACTGATCTCTGGATCCTTCTTCCATTCTTCCCTAATGTCCTCGAGGAGACCGGTGGTAGGAAGGGAGATGGCTGAAACCTTAGCTTGTTCAGGTAGCCGTGAGAGTGCATCTGCAACAACGTTTTCTTTCCCCTTTTTGTAAATAATTTCATAATCAAATCCAAGAAGTTTGGTTACCCATTTTTGCTGCTCAGGGGATGATATCTTTTGCTCCAAAAAGTACTTGAGGCTTTTATGGTCAGTTTTAATTTGAAATCGCCGGCCGATCAGGTAGGGTCTCCACCTCGTTACTGCGTGTACAATGGCAAGCATCTCCTTATCATATACTGACATATTTTGATGGGAGGGAGATAATGCCTTGCTAGTGTATGCGAGTGGTCGACCATTTTGCATGAGAACAGCTCCAATTCCGACTCCAGATGCGTCGGCCTCAATGATGAAGGGTATATTGAAATCTGGTAGCGCAAGCACCGGCGTCGTTGTCATGGCTGCTTTAAGTTTGTCGAAGGCAGCAGAGGCTTTGTCCGACCATTGGAAAGCATCTTTTTTCAGTAAAGAAGTGAGTGGTGCACTGATCTTCCCATAGTCCTTAACAAATTTTCGGTAGTAACCCGTTAGTCCAAGGAACCCCCGCAGTAATTTCACGTTTGTAGGTTTCGGCCAGCCTTACATTGCCTCAATTTTTGTTGGGTCTACCGCCACTCCTTCTTCTGATATTATATGCCCAAGGTACTCTACTTTTTGCTGGAGAAAGCTGCACTTTGGTTGCTTAACAAAAAGAGTATTCTCCCGAAGGATCGTCAAAACAATCCGTAAATGCTGAAAGTGAGTCTCGAGAGAAGGGCTGTAAACGAGAATATCATCGAAAAATACCAGCACAAATTTACGAAGAAAGCTCCGAAATATATCATTCATGAGACTTTGAAAGGTTGAAGGAGCATTAGTGAGTCCAAAAGGCATTACCAAGAATTCATAATGGCCATCATGTGTGCGAAATGCAGTTTTTGGAATGTCATCGTTACATACCCGAATTTGGTGGTAACCGGATCGGAGGTCCAACTTCGTGAAGACTCGAGCTCCTTTCAATTCATCAAGAAGTTCATCCACCACTGGTATTGGGTATTTGTCCTTGACGGTGATGCCATTTAAAGCTCGGTAGTCGATGCACATCCGCCAAGTTCCGTCCTTCTTGCGTACAAGTAGCACCGGTGAGGAATAGGGGCTGCAACTTGGCCGAATCACCCCTGTTTCAAGCATCTCCTTTACGATCTTTTCAATTTCATCTTTCTGGAGGTGAGGATATCGGTATGGTCGAGTGTTCGCTGGTGGCTTGCCCGGAAGGATTGGAATTCGATGGTCATGTTGCCGAGAAGGAGGAAGACCGCGCGGTTCAGCAAATATGTCGGCAAATTCAGTAAGCAATTGGGCAAGATTTTGATCTTCAATTTCTATTTTCTTCCCCTCTGGTTGCTGCTGGAGGTGCATCAAAAAGCCACCATTTACCTTGTGTAAAACTTTCTCCATTCGTTGGGTCGAAACAGTGGTAACGTTGCTTCCGCGCTTCCCGCGTAGGATGATCTGTTTGCCCTTACAGTAGAATTTCATAATTAATTTAGAAAAGTTCCAAGAGACATCACCTAGTGTAGTCAGCCATTCTATACCAAGCACTGCCTCATAGTCATCGATTGGTAGGAGGAAGAAATCGGTGATAATTTCTTGGTCTTGTAGTAATAGTTTCACCTGCGGGCATCTTTGGTCGCACTTTAGGATTCTGCCGTCGGCAACCTTTACATCGAACTTGCTGCAACCTTCAATATGCAGTGCCATCCGAGCAGCAACCTTACTATTCAGGAAGTTATTAGTGCTACCCGTGTCGATGAGAACAGTGATCGGCTGTTGTTTGAGAAGGCCTCCAACTTTCATCGTTTGCGGATTTGAGTAGCCGGCTAGTGCATGTACCATAATGTCGGTCGGTTGTGACTCTTCTTCCATATCTTCTTCTTCATGTTCAAGGCTCTCTTCTAAATGTTCAAAGACCTCTTCTTCTACTGGTTCAATCATAAGAAGTCTACCTTTTTTACAGCGATGCTCGCGGCTCCACGGCTCGTCGCAATGCCAACATAACCCCTTCGCAGATCGCTCCCGAAGTTCTTCTCTTGTTAACCTTTTCGGTGCAGGGACTCGGTTGATAGTAGGGGGGGCTGAGGGCTTTAGTATTGTAGGTCGTGGAGTGATCCTAGTCCTCCGGGCTTCATGGTTCAATCGCTCTTCTTGAAGTCGTGCGAAAGAGATGGCTGCCATAAGCGTGTATGGTTGTCGCGCCTTAACTTCTCCCCGGATCTCCGGCTTTAAACCCTCAATAAAAGTACCCAATAACTGTTTTTCAGACCAATCACGAGTTTGATTAGATAACCTTTCAAACCTGGTTTGGTACTCCTGAATGGTGGAGGTTTGTCGGATCTTTGCTAGTTGTCCGTCAATGTTCTCGTAATAAGTTGGTCCGAAGCGGATCAGTAGTCCTTCTTTGAATTGTCGCCATGAAAGGGCTCCATAAGTGTGTTCAAACCAGTCAAACCATTGTATGGCATCCCCTTCAAGATGTATAGCTGCAATTTCCACCATGGATGCATCTGCAGTTTTATGGTACCGAAAATATCGCTCCGCGCGCGAGATCCAACCAATTGGGTCTCCTTCTTCCCATCTAGGGAAGTCCACTCTCATGCGCGAATAGTTGGGGTCGGTCATAGAACCTCCCCTCTCTTGGAAGTCATCTCTTTGGGCATGATTTGATTGATTAGAGCTCTCTCCTTGATGTGATTTCTTCGGGCTTGGTGGTCGGCCCAAACTGAATTCGGTAAGGAGAGTCCGAATCTTATCCTCCATTCGTGCCTCAAAGGCTTCAAATTTAGCATTGATTGCGTCCTCAGATGCCATAGTATATGACTCCAAATCTGTGATGTTAAGATTTCTCTTTTGTTGACGGGTTAAAGGCATGTATAGGTTTGATAGAAATCAGTGAAAGTTTGCTGCAGAATTGTGTTGTCTTGTAAGAGCAGAATTAACGTCGAAGAAACAGCGGTTTCTCGATGAAATCTCCACAAAAAATTTGAGAGATTTGAGGAGGGAATTGACAGCAATATCTCAGTTTATATGACAACAAGGATGTCCAATTTAATCAAGAAAATTTCGGCAGTAACAGCAAGAAAATTGGTGTAAGTTGCGATAGCAGAATTCTCGTCGAAAAATTTCAGCAACTTACGATGAAATTTGCAGCAATATAGGAACGAATTTTTTTTTTTTTTTTTTTTTTTTGGATTTTCGAATATGGATAACTAAATTGCAGCAGCAGTAAGGTAGGAAACCCGAACCTGTTGCAATTCACAGGGAGATCAAAGGATGATCTGCGGTGGTGGAGATGATGGTGGAATTTGGCAATGATCTCTTAAGCAATTGTGGGAATTGCTTTGGGCGGTTGTCGAGGGTTGATGGATGGCAGTGGAAGGGCAGCGAGATGCCAAGAACGCTGCTCTGATACCAGGTGTTAGAACCCTTGCAGATTCTAAACTTGGGGTTGATCTCTTTAGGGGATCGGCCTCCTTGGAACTCTATAGGGGTTCCTCCCTCCAAGTTGCTGCTCAAAGGCTGCAGAAAAGATTCATCTATTGCTTAAGAAAAGAGAAGGAATACATGGTTATTTATAGGGCTTCTAAACCCTAACTCCTAATAGGACTCCTACTTAGGACTCTTACTTCTAACCAACTCCTAATATGACTCATACTCAAGACTCCTATTCCCTTACAACTCCTAATTCTTCTCTAAGAAAAAATCTCCTAACAGAATGTCCCTCTCAATTAGGACTCTCCTAGTTAGAGTCCTAACAGAGTATCCCTCTCAATTAGGACTCTCCTAGCTAGAGTCCTAACAGAATATCCCTCTCAATTAGGACTCTCCTAGCTAGAGTCCTAACAAGTAGACCTGCATCACTCAAAACGTAGATTAAATCATAAACATATATCAATTAGTTTCATCATCAAAATCCGAGATTCAATAGGTACAACTGCCCAGACTGGCGGTACCATTGCCTAACATAGTCTCGAAGACTATGCCACGACGGTGAGTCTTCTTGGGGCATTGTTTGGGCTTCTTATTGGGCCCAACATAGTGATTACATGGGCCTAGCTGGCCCGTAATTGGGTTGGCCCAATCCAAGCCCAATTACGTGCTAACTACGATTCCTAAGATATATTCTAAGCTAAACTAAGTCCGTAAGTCTATTCTTTCGGCGATCTTTCGGCGAACCTCCGACGAACTCTCGATAATGTTCCGGCAGACTCCCGGTAAGCTCCTAGACTTCACGACGATCTTCTTGGCGAGTTCCGATGAGCTTCTCTAGCAAGCTCCGCGACTTCTCGGCTGGTTCCCGCATAACTTTCGATGAACGTCCGGACTTCCGACAAACTCTCGAACTCCTAATGTGATCTCGATCTTGACTTCGGGACTTCATTTTGCTTCATGTCTTGCTATCATAGTTAATCTTACACATGTAAAACAAACTTCGATCTAGACAATTAATACTAATCATTAATCAAGTTGTCTGGTATGTCATTGGTCCCTCGACGCTTTGTCCGATTCTTCGGCGCATCGTCCTCTCTTGCGGCCTATTGCCCAATCGGCCAATTGACCCCGCAACTCCGATATCCTTGGCGCAATACTCGCTCTTCTTGGCCTGATGCCCGAATCCATGACCCGAAGCCTTCTATCGATACGTCGACCGATCCACCGGCCTAACGTCCAATCTTCTGACATGTTCCTCAGGCCCAACATGATTTTTCTTGCTTTAATTGTCTCATCTTGATTGAAGCATCCTGCGTCACTCAAAATATAAATTAAAACATAAATATATATCAATTGGTTTCATCATCAAAATCTGAGATTCAATAGAGTTGTCAACCACCGCGGAGACGGAAAGACGCGACTCATCATAAACGGCGCCCGGATCCTGACCGACGTCTACAAGGCGAGCCGTCAACTGGCCCGGATCCCGACCAATGCCAACTAGTACCCCGTCGCGAGGGCCCGATCGACCGTGGCACCCAGCTCAGCCAATAGAAGGTTCCCAACATCGACCCGTGAACCAAACCGTGTTGACTCACCAGCCACGGCATATATGTTCATTAATATCTTAGCGCTAGAAGAAGGGCCATGTTGTAGGAGCATCTTGCAGGAGCTCTCCTCGAAGGAGAACCATCGACCGGTCACCCCTCCGTAGGGCCCGGAGATCATCCCCTCCCCGCCCCTAGAGAGGGGAGGGTCCCGACCTCAACGTCAGATCGCTACTGGTGCTTGTTCAATGACCCGGGGCTGTCACCCCCTGGACTTACTACGGGACCCTCGGTCGTGACACCCGCGGCATTCCTCAGCCTGACCAAGCAAGTGCAAACCATAGCGGGCATGATGCAGATGCTTGTTCCACTCATTTCCCAGATCATATGGTGTTAGAACCCTTGCAGATTCTAAACTTGGGGTTGATCTCTTTAGGGGATCGGCCTCGTTGGAACTCTATAGGGGTTCCTCCCTCTAAGTTGCTGCTCAAAGGCTACAAAAAAGATTCATCTATTGCTTGTCAAAAGAGAAGGAATACATGGCTATTTATAGGGCTTCTAAACCCTAACTCCTAATAGGACTCCTACTTAAGACTCTTACTTCTAACCAACTCCTAATATGACTCATACTCAAGACTCCTATTCCCTTACAACTCCTAATTCATCTCTAAAAACCTCCTAACAGAATGTCTCTCTCAATTAGGACTCTCCTAGTTAGAGTCCTAACAGAGTGTCCCTCTCAATACCTCCTAACAGAATGTCTCTCTCAATTAGGACTCTCCTAGTTAGAGTCCTAACAGAGTGTCCCTCTCAATTAGGACTCTCTTAGCTAGAGTCCTAACAGAATGTTCCTCTCAATTAGGACTCTCCTAGCTAGAGTCCTAACAGACCCGCCCTCTTCAAATCAGCCTTGTCCTCAAGGCTGAGATTCCATGAACTCAGGGAACCGGGTCTTCAGCTCCTCATATGGTTCCCATGTGGCGTCTTCAAGTGGTAGATTATTCTAGTGCACTAGTACTTCAGTAGAGGGATGTCGGCGACGCATCACGATCCTACGATCGAGAATGGCCTATGGTTGGGCTTGAATAACTCCATCCTCAGTTGTGTTGGGCAGTTGGATCTAGGGTGACTCGTGTTCTCCCAACTTGGGCTTTAGGCATGATACGTGGAAGACAGGGTGAATTTTGCCATCCTCAAGTAATTTAAGTCTGTATGCCACGGCCCCAATACGCTCTGTGATCTGATAGGGCCCATAAAAACGTGGGGATAGCTTCATGGAGGCTCGAGTGTTGATAGAGAGTTGCTTGTATAGTTGTAGGCGAAGATAAACCCAATCTCCCACTGAAAATTCTCTTTCACTTCGTCGTGTGTCGGCTTGCTGCTTCATTCTGGCTTGAGCGGTAGAGAGATTATCTTTTAACAATTGTAAGAGTTTGTCCCTATCAATCAATTCTTGGTCAACCTGATCTACCTTGGCCGAGCCAATTACATACTTTGGAATCACAGGTGCTGGTCGACCATACAATGCTTCATAAGGGGCACATTTTGTAGATGAATGATATGTAGTATAATACCACCATTCGGCCCAGGGAAGCCATTTCGCCCACTCTTTTGGTCGGTCGCTAGCGAAACACCGGAGGTACGTCTCTAAGCACCTATTTACCACCTCTGTTTGGCCGTCAGTTTGTGGATGATATGCTGTGCTCATCTTGAGTTTGGTGCCTTGTAACTGAAATAACTCGGTCCAAAATTTACTAGTAAAGATCCTGTCACGATCACTTACGATGGACCTTGGCATCCCATGCAGTTTAACAATATTTTCTATGAAAATCTGGGCAATACTAGCAGCAGTGTAGGGATTTCTCACAGCACAAAAATGAGCATATTTCGTAAGTCGATCAACCACCACGAGAATCGTGCTTTTACCTTTGGAAGATGGCAGACCTTCAATGATGTCCATGGAGATGTCAGTCCACACTGAGTCTGGTATGGGTAGTGGTTGTAGCTTCCCTAGATTTGCCACAGTTTCACCCTTGTTCTGTTGACATATATCACATTGTGCCACATATTCAGCAATAATTTTTTTCATCCCTCTCCAATAAAAATTTTGCTTCACTCTTTTGTAGGTTCTTAGGAATCCAGAGTGCCCTGCTGAAGGTATAGAGTGCATTTCATGCAAGATGATTGCGATGCAAGGGGAGTCAGGTATAAGCACAATGCGACCTTTGTAGCGTAAATCCCTCGAATCCCAGATGTAGTGGGCTATTGCACTTGGATCCTCCTCCAATTTTTTTATGATCTTGTTGATCTCTGGATCCTTTTTCCATTCTTCCCTAATGTCCTCGAGGAGACTGGTGGTAGGAAGGGAGATGGCTGAAACCTTAGCTTGTTCAGGTAGCCGTGAGAGTGCATCTGCAACAACGTTTTCTTTCCCCTTTTTGTAAATAATTTCATAATCAAATCCAAGAAGTTTGGTTACCCATTTTTGCTGCTCAGGGGATGATATCTTTTGCTCCAAAAAGTACTTGAGGCTTTTATGGTCAGTTTTAATTTGAAATCGCCAGCCGATCAGGTAGGGTCTCCACCTCGTTACTGCGTGTACAATGGCAAGCATCTCCTTATCATATACTGACATGTTTTGATGGGAGGGAGATAATGCCTTGCTTGTGTATGCAAGTGGTCGACCATTTTGCATGAGAACGGCTCCAATTCCGACTCCAGATGCGTCGGCCTCAATGATGAAGGGTCTATTGAAATCTGGTAGCGCAAGCACCGGCGTCGTTGTCATGGCTGCTTTAAGTTTGTCGAAGGCAGCAGAGGCTTTGTCCGACCATTGGAAAGCATCTTTTTTCAGTAAAGAAGTGAGTGGTGCACTGATCTTCCTATAGTCCTTAACAAATTTTCGGTAGTAGCCCGTTAGTCCAAGGAACCCCCGCAGTAATTTCACGTTTGTAGGTTTCGGCCAGCCTTGCATTGCATCAATTTTTGTTGGGTCTACCGCCACTCCTTCTTCTGATATTATATGCCCAAGGTACTCTACTTTTTGCTGGAGAAAGCTGCACTTTGGTTGCTTAACAAAAAGAGTATTCTCCCGAAGGATCGTCAAAACAATCCGTAAATGCTGAAAGTGAGTCTCAAGAGAAGGGCTGTAAACGAGAATATCATCGAAAAATACCAGCACAAATTTACGAAGAAAGCTCCGAAATATATCATTCATGAGACTTTGAAAGGTTGAAGGAGCATTAGTGAGTCCAAAAGGCATTACCAAGAATTCATAATGGCCATCATGTGTGCGAAATGCAGTTTTTGGAATGTCATCGTCACATACCCGAATTTGGTGGTAACCGGATCGGAGGTCCAACTTCGTGAAGACTCAAGCTCCTTTCAATTCATCAAGAAGTTCATCCACCACTGGTATTGGGTATTTGTTCTTGACGGTGATGCCATTTAAAGCTCGGTAGTCGATGCACATCCGCCAAGTTCCGTCCTTCTTGCGTACAAGTAGCACCGGTGAGGAATAGGGGCTGCAACTTGGTCGAATCACCCCTGTTTCAAGCATCTCTTGTACGATCTTTTCAATTTCATCTTTCTGAAGGTGAGGATATCGGTATGGTCGAGTGTTCGCTGGTGGCTTGCCCGGAAGGATTGGAATTCGATGGTCATGTTGCCGAGAAGGAGGAAGACCGCGCGGTTCAGCAAATATGTCGGCAAATTCAGTAAGCAATTGGGCAAGATTTTGATCTTTAAATTCTATTTTCTTCCCCTTTGGTTGCTGCTGGAGGTGCATCAAAAAGGCACCATTTACCTTGTGTAAAACTTTCTCCATTCGTTGGGTCGAAATAGTGGTAAAGTTGCTTCCGCGCTTCCCGCGTAGGATGATCTGTTTGCCCTTACAGTAGAATTTCATAATTAATTTAGAAAATTTCCAAGAGATATCACCTAGTGTAGTCAGCCATTCGATACCAAGCACTGCCTCATAGTCATCGATTGGTAGGAGGAAGAAATCGGTGATAATTTCTTGGTCTTGTAGTAATAGTTTCACCTGCGGGCATCTTTGGTCGCACTTTAGGATTCTGTCGTCGGCAACCTTTACATCGAACTTGCTGCAACCTTCAATATGCAGTGCCATCCGAGCAGCAACCTTACTATTCAGGAAGTTATTAGTGCTACCCGTGTCGATGAGAACAGTGATCGGCTGTTGTTTGAGAAGGCCTCCAACTTTCATCGTTTGCGGATTTGAGTAGCCGGCTAGTGCGTGTACCGTAATGTCGGTCGGCTGTGGCTCTTCTTCCATATCTTCTTCTTCATGTTCAAGGCTCTCTTCAAGATGTTCAATGACCTCTTCTTCTACTGGTTCAATCATAAGAAGTCTACCTTTTTTACAGCGATGCTTGCGGCTCCACGGCTCGTCGCAATGCCAACATAACCCTTTCGCAGATCGCTCCCGAAGTCCTTCTCTTGTTAACCTTTTCGGTGCAGGGACTCGGTTGATAGTAGGGGGGGCTGAAAGCTTTAGTATTGTAGGTTGTGGAGTGATCCTTGTCCTCCGGGCTTCATGGTTCAATCGCTCCTCTTGAAGTCGTGCAAAAGAGATGGCTGCCATAAGCGTGTATGGTTGTCGCGCCTTAACTTCTCCCCGGATCTCCGGCTTTAAGCCCTCAATAAAAGTCCCCAATAACTATTTTTCAGACCAATCACGAGTTTGATTAGATAACCTTTCAAACCTGGTTTGGTACTCCTGAATGGTGGAGGTTTGTCGGATCTTTGCTAGTTGTCCGTCAATGTTCTCGTAATAAGTTGGTCCGAAGCGGATCAGTAGTCCTTCTTTGAATTGTCGCCATGAAAGGGCTCCATAAGTGTGTTCAAACCAGTCAAACCATTGTATGGCATCCCCTTCAAGATGTATAGCTGCAATTTCCACCATGGATGCATCCGCAGTTTTATGGTACCGAAAATATCGCTCTGCACGCGAGATCCAAACAATTGGGTCTCCTTCTTCCCATCTAGGGAAGTCCACTCTCATGCGCGAATAGTTGGGGTCGGTCATAGAACCTCCCCTCTCTTGGAAGTCATCTCTTTGAGCATGATTTGATTGATTAGAGCTCTCTCCTTGATGTGATTTCTTCGGGCTTGGTGGTCGGCCCAAACTGAATTCGGTAAGGAGAGTCCGAATCTTATCCTCCATTCGTGCCTCAAAGGCTTCAAATTTAGCATTGATTGCGTCCTCAGATGCCATAGTATATGACTCCAAATCTGTGATGTTAAGATCTCTCTTTTGTTGACGGGTTAAAGGCATGTATAGGTTTGATAGAAATCAGTGAAAGTTTGCTGCAGAATTGTATTATCTTGTAGGAGCAGAATTAACGTCGAAGAAACAGCGGTTTCTCGACGAAATCTCCACAAAAAATTTGAGAGATTTGAGGAGGGAATTGACAGCAATATCTCAGTTTATATGACGGCAAGGATGTCAAATTTAATCAAGAAAATTTTGGCAGTAACAGCAAGAAAATTGGTGTAAGTTGCGATAGCAGAATTCTCGTCGAAAAATTTCAGCAACTTACGATGAAATTTGCAACAATATAGGAACGAAATTTTTTTTTTTTTTTTTTTTTGAATTTTCGAATATGGATAACTAAATTGCAGCAGCAGTAAGGTAGGAAACCTGAACCTGTTGCAATTCACAGGTAGATCAAAGGATGATCTGCGGTGGTGGAGATGACGGTGGAATTTGGCGACGATCTTTTAAGCAATTGTGGGAATTGCTTTGGGCGGTTGTGGAGGGTTGATGGATGGCAGTGGAAGGGCAGCGAGATGCCAAGAACGCTGCTCTGATACTAGGTGTTAGAACCCTTGCGGATTCTAAACTTGGGGTTGATCTCTTTAGGGGATCGGCCTCCTTGGAACTCTATAGGGGTTCCTCCCTCCGAGTTGCTGCTCAAAAGCAGCAAAAAAGATTCATCTATTGCTTGTCAAAAGAGAAGGAATACATGGCCATTTATAGGGCTTCTAAACCCTAACTCCTTATAGGACTCCTACTTAAGACTCTTACTTCTAACCAACTCCTAATATGACTCATACTCAAGACTCCTATTCCCTTACAACTCCTAATTCATCTCTAAAAACCTCCTAACAGAATGTTGTTAGGATCGGAGCGGCACTAAGAGGGGGGTGAATTAGTGCAGTGGATTAAAACTTCGATTTTAACAAAATCTTTCGTATGATAAGAACGGAACTTGAAAAGTTTAACTTGAAAGCGTATTCTTAAAGTTGCGTAGCAAGGGTAATAAGGAACTAAAGCAGTAAGAAGATTTGCAGTAATGTAAATGACAATAATAAAATGCAAACCAGAGATTACGCCGATTTTTAGAGTGGTTCGGTCAAATGACCTACTCTACTTGCGATGCCCCTCTTCGATGAGGCTCCCACCTTCCACTAGCAAATCTCTTGAAATGGAAGGGTCAATACCCCTCTTATAACCTTTTACAAACAGCTCAACCTCTTACAAATTTTCAATAAGAAAGAAGGAGGAGAACTCTCTAGCAAATTGAAAACAAGACTTGCTAAGACTTTCTAAGACTTTTCTCTCAATCAAAATGCTTCTCAAAAGTTGTAACCTCAGTTGAGATTTGAGGGGTATTTATAGGCCTCAAGAGGATTCAAATTTTGGGCTCCAAAATTTGAATTTTCTTAGGGTTCCCGGTGCTGGCGGTGCCACCACCCAGCCAGGCGGTGCCACCGCCCAGCGCTCGGGTGCTGGACGGTGCAACCGCCCAGCCAAGGAGGTGTCACCGCCCAGCTCTCGGGTGCTGGGCGGTGCCACCGCCCAGCTAGGCGGTGCCACCGTCTACAGTGTTTTCAGCCCGACTACAGTGTTTTCAGCCACTAGTTGGGCTTCAATCTTGGCTCTCTAGTTCGCTGGTTTAGCTTAATTTTTAGCCTAAACCAACTCTGACTTTGGGCCCAGTTGGCCCCTAACCAAGATATAGGATTATCTCTTAATCCTAATCCTAATTACAAGTGGAATACATAACCAAAACACATCCTAAGCAAATTTTCAACCGCGAACGTCGAGTCTTGTTCTGGCGAGCTTTCCGACGAACTTTCTGCCGACGGGCTTCTAGCAAGCTCCCGAACTTGTGATGACTTTAATGAGTAGCCGAGCCTTCTCGGTGATCTCTGTGAACCTCCGACGATCTCTTCGGCGAACTTCCGAAAATTCCGACAGGTTCCCGATTTCTTCTCGGTTGGTTCTAGCAGCATCTCCGACGATTCTTCGGACTCTTAAACGTCCATCGAACTTGACTCTGGTATTCTCGCTTTGTGTTTTCTGGTTATCGTAGTTAATCCTGCACACTTAACTCAATAATATGGATTAGATCAAATAACCCATCAATTGATTTTATCATCAAAATCCGAGATTCAACAATCTCCCCCTTTTGATGATGACAATCAATTGATGACGGAGTTAAACGTAACTCCCCCTATCTATATGCCATATTATGAGAAGATAAAACACTTGAATTTCATCATTGAATTCAAGTATAAACCGATAAGCTCTAACCGTAGAACTTATCGTTATTCTCATTAAGCATAATGTAAATGCGAAACTTTGATGAAAATCTTTTTCAAGTCGAAAGATAAGAGACAAATTTTACTATGACAAGAGATAAAGATTTTCAACTTGAATTGCATGATTATACATTTTAGACATGCATTCAATATGATCAATCAATCTTACGATATTTTCAAGGATTTTACAAGGCATATAAGATAATCATCGATCGATCACTTTTCTCAAGGATTTTGCAATTCATATTTTGTCATGCTATTAAGAATGATATAAGTCATCACTTTTCTCCCCCTTTGTCATCAACAAAAAGGAAAATGAGACTTGAAGCACATATTTTGTCATACAACGATTTTATCATTGAAAATTAAGTATGCAAAAATATTTACGCAGAGTTCATTTTAGAGGAAAATTCAGCATGCATTCATATTATCTAATCTCTTCTTTCTATGAATAATAGAAATTGTAGATGTATAAGAGAGAGATTGGGATAAAAAATTCAAGTAGTAATTTCACGAAGTCAAGATCATAATTCGAATACAAACTCATTCAAATCGTCAAATTCATGAAAATCTCAACATTACTTTTTAATCATCACATAAGGCATTTAAAGAATTTTTGAAACATAGGAGAATGATGAATTTAAGCATACAATGTTTCAATCAAATTCAAGTCATGAATGCCAATACTTTCATATTTGTAAGTATCAATTCATGAATGCCAAAAGATATTATTTGTGATTCCAATTTTGCAAGATCAAGATTATGATTTAGATAAAACTTATTTAAATCAAATCGCTAACTTGAAATTCATAATCAAGTCATCAAAGTCGATTTCGAGATTTCACAACATGTCATATGGATTTTGAAGGAGAATGAGAGATGGAAAGAAGATGAAAAACTTTACGGAAAATCCAATCAAACAAGTTTATTGTTTAGGGACAATTTAACATACCTAATTCCCTTCTAATGAATTCAAATTGGTCTTCATTCAAGGCTTTTGTGAATATATCTGCTAATTGATGCTTTGTGTCAATGAATTCTAGAACAACATTATTGTTAAGGACATGATCGCGTATGAAATGATGCCTAACGTCGATGTTCTTAGTTCTAGAATGCTGAATTGGATTTTTAGTAAGGCATATGGCACTAGTATTATCGCATTTTATGGGAATATTTTCAAGGTGAATTCCATAGTCTTCTAATGTATTTTTCATCCAAATTACTTGTGCACAACATGCACTTGCAGCAATGTATTCGGCTTCTGCCGTAGATAGTGCAACTGAATTTTGTTTCTTGGAAGTCCAAGAAACAAGTGCATGTCCTAAAAATTGGCATGTTCCGGATGTACTTTTTCTATCTATCCTGCATCCGCCAAAATCGGCATCTGCATAAGCTATTAGATCAAATTTTTCAGATTTTGGATACCACAATCCTAAATTTGGAGTTCCTTTAAGATACCTAAATATTCTTTTAACACTCTTAAGATGAGATAATTTAGGATTAGATTGAAACCTAGCGCAAAGTCCTACACTAAACATAATATCCGGTCTAGTCGCAGTGAGGTAGAGTAGACTACCTATCATTCCCCTATATGTTTTTTGATCGAAACTTTCACCATTTTCATCCATATCTAACTTAGTCGCAGTACTCATAGGGGTGTTTATTACTTTTGAATTATCCATGTTAAATCGTTTTAACAATTCTAATGTATATTTGGATTGGTTAAGAAATATACCATCACTAAGTTGTTTGATTTGTAATCCCAAAAAGAAAGTTAATTCACCCATTAAACTCATTTCAAATTCAAGACTCATACATTTGGCAAATGATTCACAAAGTGATTCATCCGAAGAGCCAAACACAATATCGTCAATATAAATTTGCACAATAAGAAAATTATTTTCAAAATGTTTAATAAACAATGTAGTATCAACCTTGCCTTTGGTAAAATTATTTAAACTAAGAAAGGAACTAAGCCCTTCATACCAAGCTCTAGGAGCTTGTTTTAAGCCATAGAGAGCTTTAGTCAATTTGAATACATGATTAGGAAGAAGAGAATTTTCAAATCCGGGAGGTTGTTCGACAAATACTTCTTCGGAAATAAAACCATTCAAGAAAGCACTTTTAACATCCATTTGAAATAGTTTAAAATTATTACTACTAGCATAGGCAAGGAGCATCCTTATGGCTTCTAATCGAGCCACGGGAGCGAAGGTTTCTTCGTAATCGATACCTTCTTCTTGGTTGAAACCTTTGGCCACTAATCTAGCCTTGTTTCTAACCACGATACCATTTTCGTCTTGCTTGTTTCTAAAGACCCACTTAGTACCTATGACTAAGTGGTCACTTGGTCTAGGAACAAGCTTCCATACCTCATTCCTCTCAAATTGGTTCAATTCTTCTTGCATTGCAATGATCTAAAAATCATCTTTTAAGGCTTCGTCAATGCATTTAGGTTCAATTTGAGAAAGGAAAGCGGCGTTAGCACAGAAATTTTTGAAAAAAGAACGAGTTTGAACCCCTTTTGTTGTATCTCCTATAATTAGCTCATTTGGATGAGCATCTACATACTTCCATTCTTTGGGTAAAGAAATTTCGGAAGAAGATGCATTCAAATGGCTATTTTGAGGAGGGGGTTCGTTTAAATTCAAATTATCAAAATCAAGATCATCATCAAAATCATTTTTCTTTAAATCAGAAATTTCATTAAAAACTACATGAATAGACTCTTCTATTACTAAGGTCCTTTTGTTAAAGACACGAAAGGCCTTAGAAACGGAGGAGTAACCAAGAAAAATGCCTTCATCGGATTTAGCATCAAATTTACCTAGGGCATCCTTTTCATTTAAAATGAAGCATTTACAACCAAAAACTTTAAAATAAGAAATATTTGGTTTTTTATTATTCCATAATTCATAGGGAGTTTTTGATAGAGATGGTCTTATTAGGACCCTATTCATGATGTAACAAGCCGTATTTACGGCTTTGGCCCAAAAATATTTGAGTAAACTATGTTCATTTAACATAGTTCTTGCCATTTCTTGTAGGCTTCTATTTTTCCTTTCAACTACTCCATTTTGTTGAGGATTTCTTGGAGTTGAGAAGTTATGATTATACCCATTAACTTCGCAAAAATTTTGAAAGTCACGGTTTTGGAATTCACCACCGTGATCACTCCGAATTGATGAAATCATGAAGCCTTTTTCATTTTGAGTGAGTTTACAAAACTTAGAGAAACACTTGAAGCAATCACTTTTGTGAGCTAAGAAATAGGTCCAAGTGTATCTAGAGTAGTCATCCACAATCACAAAAGCATATTTGCTTCCACCTAGACTTGTTGTATCAATTGGTCCAAATAGGTCCAAATGGATCAATTGTAATGGTCTAGTAGTGCTAATTTGATTTTTTGAATTGAAGCTTGTTTTTATTTGTTTGCCTAGTTGACATGCATCGCATACTTTGTCCTTAATAAACTTTATATTTGGAAATCCTCGTACTAATTCTTGAGATGAGATCTTAGATATTGTTTTCATGCTTGCATGTCCTAATCTCCTATGCCAAAGCCAAGCATCATCATTTACGGCGGAGAAGCACATTTCATTACTTAGTTCATCAAGATTGATGGTATAGACATTATTTTGTTTTAAAGCAATCATAGTCATGTTATGATTTGGTTTTTCAATAATGCACATATTTGATTCAAATCTAACGATGTAACCTTTATCGCATAGTTGACTAATACTCAAGAGATTATGTTTCAATCCATCAACTAGTAAGACATCATCAATGGAAAAATTAAATTTGTTACCAATAGTTCCCTTGCTAATGATTTTGCCCTTGTTGTTGTCTCCGAAGGTAACGTACCCTTCTTCTTTGCTAGTGAGCATAGAGAAATGAGATGGATCTCCAGTCATATGTCTTGAGCATCCACTATCGAGATACCATCTCTTGCTCCTAGCTTGTGGGTTTGTCTACAAAAGAGGATGATTTTTAGGTACCCATTTGATTTTGGGTGCCTCAAAAATTGACCCACTAAATTTGTTATTTATGATTGAATTCTTTATAGTTCCTTTAGGAACCCATATTAATTTTTGTGAACTAATTTTCCTAAATGGGCATTTGTAGGCAATATGTCCGGATTTGCAACAAAAGTTGCATTTCATATAAGAGGAAACATGTAATGTAGGTCCTTTTATGAAAGTGGTAGGATTTTGATGTAATCCTTTTACAAATCCAATTCCATTTCTATTTGCGATGTGACCCTTGTGTGCAAGGATCATATCTAATCCTTTGCTACCAACCTTAAACTTGTTTAAGGTTTCCTTAAGAAGCAAATTTTCATTTTTTATTGCTTCTAAGTGCTCACACTTAGAGCATGGAGGAGTTTGAAGACTATCAAACTTATCTTGTAGCAAAGCATGCTCTTTCTTTAAGATACTTAACTTCTTGCTAACAGCTCTACATTCATCAAATAATTCATGAAAAGCGATAGATAGTTCTTAAAAGATAAATCTTCATTAAATAAATCACATACCTCTTCTCCTAACGCCATTAGAGCGTAATGAGCAACTTGCTCGGTGTTGGACTCCTCTTCTTCGGATGCGCTTGAATCATCCCACGTTGCCTTGAACGCCTTCTTCTTTGATGTTCTCTTTTTGGCTTGAGGACAATCGTTCTTGTAGTGTCCCGGTTTTTTGCATTCATAGCAAATCACTTGGTCCTTCTTTTGTTCAAATTTGTTTTTAAATTTGTTCTTTCTTAAGTATTTCTTAAATTTTTGAGTCAAAAGTGCAATGTCATTATCACTGTCCTCATCACTTGATGTTCCTTTCAAGTGGTCTTCTTGTGATTTGAGTGCCATATCCTTCCTGTTCTTTGGAAGGGGGTTCTCGAGCTCGTCATGAGCTTGACATGTCATTTCGTAGGTCATTAGAGACCCAATGAGTTCTTCAAGAGGGAATGCTTTAAGGTCTTTGGCCTCTTGAATGGCCGTAACTTTTGGATCCCAACTTTTAGGGAGGGATCTTAAGATTTTAGTTACTAGTTCAAAGTTAGTAAAATCTTTACCAAGAGCTTTGAGTCCATTGATGACATCCGTAAACCGGGTGTACATGTCTCCGATGGACTCACTTGGTTTCATTCGGAAAAGTTCGTAAGAGTGCACAAGGATGTTGATTTTGGACTCTTTCACTCGGCTAGTGCCTTCATGAGTGACCTCAAGAGTTCTCCAAATATCAAAAGCCGAATCACACATTGAAACACGATTAAATTCGTTTTTGTCTAATGAACAAAACAAGGCATTCATAGCCTTTGCATTTAAAGCAAAAACCTTCTTCTCCGATTCATTCCATTCGCTCATCGGAAGAGAAGATTTTAGAAATCCATTCTCAACAATAGACCAAAGCTCAAACTCCATAGAAATGAGGAAGATCCTCATGCAAGTCTTCCAATATGTGTAATCCGACCCATTAAACAAAGGTGGTCGTGCAATAGAGTGGCCCTCTTGCATGCCGGAGTAAGCCATCTCTCTTGGGTATTAAACCAAATATGAGAGATAACCTTGCTCTGATACCACTTGTTAGGATCGGAGCGACACTAAGAGGGGGGGGTGAATTAGTGTAGTGGATTAAAACTTCGATTTTAACAAAATCTTTCGTATGATAAGAACGGAACTAGAAAAGTTTAACTTGAAAGCGTATTCTTAAAGTTGCACAGCAAGGGTAATAAGGAACTAAAGTAGTAAGAAGATTTGCAGTAATGTAAATGACAATAATAAAATGCAAACCAGAGATTACGCCGATTTTTAGAGTGGTTCGGTCAAATGACCTACTCCACTTGCGATGCCCCTATTCGATGAGGCTCCCACCTTCCACTAGCAAATCTCTTGAAATGGAAGGGTCAATACCCCTCTTACAACCTTTTACAAACAGCTCAACCTCTTACAAATTTTCAATAAGAAAGAAGGAGGAGAACTCTCTAGCAAATTGAAAACAAGACTTGCTAAGACTTTCTAAGACTTTTCTCTCAATCAAAATACTTCTCAAAAGTTGTAACCTCAGCTGAGATTTGAGGGGTATTTATAGGCCTCAAGAGGATTCAAATTTTGGGCTCCAAAATTTGAATTTTCTTAGGGTTCCCGGTGCTGGCGGTGCGCCACCACCTAGCCAGGCGGTGCCACCGCCCAGCGCTCGGGTGCTGGACGGTGCAACCGCCCAGCCAAGGAGGTGTCACCGCCCAGCTAGGCGGTGCCACCGTCTACAGTGTTTTCAGCCCAACTACAGTGTTTTCAGCCACTAGTTGGGCTTCAATCTTGGCTCTCTAGTTCGCTGGTTTAGCTTAATTTTTAGCCTAAACCAACTCTGACTTTGGGCCCAGTTGGCCCCTAACCAGGATATAGGATTATCTCTTAATCCTAATCCTAATTACAAGTGGACTACATAACCAAAACACATCCTAAGCAAATTTTCAACCGCGAACGTCGAGTCTTGTTCTAGCGAGCTTTCCGACGAACTTTCTGCCGACGGGCTTCTAGCAAGCTCCCGAACTTGTGATGACTTTAATGAGTAGCCGAGCCTTCTCGGTGATCTCCGTGAACCTCCGACGATCTCTTCGGCGAACTTCCGAAAATTCTGACAGGTTCCCGATTTCTTCTCGGTTGGTTCTAGCAGCATCTCCGACGATTCTTCGGACTCTTAAACGTCCATCGAACTTGACTCCGGTATTCTCGCTTTGTGTTTTCTGGTTATCGTAGTTAATCCTGCACACTTAACTCAATAATATGGATTAGATCAAATAACCCATCAATTGATTTTATCATCAAAATCCGAGATTCAACAAATGTCTCTCTCAATTAGGACTCTCCTAGTTAGAGTCCTAACAGAGTGTCCCTCTCAATACCTCCTAACAGAATGTCCCTCTCAATTAGGACTCTCCTAGCTAGAGTCCTAACAAAATGTCCCTCTGAATTAGGACTCTCCTAGCTAGAGTCCTAACATATGGCTAGCAGCTTCCCCAGCTAACTTGACCCGGCTAAGGTCGGACAGGGAGCAGGTTGGGATCGGAGAAGCTCGAGAGCAAACGACGGACCCGAGAGGTCTGCCTGAGCAAAGCACACCCGTGCCCTACCAAACCACACCACCCCGCTCCGAGCCTGACACCATATCATCCGACTCGGCAGACGACTCATTTAGGGCCTAGCTATCCCAGGTCAACCAACGCCTGGACGAGTTCCAACGCAAGTTCCGAAAATCACGGGGTGAGTCTAGCGAAGGCGGCTCGGGCGGGTCCCCTTTCACTCAGGAAGTACAGGACAAGTCGGTACCCCTCAACTTCAGGCTACTGGCATTGGAGACATACGACAGCGGCTCCGATCCCGCGGAGCACGTCTCCGCATTTCAGGCTCAGATGGCCCTCTATGGAACCTCTGATGTATTGATGTGTCGGACGTTCTTGACCACCCTGAGGGGACCGGTGTGAGCGTGGTTCAGCAGACTACGCCAATCCTCGGTCTCGTCCTTCGATCAGCTCACTCGGGAATTCGAGCAGAACTTCCTCGCCAGCGTGCGACCTAGGCCTTCCATGGCCACCCTGCTCACACTATCGCAGCGCGAAGACAAGCCGCTCTCCCAGTTTGTGGCATGTTTTGCCACTGAGATCCGAGGATTCCTAGATGCTCACCCCTCTTTAATCATGTAGGCATTCCTAATGGGTTTGAAGCCTTCGAGGTTCTTCTGGTCATTGATCGAGAAACCACCAGTGACTATCTCTAAAATGCTCAAGCGCGCCAACCAGTACATCGCTGCCGAAGCGTTGGTGGTAGGGAAGCGCATGGAAGGCAAGAGGCCAAGGGCTGAACAGTCCCGGGGAATGACCTCAGCAGCCCCGACGCAGCCCTACCGGAGGCTCGATCGACAAGAGCTACTGCTCCCGAGGCCCCCGCCTCTCCCCTTGAATACGTCCCGCACCAAGATCTTTCTCCAAATTAGGGAAAAGGGTCTCCTGCAACAACCTCGTCCCATGAAGGCCCCTCACAAAGATCGGTCTAAATGTTGCAAGTTCCACCGGGACTACGACCATGACACAGAGGACTACCACGACCTCCAGAATCAAATAGAGGGGCTAATCCGGAGAGGCCACCTCGGACGCTACCTCAGGGAACCCCGGGAAGCGACTCCGCGCCCTAGGGGGCCTGTTGAAAGGCACATCGAAGTCATCTCCGGGGGGCCAGCAGCCGGCGGTAACAGCTCTGCGTCGAGGAAGGCCTATGCCTGCAGTACAGTCGAGAAGTTGTTAGGATCAAGGGCACTAAGAGGGGGGGGGGGGTGAAGTAGTGCAGCGGAAAACTTTTGACGATTAAAACTACGTTCGTACGATAAAAGCGATTTTGGTAAGAAAGCCGATTTGTAAATCACTTTAACTTGTGATCAAGCAAGATGCAGTTAAAGCAAATATATAAAGGTAGTTTGCAGTTATGATGGAAATCAGAATGTAAGCGCAAACTGAAATATGATGTTCGTACGATAAAATCGATTTCTGTCTTAACGCCGATTTAGAAAATACTTCACTATGAAACACGTTCGTAAATGAGCAGAAGGCAGTAAGCTACTGAGGAGGTTTGCAGTAAAGATAAGATGCTCAAAGTAAATGCAAACCGAGATTTAGAGTGGTTCAGTCAATCTTGACCTACATCCACTTTTGGCTTCCTCCACCAACGAGGTCACCGATGTCCATTAGAGGCCTTCCTTCAATAGGCGAAGGCCAACCACCCTTTTACAGTTTCACTCCTTTTGACGGGCTTAGGAGACAACCCTTACAGAAATTTCTCTCCTCTCTTGAAAGATCAAAACTTGGAAGAAAAGAGGGAGGAGAACTTCTAGCCTTTACAATACTTTTGAGCTCTAAAAATTACAGAGTAAGATTAGATTTTCGGTGTCTTTTGGTTGCCCTTTCATTGCTGAAAGGGTGGGGTATTTATGGGCCCTAAACCAGTTTGAATTCTGAGCTCAAAACTGTCATCTCCCAGAATTTCAGGGTCTGACGGTTGCACCGCCTGACTGGGGTGGTTGCACCGCCTGGCAAAGCTCGGAGACTGAGCCTCTAGGCGGTGCCACCACCTGATAGGGGCGGTTGCACTGCTTGACAGAGCTCAGAGACTAAGCCTCTGGGCGATGCCACCGCATGACAGGGGCGGTTGCACCGCTTGGCAGAGCTCGGAGACCGAGCTCAAGTGGTTCCACCGCTTGTCAGGGGCGGTTGCACCACTTGGCAAAGCTCGGAGATCGAGCTCAGGTGGTTCCACCGCCTATCAGGGGCAGTTACACCGCTCAGTCTCGCTCGGAGACTAAGCCCAGGCGGTGCCACCACCTGACTGGGGCGGTTGCACCGCCCAGTCTTGTTGGGAGACTATCTCCTAGGCAGTGCCACCGCCTGGTAGGAATTCTGGTCCGAATGGGTTGATCCATTCGACCCAATTTGGGTTTGTCAATGGCCCAATTGCCCCCAGATTAAGTTAATGGGATCATCTCCCATTCCTAACTTAATCTACATGCTAACTATGATATTTCTTAAGACATTTACTACAACTTGCTCCCGTGCATCAATCGATTCTTCCAGCGAGCTTCCGGAGAACATCCGACAAACCTTCGGTGATGCTCCGGCGGACTTCCGGCAAACTCCTGGACTTGCGATGATCCACTTGGTGAGTTCCGACGAGCTTCTTTGGCAAGCTCCTGGACTTCTCGGATTTGTTCCCGCAGAACTTCCGACGATCGTCCGGACTTCCGTCGAACTCTCAAACTCCCAACGTGATCATAGTCTTGACTCTAGCGCAACTCCTACTGCATGTCTTACTTCCATCATAGTTAATCCTGCACATGTAAAATAAAACTTCGATCGAGACAAGTAATCCTAAGCAATTAACCAAGTTGTCCGGCATGTCATTGGTCCCTCGACGCTTCGTCCGATTCTTCGGCGCATCGTCCTCTCCTGCCGCCTATTGCCCAATCGGCCAGTTGACTCCGCAACTCCGATATCCTTGGCACAATACCTGCTCTTCTTGGCCCGATGCCCGAGTCCATGCCCCGAAGCTTTCTGTTGATACGTCGACCGATCCACCGGCCCGACGTCCAATCTTCTGACATGTTCCTCCGGCACAACATGATTTTTTCTGCTTTAATTGTCTCAACCTGATCGAAGCATCCTATGTCACTCAAAACGTAGATTAAAACATAAACACATATCAAGTGGTTTCATCATCAAAATACGAGATTCAACATAAGCGACCCCGGCCTGAACACGAGCTTCAAATCACCTTCGGGGTCGGAGAAGTCGAGCGCTCCCATCACGATGACGCTCTGGTGATCTCCATCCAGGTCGCTAGGGCCATCGGTAGTTTCCACCTACCATAAGGCTAGCAAGTTTCCAACCTCGGTAGGGAGTGGGGAGGCCTGGAGTGACCCGAGGGAGTCAAGGCGATGCTATCTCACCGCGATTACTCTCCCGGGGAAATCGCGACCGACTTAAACCCCCGACCCCCATGAAGGACCCATGGCACCGACGCTGTTGGAGCCTCCCGAGTGACTCATCGAGGTGCCCCTGAAAAGAAGCCGACTCGATCAGGCCATCAAGGTCGGGACCACCCTCCCCGTAGTAGATCAGTTCCACCTCATTGATTTCCTAAGGCGAAACACTGACATGTTCGCCTGGTCCCTCGACGAGATGCTTAAGATCGATCCGGAAGTGGCCCAACACCGGCTCAATATCAACCCCGAGGCTCGGTCGGTGAGACAAAGACTAAGGAAGTTCACCCTCAACCGATAGAAGGCAATCTATGACGAGGTCGACCGCCTTAAAGGGGCCGGATTCATCACTAAGGTTCAATACCCTCGGTGCCTGTCAAATGTAGTCCTCGTTAAGAAACCTAATGGAAGCTGGAGGATGTGTGTTGATTACACTGATCTCAACCGAGCATGCCCCAAGGACTGCTATCCGCTCCCCAGGATAGACCAATTAGTCGACGCCACCGCAGGCCATGAACTCCTCACATTCATGGACACATTCTCGGGCTATAGCCAAATCCGGATGGTGACTCAGGATCAAGAGAACACTGCCTTCGTCACCAACAATGGGGTGTACTATTACAAAGCAATGCCCTTCGGCCTGAAAAATGCTGGGGCAGCTTACCAAAGGATGGCCGACAAACTCTTCAAGCACTAGCTCGGGAGGAATATGGAAGTGTACGTGGATGACATGATTGTAAAGAGCAAGGTCGCAAGCGCACACTTGACCGACCTGGCAGAAACATTCCAAACGCTTAAGCAGTTCAACATGCGTCTGAATCCCGCGTGCATCTTCGGGGTCAGCTCGGGGAGGTTCCTCGACTTTGTCATTCATCAGAGGGGTATAGACGCCAACCCAAAATAGGTGTGGGCCGTAACCGAGATGCACTCTCCCCGCTCGGTCAAGGAGGTGCAACGACTTACTAGGAAGTTGGCAACATTCAGCAGGTTCGTGTCACGATCAAGCGATAAGTGCCTCCCCTTTTCCGGGATCTACGATAGGCTGACAACTTTATATGGACCTCAGAGTGCGAGGAAGCCTTCGAAAAATTGAAGGCACACCTCGCTTGCTTGCCCCGACTCGCTTCGCCTGAGCTGAGTGAAACTCTCAACCTCTACTTGGCGGCCTCGGTGCAAGCAGTCAGCTCGATGTTAGTTCAGGAGATGCCACCAACATAGCAACCCGTGTACTATGTCAGCCATATCCTCGTCGGCCTTGAGGCGTGGTACTCCCCAATCGAGAAGCTAACTCTCACTCTAATGAAGATAGATCGAAAGTTGCGGCCCTACTTCCAAGCCCACATAATCAAAGTGATCACCGACCAACTGCTACGACAGATCCTTTCCAACTTCAATGCATCCGGTTGCATGCTACGATGGTCGGTCGAGCTCAGCGAATTCGACATTCAGTACTCCCCCAGGACCGCCATCAAAGCTCAAGTATTGGCTAACTTTATTTCTGAGCTAACTCCCGAAGACCATGCTGTAGGGCAAGGGAACAACCAGGATGCGCGGACCCTGTATGTGGATGGCTTGTCCACTACCGGAGCGGTCGGGGTTAGGCTTGTCCTCAAAAGCCCGTCAAGAGAGACCTACAAGAGGTTGCTCGAATTACAATTCCAAGCCACTAACAATGAGGCCGAATACGAGGCGCTACTCCATGGCCTGCGCCTCACCCTGGAGATGCATGTGGACGACCTTGAATTCCTCAACGACTCCCAGCTAGTGACGAGACACGTCAACGAGAACTACGAAGCCTAGGATCCAACGATGGCATCATACCTGATGGAGGCGAAGTGACTCGCCCACCGCTTCAACCATCTCTCACTCACTAGGATACCTCGGGCATAGAACATGCGGGCCAACGAGCTAGCTAGATCAGCCTCCTCTCGTAGCCCGGCGTCGGCCCCAGCGACGGAGTCCGTAACAGCACCGATGGTGACAACTCATGAGGTCGCCGAAACGAGCTCATCACCGAGCTGGATGGAGGAGATCCTCCGCTACAAAGCGGACAGGAAGGAGCCCGACGACCCGGTAGTTGTGAGGCAGTTGAACCTTCTCTCAACCCCTCTTGCACTGCCTCGCACCATCAAAGGCCGAGACGGTCCTCGCCAAGCTCCATGAGGGGATTTGTGGGGAGCACATCATAGGATGAACCTTAGCCTTCAAGACTCTCTGGCAAGGGTACTATTGGCCAACTATGTGCCTGGATGCCATGTCATACGTGCAGTAGTGCCCGCAATGCCAAAGGCATGCCCGACTGCAGCACTAGCCAGCGGTCCCCCTTACTCCAATAGACGTGGCCTAGCCCTTTGCCCAATTGGGGCTTGACCTCCTTGGACCTTTCCCTCTGGCATCGGGCCAGCGACATTTTCTCGTAGTTGGGGTCGACTACTTCATGAAGTGGGTCGAAGCAGAACCCTTGGCCTCCATTACCGAGAAGCAAGTCTAGAGCTTCACATGGAAGAACATCATCACCCGGTTTGGGATCCTGAAGGCTATCATCGCCGACAATGGAGCTCAATTCAACAACGCCAAATTCAAGGCCTATTGCTGGTCATATGAGATCCAGCTAAAGTTCAGCTCGGTCGCGCACCCCCAAACCAATGGCCAAATCGAGGTGATGAATCAGGCGATTTTGGAAGGCCTCAAGAGGAGAATCTAAAGCGCACATGATGCCTGGGTGGACGAGCTTCCCAGCGTCCTGTGGGCAATGTAGACGACTCCCAAAACCACCTCGGGGGAGTCCCCCTTCAGCTTGGCGTTCGGGACCGAGGCGATCCTTTTGCCCGAGATGGTGTTCCCGACCTTGAGCACCTCCAATTACCAGCAAGGGGACTCCAAGAAAGGATTCCGAGCAAACCTGGATCTCCTTGAGGAAAAGAGAGCCAAGGAACATCTACGCACCCTGGCGTACAAGAAGGCGATAACTCGGATATACAACCATAAAGTCTGTCTGCGGCCAATCAAGGTCGGGGACCTCGCCCTCCGAAGAGCAGAAGTGAGCGATCTAACCCGAGCGAGGGGAAAGCTCATGCCCAACTCGGAAGGCCCCCATCGAGTCTATGATTGTTGAATCTCGTATTTTGATGATGAAACTCCTTAATATATGTTTATGATTTAATCTGCGTTTTGAGTGACGCAGGGTGCTTCGATCAGGATGAGACAATTAAAGCAGGAACATCATGTTGTGCCGGAGGAACATGTCAGAAGATTAGACGTCGGGCCGGTGGATCGGTCGACGTATCGACAGAAGGCTTCGGGTCGTGAACTCGGGCATCGGGCCAAGAAGAGCGGGTATTGTGCCAAGGATATCGGAGTTGCAGAGTCAACTGGCCGATTGGGCAATAGGCTGCAGGAAAGGACGATGCGCCGAAGAATCGGACGAAGCGTCGAGGGACCAATGACATGCCGGACAACTTGGTTAATTGCTTAGGATTAATTGTCTCGATCGAAGTTTTTGTTTTTGTGTGTGCAGGATTAACTACGATGAAAGTTAGACAAGCAGCAGGAGTTGCGCCGGAGTCAAGTTCATGATCACGTTGGGAGTTCGAGAGTTCGACGGAAGTTCGGACGGTCGTCGGAGGTTCTGCGAGAACAGATCCGAGAAGTCCAGAAGCTTGCCAAGCGAAGCTCGTCGGAACTTGCCAAGTGGATCGTCGCAAAGTCCAGGAGTTTGTCGGAAGTCCGCAGGAGCATCACCGAGGGTTCATCGGATGTTCGACGGAAGTTCGCCGGAAACTCGCCGGAAGAAGCGATTGACGCACCGTAGCAAGGCTGTAGAAATTGTCTTAGATCTAATCGTAGTTAGCACGTTGATTAAGTTGGAAAATGGGAGGTGATCCCATTAGCTTAATCTTGGGGCAATTGGGCCCCTGAAAGACTGAAATTGGGCCGAATGGAGCTAACCATTCGGACCCTGATTGCACCAGGAGGTGCAACCGCCCTAGGCCAGGAGGTGGCACCGCCTGGGCTAAGCCTCCCAGCGAGACTGGGCGGTGCAACCTCCCCAGCCAGGAGGTGGCACCGCCTGAGCTCAGTCTTCGAGCAAGACTGGGCGGTGCAACCTCCCTGATAGAGAGGTGGCACCGCCTGAGCTCGGTCTTCGAGCTCTGGCAGAGAGGTGCAACCGCCTCAGTCAAGAGGTGGCACCGCCTAGGCTCAGTCTTCGAGCTCTGCCAGGCGGTGCAACCTCTCCAGTCAGGAGGTGCAACCGCCTGATCCCGGAATTCCGGGATTTGATCGTTTTGAGCTCCAAATTTGAATTGGGTTGGGGCCTATAAATACCCCACCCATTCAGCACTGAAAGCATATAACACACACTCGAAATCTTGCTATCTTTCTGTGTTTTTTAGAGCTCAAAACTGCTAGTTCTCCTCTTTCTATTCTTCAAGTTTGAGTTGTAAAGAGAGGAGAGAAAACTTCTGTAAGGGTTGTCTCCTAAGCCCGTCAAAAGGAGTGAATCTGTAAGAGGGTAGTTGGCCTTCGCCTATTGAAGGAAGGCTTCTAGTTGACATCGGTGACCTCGTCGGTGGAGGAAGCCAAAAGTGGAGTAGGTCAAGACTGACCGAACCACTCTAAATCTCTGGTTTGCGTTTATTTTGAGCACTTATCATTACTGCAAACCTCCTACATAGCTACTGCTCTCTACGCCTTTACGAACAAGTTTCTAAGTGCTGATCTTTCCTAATCTGCATTCAGACGTAAATCGGTGTTTTCATACGTTACATTTTACGTTTACGTTTTCATTCTGCAAAACTGTCTTCTGCGCTTTTACGAACGAATTTTCTAAGATTTTGCGTTCTCTTTCTAAGAAGTGGGATTCAAAAGTAACTGCAATACAAGAAGCTAAAAACCTAAACAACTTACCACTTGAAGAACTAATTGGTTCATTGATGACATATGAAATGGTGCACAATGCACATGATGAATATGTTGAACACAATTACCTTCCAAAGAACAGGAAGGATTTGGAACTCTGGACAAATGAATGCCACTTGAGCGATGACTCAAGTGATGAGGACAATGATGAACAAAACAACCTTCCAACGAACAGGAAGGATTTGGGACATAGAACATTTGAAGACCACTCGAGCATAAGCTCAAGTGATGGTGAACTTAAACTACAAATGAAACGAAAATTAAAAAGCAAAAAGAATCGAACTACTTGCTTTAAACGCAAGAAGAAGAACAAAAATTGGGATGAATCGAGCTCCTCCGAAGAAGAGAAAGTCAACAAAAGCAAGGCGGCAAACTACGCCTTAACAGCCTACAATGATGAGGTAATCGAAATCCCCCTAATTTATTTTTAAATCACTTGATGCTTTCATGATGTGTTTTTCTCTTTTAGTTTAGAATTAATTTGCTTAAAAATTACATGTTAAAAAATTATTATGATCATACTAAGTAATTTCGAAAATGATAATATTGCATATTTTATGATAAACAAATAAAATGATCTTGATTGAAAATATGAAATCATGGTTAAGAAGTAATAATGTGCATTACGTTGATTCCCATTGTTATTTCTCGATTTTGATTAAAGATCATGTTTGATTTGAAGAAATGCATAATGATGAAATTAAATATTTCGATTAACAATTGTATGCATGAGATTTTAAGCCGATGATAAGCATGTGTTATTCTCATGAGTATATTTGAAAAACAATGGCAAAAATGTGCTCGAATGCATGAACGTGTTAAGATTATTTTTCGGACATTCTTGATTCAATGTTCAAAACACTTAATTGCCATGATGATTTTACACTATAACATGTTGGAAATTATATGTTTTGGATACATAAATTTTTATGATCATGAGCATGTTTTATCTTTATAATTGAACTTGAAAATCTATAGCAAAATCTTATCCGAATGCATGAAAGTACTAATTTCATTTTCGGATTCACTTAACAATTGGTATCCTAACAATCAAATTTTCTCATACACTTTTGAAAAATATTTTTCTAAAATGGATTTGATGAAATGATTCCTACTTATAAATTCCATCTTGAAATATGAATGATAGTGTCTTTGCTTGCAAAGATTTGTTTCACATACATATCTCCTATGATTCATGTGCAGAAAAAGAATTTATAAATCATAATACAATGAGATTTCTTATGCAAAAATAAAGTGCTTTTGTGATTTTTTGCTAAAGAGAATAATTATTAAAATCATGATCTTGATAATTATAACATGAAGCTCTTTATAAATCAAGATCGTTCATTATGCTCCCTACATTTATCAAAAAGGAGTTCTTCAAATGAAATGCAACTTGTCTTTTGATTTCATGATATTTTGTGAATTTCGAAATTAATTTTAATGACTTGATTATGAGTTTCAAGTTGACGATTTGATTTGAATAAGTTATGTCTAAATCATAATCATGATCTTGCAAAATTGAAATCATAAATAATATCTTTTGGTATTCATGAATTGATACTCACAATATGAAAGTATTGGTATTCATGACTTGATTTTGATTGAAACATTACATGCTTAAATTAATCATTCTTCTATGTTTCAAAAATTCTTTAAATGCCTTATGTGATGACTGAAAATTAATTTGCTTTATGATGAATCACGAATCATGACTTGATCTATGATATTGAAATATTTTAATCATGATTCTTGGTTATATAATTCCTTTGCCCTATTAAAAGGGTTTGTTGAATGGATCATGTCCTTTTTGAACTTTCTTGATATCATGACAAGATTTTGTAATATGGCCTATATAATAATTAAAAAATTTTGGCCATTGATTACTCCCTTCTTTTCGACAAAAACAAAGGGGAGAAAGCTTTTGCTAGTTAGAACATGCAAAGAAAAGAAAGTGCAATCTTGCACATGAAGCAAGTGTTAAATTGCCATGATTGAACCTAAGAATCTTGCTATGCTTTTGTGCTTATATGTTGTGATGAAAATATAGCTTCATGTTATAGAAACTTGCATATATTTTAAAATAGCTAGAGCTACTTCTCCTTTCGTTGATGATAAAGGGGGAGAAATATATGAATTGATACTATAAGTGCCATATTTGAATTTTCATCATGTTAAGATATCAAGAACTTGCATCGTAATTCTACTTGATGATATCTTGCCATGTGATGAAATGCTATGATTTGTTGCTAAAATGATGCATGCAATACTTATGCTTTCTACGTAATGTATTGCATATGATATGAACCTTGATTAAAATTGCCTTGATTTGAATTCAAGGTTTATCTCAATTATGGAATTTTGAAATAAGAATGATTACTCACCTTTGTCATGATTTAGAAATTGACAGAAAGGGTTTTCCCTTCTTTTTGACAATGACTAAGGAGGAGATAACTTGCTAGCACAATTCAAAAAAAAAAAAGGCAAAAATTACAAAAGAGAAGAAATTGCTATCTTGAACATCACCGATAATTGCTAGCTTGAAATGTCAAGAAAATGCAAAAACAAAAATTTGCAAAAGTGCTATCTTGCCTATCTCAAGAAGCAAAACTTGCATATCGTAAAAATTTGCTAGCTTACAACATGCATATTTCAAGAAGCAAGAGTTGCCTTCTTGAACATCTCTAAATTGCTAGCTTGCAAGTTCTAAAATGTTGCAACATTGCTAGCTTGCATAAAAGTGCTATCTTGTATGCTGTAAAACTTGCATATCTAAAACTTGATAGCTTGAATGTTCTAAGCATGATGTAACATTTGCTAAATTTTCTGGCTTCAAAACTGCATGATGATAAAACTTGATATTATGTTTTTCATGCAATGAATTAAAACTTACATCATAAACACTTGATTGTGATACTTCTCCTTTTTGTTGATGACAAAGGGGAAGAAGTATGTTGATGAAAGTATGTTGATGACATGACATGTGATGCATAAGTTTATGCATATGTTCATGTTGACGTGTTGCAAGTATTCATGATGAATATTGCAATGACTTGAATTCAGTTTGAATTCAAGGTTCTATCAATATGGCATATTGATAGGGGGAGTTTGTTTAAACTCTGGGAGTTAAGGTTAACTCCGATTATGATGACATGTTGCTTAGATTTTTGAATCTAAGAGTTTCTATCAATAAGGTATATTGATAGGGGGAGTTTGTTTAAACTCCGGGAGTTAAGTTTAACTCCGTCATCAAGTAGTTGTCATCATCAAAAAGGGGGAGATTGTTGAATCTCGTATTTTGATGATGAAACTCCTTGATATATGTTTATGATTTAATCTGTGTTTTGAGTGACGCAGGGTGCTTCGATCAGGATGAGACAATTAAAGCAGGAACATCATGTTGTGCCGGAGGAACATGTCAGAAGATTGGACGTCGGGCCGGTGGATCGGTCGACGTATCGACAAAAGGCTTCGGGTCGTGAACTCGGGCATCGGGCCAAGAAGAGCGGGTATTGTGCCAAGGATATCGGAGTTGCAGAGTCAACTGGCCGATTGGGCAATAGGCTGCAGGAAAGGACGATGCGCCGAAGAATCGGACGAAGCGTCGAGGGTCCAATGACATGCCGGACAACTTGGTTAATTGCTTAGGATTAATTGTCTCGATCGAAGTTTTTGTTTTTGTGTGTGCAGGATTAACTACGATGAAAGTAGGACAAGCAGCAGGAGTTGCGCCGGAGTCAAGTTCATGATCACGTTGGGAGTTCGAGAGTTCGACGGAAGTTCGGACGGTCGTCGGAGGTTCTGCGAGAACAGATCCGAGAAGTCCAGAAGCTTGCCAAGCGAAGCTCGTCGGAACTTGCCAAGTGGATCGTCGCAAAGTCCAGGAGTTTGTCGGAAGTCCGCAGGAGCATCACCAAGGGTTCATCGGATGATCGACGGAAGTTCACCGGAAACTCGCCGGAAGAAGCGATTGACGCACCGAAGCAAGGCTGCAGAAATTGTCTTAGATCTAATCGTAGTTAGCACGTTGATTAAGTTGGAAAATGGGAGGTGATCCCATTAGCTTAATCTTGGGGCAATTGGGCCCCTGAAAGACTGAAATTGGGCCGAATGGAGCTAACCATTCGGACCCTGATTGCACCAGGAGGTGCAATCGCCCTAGGCAAGGAGGTGGCACCGCCTGAGCTCAGTCTTCGAGCAAGACTGGGGCGGTGCAACCTCCCTGACAGAGAGGTGGCACCGCCTGAGCTCGGTCTTCGAGCTCTGGCAGAGAGGTGCAACCGCCTCAGTCAAGAGGTGGCACCGCCTGGGCTCAGTCTTCGAGCTCTGCCAGGCGGTGCAACCTCTCCAGTCAGGAGGTGCAACCGCCTGATCCCGGAATTCCGGGATTTGATCGTTTTGAGCTCCAAATTTGAATTGGGTTGGGGCCTATAAATACCCCACCCATTCAGCACTGAAAGCATATAACACACACTCGAAATCTTGCTATCTTTCTGTGTTTTTAGAGCTCAAAACTGCTAGTTCTCCTCTTTCTATTCTTCAAGTTTGAGTTGTAAAGAGAGAAGAGAAAACTTCTGTAAGGGTTGTCTCCTAAGCCCGTCAAAAGGAGTGAATCTGTAAGAGGGTAGTTGGCCTTCGCCTATTGAAGGAAGGCTTCTAGTTGACGTCGGTGACCTCGTCGGTGGAGGAAGCCAAAAGTGGAGTAGGTCAAGACTGACCGAACCACTCTAAATCTCTGGTTTGCGTTTATTTTGAGCACTTATCATTACTGCAAACCTCCTACATAGCTACTGCTCTCTACGCCTTTACGAACAAGTTTCTAAGTGCTGATCTTTCCTAATCTGCATTCAGACGTAAATCGGTGTTTTCATACGTTACAGTTTACGTTTACGTTTTGATTCTGCAAAACTGTCTTCTGCGCTTTTACGAACGAATTTTCTAAGTTCAGATCCCTTTAAAACTGCATTTAGACGTAAAACTACTTTTAGACGTAAAACTGTGTTTTTGACGTAAACTGCGCTAACTGTGTTTAAATGTAAAACTGTGTTTTAGACGCAAACTGCGTTTAGACGTAAAACTACGTTTAGACGTAAAACTGCGTTTAGACGCAAATTGCGTTTAGACGTAAAACTACGTTTAGACGTAAAACTGTGGTTAGACGTAAAACTGCGTTTAGACGCAAACTGCACTGCGCTTAGACGCAATATGATCTTAGACGCAAACTGCGCTTAGACGCAAACTGCGCTTAGACGTAATCTGCATTTAGACGCAAACTGCATTTAGACGCAAACTGCGTAAACTGCGCTTAGACGCAAACTGTGTTTAGACATAAACTGCACTCAATCATAAGTAATCTTAGAATCGGCTTTTGCATCAAAATAGTTTTTATCGAACGAACGCAGCTTTCGTTTTTAATCCGAAAAGATTTCCGCTGCACTAATTCACCCCCCCCCTCTTAGTGCTCTCGATCCTAACAATGATGTGGTCTGAGAGGGGACCTACCGACTCAAGACTTTGGAGGGAAGTCCCCTGTCGCAAACGTCGAACACGAAAAACCAAAAGAAATTCTACCTATGAAGGGGGCTGGTCGGGATGCGGAGAAGATATATGAGGTTTGCGCACCCACAGTTAGGGAAGAAACTGTTGAATCTCGGATTTTGATGATGACGTCAATTGTTATTTGTTATCTAATCCATATGTTGAGATAAGTGTGCAAGATTAACTACGATGAAAGTAAGACATGTAGTAGGAGTTGTGCCGGAGTCAAGACTATGATCACGTTGGGGGTTCGAGAATTCGACGAAAGTTCGGACGGTCGTCGAAGGTTCTACAGGAATAAATCCGAGAAGTCCAGGAGCTTGCCAAAGAAGCTCGTCAGAACTTGCCAAGTGGATCGTCGCAAGTCCAGGAGTTTGCCGGAAGTCCACAAGAGCATCACCGAGGGTTCATCGGATGATCGACAGAAGCTCGCCGGAAGAAGCGATTGACGCACCGGAGCAAGTTGCAGTAAATGTCTTAAGAAATTTGTAGTTAGAACGATGATTAAGTTAGAAATGGGAGGTGATCCCATTAACTTAATCTTGGGGCAATTGGGCCCTTGACAGACCCAAATTGGGCCGAATGGATCAGCCCATTTAGACCTAGATTACTTGGCCAGAGGTGGCACCGCCTGGGTCGGCGGTGCCACCGCCCAGGGCTCAGTCTCCGAGCTCTGGCTAGGCGGTGCAACCACCTCTGATAGAGGTGCAATCGCTTGAGCTCGGTCTCTGAGCTCTGGCTGGGCGGTGCAATCGCCCCAGTCAGGCGGTGGCACCGCCTGAGCTCGGTCTCCGAGCTCTAGTAGGAGGTGCAACCGCCCCTGACAAGAGGTGACACCGCCCAGAGGCTCAGTCTTCGAGCTCTGCCAGGCGGTGCAACCGCTAGACCCTAGAATTTCGAGAATTGATAGTTTTGAGCTCGGAATTCAAACTGGGTTGGGGACTATAAATACCCCACCTTTTTAGCAATGAAAGAGTAACCAAAACCACCGAAATCCTGATCTTACTTTGTGATTTTTAGAGCTCAAAAGTGTTGTATGAGTTAAAAGTACTCCTTCCTCTTTTCTTCCAAGTTTTGATCTGTCAAGAGAGGAAAGAAAATTCTGTAAGGGTTGTCTCCTAAGCCCGTCAAAAGGAGTGAAACTATAAAAAGGTGGTTGGCCTTCGTCTATTGAAGGAAGGCCTCTAGTGGACGTCGGTAACCTCGTCGGTGGAGGAAGTAAAAAGTGGATGTAGGTCAAGAATGACCGAACCACTCTAAATCTCGGTTTGCATTTAATTTGAGCATATTATCTTTACTACAAACCTCCTCAATAGCTTACTACCTTCTGCGCATTTACGATCGTGTTTCAAAGTTCAGTATTTTCCGAATCGGCGTTTAGACATAAATCAGTTTTATCATACGAACATCATATTTCAGTTTACGCTTACATTCTAATTTCCATCATAACTGCAAACTACCTTCATAGACTTGCTTTAACAGCATCTTGCTTGATCACAAGTTAAAGTGATTTACGAATCGGCTTTTCTACCGAAATCGCTCTTATTGTACGAACACTGTTTTAATCGTCGAAAGTTTTCCGCTGCACTAATTCACCCCCCCTCTTAGTGCTCTTGATCCTAACAATTGGTATCAAAGCGGGCTTAACTCTCAAATGGATTAAAACCCAAGAGAGATGGCATACGCAGGAAACCAAGAGGGTCATTCTATTACACGTCCACCCATGTTCAATAGGACGGACTACACCTATTGGAAGACCCGAATGAGGATCTTCCTTATTTCAATGGATTTTGATCTTTGGAATCTTTTCGAAAATGGATTTTCGAAGTCTTCTCTTCCAATGATCGATTGGAATGAATTGGAGTAGAAGACTTTCGCTCTTAATGCAAAGGCTATGAATGCCTTATTTTGTGTGCTTGATAAAAATGAGTTTAATCGTGTTTCGATTTGTGAAATCGCGTTTGATATTTGGCATACACTCGAAGTGACTCACGAAGGCACAAGTAGAGTGAAAGAGTGAAAAATCAATCTTTTGATACACTCTTTCGAACTTTTCCGAATGAAACCGAGCGAGACTATTGGCGACATGTACATCCGTTTCATGGATGTCGTCAATGGTCTAAAAGGACTCGGCAAAAGTATTTTAGATTTTGAGCTCGTAAATAAGATTCTAAGATCCCTTCCTAAGAGTTGGGACCCTAAAGTCACTGCTATTCAAGAGGCTAAAGATTTAAATAACTTCCCTCTTGAAGAACTAATCGGGTCATTAATGACCTATGAAATGACATGCAAGGCTCATGAAGAGTAAGAAGACATCCTTCCAAAGAACAAGAAGGATATGACACTTAGAACTTTAGATGACCACTTGAGAGAAAACTCAAGTGATGAGGACTGTGATGATGACTTGGCACTTCTAACAAGAAAATTCAAAAAATTCATTAAGAGAAACAAGTTTAAAAATGACACAAAAAATAAACTTGAATCCAAAAAGGACCAAGTTATTTGCTACGAGTGCAAAAAGTCGGGACACTACAAAAGTGATTGTCCCTAAGCCAAGAGGAGAACATCAAAGAAGAAGGCGCTCAAAGCAACGTGGGATGACTCGAGCGCGTCCGAAGAAGAGGAGTCCAACACTAAGCAAGTTGCTCATTACGCCTTAATGGCCATCGGAGAGGAGGTAACAAATTTAATTAATGCAGATTTATCATTTGATGAGTTATTAAATGCCTTCCATAACTTATTTGATGAATGCAAGATTATTAGTAGAAAATATAAATTGCTAAAAAAGGAGCATGATAGTCTTACTTGTAATTTCGATAAGTTAAAAACTGAATATCATGATAGTTTAGGTTCTTGTATAAAATGCCATGATCTAGAAACTATCCAAAAGGAAAACTTGCTACTTAAGGACACCTTGAAGAAATTTGAGGTTGGTAGCAAGTCTTTGAACATGATCCTTACAAACAAGGGTCACATTCCCAAAAGAAGTGGAATCGGATTTGTGAGAAATCCTCACCAAAATCCAACCACCTTCATAAAAGGCCCCATCCTACATGTTCGACACCAAAGCAAATGCAACTTTTGTTGCAAACATGGACACAAAACGCATTATTGTCCATTCAAGAAAATTAGTCCGAACAAATTAAATTGGGTTCCTAAAGGAATCATAATAAACTCTATGCAACATGACAAACAATGTAGATCAGTTTTTGAGGCACCCAAAAGTAAATGGGTACCTAAAAATTATCCTTTCTTGTAGAGACATACACCATCACAAGCTAGGAGCAAGAGATGGTACCTTGATAGTGGATGCTCAAGGCATATGACTGGAGATCCATCTCAATTCTCTAAGCTCACTAGCATAGACGAAGGCTATGTCACCTTCGGAGACAACAACAAGGGTAAAATCATTGGCAAAGGAACCATAGGTAACAAATCCAACTTCTTTATTGAAGATGTTTTGTTAGTTGATGGTTTAAAACATAACCTCTTGAGCATTAGTCAATTATGTGATAAAAGATATATTGCAAATTTGAATCTAATGCTTGCATCATTAAAAAACCACACCAAAACACATCTATGATTGCATTAAAATAAAATAACATATACACCATTGATATCAATGATCTGTGTAATGAAATGTGTTTCTCGGTTTTAAATGAGGATGCTTGGCTATGGTATAGAAGATTAGGTCATGCTAACATGAAACTAATCACTCAAATATCATCCAAAGAACTTGTAAGAGGAATTCCTCATATCAAGTTCATTAAAGATAATGTATGTGATGCTTGTCAATTAGGTAAACAAATTAAGGGTAGTTTTAAATCTAAGAATCAAATAAGCACCTCTAGACCTTTGCAATTGATCCATATGGACTTGTTCGGACCAATCTCTACATCAAGCCTAGGAGGTAGCAAATACGTCTTCGTCATTGTAGATGACTATAACAGATACACATGGACTTACTTCTTAAAACACAAAAATGAATGCTTTAGATATTTTAACAAGTTTTGTATGTTAGGATCGGAGCGGCACTAAGAGGAGGGGGGGGTGAATTAGTGCAACGGATTAAAACTTCGGTTTTGATAAATCTTTCGTACGATGAAAAGCAATATCAATGGAAATCGATTTTAGAAGCTTGATAACTTAGAAACGTATGGAAGTGTAGTAACTAAGTAGAGAAGTTTGCAGTATGTAAATGGCAAGAGTAGGATGCAAACCAGATAACGCAGCAGTTTTTAAAGTGGTTTGGTCAAAATGACCTACATCCACTTGCGAAGCCTTCTTCGAAGAGGCTTCCAACTTCCACTAGCAAATTTCTTGTACGGGAAGGACTAATACCCCTCTTACAACCTTTACAAGTGGTTCACACTCTTACAATTATTTTCAACAAGATGGGAGGAGGTGAACACTTAAGGCTTTCAAAGACTATTCTAAGGCTCTTAACTCAAACTATTGCTTTTCAAAGGTTGTTTTCTCAGCTGAGATTTGAGGGGTATTTATAGGCCTCAAGAGGATTCAAATTTGGGCTCCAAAATTTGAATTCTCTTTGGTTCCCGATGCTGGCAGTGCCACCGCCCAGCCAAGCGGTGCCACCGCCTAGCTCTCGGGTGCTGGGCGGTGCCACCGCCTGGCTCTCGGGTGCTCGGCGGTGCCACCGCCAAATCTGACGGTGCCACCGCCTACACTATTTCAGCTCGCTGGTTGGGCTCCAAAATTGGCCCAAACCAGACCGAACTAGAGCCCAATTGGCCCCTACTCGGTTTACAGGATTAACACCTAATCCTAAGTAACGTGCTAACTACAAATTTAAAGACATTTTCTAAGCTATTACAAAGTCCGTAAGTCAAGACTTCTTCCGGCGGGCTTCGGGCGAACTTTCGACGGTTTTCCGCTAAACTCTCGAAAACCATTCTACGGACTCCCAGCAAGCTCCTAGACTTCACGATTTGATCTTGACGAGTTCCAACGAGCTTCTTCGGCAAGCTCTGATCTTTCTCGGCGAGCTCCGCGAACTTCCAACGAACCTTCCGGCGAGCTTCCGAAAAACCCTTCGGCAAGCTCCCTACTCATTCTCGGCTAGTTCCGGCAGCATTCCCGACGAACCTTCGGACTTCCGTCGAACTCTCGAACTCGCAATGAATCCTTCGTGCTTGACTCTGACAGTTTGTTTTGCTTTATGTCTTCGTCGTTATCGTAGTTAATCCTGCACACACAAGCTAAAACTCTACTCCGATCTAGACAATTATTACAACGCGAATTGACATTCTATTGCCTAGCACGTCATTGGTTGGCGCTTCGTCCGATTCTTCGGTGCAACGTCCTCTCTTGCGGCTTGTTGCCCAATCGGCGGTTGACCTCCGCAACCCCGATATCCTTGGCGCAATTTCGCTCTCCTTGGCCCGATGCCCGACGTCCGAAGCCTTCTGCCGTCCAATATCTTGATGTGATCTCCTTCGGCGCAATGTCAATTCCTCCTGCGTTAATTGTCTAATCTTGATCGAGTAGACCTGCATCACTCAAAATGCAGTTTAAATTATAAACACATATCAAGTGGTTTCATCATCAAAATACGAGATTCAACAATCTCCCCCTTTTTGATGATGACAACCACTTGATGATGGAGTTAACCTTAACTCCCGGAGTTTAAACAAACTCCCCCTATCAATATGCCATATTGATAGAACCTTGAATTCAAACTGAATTCAAGTCATTGCAATATTCATCATGAATACTTGCAACACATCATCATGAACATATGCATAAACTTATGCATCACATGTCATGTCATCAACATACTTCTCCCTCTTTGTCATCAACAAAAAGGAGAAGTACCACAATCAAGTGTTTGTTATATGGGTTCAACTCATTGCATGAAAAACATAATATTAAATTTTTATCATCATGCAATCTAGCAATTTTACAACATTTTAGAACTTGCAAGCTTGCAATTTAGAGATGTTCAAGAAAGCAACTCTTGCTTCTTGAAATATGCAAGTTTTATAAGCTAGCAAATTCAAATATATGCAAGTTGGCATATTTGCTTTTCTTGAGATAGGCACGATAGCACATTTTTGCATTTTCTTGATGTTTCAAGCTAGCAATTCTCGGTGATGTTCAAGATAGCAATTTCTTCTCTTTTGAGAAGTGTAATTTTTGCTTTTTCTTGAATTGTGCAAGCTAGCTATCTCCCCCTTAGTCATTGTCAAACGGAAGGGAAGACCCTTTATGTCAATTTCTAAATCATGACAAAGGTGAGTAATCATTCTTATTTAAAAATTTCATAATTGAGATAAACCTTGAATTCAAATTAAGGCAATATTAATCATGATTCACATCATATGTAATACATAACATAAAAAACATAAGTATTGCATGCATCATTTTAGCAACAAATCGTAGCATTTCATCACATGACAAGATATCAGCAAGTAAAATTACAATGCAAGTTCTTGATATCTTAACATGGCATATGGCAATCATAGCATTTCGACTATCAATTTACCATATATTTCGATGCAGGCTTCTTTTGATATCTTAACATAATTCAAATTCAAATATGGCACTTATAGCATTAATTCATATATTTATCATTCAAATATGGCACTCATAGTATCAATTCATATATTTCTCCCCCTTTGTCATTACCGAAAAGAAGGGAGAAATAAATGGCCAAAAGATTTTAATCATTATACAAGCCAACTTACAAAATCATGTCATGATATCAAGAAAATTAAAGAAGGACATGATTCATTCAATAAATCCTTTTAATAGAGCAAAAGAATTATACAACCAATATATCAATATCATAGATCAAGTCATGATTCGTGATTCATCATAAAGCAAATTAATTTTCAGTCATCTCATAAGGCTTTTAAAGAATTTTTGAGATATAGGAGAATGATTAATTTAAGCATACAATGTTTCAATCAAATTCAAGTCATGAATACCAATACTTTCATATTGTGAGTATCAATTCATGAATACTAAAAGATA
The DNA here is from genome assembly GCF_036884655.1 of Musa acuminata AAA Group. Lineage (NCBI taxonomy): Eukaryota > Viridiplantae > Streptophyta > Magnoliopsida > Zingiberales > Musaceae > Musa > Musa acuminata. The sequence continues at coordinate 13,337,773 of NC_088330.1, forward strand.
TTATTTGTGATTCTAATTTTGCAAGATCAAGATTATGATTTAAATAAAACTTATTCAAATCAAATCGGTAACTTGAAACTCATAATCAAGTCATCAAAATCAATTTCGAGATTCACAAAATATCATGAAATCATTAATCTCGATCAGATGGGAAAAGCATTTTTTAAGTGATTCTTTTTCATCTAAGCATGCCTTAGTCTTTATATGTCAAATCAATATAAGCATGAAAGTTCAAGACGTAAAGGTAAAATCTTATAAGACAACTCATTTATAAAATATTCATCATGTTTATTTTCATTAGATTCACAAGATTGGTAAAATAAATTCATTAATCTCAATAGGATAAAAAATTATTTCCATTTCATGCAATTGATTTCATGTGAGGGTATTCAAGTCTTTTTGTGAAAACAAGTATCATAATTTAAAATTGAAACATAAGTTTCGTCATGAAGCCGTTAAGACCAAACACATCATGATATCACGTCTATCATCAAAAGACTATTAAGAAATTCATACATAGATGTACATGCACTATGTCATATTAATATGTCATGAGAATGTCATCTTAATGTTAGGATCGGAGCGGCACTAAGAGGGGGGGGGTGAATTAGTGCAGCGGATTAAAACTTCGATTTTGATAAATCTTTCGTACGATGAAAAGCAATATCAATGGAAACCGATTTTAGAAGCTTGATAACTTAGAAACGTATGGAAGCATAGTAACTAAGTAGAGAAGTTTGCAGTATGAAATGGCAAGAGTAGGATGCAAACCAGATAACACAACAGTTTTTAAAGTGGTTCGGTCAAAATGACCTACATCCACTTGCGAAGCCTTCTTCGAAGAGGCTTCCAACTTCCACTAGCAAATTTCTTGTAGGAGAAGGACTAATACCCCTCTTACAACCTTTACAAGTGGTTCACACTCTTACAATTCTTTTCAACAAGATGGGAGGAGGTGAACACTTAAGCAATATGAAAAACAAGGCTTGCAAAGACTATTCTAAGGCTCTTAACTCAAACTATTGCTTTTCAAAAGGTTGTATTCTCAGCTGAGACTTGAGGGGTATTTATAGGCCTCAAGAGGATTCAAATTTGGGCTCAAAAAATTTGAATTCTCTTATGTTCCCGATGCTGGCGGTGCCACCGCCCAGCCCAACGGTGCCACCACCCAGCACTCGGGTGCTGGGCGGTGCAACCGCCCAGCCCAGGAGGTGTCACCGCCCAGCTCTTGGGTGCTGGGCGGTGCCACCGCCTAGGCCAATTCAGCTCACTGGTTGGGCTCCAAACTTGGCCCAAACCAGTCCGAAATCGGGCCCAATTGGCCCCTATTTGGGTTATAAGATTAACACCTAATCCTAACCCTAATTAACATGCTAACTACGAATTTAAAGACATTTTCTAAGCTATTACAAAGTCCATAAGTCAAGACTTCTTTCGGCGAGCTTCCGGCGAACTTCCGACGGTTTTCCGATAAACTCTCGGAAACCATTTTGCAGACTCCCAGCAAGCTCCTAGACTTCACGATTTGATCTTGATGAGTTCCAACGAGCTTCTTCGGCAAGCTCCGATCTTTCTCGGCGAGCTCCGCGAACTTCCAACGAACCTTCCGGCCAGCTTCCGAAAAACCCTTCGGCAAGCTCCCTACTCATTCTCGGCTAGTTCCGGCAGCATTCCCGACGAACCTTCGGACTTCCGTCGAACTCTCGAACTCGCAATGAATCCTTCATGCTTGACTCCGATACTTTGTTTTGCTTTATGTCTTCGTCGTTATCATAGTTAATCCTGCACACACAAGCTAAAACTCTACTCCAATCTAGACAATTATTACAACGCGAATTGACATTCTGTTGCCCGGCACGTCATTGGTTGGCGCTTCGTCCGATTCTTGCGGCTTGTTGCCCAATCGGCGGTTGACCTCCGCAACCCCGATATCCTTGGCGCAATTTCGCTCTTCTTGGCCCGATGCCCGACATCCGAAGCCTTCTGCCATCCAATATGTTGATGTGATCTCCTCCGACGCAACGTCAATTCCTCCTGTGTTAATTGTCTAATCCTGATCGAGTAGACCTGCATCACTCAAAATGCAGTTTAAATTATAAACACATATCAAGTGGTTTCATCATCAAAATACGAGATTCAACAATCTCCCCCTTTTTGATGATGACAACCACTTGATGATGGAGTTAACCTTAACTCCCGGAGTTTAAACAAACTCCCCCTATCAATATGCCATATTGATAGAACCTTGAATTCAAACTGAATTCAAGTCATTGCAATATTCATCATGAATACTTGCAACACATCATCATGAACATATGCATAAACTTATGCATCACATGTCATGTCATCAACATACTTCTCCCCCTTTGTCATCAACAAAAAGGAGAAGTACCACAATCAAGTGTTTGTTATATGGGTTCAACTCATTGCATGAAAAACATAATATTAATTTTTTATCATCATGCAATCTAGCAATTTTACAACATTTTAGAATTTGCAAGCTTGCAATTTAGAGATGTTCAAGAAAGCAACTCTTTCTTCTTGAAATATGCAAGTTTTATAAGCTAGCAAATTCAAATATATGCAAGTTGGCATATTTGCTTTTCTTGAGATAGGCACGGTAGCACATTTTTGTATTTTCTTGATGTTTCAAGCTAGCAATTCTCGGTGATGTTCAAGATAGCAATTTCTTCTCTTTTGAGAAGTGCAATTTTTGCTTTCTTCTTGAATTGTGCAAGCTAGCTATCTCCCCCTTAGTCATTGTCAAAAGGAAGGGAAGACCCTTTATGTCAATTTCTAAATCATGACAAAGGTGAGTAATCATTCTTATTTAAAAATTCCATAATTGAGATAAACCTTGAATTCCATAATTTCTAAATCATGATTCACATCATATGTAATACATCACATAAAAAGCATAAGTATTGCATGCATCATTTTAGCAACAAATCGTAGCATTTCATCACATGACAAGATATCAGCAAGTAAAATTACAATGCAAGTTCTTGATATCTTAACATGGCATATGGCAATCATAGCATTTCGATTATCAATTTACCATATATTTCGATGCAAGCTTCTTTTGATATCTTAACATAATTCAAATTCAAATATGGCACTTATAGCATTAATTCATATATTTATCATTCAAATATGACACTCATAGTATCAATTCATATATTTCTCCCCCTTTGTCATTACCGAAAAGAAGGGAGAACTCAATGGCTAAAAATTTCAACCATTCAACAAGCCAAATATGCAAAGAATTCATGAAAGATATCAATAAAGATCAATTTGTGAATACCAAAGATATGATTCATGGTTCATTAAAATTCTTCTTAACAAGTTCATGATCAAAATTCATATTATTCATAATAAAGCAAATTGATGCACAATCATCACACAAGGCATACAAGGCAAAGAAATCTTGTTATTTCTATATTATGAAATATATGATATCAAGGCTCATGATTCATTTGAAAAGATATAGCACAAAGAGCAACTTGAAACATTTTTATCAAGATCACATTTTAAAATATTCCAAGTATCAAGATATCAATATGACACTTCATTGAATTTTAGAAATCAAAAGACAAGTTACACTTCATTTGAAGAATTCCTTTTTGATAAATGGAGGGAGCATAATGAACGATCTTGATTTGTAAAGAACTTCATGTTATAATTATCAAGATCATGATTTTAATAATTATTGTCTTTAGCAAAGAATCACAAAAACACTTTATTTTTGCATAAGAAATCTCATTGTATTATGATTTATAAATTCTTTCTCTACACATGAATCATAGGAGATATAATATCAATGATATCATGATTCATTTGGTAATAAATAGCAAGGAGAACAATTTATTTCATGCATAAGAAATCTCAATAAGATAACATTTCACAAGAAATTTCAAGTATCAAATATCAAATGATCATCATGTTTCTTCTTAAGTCAAGAAGTCAAGGGAAGGTTCATGATTCGATTAAAACAAATTTTCATTCAAGTTAATTAAAAAAATCATAATCAAATTATCATTTTTGAGATTCATAACATGAATAACGTTATTACTATTTCATCAAAATCAATTTCCAGATTCACACAATATCATGAAATCATTAATCTCGATAAGATGGGAAAAGCATTTTCTTTTTAAGTGATTCTTTTAACACATCAAAAAAAAAAAAAACTCATTCATAATTCAAGTGATTTACAAGATCTCATAAATGAATTTATCACTTATATTTCATCAAAATCAAGAACTCTAGAGATAGAAAATGATTGAAGCATTTAACATGATTGAAGCATGATTCATATTTAAAATGTATCTTATGTCGTAAATACGAATCAAGCATTTGTCAAATCTGAAATCATCCTCAAAATTATATTCAATAAATTCATATATGACAAGCATAGATTTATTGAAAAATCAATAAGATAGAGGATTACTTTTCATTTTTATAAATTTCTATTCATGTGATTTGCTTCTTATGAGCATGCCTTTGCCTTTTCCCTTTTTTTTAAAAAAAATGTCAACATTCAAGCTAGAAGGGTAAATTTCATAAAATAAATTATCAAGCATGATTCCATAATAACATCCTTTTAATATCTTGATATTCATTATCAAGTATGATTTCAAAAAGTATGTTCAAGAGAAATCATTAAGACACACATGCATAGATTAATCCTAAGCATCATATAGTTATAATCCCTAATGTTGCATACATCATTCAACATTTCAAAACATAACGTGTATGAAACCTTAGCAATATACTCTTCATGATTAAATTTTTAATTTTTCAAATATGCTAAAAATACAAACAATTTTTTATTTCCTATTCCTACTATTTAAATTAAGCACTCATGAAAAACTTCAAGTAATTTCAAAATAATTGAAGAGAGTTGAGTTACTTACCTTGTAGTCGAAGCCCGTCAAAGCCCAATTCGCCGTTTCACCTTTGGAAGTTCTTGATTCATCCTTGGTTGCCTTCTTCCTTTTTGGCCTCTTCCATCATTCAAGTTCATTGTCTATTTTAGATTTTTGTTTAATAAACTTATTAAGATTTTGTGTTCGAAGTTCAAGTTCATCATTGTCCTCATCACTTGAGTCATCGCTCAAGTGGTATTCATTTGTCCGGAGTTCCAAATCCTTCCTGTTCTTTGGATGGTGATTTTGTTCATCATGTTCATCATGTGTATTGTGCACCATTTCATATGTCATCAACGAACCGATTAGTTCTTCAAGTGGAAAAATATTTAAATCTTTTGTTTCTTGTATTGCGGTTATTTTAGAATCCCAACTTTTTGGAAGGGATCTTAAGATTTTAGTGACTAGTTCAAAATTAGAAAAACTTTTACTAAGAGCTTTGAGTCCATTGATGACATCCGTGAAACGGGTGTACATGTCTCCGATGGACTCACTTGGTTTCGTCCGGAAAAGTTCGTAAGAATGCATAAGAATATTGATTTTGGACTCTTTCACTCGGCTAGTGCCTTCATGAGTGACCTCTAGAGTTCTCCAAATATCAAAAGCCGAGTCACACATCGAAATGCGATTAAATTCATTTTTGTCAAGTGCACAATATAAGGCATTCATAGCCTTTGCATTTAGAGAAAACATCTTCTTCTCCAAATCATTCCAATGGTTCATTGGAAGAGAAGACATTTCAAATCCATTTTCGACTATGTGCCGTAAATTCAAATCCAACGAAAGTAAGAAAACTCTCATTCGAGTTTTCCAATAAGTGTAGTCCGTCCCGTTAAACAACGGTGGACGAACAACCGATAAGCCCTTTTGAAAGCCATGAAGAGCCATTTCTCTCGAGTGTAAATCCGAAATGAGAAATACCGGGCTCTGATACCAATTGTTAGGATCGGAGCGGCACTAAGAGGGGGGGGGGTGAATTAGTGCAGTGGATTAAAACTTCGATTTTCATAAATCTTTCGTATGAAGAAAAGCAATATCAATGGAAACCGATTTTAGAAGCTTGATAACTTAGAAACGTATGGAAGCATAGTAACTAAGTAGAGAAGTTTGCAGTATGTAAATGGCAAGAGTAGGATGCAAACCAGATAACACAGTAGTTTTTAAAGTGGTTCGGTCAAAATGACCTACATCCACTTGCGAAGCCTTCTTCGAAGAGGCTTCCAACTTCCACTAGCAAATTTCTTGTAGGGGAAGGACTAATACCCCTCTTACAACCTTTACAAGTGGTTCACACTCTTACAATTCTTTTCAACAAGATGGGAGGAGGTGAACACTTAAGCAATATGAAAAATAAGGCTTGCAAAGACTATTCTAAGGCTCTTAACTCAAACTATTGCTTTTCAAAAGGTTGTATTCTCAGCTGAGACTTGAGGGGTATTTATAGGCCTCAAGAGGATTCAAATTTGGGCTCCAAAAATTTGAATTCTCTTATGTTCCCGATGCTGGCGGTGCAACCGCCCAGCCCAGGAGGTGTCACCGCCCAGCTCTCGGGTGCTGGGCGATGCCACCGCCCAGCCTAGGCGGTGCCACCGCCTAGGCCAATTCAGCTCACTAGTTGGGCTCCAAACTTGGCCCAAACCAGTCCGAACTCGGGCCCAATTGGCCCCTACTTGGGTTATAAGATTAACACCTAATCCTAACCCTAACTAACATGCTAACTACGAATTTAAAGACATTTTCTAAGCTATTACAAAGTCCATAAGTCAAGACTTCTTTCGGCGAGCTTCCGGCGAACTTCCGACGGTTTTCCGATAAACTCTCGGAAACCATTCTGCGGACTCCCGGCAAGCTCCTAGACTTCACGATTTGATCTTGACGAGTTCCAACGAGCTTCTTCGGCAAGCTCCGATCTTTCTCGGCGAGCTCCGCGAACTTCCAACGAACCTTCCGGCCAGCTTCCGAAAAACCCTTCGGCAAGCTCCCTACTCATTCTCGGCTAGTTCCGGCAGCATTCCCGACGAACCTTCGGACTTCCGTCGAACTCTCGAACTCGCAATGAATCCTTCATGCTTGACTCCGATACTTTGTTTTGCTTTATGTCTTCGTTGTTATCGTAGTTAATCCTGCACACACAAGCTAAAACTCTACTCCGATCTAGACAATTATTACAACGCGAATTGACATTCTGTTGCCCGGCACGTCATTGGTTGGCGCTTCGTCCGATTCTTGCGGCTTGTTGCCCAATCGACGGTTGACCTTCGCAACCCCGATATCCTTGGCGCAATTTTGCTCTCCTTGGCCCGAAGCCCGACGTCCGAAGCCTTCTGCCGTCCAATATCTTGATGTGATCTCCTCCGACGCAACGTCAATTCCTCCTGTGTTAATTATCTAATCCTGATCGAGTAGACCTGCATCACTCAAAATGCAGTTTAAATTATAAACACATATCAAGTGGTTTCATCATCAAAATACGAGATTCAACACTTAATTCATCATAAAAACGATTAGACCAAAAGCATATTAATCTAAAATGAGAGGTTCAAATCAACATTTACTTCAAAAACTCATGCATGACGTATACATATATATGGATTAATCCTAAGCCTTATCACATATCATATTATCATCCCTAATATTGCATCATTCAACATTTCAAAACATAACATGCATGAAACCTTTGCAATATACTTTTCATGATCAAATTTTTTAATTTTTCAAAGATGCTACAAAGAAAAACATGATATGATTTTTGAAAAACAATTTTTTTATTTCCTATTCCTACTATCTAAATTAAGCACTCATGAAGGGCTTTAAGTAATTTCAAAATAATTCAAGAGAGTTGAGTTACTCACCTTGTAGTCGAAGCCCGTCAAAGCCCAATTCGCCGTTTCGTCTTTGGAAGTTTTTGATTCATCCTTGGTTGCCTTCCTCTTCTTTGGTCTCTTCCTCCGTTCAAGTTCATTGTTTATTTTAGATTTTTGTTTAATAAATTTATTAAGATTTAGTGTTCGAAGTTCAAGTTCAACATTGTCCTCATCACTTGAGTCATCGCTCAAGGTCCGGAGTTCCAAATCCTTCTTGTTCTTTGGAAGGTGATTTTGTTCATCATGTGTATTGTGAACCATTTCATATGTCATCAATGAACCAATTAGTTCTTCAAGTGAAAAAATATTTAAATCTTTTGTTTCTTGTATTGTGGTTATTTTAGGATCCCACCTTTTTGGAAGGGATCTTAAGATCTTGCTCACGAGATCAAAATTCGAAAAAGATTTACCAAGAACACTTAGATTATTGACGACATCCGTGAAACGGGTGTACATGTCGCCTATAGTCTCACTTGGTTGCATTCGAAAAAGCTCAAAATCATGCAATAAAATGTTAACTTTCGAGTCTTTGACTCTACTAGTTCCCTCGTGCGTGATTTCAAGTGTTCGCCAAATATCAAAAGCCGTTTCGCACGTTGAAATCCGATTGAACTCAGTTTTATCCAAAGCGCAAAATAAGGTATTCATAGCCTTTGCGTTTAAAGAAAAATACTTCTTCTCCAAATCCGACCATTCGTTCATCGGTTTAGAGGGAAGTTGAAAACTGTTTTCAATGATATTCCATAAATCCAAATTCATAGAAATTAAGAAAACTCTCATTCGAGTTTTCCAATAAGTGTAGTCCAATCCGTTAAACAACGGTGGACGAAAAACCGATAAGCCCTCTTGAAAGCCATGAAGAGCCATTTCTCTCGGGTGTAAATCCGAAATGAGAAATACCAGGCTCTGATACCAATTGTTAGGATCGGAGTGGCACTAAGAGGGGGGGGTGAATTAGTGCATCGGATTAAAACTTCAGTTTTGATAAATCTTTCGTACGATGAAAAGCAATATCAATGGAAACCGATTTTAGAAGCTTGATAACTTAGAAACGTATGGAAGTGTAGTAACTAAGTAGAGAAGTTTGCAGTATGTAAATGGCAAGAGTAGGATGCAAACCAGATAACGCAGCAGTTTTTAAAGTGGTTCGGTCAAAATGACCTACATCCACTTGCGAAGCCTTCTTCGAAGAGGCTTCCAACTTCCACTAGCAAATTTCTTGTAGGGGAAGGACTAATACCCCTCTTACAACCTTTACAAGTGGATCACACTCTTACAATTCTTTTCAACAAGATGGGAGGAGGTGAACACTTAAGCAATATGAAAAACAAGGCTTGCAAAGACTATTCTAAGGCTCTTAACTCAAACTATTGCTTTTCAAAAGGTTGTTTTCTCAGCTGAGATTTGAGGGGTATTTATAGGCCTCAAGAGGATTCAAATTTAGGCTCCAAAATCTGAATTCTCTTTGGTTTCCAATGCTGGCGGTGCCACCGCCCAGCCAAGCGGTGCCACCGCCTAGCTCTCGGGTGCTGGGCGGTGCCACCGCCCAGCCCAGGCGATGCCACCGCATACACTATTTCAGCTCACTAGTTGGGCTCCAAAATTGGCCCAAACCAGTCCGAACTAGAGCCCAATTAGCCCCTACTTGGTTTATAGGATTAACACCTAATCCTAAGTAACGTGCTAACTACGAATTTAAAGACATTTTCTAAGCTATTACAAAGTCCGTAAGTCAAGACTTCTTCCAGCGGGCTTCCGGCGAACTTTCGACTGTTTTCCGATAAACTCTCGGAAACCATTCTGCGGCTCCCGGCAAGCTCCTAGACTTCACGATTTGATCTTGACGAGTTCCAACGAGCTTCTTCGGCAAGCTCTAATCATTCTCGGCGAGCTCCGCGAACTTCCAACGAACCTTCCGGCGAGCTTCCGAAAAACCCTTCGGCAAGCTCCCTACTCATTCTCGGCTAGTTCCGGCAGCATTCCCGACGAACCTTCGGACTTCCGTCGAACTCTCGAACTCGCAATGAATACTTTGTGCTTGACTCCGACACTTTGTTTTGCTTTATGTCTTCGTCGTTATCGTAGTTAATCCTGCACACACAAGCTAAAACTCTACTCCGATCTAGACAATTATTACAATGCGAATTGACATTCTGTTGCCCGGCATGTCATTGGTTGGCGCTTCGTCCGTTCTTCGGTGCATCGTCCTCTCTTGCGGCTTGTTGCCCAATCGGCGGTTGACCTCCGCAACCCCGATATCCTTGGTGCAATTTCGCTCTCCTTGGCCCGATGCCCGACGTCCGAAGCCTTCTGCCGCCCAATATCTTGATGTGATCTCCTTCGGCGTAACGTCAATTCCTCCTGCGTTAACTGTCTAATCCTGATCGGGTAGACATGCATCACTCAAAATGCAGTTTAAATTATAAACACATATCAAGTGGTTTCATCATCAAAATACGAGATTCAACATTGTAAACTTGTTCAAAATGAAAAGGGTTCTATGATTTCATCAATTAGAAGTGATCACGGTGGTGAATTTCAAAACCGTGATTTCCAAGAATTTTGTGAACTTAATGGATACAACCACAACTTCTCTACTCCAAGAAATCCTCAACAAAATGGAGTAGTAGAAAGAAAAAATAGAAACTTATAAGAAATGGCAAGAACCATGTTGAATGAACATAGCCTACCCAAATATTTTTGGGCCGAAGCCATAAACCCTGCATGCTATATTTTGAATAGAGTTCTAGTAAGACCCCTACTCACCAAAACTCCCTATGAGTTGTGGAACAACAAAAAACCCAATGTTTCATATTTTAAAGTTTTTGGGTGTAAGTGTTTTATCTTGAATGAAAAAGATACCTTAGGAAAATTTGATGCTAAATCCGATGAAGGAATTTTTCTTGGTTATTCTTCAGTTTCTAAAGTTTTTCGTATCTTCAATAAAAGAACTTTAATTATTGAAGAATCCATTCATGTTGTTTTCAATGAGATTTCCGAAATCAAGAAAAACGATTTTGATGATGATGTTAACTTCAATTCTTTAAATTTAAATGAAACCCCTTCTCCAACTAGCAACTTGGATGCATCCACTTCCGAAACATTCTTACCCAAGGATTAGAAGTATGTAGATGCTCATCCTAAGGAGCTAATCTTAAGAGACACATCAAAGGGGGTTCAGACACGTTCTTCTCTCAAAAAATTTTGTGCCAACGCCGCTTTTCTCTCCCAAATTGAACCTAAATGTATTGACGAAGCCATGAAAAATGATTCATGGATTATTACAATGCAAGATGAATTAAATCAATTTGAGAGAAATGAGGTGTGGAAGCTTGTTCCTAGGCCAAATGATCATTTAGTTATTGGTACTAAATGGGTCTTTAGAAACAAGCAAGATGAATATGGTATCGTGGTTAGAAACAAGGCTAGATTAGTGGCCAAAGGTTTCAACCAAGAAGAAGGTATCGATTACGAAGAAACCTTCACTCATGTGGCTCGATTAGAAGCCATAAGGATGCTCCTTGCCTATGCTAGTAGTAATAATTTTAAGTTGTTTCAAATGGATGTTAAAAGTACTTTTCTTAACGGCTTTATTTCTGAAGAAGTTTATGTTGAACAACCTTCTGGATTTGAAAATAATAGCCTCCCTAATCAAATGTTTAAATTAACTAAAGCTCTCTATGGTTTAAAACAAGCCCCTAGGGCTTGGTATGAGAGACTTAGTTCTTTTCTTATTGAAAATAATTTCACAAAAGGCAAGGTTAATACTACATTGTTTATCAAGAATTTTGAAAATAATTTTCTTATTGTTCAGATTTATGTTGATGATATTATCTTCGGTTCTACGAAAGAATCTCTTTGTGAATCTTTTTCTAAAACCATGAGTCTCGAATTTGAAATGAGTTTGATGGGAGAATTAACCTTTTTCTTAGGCTTACAAATTAAGCAACTAAGCAATGACATCTTTATTAGTCAAACTAAATATGCTTTAGATCTACTGAAAAGATTTAATATGGATAGCTCAAAAGCTATTAACACCCCTATAAGCACCTCCACTAAGTTAGAAGTTGATGAGAGTGGAGAAAGCTTCGATCAAAAAACTAATAGGGGTATGATAGGAAGTTTACTTTACCTCACCACAACTAGACCAGATATCATGTTCAGTATAGGACTTTGTGCTAGGTTTCAATCGAACCCTAAGATATCTCATCTCAAAGCGGTTAAAAGAATACTTAGATATCTTAAAGGTACCACAAATCTAGGATTATGGTATCCAAAATTTGAAAATTTTGAGTTAATTGCTTATGCTGATGCGGATTTTGCTGGGTGTAGACTAGATAGAAAAAGCACATCAGGAACATGTCAATTTTTGGGACATTCCCTTGTTTCTTGGTCATCTAAGAAACAAAACTCGGTTGCACTATCAACAACCGAAGCTGAATATATTGCAGCTAGTGCATGCTATGCACAAGTTGTGTGGATGAAAAATACCTTAGAAGATTATAAAGTCTATATTAAAAACATTCCCATTAAATGTGATAACACAAGTGCAATATGTTTAACAAAGAATCTCATTCAACACTCAAGAACAAAACATATTGATATTAGACATCACTTTATACAAGATCATGTTACTAATCATGATGTAATCATAGAGTTCATAGATACTAAGCATCAACTAGCTGATATTCTTATAAAACCTCTAAGTGAAGAACAATTTGATTTCATAAGAAGAGAATTAGAAATGTTGATGTGTTCGAATGCATAAACTTGTTAAAATTATTATTCGGACTTTATTGATTGAATGATTAGATCACTTAATTGTCATTACATGCCTAAAATAACATGTTGGAAATTAATATAAAAATTTCCATAACAATGAGCATGTCTTCATGATTGTATAGTCTTGTCCAATTGCATGAAAGTATTAAATTAAATTTTCAGTTCCAATCAGATTTCATGAATACATTATTCTCTTTCGGACTTAATAAACATATGTCACATATAGTTTGATTCACATCATTGATTTTTGACAAATAGAATCATCTAGCAAATGCATATCTTTTAGACTTATCATGTGAAAAATATTCTCTTTGAGAAATAGATTTGATGATTCCTTCTTATAAAAGGAAGATATTTTTATGTGCAAGGATTTGATTCACATAAATATCCTGATCCTTATAAAGCATGCCTTAATATCCTATCGATTTGAACAACACAAATGGCTTTCCTCCTTCATGCAAAAAGATAATAACAAATAAAAAGGAAGAAGTTTTCACTCTATAATCTTCATGTCATGTTTTTCTTGAGATGTTTATATAATTTATATCCTATCACTCTATATAGATAAATGACATGAACCTACTTATGGCATCGCACGTATATTTAAAAGTTATTTATATTGTTCTCCTTTTTGTTGATGACAAAGGGGGAGAAATACATGAATTGATGCTATAAATGCCATATTATGTTGAAAAAAGCAGATATATGAATTGATGCTATGATTATGTCATGCTTGCATCATCGAAAATATATGGATTAATGATAACTATGATTGCCATATTAGCAATATGGCATGTTTGCATCATGTTAAGATATCAAGAACTTGCATCGTAGTCCTACGTGTTGATATCTTACCATGTGATGAAATGTTATGATTGCTAAAATACTTGAAATGTGTGTATCATGTTAAGATATCAAAATCTTACTTCGAAATTTTACATATTGATATCTTACCATATGATGAATTGCTATCATTACCATCATTCACATTTGAAATTTGAAAATGGATGTCAAGCCTTGACATCATACATCATTTTCAAAGAGAGACATTATGATGGGAATCATGATGGGAGTATTGATAAGGTTAAATGATTTTAACTTATCAATATGTCTCTTGAATTCAAAGGCTTTGAATTCAAGAATGACTTATCTCAATTATGGCACATAGATAGGGGGAGTTAAGGTTAACTCCATTATCAATTGATTGTAATCATCAAAAAGAGGGAGATTATTGAATCTCATATTTTGATGATGACGTCAATTGTCATTTGTTATCTAATCCATATGTTGAGATAAGTGTGCAGGATTAACTACGATGAAAGTAAGACATGCAGCAGGAGTTGCGCCGGAGTCAAGACTATGATCACGTTGGGGGTTCGAGAATTCGACGGAAGTTTGGACGGTCATCGGAGGTTCTGCGGGAACAAATCCAAGAAGTCCAGGAGCTTGCCAAAGAAGCTCGTCGAAACATGCCAAGTGGATCTTCGCAAGTCCAGGAGTTTGCCGGAAGTCCGTAGGAGCATCACCGAGGGTTCATCGAATGATCGACGGAAGCTCGCCGGAAGAAGCGATTGATGCACCGGAGCAAGTTGCAGTAAATGTCTTAAGAAATTCGTAGTTAGCACGATGATTAAGTTAGAAATGGGAGGTGATCCCATTAACTTAATCTTGGGGCAATTGGGCCCTTGACAGACCCAAATTGGGTCGAATGGATCAACCCATTCAAACCTAGATTACTTGGCCAGAGGTGGCACCGCCTGGGTCAACGGTGGCACCGCCCAGGGCTCAGTCTTTGAGCTCTAGCTGGGCGGTGCAACCGCCTCTGATAGAGGTGCAACCGCTTGAGCTCGGTCTCCGAGCTCTGGCTAGGCGGTGCAACCGCCCTAGTCAGGCGGTGGCACCACCTGAGCTCGGTCTCCAAGCTCTGGCAGGAGGTGCAATCGCCCCTGACAAGAGGTAACACCGCCCAGAGGCTCAGTCTTCGAGGTCTGCCAGGCGGTGCAATCGCCAGACCCCGGAATTCCGGGAATTGACAGTTTTGAGCTCAGAATTCAAACTGGGTTTGGGCCTATAAATATCCCACCCTTTCAGCAATGAAAAAGTAACCAAAAACCATCGAAATCCTGATCTTACTCTGTGATTTTTAGAGCTCAAAAGTGTTGTATGAGTTAAAAGTTCTCCTTCCTCTTTTCTTCCAAGTTTTGATCTGTCAAGAGAGGAAAGAAAATTCTGTAAGGGTTGTCTCCTAAACCCGTCAAAAGGAGTGAAACTGTAAAAAGGTGGTTGGCCTTCACCTATTGAAGGAAGGCCTCTAGTGGACGTCGGTGACCTTGTCGGTGGAGGAAGCCAAAAGTGGATGTAGGTCAAGATTGACCGAACCACTCTAAATCTCGGTTTACATTTACTTTGAGCATATTATCTTTACTGCAAACCTCCTCAATAGCTTACTGCCTTCTGCGCATTTACGATCGTGTTTCAAAGTTCAGTATTTTTCGAATCGGCGTTTAGACGTAAATCAGTTTTATCGTACAAACATCATATTTTAGTTTACGCTTACATTCTAATTTCCATCATAACTGCAAACTACCTTCATAGACTTGCTTTAACTGCATCTTGCTTGATCACAAGTTAAAGTGATTTATGAATCAGCTTTTTTACCGAAATCGCTCTTATCGTACGAATGCAGTTTTAATCGTCGAAAGTTTTTCGCTGACTAATTCAACCCCCCCTCTTAGTGCTCTTAATCCTAACAGAAACAAGTCAAAATTTTAAAATAAAAGTGCTTCTTGATGAAAGAGGGAGTACACATGGAGGTCGGGTGGCACAGTTCCAAACCCGACCAGAGCAAAAAGAAAAAAGAAAAAAAGAAAGGGGGCGTAGCCCTTAGCTTGGAGGGGGGGGGGGGGTGGGGTGGGAGGGGGGCGAAGGGGATGTCTTGGGCCCATCGTCGAAAGGGATGTTCGCCGGCATGTCGACGTCCTGATCCGTCGGGTTGTCGGCAAATGGGTCTGACTCCAGCTCTAGGTCCGGGTACTTCGCTCGAAAGCGAGCATAGGCCACCCGGTACCCATACTCGTACGTGGCCCGACTCGACCTCACCTAGCCACGCTCGAACCCGATGGATGCCTTATACCCGGCGATCGCCTCCTCGACCTTCTTGGGCAACGCCAACCACTCCTCCTTCAGGACCTTCTCGGAGGCCCGGGCTGTGGACTTGGTGGTCTCAACGTCATGGGAGAGGGTCAGTAGCTCATCATCCAGCAATCAGATGTGCGACCGGCTTTCTTCCAGCTCGGTCTTCAAACAAGCCACCTCCTCACCCAGTGCCAAGGTGCGCTCTTCTGTCGCTGCAACGGCCTCTGGCCCCCCTCCCAGCTCTCAACTCCAGGTTCTCCAGTCGGAGGAGCATAGGTCTTTGACTGGCGCCCAATCACCCGCCCGGCATCGAGGACCCGATCGATTAGCGCATACCGTAGTGTTGGCTCTACACGAAGGTCGGTGTCAGCACTTAGACAAAAAGGGGATCGAGTAGGGAAGAGAAGCCACCACTTACCTAGATGAGCGACTTGGTCACCCGCTCTACTAGCACTTCGGAGGTGGAGCTGTAGAGGTCCTTGGCTATAGTCGGGTGCAGCACCCCTCGGAGGAACTCCTGGGCAGTTGGCCCATCGCCCCAGATGAGATTGTCGGCCTTGAGGGTTGGCCACCGAGTGGAGTAGGGGACCCCTGGCTCCCCAGCCAAAAGATCGGCCATATTCAGGGCCTGGTATTGCTCACCACCGGCCCAGGAGTGGATGCTACATAGTTCCCGTATTGGTAAGGGGCGCGTCGACGTCCTCTTAGAAGGGCTGCTACCGGACGACTCGGCCGACCCCTTTCCCTTCACGCCCCCCAAGCCCTCACCCTAGGGAGCGGCCCTGGGCAATTCCAGGACGGCCCTCGAGCGAGTGGTTGGGCCCGTAGGCATCTTCCGGGCCACTGTCTTCGTCTTCTTCGGAGGGCACCCCACTGCCAGGGACGCTGGCACCCTCTTCGAAGTGCCCTCCCACGAGGCATCCCCACCTCCAGAACCCTCCCCATCCCGAGACGGGGGCATGGTAGCCTTAACGCTAGGCATCTTCTTCATTGAATGAAGGTCCACCATCTCTGCAAAAGAAGTCGGATCGGTCAGATAAGTCAAGACAAACGTCCAAGCCATCATAGGTGAATGGCCATACCCCTGGTGGCGGAGCTCAGATCCACTTCGACCATCCACTCCTCGATCATCTCCTTGATTGCCCAAGAAAAGGATAGGATACCCCGGGGGGGGGGGGGGGGAGGGGAGGAGGTGGGGCGCGTTATCAATGGCCCGGAAGGCCCACTCGGTGCAGAAGCCCCACTCTTGACCATAACTAATAAAGAAGAAACGCCTCTTCCAACCTTTATTGTTGGAGGGCGCACCACTGATCTTGAAACCGCTAAGGGTGGTCAGGTAATACTCGCTTTGCCCCTTGCCCAGGTGGAAGCAAGCTAGAAAGAGGGCCCTGGACAGCTCGATCCCAGCCCCCCGACTCTCCCAGATGAAGGCTACCAAGTAGCGCCATGAGTTTGGTGACACTTGGGAGGGCGAGATCCCCCAAAGGCGAAGATAGTCCCTGATGATGGGGTGCTCCGGGAACCGTAGCCCTGCCTCAAGCGCCCCTATAGTCAACTTGAACCCATCGGGAAACCAATTGTATGGCTGCTGCCCAGGCCAAGGGGTGTGTAGACCGTAACACTACAGGATGCGGTAGCGATCCCGAAGCACTCTCAAAAGGTCCTCGGTTACCACTGAGTCTACGTTATGCCACGACTTAAGAGCATCAAGTGCGACCGAACTCTCTGAGGCCTCCGAGGAGGCACTACCCGAAGACACACTAACCACCTCATCCTGGGGACTCACAGAAGAAGGGGAAGAAGGAGAAGGAAGAGGAGAAGGCGAAGGAGATGAGTGCTAGTCATTGGTGCCCAGCAAGCCAATCACGTGAGTGATGGCACGTGTGACTTGATACAGAATATTTTTGCTTATTATATTTTGGCATATATCACTTTATAACTATTGCATAAATGCATATATATATTGTGATGTGCTTGGATTTGTGCAACGGGAATCGGATCGTGATGAGATCACGATAATGAGATCGATTCACCTTTAAACACATATCCTAAATAATCCCGGTCATAGGTTACTCGAGAGGGACATCGTGATAACCGGACAGACTGGTGTGCTGTATAACCATCCATATGATGGATGCAGCTGGTCTCATAGCTGCTCATGTAGGGACACTAGGGATACAGTACAGGTGCTCATTGGAGAATGAGTTCACTAATTGATCTGCTTACGGAATGCTGAATGGTTGATGATGCCTTATTGTCAGACAGTGATTCCGTAGTCCTAGTGGTGTATCTGGTCCTTAGACTTGAGATACCAAGGATGTCCTGTATGAGTGCTCCACTCTTTGATACCAAACTTATAGGTTTGGCTATCCCAGATCTAGTACAGCTGGTCATTGGGAGTGGTAGTCGACCTTACGAGGGCTATTGAGTGTCGATAGAGGATCATCCACTCTCGGCGTCATGAGAGGAATATCCCATGTGTTCTTGCTCAGACAAATCCCTGGCCAGGGTCATTCGGGTTAAGAGAGAAAGAGTTCTCCGGTAGAATCTGATTAGAGCGAGACTCGAGTAGAAACCGTATGGGTCTGACAACACCATGCTCGATATATAGTCTCTGGGATATTAGATGGATGAGGGACTATAGGTACACGGTAACTGAGGACAGATAGGTCCAATCGATTGGATTCCCCTGTATCGTCTGGGGATTACGGCGTAGTGGCCTAGTACGTCCGTAGTCGATGAGTCAAGTGAATTATTACAGAGATAATAACTCACTGAGTTAGAAGGAGTTTTGACAGGTATGACTCATGGCCAGCTCGATATTGGGCCTAGAGGGTCACACACATATGGTAGGCATTGCGATGAGTAGAGGTTCGGATATGAGATATCCGACGGAACCCTTGTCTTATTAGATGTAGATCCAATACCCACTAGGGGATGACCCATTAGGGTTTGACAGGGGACCTCTATAAATATGAGGGATTCAGAGCCTCATAGGCTAGAGCCTTTGCTTGCCTTTCTTATTCTCCTCTCCATCTCCAACTCAGAGCAGGCCTGGAGTTTTGAGGAGCGTCGTCGCAACCCTGCTGTGTGGATCACCACTAGAGAGGAGGACGCTTGACTTCCTTCACCCTCTCCTAAGGATCTGCATGGAAATAGGGATACACGATCTCCCTAGGTAACACAATCTACTCTGTACGCAGTTTTAAGTTTCGCGGATTTTGCATACCAATCTTCGCACGACGATGTATATCTTTTTGGGAATTGGAGATTTTGTTTTCTTGTTCTTCCGCTGCGCATATGATGTTGCCCCCAAGATTTCCCAACAGTGGTATCAGAGCCAGGTTGTTCGTGCGAATGATTGGTTTTGAACTGCGTGTGTTGTGTTTAGGAAGAATTTTGACGTAAAATTCGTTGAGGCAAAAACAAGGAAAGGCAGCAACAGTTGCTGCCCTCGATCTGCATGCGTGCAGCGCAGCCGAAGGCGGGCAGCACAGGGGCTGCGTCTGCAGCAGCCGGCCGGCGGCCTGCTTGTAGCAGGCTTGCGTCCGGCGGGGCTGGCAGCCCGCGGGCAGAGGCGCCTGCGGCCGCTTCTCCCGCGGGGTGAGGCGCCCTAGGGCAGCGGCGTTTGCCGCCGCTGCTCCCGCGGGCGAAACCCCCCCCCCCCCCCCCCCCCCACAGGGGCGGCCGCCCGGTGGGACAGCACCGCCCGCGGAGGCGGTGGCGCCCGCGGGGGCGCCCACCTGCAGCGGCAGCGCCGCCAACGGGCGTGCCGCCTGCAGGCGAGGGCAGCGCCCTCGCCCCGCCACACAGGCCGCCGCCAGTAGGGTGGCGACGGCGGCAGTAGTAAGAGGGAATTAAGGTTTTGGGAAAAAAGATAATTTTACCCCTGTGAATTAGAGAAATTTCAGTTTCTGTCTTTTATCCAAATTACAAAAATACCCTTGGGAATTGAGAAATTCCCTACATGTCCCTAATTTCAGAAAATATTAATTAATTAAAAGGTTTAGTTGATTATTATTTTTATTATTATCTAGTAGTCCTACATGATGATGATTATTTATACATGTGATGTATGATGTGTGGACGGATGATCATGGAACGTGTGATGTGTGTACTTGTGATTATTATTATTGAGGTCTGCGAGCCTCCATTATATTTCTTGTTTATTGTCGGGCCTGCATGCCTATGATTAAGTTGTAATCACATGAGGAGGCGCAGCGGGAGCGTGGATGCGATAGCAGGACCCACGAGACGGTCGATCGTGATGCATGAAGATGCATCAAGATGTCGATGGAACAGACGAGGATGAGATGGACGATCACAGGGCATGGAGATGCACCGTTGCACACATAGATCTTGATGTGAGTGATTAGGCCTACTGGCTCGGGCCTAATCATATTAGGTTGTGGTCTATGATCATCTGGTGTGATTGCTTATACATATACTAGATATGTATATACATTTGCATGCGATGTAGATATATATTAAATATGTATATGTGTGACATGTCATATTAGGAGACCAAATCATAGAAACATCTCTCGATAATATTAACTCGGTAAACGTGAGGCAATTAGATTGACCCACGTGGCCTTCCATCGTTATGAGTAGGAACCGATTCCCGGTGTAGGTTGAGTTGGTCGAGTCCCTCGAGACTCACCTATATCGTGATTCGCTATCTTGCTTACGACATAGAGATGTCACCGGTGACCTGAGGGCATGGTATGCTTGGTCGAGTCCCTCGAGGGTATATCATCAAATCAGACTCATCTTGTAACGAAGGTGTTGACTTAACCGAGCATCATGGCTGGTCGAGTCCCTCAAGGCCATGGTGATTCGGAGGTCGAACAGGATAGGAATCACAAGGAGTTGTGATCGGTAAGAGTTGCCTACCTTTTAGGCTTAGTGTGATTGGTCGAGTCCCTCGAGGTTACACTAAGACGCTGATTGGATCTTGATCCCCACTGGAAGTCTGCCGGAGACTTCCGTTTCACGTGCTAAGGGTGTCGCGTGACTCGTTAGTAAAATAGTGGGAGCATATTAAGATAGAAGTCCATATCTTGATAGTTTATTTCTTGCAAAATCTGCATATTATTCATTTCTGCTGCATCTTTATTTTCAGAAAATGTCGCTTTCAAATCCCTTACGTGGCATACTTGATGTCAACCGCCTCAATGGTCCAAATTATATGGATTGGCTCCGTAACTTGAGAATTGTTCTCACAGCGGAGAAAATCGTGTACGTCCTTGATACAGTGATGCCTACGCCCGAAGAAGGGGCATACGAGGATGAGATCGCTCGCTACGTGAAGTACATTGATGACTCCACTCTTGCTCAGTGCTATATGTTGGGCTCTATGACTCCTGAGTTACAGAGACAACATGAAAAGATGGATGCCAGATCCATTCTCCTACATGTCCGTAAATTATTTGAGGAACAGGGAAGGACTCAGCGATATGAGATATCCAAGAGCCTCTTTCGCACTAGGATGACTGAGGGGACACCGGTTCAGAACCATGTCCTAAAGATGATTGAGTGGATAGAGAAACTCAAAGGTCTAGGAATGGTCCTAGAGGATAACTTGTGTGTAGACATTGTGCTTCAGTCCCTACCAGATTCCTTTTCACAGTTCATAATGAATTTTAATATGAACAAGCTTGAGGTGACTCTCCCAGAGCTCCTCAATATGTTGAGGGAGGTAGAGAGTACTATTAAGAAAGAGAAGCTAGTTCTCTACACTGGTGAGACCAGAAAGAAAAGGAAAGTAGAAAGGTCCCTTAAGAAGGGAAAGGGCAAGGGCAAACCAGGTAAAGCAAAGGTTGCTAAGAAAGACCCAGCAAAGGACAAAGGCCAGTGCTTCCACTGTGGTAAAGATGGGCACTGGAAGAGGAACTGCAAAGAGTATCTTGCAGAAAGGGCGAAATAGAAGCTTGGAGAAGCTTCAGGTACATTCATGATCAATCTCCAATTGTCAGATTTTTGTGATAGTGCATTGGTATTGGATACCAGTATTGCTTATCACATCTACAATTTATTATAAATTCTAGCAAAGCCGAGGGGAGATTGATGAGAGGAATATTGCATAAAGGTTTGTTTATGCAAGACACTACTCCACATATCATGAATGTAAGTGTTTAAGAGGAAACGAGATGAGGTGAACAGTGCATACCTATGGCATTGTAGGCTAGGTCATATCCATGAGGGAATGATTCAAAAGTTGCTAAATGATAGATATCTAGATCCATTCGACTATGTGTCATATGCAACTTGCGAGCCTTGCCTTCGTGGAAAACTGATTAACTCTTCATTTAGTGGAACTGGAGAGAGAGCCGCTGAGCTATTGGAACTTATACATAGTGATGTATGTGGACCCAATTCAACTCATGCCATTGGTGGTTACTCCTTCATTACCATGATTTCTCAAGGTATGGATATGTGTATTTAATGAAGTACAAGTCCGAGGCCTTTGAGAAAGTCAGAGAGTATAAGAATGAGGTGGAGAACCAGACTGTAAAGAGTATCAAAACTCTTCGATCAGATCGAGGAGGTGAGTACTTAAGTACATAGTTTACTCAGTTCCTCAAGGACCATGGGATATTATCCCAATGGACACCTCCTTATACACCTCAGCTCAATGGTGTCTTTGGAAGGAGGAATCGTACGCCATTAGATATGGTACGGTCCATAATGAGTTTCGCTGACCTACCCATCTTATTCTAGGGATATGCCCTAGAGACCACAGCTTACCGTCTGAACAGAGTTCCAACTAAGTTGGTAGTGTCTACACCATATAAGTTATGGAAAGGGAAGAAGCCTGATCTTAAGGTTGTTAAGATTTGGGGCTGCCCTGCCCACGTTAAAAGACAACTCCGATAAGTTAGAATCAAGGACAGAGCGATGCAAATTTGTGGGATACCCCAAGGAAACTTGTGGGTATTATTTCTATCATCTCGAGGACCAAAAGGTCTTTGTAGCTAAGAGAGCAATGTTCCTTGAGAAGAAACACATTCTTGGCGGAGTACATTGTTGCATCAGATGTAGCAAAGGAGGGAGTCTGGTTGAAGATGTTCATCACAGATTTGGGAGTCGTTCCAGATAGCGAGAAGTCGACTTCCTTATATTGCGACAACTATGAGGCGATTACTCAAATAAGGGAACCCGGGTCTCATCAGAAGTGTTCTGAGGAGGTTCTAGCTTATCAAAGAGATCGTAACCCGAGGAGATGTAGCAATGGAAAGAGTTCCATCCGAAGATAACATTGCAGATCCACTGACAAAGTCGTTGTCTCATTTTTTCTTTGAGCATCATAGGGGTCTGATGGGGTTCAGACACATACGTGATTGGCTTTAGGTCAAGTGGGAGATTGCTAGTCATAGGTGCCCAGCAAGCCAATCACGTGAGTGATGGCACGTATGACTTGATATAGAATCTTTTTGCTTATTATATTTTGGCGTATATCACTTTATAACTATTGCATAAATGCATATATATATTGTGATGTCCTTGGATTTGTGCAATGGGAATCGGATCATGATGAGATCACGATAATGAGATCGATTCACCTTTAAACACATATCCTAAATAATCCCGGTCATAGGTTACTCGAGAGGGACATTGTGATAACAGGACAGACTGGTGTGCTGTATACCCGTCCATATGATGGATGCAGCTGGTCTCATAGCTGCTCGTGTAGGGACACTAGGGATACAGTACAGGTGCTCATTGGAGAATGAGTTCACTGATTGATCTGCTTAAGGAATGCTGGATGGTTGATGATGCCTTATTGTCAGACAGCGATTCCGTAGTCCTAGTGGTGTATCTGGTCCTTAGACTTGAGACACCAAGGATGTCCTGTATGAGTGCTCCACTCTTTAATACCAGACTTATAGGTTTGGCTGTCCCAGATCTAGTACAACTGGTCATTGGGAGTGGTAGTCGACCTTACGAGGGCTATTGAGTGTCGATAGAGGATCATCCACTCTCGACGTCATGAGAGGAATATCCCATATGTTCTTGCTCAGACAAATCCCTGGCCAGGGTCATTCGGGTTGAGAGAGAAAGAGTTCTCCGGGAGAATCCAATTAGAGCAAGACTCGAGTAGAAACCGTATGGGTCTGACAGCACCATGCTCGATATACGGTCTCTGGGATATTAGATGGATGAGGGACTATAGGTACACGGTAACTGAGGACAGACAGGTCCAATGCATTGGATTCCCCTGTATCGTCTGAGGATTACGGCGTAGTGGCCTAGTACGTCCGTAGTCGATGAGTCAAGTGAATTATTACAGAGATAATAATTCACTGAGTTAGAAGGAGTTTTGACAAGTATGACTCACGGCCAGCTCGATATTGGCACTAGAGGGTCACACACATATGGTAGGCATTGCGATGAGTAGAGGTTAGGATATGAGATATCCGACGGAACCCTTGTCTTATTGGATGTAGATCCAATACCCACTAGGGGAGGACCCATTAGGGTTTGACAGGGGACCTCTATAAATAGGAGGGATTCAGAGCCTCATAGGTTAGAGCCTTTGCTTGCCTTTCCTATTCTCCTCTCCCTCTCCACCTCAGAGCAGGCTTGGAGTTTTGAGGAGCGTCGTCGCAACCCTGCTGTGTGGATCACCGCTAGAGAGGAGGACGCTTGACCTCCTTCACCCTCTCCTAAGGATCTGTAAGGAAACAGGGATATACGATCTCCCTAGGTAACACAATCTACTCTATACACAGTTTTAAGTTTCACGGATTTTGCGTACCAATCTTCGCACGACGACGAACATCTTTTTGGGAATCGGGGATTTTGTTTTCTTGTTCTTCCGCTGCGCATATGATGTCGCCCCCAAGATTTCCCAACTATGAGGACAAAGACGAATGCGAAGACGAAGATGAAGACATCCTGACCTCAAAGTTGCAAGAAAGATGTCGGGGCGCAGGACGAAGGATGGAAGCAAAGAGGATGGCGAAGTTGCAAGAAAGGAGCCGAGGCGTGGGACAAAGGACCGATGGCAAAGGCTGGTGGGGTTTATAAAAGGCGGGTTGCTCACTGCAAGGCAATTATTGGGGCTTCCCAAGGAGAGAAACAGTCGTAGCATTTAAGGCCCATCACAACTCCTCGGATCCGCCAGATTCACCCGCCTCGAAGCTCCCGCCAGCGACGTCCCATCACCCGAAGCCCCCTGCCAAAGGCCGTTCGAAACGAAGGTTTCCTGCTAGGCCCCGTGACGCTTCGCCCGACCTGCCATGTGGCACGGCAACGTCCTGGCATCAATCGGCCCAAAGGTTCAACTCATGCTCGGCATCGACAGGTGACCCGCCGACATCAAAACCAGAACCGAGCATAGATGCTCGGCCCCCAAGTTCAACTCATGCTCGTGTCGCTATAGATCGCTCTCGACAGGCGACCCACTAGCATCGAAACCGGAACCGAGCATAGAAGCTCGGCCCCCAGGTTCAACTCATGCCCCGGTCGCTACAGATCGCTCTTGACAGGTGACCCGCCGGCATCGAAACCGGAACCGAGCATAGACGCTCGGCCCCCAGGTTCAACTCATGCCCAGGTCGCTACAGATCGCTCTTGACAGGCGACCCATCGGCATCGAAACCGAAACCGAACATAGACACTCAGCCCCCAGGTTCAACACATGCCTGGGTCTCTATAGATCGCTCTCGATAGGTGACCCACCGGCATCGAAACCGAAACCGAGCAAAGACACTCAGCCTCTAGGTTCAACTCATGCTCGGGTCGCTACAGATCACTCTCGACAGGCGACCCGCCGACATCGAAACTGGAACCGAGCATAAACGCTCGGCCCCCAAGTTTAACTCATGCCTAGGTCGCTACAGATTGCTCTCGACAGGCGACCCACTAGCACCGAAACTGGAACCGAGCATAGACACTTGGCCCTCAGGTTCAACTCATGCTCGGATCGCTACAGATCACTCTCGACAAGCGACCCGCCAACACCGAAACCAGAACCGAGCATAGATGCTTGGCCCCTAGGTTCAACTCATGCCCGGGTCACTACAGATCGCTCTCGACAAGTGACTCATTAGCACCGAGACCTGAGCTGAGCATAGTCACTCGGCCCACAAGCCCAACCCGAGTCACATCTCGGCTAAGTCCAATGCCCGAGTCGCATCTCGGCCCAATCCAACACCCGAGCCACGCCTCACGGTCAATCCAACGCCCAAGTCACATCTCGGCCAAGTCCAACACCCGAGTCGCATCTTGGCCCAATCCAACACCTGAGCCATGCCTCGTGGTCAATCCAACGCCCGAGTCACATCTCGGCCCAATCCAACTCCTAAGCCATGTCTCGCGGTCAATCCAATGCTCAAGTCGCATCTCGGCCAAGTCTAATGCCCGAGTCGTATCTCGGCCCAATCCAATGCCCGAGCCACGCCTCACGGTCAATCTAATGAACTTTGCTTGACTAGACTACCCTATGGAGAGTTGGAAAGCCATCAATATTGGGCATGTCTTTGGAGCCGAGGAGACATAAGGTGAGATCCTGAAATGATGATATTACATGTGTGTTAGGACTCTAGCTAGGAGAGTCCTAATTGAGAGGGACATTCATGTAAAACCTACCTAAGCCGACCCCTATTAAAGAGATGAAGAGGCCGGCTAGGGTTAGGAGGTTTTTTTAGAGAAAAATTAGGAGTTGTAAGGGAATAGGAGTCTTGAGTAGGAGTCCTATTAGGAGTTAGGGTTTAGAAGCCCTATAAATAGCCATGTATTCCTCCTCTTTTCTTAAGCAATAGATGAATCTTTTCTGCAGCCTTTGAGCAGCAACTTGGAGGGAGGAACCCCTATAGAGTTCCAAGGAGGCTGATCCCCTAAAGAGATTAACCCTAAGTTTAGAATCTGCAAGGGTTCTATCACCTGGTATCAGAGCAGCGTTCTTGGCATCTCACTGCCCTTCCACTGCCATCCATCTGCCCTCCACAGCCGCCCAAAGCAATTCCCACAATTGCTTAAAAGATCATCGCCAAATTCTGCCATCATCTCCATCACCGCGGATCATCCTTTGATCTCCCCGTAAATTGCAACAGGTTCTGGTTTCCTACCTTACTACTGCTGCAATTTAGTTATCCCTATCCGAAAATCCAAAAAAAAAAAAAATTGTTCCTATATTGCAACATAAACTTTTCGTCACAAAGTTTTCATCTCTACAACGAAAGATACATTGCAGAATTTCAGCCGCATAGCACTATTTGTTTGATCTTGATATTATATTTTCTTTGTCCAAACCTCTACAAAATTTTTTTGATTAAATTGGACATCCTTGCTATTATATAAACTAAGATATTACTGTCAATTCCCTCCTCAAATGTCTTAAATTTTTTGTGGAGATTTTGTCGAGAAACCGTTGTTTCTTTGACGATAATTCTGCTCTTACAAGACAACACAATTATGTAGCAAACTTTCACTGATTTCTATCAAACCTTTGCTGCCATCCACCACAGATCGAAAACTTTCATCCACAGCCCTAAAACTCCACCAAACCACACCCTCAAACTGCACCCAAAAAAGCCACAAAACAAACCTAAACCGCAGCCTACATCTACCAATCCACCAACCCTTTCAACCATCACTTCTCTCAACCTATACATGCCTTTAACCCGTCAACAAAAGAGAGATCTTAACATTATAGATTTAGAGTCATATACTATGGCATCTGAGGAGGCAATCAATGCTAAATTTGAAGCCTTCGATGCACGAATGGAGGATAAGATTTGGACTCTCCTTACCAAATTCAGTTTGGGCCGACCACCAAGCCCGAAGAAATCACATCAAGGAGATAGCTCTAACCAATCACATCATACCCAAAGAGATGACTTCCAAGAGAGGGGAGGCTCTATGACCGACCCCAACTATTCACGCATGAGAGTGGACTTCCTTAGATGGGAAGAAGGAGACCCAATTGGTTGGATCTCACGCGCGGAGCGATATTTTCGGTATCATAAAACTACGGATGCATCCATAGTGGAAATTACAGCTATACATCTTGAAGGGGATGCCATACAGTGGTTTGACTGGTTTAAACACACTTATGGAGTCTTTTCATGGCGACAATTCAAAGAAGGACTATTGATCCGCTTCGGACCAACTTATTACGAGAACATTGACGGACAACTAGCAAAGATCCGACAAACCTCCACTATTCAGGAGTACCAAACCGGGTTTGAAAGGTTATCTAATCAAACTTGTGATTGGTCTAAGAAAAAGCTATTGGGGACCTTTATTGAGGACTTAAAGCCGAAGATCCGGGGAGAAGTTAAGGCATGACAACCATACACGCTTATGGCAGCCATCTCTTTCGCACGACTTCAAGAGGAACGATTGAACCATGAAGCCCGGAGGACTAGGATCACTCCTCGACCTACAATACTAAAGCCATCAGCCCCCCCTACTATCAACCGAGTCCCTGCACTGAAAAGGTTAACAAGAGAAGAACTTCGGGAGCGATCTGCGAAGGGGTTATGTTGGCATTGTGACGAGCCGTGGAGCCACGAGCATCGCTGTAGAAAAGGGAGACTTCTTATGATTGAACTAGTAGAAGAAGAGGTCATTGAACATCGAGAAGAGAGCCTTGAATATGAAATAGAAGATATGGAAGAAGAGCCACAACCGACCGACATTACGGCACACGCACTAGCCGGCTACTCAAACCCGCAAACGATGAAAGTTAGAGGCCTTCTCAAACAACAGTCGATTACTGTTCTCATCGACACGGGCAGCACTAATAACTTCCTGAATAGTAAGATTGCTGCTCGGATGGCACTGCATATTGAAGGTTGCAGCAAGTTCGATGTAAAGGTGGCCGATGGCAGAATCCTAAAGTGCGACCAAAGATGCCCGCAGGTGAAACTATTACTGCAAGACCAAGAAATTATCACCGATTTCTTCCTCCTACCACTTGATGACTATAAGGTAGTGCTTGGTATAGAATGGCTAACTATGCTAGGTGATGTCTCTTGAAATTTTTCTAAATTAATTATGAAATTCTACTGTAAGGGCAAATAGATCATCCTACGCAAGAAGCACGGAAGCAACGTTACCATTGTTTCGACCCAACGAATGGAGAAAGTTTTGACCCAACGAATGGAGAAAGTTTTACACAAGGTAAATGGTGGCTTTTTGATGCACCTCTAGCAGCAACCAGAGGGGAAGAAAATAGAAATTGAAGATCAAAATCTTGCCCAATTGCTTACTGAATTTGCCGACATTTTTGCTGAACCATGCGGTCTTCCTCCTTCTCGACAACATGACCATCGAATTCCAATCCTTCCGGGCAAGCCACCAGCGAACACTCGATCGTATCGATATCCTCACCTCCAAAAAGATGAAATTAAAAAGATCGTAAAGGAGATGCTTGAAACAAGGGTGATTCGGCCAAGTTGCAGCCCCTATTCCTCACCAGTGCTACTTGTACGCAAGAAGGACAGAACTTGGTGGATGTGCATCGACTACCGAGCTTTAAATGGCATCACTGTCAAGGACAAGTACCCAATACCAGTGGTGGATGAACTTCTTAATGAATTAAAAGGAGCTCGAGTCTTCACGAAGTTGGACCTCCGATCCGGTTACCACCAAATTCGAGTATGTGAAGATGACATTCCAAAAACTGCATTCCGCACACATAATGGTTATTATGAATTCTTGGTAATGCCTTTTGGACTCACTAATGCTCCTTCAACCTTTCAAAGTCTCATGAACGATATTTTTCGGAGCTTTCTTTGCAAATTTGTGCTGGTATTTTTCAATGATATTCTCATTTATAGCCCTTCTCTTGAGACTCACTTTCAGTATTTACGGATTGTTCTGACGATCCTTCGGGAGAATACTCTTTTTGTTAAGCAACCAAAGTGTAGCTTTCTCTAGCAAAAAGTAGAGTACCTTGGGCACATAATATCAGAAGGAGTGGTGGTAGACCCAACAAAAATTGAGACATTGCAAGGCTGGCCGAAACCTACAAACGTGAAATTACTACGCGGGTTCCTTGGACTAACAGGCTACTACCGAAAATTTGTTAAGGACTATGGGAAGATCAGTGCACCACTCACTTCTCTACTAAAAAAATATACTTTCCAATTGTCAGACAAAGTCTCTGCTGCCTTCGACAAACTTAAGGTAGCCATGACAACAACGCCGGTGCTAGCGCTACTAGATTTCAGCCGACCCTTCATCATTGAGACCGACGCATCTAGAGTTGGAATTGGAGCCATTCTTATGCAAGATGGTCGACCACTCACATACACTAGCAAGACATTATCTCCCTCCCATCAAAACATGTCAGTATATGATAAGGAGATGCTCGCCATTGTACACACAGTAATGAGGTGGAGACCCTACCTGATCCGTCGGCGATTTCAAATTAAAACCGACCATAGAAGCCTCAAGTATTTTTTGGAGCAAAAGATATCATCCCCTGAGCAACAAAAATGGGTAACCAAACTTCTTGGATTTAATTATGAAATTATTTGCAAAAAGGGGAAAGAAAACGTTGTTGCAGATGCACTCTCACGGCTACCTGAGCAAGCTAAGGTTTTAGCCATCTCCCTTCCTACCACTAGTCTCCTCGTGGACATTAGGGAAGAATGGAAGAAGGATCCAGAGATCAGCAACATTATAAAAAAAATTGGAGGAGAATCCAAGTGCAATAGCCCACTACACTTGGGATTCGAGGGATCTACGCTACAAAGGTCGTATTGTGCTTATACTTGACTCCCCTTGTATCACAATCATCCTGCATGAAATGCACTCCATACCTTCAGTAGGGCACTCTAGATTCCTAAGAACCTACAAAAGAGTGAAGCAAATTTTTTATTGGAGAGGGATGAAAAAAATTATTGCTGAATATGTGGCACAATGTGATGTATGTTAACACTACAAGGGTGAAACTGTGGCAAATCCAGGGAAACTACAACCACTACCTATACCGGACTCAGTGTGGACTGACATCTCTATGGACTTCATTGAAGGGCTGCCACCTATCAAAGGTAAAAGCACAATTCTCATGGTGGTTGATCGACTTACGAAATATGCTCATTTTTGTGCTATGAGAAGTCCCTACACTACTGCTAGTATTGCCCAAGTTTTCATAGAAAATATTGTTAAACTGCACGGGATGCCAAGGTCCATTGTAAGTGATCGTGATAGGATCTTCACTAGTAAATTTTGGACCGAGTTATTTGTTAGAACCTTTGCAGATTCTAAACTTGGGGTTGATCTCTTTAGGGGATCGGCCTCCTTGGAACTCTATAGGAGTTCCTCCCTCAAAGTTGCTGCTCAAAGGCAGCAAAAAAGATTCATCTATTGCTTATCAAAAGAGGAGGAATACATGGCTATTTATAAGGTTTCTAAACCCTAACTCCTAATAGGACTCCTACTCAAGACTCCTACTTCTAACCAACTCCTAATAGGACTTCTACTCAAGACTCCTATTCCTTTACAACTCCTAATTCGTCTCTAAGAAACAACCTCCTAACCCTAGCCGGCCTCTTCACCTCTTTAATAGGGGTCGGCTTAGGTAGGTTTTACATAAATGTCCCTCTCAATTAGGACTCTCCTAGCTAGAGTCATAACATTATTCCAATTATAAGGCACCAAACTCAAGATGAGCACAGCGTATCATCCACAAACTGACGGCCAAACAGAGGTGGTAAACAGGTGTTTAGAGACGTACCTTCGGTGTTTCGCTAGCGACCGACCAAAAGAGTGGGCAAAATGGCTTTCCTAGGCCGAATGGTGGTATAATACTACATATCATTCATCTACAAAATGTGCCCCTTATGAAGCATTGTATGGTCTACCGGCCCCTGTGATTCTAAAGTATGTAATTGGCTCAGCCAAGGTAGATCAGGTTGAACAAGAATTGATTGATAGGGACAAACTCCTACGACTATTAAAAGATAATCCCTCTACAACTCAAGCCAGAATGAAGCAGCAAGCCAACACACGACGAAGCGAAAGAGAATTTTCAGTAGGAGATTGGGTTTATCTTTGCCTACAACCATACAAGCAACTCTCCATCAACACTCGAGCCTCCATGAAGCTATCTCCACGATTTTTTGGGCCCTATCAGATCACAAAGCTTATTGGAGTAGTGGCATATAGACTTAAATTACCTGAGGATGCCAAAATTGTGTTGGGGAATCTTGGGGGCGACATCACATGCGCAGCGGAAGAACAAGAAAATAAAATCCCCGATTCCCAAAGAGATGTTCGTTGTTGTGTGAAGATTGGTGCGCAAAATCCGCAAAACTTAAAACTGCGTATAGAGTAGTTGTGTTACCTAGGGAGATCGTATATCCCTGTTTCCTTGCAGATCCTTAGGAGAGAGTGAAGGAGATCAAGCGTCCTCCTCTCTAGTGGTGATCCACACAGTAGGGTTGCGACGACGCTCCTCAAAACTCTAGGTCTGCTCTGAGGTGGAGAGGGAGAGGAGAATAGGAAAGGCAAGCAAAGGCTCTAGCCTATGAGGCTCTGAATCCCTCCTATTTATAGGGGTCCCCTGTCAAACCCTAATGGGTCCTCCCTTAGTGGGTATTGGATCTGCATCCAATAAGACAAGGGCTCCGTCGGATATCCCATATCCGAACCTCTACTCATCGCAATGCCTACCATATGTGTGTGGCCCTCTAGGCCCAATATCGAGCTGGCCATGAGTCATACCTGTCAGAACTCTTTCTAACTCAGTGAATTATTATCTCTGTAATAATTCACTCGACTCATCGACTACGGACGTACTAGGCCACTACGTCGTAGTCCCTAGACGATATAGGGGAATCCAATCCATTGGACCTGTCTGTCCTTAGTTACCATGTACCTATAGTCTCTCATCCCTCTAATATCCCAGAGACCGTATATCGAGCATGGTGCTGTTAGACCCATGCGGTTTCTACTCGAGTCTCGCTCTAATCGGATTCTCCCGGAGAACTCTTTCTCTCTCAACCCAAATGACCCTAGCCAGGGATTTGTCTGAGCAAGAACACATGGGATATTCCTCTCATGACGCCGAGAGTGGATGATCCTCTATCGACACTCAATAGCCCTCGTAAGGTTGACTACCACTCCCAATGACCAGCTGTACTAGATCTGGGACAGCCAAACCTATAAGTCTGGTATCAAAGAGTGGAGCACTCATACAGGACATCCTTGGTGTCTCAAGTCTAAGGACCAGATATACCACTAGGACTACGGAATCGCTGTCTGACAATAAGGCATCATCAACCATCCAGCATTCCGTAAGCGGATCAATTAGTGAACTCATTCTCTAATGAGCACCTGTATTGTATCCCTAGTGTCCCTACATGAGCAGCTATGAGACCAGCTGCATCCATCATATGGACGGGTATACAGCACACCAGTCTGTCCGGTTATCACGATGTCCCTCTCGAGTAACCTATGACCGGGATTATTTAGGATATGTGTTTAAAGATGAATCGATCTCATTATCGTGATCTCATCACGATCCGATTCCCATTGCACAAATCCAAGGACATCACAATATATATATGCATTTATGCAATAGTTATAAAGTGATATACGCCAAAATATAATAAGCAAAAAGATTCTGTATCAAGTCACACGTGCCATCACTCACGTGATTGGCTTGCTGGGCACCTATGACTAGCAATCTCCCACTTGACCTAAAGCCAATCACCTATGTGTCTGATCTCCATCAGACCCCTGTGACGCTCAAAGACAATCTGAGACAACGGCTTTGTCAGTGGATCTGCAATGTTATCTTCGGATGGAACTCTTTCCACTACTACATCTCCTCGGGTTACAATCTCTCTGATAAGCTAGAACCTCCTCAGAACACTTCTGATGAGACCCGAGTTTCCTTATTTGAGTAATCGCCCCATAGTTGTCGCAATATAAGGAAGTCGACTTCTCGCTATCCGGAACGACTCCCAAATCTATGATGAACATCTTCAACCAGACTCCCTCCTTTGCTACATCTGATGCAGTAATATACTCCGCCTCTGTGGTCGAGTCAGTAGTGGTATCTTACTTGGAACTCTTCCAGCACACTGCTCCTCCATTCAAGGTGTACACATACCCTAAATTTGACTTGCTATCATTGACATCAGACTGAAAAACTTAAGTCAATGTAGCCTTCATCCTTAAAGCTACTATCTCCATATACTAGTAAAAGATCCTTAGTCCTTCTCAAGTACTTAAGGATACACTTTACTGCTTTCCAATGCTCCAAGCCTGGATCCGCCTGATACCTACTCGTGACACTCAGAGCATACGCTATATCATGCCTAGTACATAGCATGACATACATGATAGACCCTATTGTTAAGGCATAAGGTATCATATTCATATTCGCCCTTTCTTCTGGAGTCTTTAGGGACATACTCGTAGAAAGCGATATCCCATGTCTCATCGATATGAGACCTCTCTTGGAATTTTCCATGCCAAACCATTTGACAATAGTTTCTATGTACCTGGACTCGGACAAGCCAAGCATCCTCTTGGATTTATCTCTATAGATTCTAATCCCCAAGATATAGGATGCTTCCCCTAAGTCCTTCATGGAGAAATGTCTAGATAACCAAGTCTTTACTGTGAATAGCATTCCTACGTCATTCCTAATGATCAGGATGTCATCCACATATAACACCAAAAAGGTGATAGCGCTTCCACTTACCTTTCTGTACACACAAGGCTCATCTTCGTTCTTAACGAAGTCATAAGATCTGATTGCCTCATCAAATCTTATGTTCCAACTTCGGGAAGCTTGCTTTAGTCCATAAATGGATCTAAGCAACCTACACACCTTATCTGGGCAGTTCTTGGACACGAATCCCTCAGGTTGCATCAAATACACCTCCTCCTCGAGATTCCCATTGAGGAATGCGATTTTCACATCCATCTGCCAAATCTCATAATCATAGTGTGCTGCAATAGCCAATAGAATTCTGATAGATTTTAGCATTGCTACGGGTGAGAAGGTTTCGTCGTAGTTAATACCTTGCCTTTGACGATACCCCTTAGCCACTAGCCTTGCTTTATAGGTCTCTACCTTTCCATCTACTCCGATCTTTTTCTTAAAGATCCACTTGCAACCGATGGGTACAATACCTTCGGGCGCATCAACTAGGTTCCAAACCTTATTGGAGTACATAGAATCCATCTCAGAATTCATGGCTTCTTGCCACTTCCCGGAGTCTATACTCATAATAGCCTCTTCGTAGGTCTGAGGATCAATATCCTCAACATCCTCTCCTCTAATATGTCCCACATATCTCTCAGGAGGATAGGATACTCTATCAGACCTGCATAAAGTTGAAACTTGTGTATTAGGTACCTGAACAGACTCGGGCTGTAGAGTGGTGCTTGAGCTTGGTTCTCTAACCTCGCTCAACTCTATCATTCTCCCACTGTCTCCACCAAGAATGTATTCCTTCTCAAGGAACACTGCTCTCTTAACTACAAAGACCTTTTGGTCCTCGAGATGATAGAAATAATACCCACAAGTTTCCTTGGGGTATCCCACAAAATTGCATCGCTCTGTCCTTGATTCTAACTTATCGGGGTTGTGTCTTTTAACATGGGCAGGGCAGCCCCAAATCTTAACAACCTTAAGATCAGGCTTCTTCCCTTTCCATATCTCATATGGTGTAGACACTACCGACTTAGTTGGAACTCTGTTCAGAAGGTAAGCTGCGGTTTCTAGGGCATATCCCCAGAATAAGATGGGTAGGTCAGCGAAACTCATCATGGACCGTACCATATCTAATAACGTATGATTTCTCCTTTCAGAGACACCATTGAGTTGAGGTATATAAGGAGGTGTCCATTAGGATAATATCCCATGGTCCTTGAGGAACTAAGTAAACTCTGCACTTAAGTACTCACCTCCTCGATCTGATCGAAGAGTTTTGATACTCTTTCCAGTCTGGTTCTCCACCTCATTCTTATACTCTCTGAATTTCTCAAAGACCTCGGACTTGTACTTCATTAAGTACACATATCCATACCTTGAGAAATCATTAGTAAATGTAATGAAGTAGGAGTAACCTCCAATGGCATGAGTTGACATGGGTCCACATACATCACTATGTATGAGTTCCAACAACTCAGTGGCTCTCTCTCCAGTTCCACTAAATGGAGAGTTGGTCAGTTTTCCACGAATGCAAGGCTCACAAGTTGCATATGACACATAGTCGAATGGATCTGGATATCTATCATTTAGTAACTTTTGAATTCTTCTTTCATGGATGTGACCTAGCCTACAATGCCACAGGTATGCACTATTCATCTGATCTCGTTTCCTTTTGGACAAATTTACATTCATGATATGTGGAGTAGTGTCTAACATAAATAAACCATTATGCAATGTTCCTTTCGTGATGATCTTATCATCTAATAATATCAAACAACCATTATTCTCAAAAACAAATTTATATCCACTAACTGTTAAACATGAAATGGAGATAATGTTTTTGATAATAGAAGGAACAAAATAATATGCATCTAATGCAATAAAAGCTCCACTAGGCAGTTGTAGGGCGACCTCGCCAACAGCTACTACAGCAACTTTTGCTCCATTACCCATCTTAAGGTCCATCTCGCCTCTCTCTAGTCTCCTAGACCTTGCCAGAACCTGCAATGAATTGCATATATGATAAGCACTACCGGTATCCAATACCCATGTGTTATCATAAGAGTCTGACAAATGGAGACTAATCATGAATGTACTTGAAGCTTCATCAAGCTTTTGTTTCGCCCTTTCTGTAAGGTACTCTTTGCAGTTTCTCTTCCAATGCCCATCTTTACCACAGTGGAAGCACTGGCCTTTGTCCTTTGTTGGGTCTTTCTTAGCAACCTTTGCTTTACCTGGTCTGCCCTTGCCCTTTCCCTTCTTAAGGGGCTTTTCTGCTTTCCTTTTCTTTCTGGTCTCACCAGTATAGAGAACTGGCTTCTCTTTCTTAATAGTACTCTCTGCCTCCCTCAACATATTGAGGAGCTCTGGGAGAGTCACCTCAAGCTTGTTCATATTAAAATTCATTATGAACTATGAAAAAGAATCTGGTAGGGACTGAAGCACAATGTCCACACACAAGTTATCCTCTAGGACTATTCCTAGACTTGTGAGTTTCTCTATCCACTCAATCATCTTTAGGATATGGTTCTGAACCGGTGTCCCCTCAGTCATCCTAGCGCGGAAGAGGCTCTTGGATATTGTTAGGATCGGAGCGGCACTAAGAGGGGGGGGGGGTGAATTAGTGCAGCGGTAAAGTGTGATAAACTTTTTACGATTTAAACACTTTCGAAAACTTCGTACGATAAAAGTAACATTTTCGTTTGAAACCGTTTCGATTGCATTTTAACTTGAAGAGATAAGTAAGACGGAGACAAAGAAGTAGAGCATTAAAGTGCAAACGGTTTGCAGTAATGTAATTGACAATAAGTAAATACAAACCAGAAATCACGTCGATTTTATAGTGGTTCGGTCAAATAACCTACATCCACTTGCGAGGCCCCTCTTCGATGAGGCTCCCACCTTCCACTAGCAAATCTCTTGAAATGGAAGGGCAAATACCCCTCTTACAACCTTTTACAAGTGGTTCACTCTCTTACAGATTTTTAGCAAGAAAGAAGGAGGTGAACACTAGCAAATTGAAAACAAGACTAGTAAAGACTTTTCTAAGACTTTTCTCTCAATCACTTGCTACACAAAAAGTTGTTTTCTCAGCTGAGACTTGAGGGGTATTTATAGGCCTCAAGAGGATTCAAATTTGGGCTCCAAAAATTTGAATTCTCTTATGTTCCCGATGCTGGCGGTGCCACCGCCCAACGCTCGGGTGCTGGGCAGTGCAACCGCCCAGCCCAGGAGGTGTCACTGCCCAGCTCTAGGGTGCTGGGCGGTGCCACCGCCCAACCCAGGTGGTGCCACCGCCTAGGCCAATTCAGCTCACTGGTTGGGCTCCAAACTTGGCCCAAACCAGTCCGAAATCAGGCCCAATTGGCCCCTACTTGGGCTATAAGATTAACACCTAATCCTAACCCTAATTAACGCACTAACTACGAATTTAAAGATATTTTCTAAGCTATTACAAAGTCCGTAAGTCAAGACTTCTTCCGGCGAGCTTCCGACGAACTTCCGGCAGTCTTCCGATAAACTCTCGGAAACCATTCTGCGGACTCCCGGCAAGCTCCTAGACTTCACGATTTGATCTTGGCGAGTTCCGATGAGCTTCTTCGGCAAGCTCCGATCTTTCTCGGCAAGCTCCACGAACTTCCAACGAACCTTCTGGCGAGCTTCCGAAAAACCCTTCGGCAAGCTTCCTACTCATTCTTGGCTAGTTCCGGTAGCATTCCCAACGAACCTTCGGACTTCCGTCGAACTCTCGAACTCGCAATGAATCCTTCGTGCTTGACTCCGACACTTTGTTTTGCTTTATGTCTTCGTCGTTATCGTAGTTAATCCTGCACACACAAGTAAAAACTCTACTCTGATCTAGACAACTATTATAAAGCGAATTGACATTCTGTTGCCCGGCACGTCATTGGTTGGCGCTTCGTCCGATTCTTCGGCGCATCGTCATCTCTTGAGGCTTGTTGCCTAATCGGCGGTTGACCTCCGCAACGCCAATATCCTTGGCGCAATTCCGCTCTTGGCCCAATGCCCGACGTCCGAAGCCTTCTGCCATCCAATATCCTAACGTGATCTCCTCCGGTGCAACGTCAATTCCTCTTGCCTTAATTGTCTAATCCTGATCGAGTAGACCTGCATCACTCAAAATGCAGTTAAACATAAACATAATTATCAATTGGTTTCATCATCAAAATACGAGATTCAACAATCTCCCCCTTTTTGATGATGACAACCAATTGATGACGGAGTTAAACTTGACTCCCGGAGTTTAAACAAACTCCCCCTATCAATCTGCCATATTGATAGAACCTTGAATTCAAACTGAATTCAAGTCATTGCAATATTCATCATGAATACTTGCAATATGTCATTATGAACTCATGCATAGACTTATGCATATCATGTCATCAACATACTTCTCCCCCTTTGTCATCAACAAAAAGGAGAAGTACAACTATTCTTTGTGTTTGTAATATAAGTTCAACTCATTACATGAAAAACATAATATTAAGTTTTATCATCATGCAGTTTTGAAGCTAGAAAATTTAGCAAGTATTGCATCATGCTTAGGACATTCAAGCTATCAAGTTTTAGATATGCAAGTTTTACAGCATACAAGATAGCACTTTTGGTAATGTTCAAGATAGCAAGTTCTACATCATGCAAGCTAGCAATATTGAGATGTTCAAGAAAGCAACTCTTGCTTCTTGAAATATGCAAATTTGTCAAGTTTTGCTAGATTTGCAAGTTAGCATTTTTGCCTCTTAAGATAGGCAAGATAGCACATTTGCTTCTTTTGAGATAGCAACTTTTTGCTTCTCTTTAGACTACAAGCTAGCAATTTTTATGATATGTAAGTTTCACAATATACAAGCTAGCAAAAATTTCGAAAGCAAATGCAAGATAGCTTTCTTGTGTAAGCTTATAATTCTTGCTTCCTATTGCAATGTGAAAGTTGCAAGTTTTGCTTCTTGAGATAGGCAAGATAGCACTTTTGCAATTTTTGTTTCTTAAGATAGGCAAGCTTGTGATGTTCAAAATAACAAGCTCTTTCTTCTAGAAGTGTCATTTTTGCTTTCTTTGCAAAGTGTAAGCTAGCAAAATGTTTGAAAAAGTAATCAAGTTTTGCAACATACAAGCTAGCAAAAATGCTAAACTAGCAAGAGATAATGTTTTACATGAGGAAAGCAAACAATTTGGCAAATGTTACATTTGCATCTTCTCTTTTGAGAAGTGCAATTTTTGCTTTCATCTTGAATTGTGCAAGCTAGTTAGTTTGCCTCTTTTCATGATGTCCACGCTAGAAATTCTTGCTCCCCCTTTGTCATTGTCAAAAAGAAGGGAAGACCCTTATATCAATTTTCATATTATGACAAAGGTAAGTATCATTCTTATTTGTGCATCATTATATATTCAAATTAAAACATATACAATTTCAATAACCTTATTTTTCATGCACGATACCGAAAAATAAATCAATCATCATTAATAAGCATATCATACATGATACTCAAACATTAAAATATTTAAGCATTTATCAACATGTTGATCATGATACCAAACATTCATCATTTAAAGCATTCATGATACACATCATATGCAATAAATACATCATGTACATCATTATCATAAGTATTGCATACATCATTTTAACTTTATGAATATTTCATCATTGCATGCATTATACCAAAACATTTCAAGCCATGCAAGCCATAAATACAAAGAAATCATGTCATGAAGGATAAAATCATTTGAATACCAAAAGACATGATTCATATAGTAAATATCTTCTTTAAATAAAATATAAAGAAAATTCATAGGAGTACAAAGAAG
This sequence comes from Musa acuminata AAA Group, assembly GCF_036884655.1. Classification (NCBI taxonomy): domain Eukaryota; kingdom Viridiplantae; phylum Streptophyta; class Magnoliopsida; order Zingiberales; family Musaceae; genus Musa; species Musa acuminata. Next base: position 13,377,945 of record NC_088330.1, read on the forward strand.
AGATCTTGTTTTAAAAGAAAAATCAAGTAATAACTCCAAGAACTCACAAGGAAAAATCATGATTCATTTAGAAAATCTCCTCTCAAGAGAATATCAAGTAAAATCGTAGAAGATCGATTAATGAGAAATTTTGATTTATAATAAAATCTCATGTATCGAATGTCAAGAAATCAAAATGATGATTTATATAAAAAAATATCACAAGTTATATTCAAGAGAAAAATCATCATTCATTTTCAACTTATTCAATTTGTCACATCAATATTTCTTAGATATGCATGATACCAAAACATGGTTTTAAATCTTTAACATATAACATGCATAAATTGAAAGGAGAAGGGAAGAATTCAAACGTACAAAGATTTCAACCATCTCATAAACAAATGTAAGACCAAGTCATGAATCCAAAATTCCATGAATCAAAATGATCATCAAAGGTAATCTCATGTTATTCCAAGAAATCAATATCATGATTTTGATAAAACTCATTTCAAATTTAAATCATCAAAATCATCAAAATATCAACATTATTTTCAAGAGATTCAAAATGGTATACATAGATTTATCTTAATAAACATCAAGATCAATAGGATAGAGAAAAATAATTTTTCAAGGAAAAAATATTTTCCTCTCTTTAGTTGTTTCAATTCATATGATTTTATTTCACTTATACCAAATAAAAACATGTATAATGTTTAAAACCGAAAGTGTAAGATTTATTACAACAAAGATTAATAAGGCACTTTCATTATGGTAAAAATCAATAATCCATAAATCACAAGATTCATACGCATAATTTCAAAATTTATTAAGCATGATCATTATGCATGACACTAAAACATGGTTTCAAAATGTTTAATATTTTCATTACATTATTATGCAATGGTTTCATTGAACATAATTTTGAATGATTCTTATAGATAACTAAAACTTCTTTAGTTTTAATTTATGTGATTGACTTTATATTAGCATGCTCAAGTTTTGTTCTTATGTCAAAAACATAAATCATGTTTGAAAACCAAAGACAATGTTTAAAAAAATATATCATCAAGCCTTCCATATAAAAACCATGCATCATCATTGAAAGTTAATATGGAAATCATCAAAATACACATTCTTGCTTCTCAAGCACATATATATGATTATTTAAATCTAACATTTTATTCTATTAACATAAAACATACAATTTTCAAGAAAAATAATTATTCAAAAGAAAAGAGAAAATGCATCATGGAAAACATCAAGTAATTTCAAAATAATATAAGAGAGTTGAGTTACTTACCTTGTAGTCGAAGCCCGTCAAAGCCCAATTCTCCGTTTCACCTTTGGAAGTTCTTAATTCATCCTTGGTTGCCTTCTTCTTCTTTGGCCTCCCCCTCCGTTCAAGTTCATTGTTTATTTTAGATTTTTATTTAATAAACTTATTAAGATTTAGTGTTCGAAGTTCAAGTTCATCATTGTCCTCATCACTTGAGTCATCACTCAAGTGGTATTCATTTGTCGGGAGTTCCAAATCCTTCCTATTCTTTGGAAGGTGGTTCAAGTGTTCATTGTGTTCATCATGTGCATTGCGCACCATTTCATATGTCATCAATGAGCCGATAAGTTCTTCAAGTGGAAAAATATTTAAATCTTTCGTTTCTTGTATTGCCGTTACTTTTGATTCCCAAGCTTTAGAAAGTGATCGTAAAACTTTACTAACAAGTTCAAAATTCGAGAAACATTTGCCAAGAGCTTGTAAACCATTGACGACATCCGTGAAACGGGTGTACATGTCAACAATGGTTTCGCTCGGCTTCATTTGAAAAAGCTTGAAATCATGCATTAAAATATTGATTTTCGAATCTTTAACTCTAGAAGTGCCTTCGTGTGTGATTTCAAGAGTGTGTCATATGTCGAAAGCCGTTTCGCATAAAGAAACCCGATTGAACTCATTTTTGTCCAAAGCGCAAAATAAGGCATTCATAGCCTTTGCGTTTAAAGAAAAATATTTCTTCTCCAAATCCGACCATTCGTTCATCGGTTTAGAGGGAAGTTGAAAACCATTTTCAACGATATTCTATAAATCCAAATTCATAGAAATCAAGAAAACTCTCATTCGAGTTTTCCAATAAGTGTAGTCCAATCCGTTAAACAACAGTGGACGAACAACCGATAAGCCCTCTTGAAAGCCATGAAGAGACATTTCTCTTGGGTGTAAATCCGAAATGAGAAATACCGGGCTCTGATACCAATTGTTAGGATCGGAGCGGCACTAAGAGGGGGGGGGGGGTGAATTAGTGCAGCGGTAAAGTGTGATAAACTTTTTACGATTTAAACACTTTCGAAAACTTTGTACGATAAAAGTAACGTTTTCGTTTGAAACTGTTTCGATTGCGTTCTAACTTGAAGAGATAAGTAAGACGGAGACAAAGAAGTAGAGCATTAAAGTGCAAATGGTTTGCAGTAATGTAATTGACAATAAGTAAATACAAACCAGAAATCACGCCGATTTTACAGTGGTTCGGTCAAATAACCTACATCCACTTGCGAGGCCCCTCTTCGATGAGGCTCCCACCTTCCACTAGCAAATCTCTTGAAATGGAAGGGCAAATACCCCTCTTACAACCTTTTACAAGCGGTTCACTCTCTTACAGATTTTTAGCAAGAAAGAAGGAGGTGAACACTAGCAAATTGAAAACAAGACTAGCAAAGACTTTTCTAAGACTTTTCTCTCAATCACTTGCTGCACAAAAAGTTGTTTTCTCAGATGAGACTTGAGGGGTATTTATAGGCCTCAAGAGGATTCAAATTTGGGCTCCAAAAATTTGAATTCTCTTATGTTCCCGATGCTGGCGGTGCCACCGCCCAGCGCTCGGGTGCTGGGCGGTGCAACCGCCCAGCCCAGGAGGTGTCACCGCCTAGCTCTCGGGTGCTGGGCGGTGCCACCGCCCAGCCCAGGCGGTGCCACCGCCTAGGCCAATTCAGCTCACTGGTTGGGCTCCAAACTTGGCCCAAACCAGTCCGAACTCGGGCCCAATTAGCCCCTACTTGGGTTATAAGATTAACACCTAATCCTAACCCTAATTAACGTACTAACTACGAATTTAAAGATATTTTCTAAGCTATTACAAAGTCCGTAAGTCAAGACTTCTTCCGGCGAGCTTCCGACGAACTTCCGGCGGTCTTCCGATAAACTCTCGGAAACCATTCTGCGGACTCCCGGCAAGCTCCTAGACTTCACGATTTGATCTTGGCGAGTTCCGATGAGCTTCTTCGGCAAGCTCCGATCTTTCTCGGCGAACTCCACGAACTTCCAACGAACCTTCCGGCGAGCTTCCGAAAAACCCTTCGGCAAGCTTCCTACTCATTCTTGGCTAGTTCCGGCAGCATTCCCGACGAACCTTCGGACTTCCGTCGAACTCTCGAACTCGCAATGATTCCTTCGTGCTTGACTCCGACACTTTGTTTTGCTTTATGTCTTCGTCGTTATCGTAGTTAATCCTGCACACACAAGCAAAAACTCTACTCCGATCTAGACAATTATTATAAAGCGAATTGACATTCTGTTGCCCGGCACGTCAATGGTTGGCGCTTCGTCCGATTCTTCGGCGCATCGTCCTCTCTTGCAGCTTGTTGCCCAATCGGGAGTTGACCTCCGCAACGCCGATATCCTTGGCGCAATTCCGCTCTTGGCCCGATGCCCGACGTCCGAAGCCTGCTGCCATCCAATATCCTAACGTGATCTCCTCCGGCGCAACGTCAATTCCTCCTGCCTTAATTGTCTAATCCTGATAGAGTAGACCTGCATCACTCAAAATGCAGTTAAACATAAACATAATTATCAATTGGTTTCATCATCAAAATACGAGATTCAACAGATATCTCATATCACTGAGTCCTTCCTTTTTCCTCAAACAATTTGCGGATATGTAGGAGAATGGATCTGGCATCCATCTTTTCATATTGTCTCTGTAACTCAGGAGTCATAGAGCCCAACATATAGCACTGAGCAAGAGTGGAGTCATCAATGTACTTCACGTAGCGAGCGATCTCATCCTCGCTTGCCCCTTCTTCGGGTGTAGGCATCATTATATCAAGGACGTACACGATTTTCTCCGCTGTGAGAACAATTCTCAAGTTACGGAGCCAATCTGTATAATTTGGACCAGTGAGGCGGTTGACATCAAGTATGCCATGTAAGGGATTTGAAAGCGACATTTTCTAAAAATAAAGATGTAGCAGAAATGAATAACATGCAGATTTTGCAAGAAATAAACTATCAAGATATGGACTTCTATCTTAATATGCTCCCACTATTTTACTAACGAGTCACGCGACACCCTCAGCACGTGAAACGGAAGTCTCCGGCAGACTTCTAGTGGGGATCAGGATCCAATCGGTGTCTTAGTGTAACCTCGAGGGACTCGACCAATCACACTAATCCTAAAAGGTAGGCAACTCTTGCCGATTACAACTCCTTGTGATTCCCGTCCTGTTTGGCTTCCGAATCACCATGGCCTCGAGGGACTCAACCAACCATGATGCTCGGTTAAGTCAACACCTTCGTTACAAGATGAGTCTGATTTGATGATATACCCTCGAGGGACTCGACCAAGCATACCATGCCCTCAGGTCACCGGTGACATCTCTATGTCGTAAACAAGATAGCGAATCGCGATATAGGTGAGTCTCGAGGGACTCGACCAACTCAACCTACACCGGGAATCAGTTCCTACTCATAACGATGGAAGGCCACGTGGGTCAATCTAATTGCCTCACGTTTACCGACTTAATATTATCAAGATATGTTTCTATGATTTGGTCTTCTAATATGACATGTCACACATATACATATTTAATATATATCTACATCGCATGCAAATATATATACATATCTAGTATGTGTATAAGCAATCACACTAGATGATCATGGACCACAACCTAATATGATTAGGCCCGAGCCAATAGGCCTAATTACTCACATCAAGATCTATGTGTGCAACGGTGCATCTCCATGCCCTGTGATCGTTCATCTCGTCCTCGTCGGTTCCGTCGACATCTTGATGCATCTCCATGCATCACGATCGTCCGTCTCGTGGGTCCCGCTATCGCATCCACGCTCCCGCTGCGCCTCCTCATGTGATTACAACTTAATCATAGGCACGCAGGCCTGACAATAAATTAGAAATATATTGGAGGCTCGCAGACCTCAATAATAATAATCACAAGTACACACATCACACGGTCCATGATCATCCGTCCACACATCATACATCACATGTATAAATAATCATCATCATGTAGGACTACTAGATAATAATAAAAATAATAATCAACTAAATCTTTTAATTAATTAATATTTTCTGAAATTAGGGACATCTATGAAATTTCTCAATTCCCAAGGGTATTTTCATAATTTTGATAAAAGACAGAAACTAGAATTTCTCAAATTCACAGGGGCAAAACTATCTTTTTGCCCAAAACCCTAATTCACTCTTACTGCTGTTGCCGCCGCCACCCTGCTGGCGGTGGCCTGTGCGGCGGGGCAAGGTCGCTGCTCTTGCCTGCAGGCGGCACGCCCGCTGGCGGCGCTACCGCTGTAGGGCGCTGCTCTTGCCTGCAGAGGCAACGCCCGAAGGCGGTGCTATCCCGCCGGGCGGCCGCCCCTGTGGGGGGGGGTTTTGCTCGCGAGAGTAGCGGCGGCAGGCGCCGCTGACCTGTGGCGCCTCACCCCGCGGGAGAAGCGGCCGCAGGCGCCTCTGCCCGCGGGCTGCCAGCCCCGCCGGATGCAAGCTTGCTTGCCGGCTGCTGCAGACGCAGCCCCTGTGCTGCCCGCCTTCGGCTGCGCTGCACGCACGCAGATCGAGGGCAGCAACTGTTGCTGCCCTTCCTTGTTTTTGCTTCAACGATTTTGACGTCAAAATTCTTCCTAAACACAACACACGCAGTTCAAAACCAATCATTCGCACGAACAACCTGGCTCTGATACCACTATTGGGAAATCTTGGGGGCGATATCATATGCGCAGCGGAAGAACAAAAAAACAAAATCCCCGATTCCCAAAGAGATGTTCGTCGTCGTGCGAAGATTGGTGCGCAAAATCCGCGAAACTTAAAACTGCGTATAGAATAGATTGTGTTACCTAGGGAGATCGTATATCCCTATTTCCTTGCAGATCCTTAGGAGAGGGTGAAGGAGGTCAAGCGTCCTCCTCTCTAGCGATGATCCACACAGTAGGGTTGCGACGACGCTCCTCAAAACTCCAGGTCTGCTCTGAGGTGGAGAGGCTCTGAATCCCTCCTATTTATAGGGGTCCCCTGTCAAACCCTAATGGGTCCTCCCTTAGTGGGTATTGGATCTGCATCCAATAAGACAAGGGCTCCGTCGGATAGCTCATATCCGAACCTCTACTCATCGCAATGCCTACCATATGTGTGTGACCCTCTAGGCCCAATATCGAGCTGGCCGTGAGTCATACCTGTCAGAACTCTTTCTAACTCTGTGAATTATTATCTCTGTAATAATTCACTCGACTCATCGACTATGGACGTACTAGGCCACTACGCCGTAGTCCCCAGACGATACAGGGGAATACAATCTATTGGACCTGTCTGTCCTCAGTTACCGTGTACCTATAGTCCCTCATCCATCTAATATCCCAGAGACCGTATATCGAGCATGGTGTTGTCAGACCCATGCGGTTTCTACTCGAGTCTCGCTCTAATCGAATTCTTCCGGAGAACTCTTTCTCTCTCAACCCGAATGACCCTGGCTAGGGATTTGTCTGAGCAAGAACACATGGGATATTCCTCTCATGACGCCGAGAGTGGATGATCCTCTATCGACACTCAATAGCCCTCGTAAGGTGGACTACCACTCTCAATGACCAGTTGTACTAGATCTGGGACAGCCAAACCTATAAGTCTGGTATCAAAGAGTGGAGCACTCATACAAGACATCCTTGGTGTCTCAAGTCTAAGGACCAGATATACCACTAGGACTACGGAATCGCTGTCTGACAATAAGGCATCATCAACCATCCAGCATTCCGTAAGCGGATCAATCAGTGAACTCATTCTCCAATGAGCACCTGTACTGTATCCCTAGTGTCCCTACATGAGTAGCTATGAGACCAACTGCATCCATCATATGGACGGGTATACAACACACTAGTCTGTCCGGTTATCACGATGTCTCTCTCGAGTAACCTATGACCGGGATTATTTAGGATATGTGTTTAAAGGTGAATCGATCTCATTATCGTGATCTCATCACGATCCGATTCCCATTGCACAAATCCAAGGACATCACAATATATATATGCATTTATGCAATAGTTATAAAGTGATATATGCCAAAATATAATAAGCAAAAAGATTCTGTATCAAGTCACACGTGCCATCACTCACGTGATTGGCTTGCTGGACACCTATGACTAGCAAATTCACCCTGTCTTCCACGTGTCATACCTGAAGCCCAAGTTGGGAGAACACGAGTCACCCCAGATCCAACTGCCCAACACCACTGAGGATGGAGTTATTCAAGCTGAACCACAAGCCATCCTCGATCGTAGGATCGTAATGCGTCGCCGACGTCCCTCTATTGAAGTACTAGTGCATTGGAATAATTTACCACTTGAAGACGCCACATGGGAACCATATAAGGAGCTGAATACCCGGTTCCCTGAGTTCATGGAATCTCAGCCTTGAGGACAAGGATGATTTGAAGAGGGCGGGTTTGTTAGGACTCTAGCTAGGAGAGTCCTAATTGAGAGGGACATTCATGTAAAACCTACCTAAGCCGACCCCTATTAAAGAGATGAAGAGGCCGGCTAGGGTTAGGAGATCTTTTTAGAGAAGAATTAGGAGTTGTAAGGGAATAGGAGTCTTGAGTAGGAGTCCTACTAGGAGTTAGGGTTTAGAAGCCCTATAAATAGCCATGTATTCCTCCTCTTTTCTTAAGCAATAGATGAATCTTTTCTACAGCCTTTGAGCAGCAACATGGAGGGAGGAACCCCTATAGAGTTCCAAGGAGGCTGATCCCCTAAAGAGATTAACCCTAAGTTTAGAATCTGCAAGGGTTCTATCAATGTGTTAATGAATAAATATAACGTGGCTGATGAGTCAGCATGGCTTGGTTCACGGGTCGATGTCGGGAGCCTTCTGTTGGCTGAGCTGGATGCTGAGTTCGACTGGGCCCTTGAGACGGGATATTGATCAGCATTCCTCGGTCTGCCGATCCGGGCGCCGTTTATGATGAGCCGCGTCTTCCCGTCTCCGGGGTGATTGGTAGCTTGTCTTCGTACACTAGATGGCGATTCCCGGGTTGAGATGCTCGTCGCACATGGGTGGTTGTCCGCCTGCAAAAAATGGCCCTCGCTGGGTGATCCCCGGCTGTGGCCCCTCCGACAAGCAAGTCAGTGTGGGGTGGATTGTTTTTTTTGTTAGGATCGAGAGCACTAAGAGGGGGGGGGGTGAATTAGTGCAGCGGAAATCTTACAGCGATTAAAACCAAAAGCTGCGTTCGTTCAATAAAAACTATTATGATGCAAAAGATAATTCTCAATTTGTATCTAAGTGCAGTTTGCGTCTAAGCGCAGATTGCGTCTAAGCGCAGTTTGCGTCTAAACACAGTTTGCGTCTAAGCACAGTTTACGTCTAAACGCAGATTTCGTCTAAACGCAGTTTTACGTCTAAACGCAGATTTACGTCTAAACGCAGTTTTACGTCTAAGTACAGTTTACGTCTAAACGCAGATTTACGTCTAAACGCAGTTTTACGTCTAAACGCAGATTTACGTCTAAACGCAGTTTTACGTCTAAACGCAGATTTACGTCTAAACTCAGTTTACATCTAAAACGTCTAAACACAGTTTGAGCAGTTTTATGTCTAAACGCAATTTTACGTCTAGACGCAGTTTCAAAGGGATCTGAACTTTAGAAACTCGTTCGTAAAAGCGCAGAAGACAGTTTTGCAGAATCAAGGCGTAAACGTAAACTGCAATGTAAATATCGTACGAAAACGCTGGTTTACGTCTGAAAGCAGATTCGGACAGATCAGCACTTAAAAACTTGTTCGTGAAGGCGTAGAAAGCAGTAGTTATGAAGGAGGTTTGCAGTAATGATAAAGTGCTCAAAATAAACGCAAACCAGAGATTTAGAGTGGTTCGGTCAGTCTTGACCTACTCCACTTTTGGCTTCCTCCACCGACGAGGTCACCGACGTCAACTAGAGGCCTTCCTTCAATAGGCGAAGGCCAACTGCCCTTTTACAGTTTCTCTCCTTTTGACAGGCTCAGGAGACAACCTTTACAGACCTTTCTCTCCTCACTTTACAACTCAAAACTTGAAGAACAGAAGGAGGAGACTTAAAGGCTTTACAACACTTTTGAGCTCTTAGAATCACAGAAAAGATCAAGATTTCGGTGTAGGTCTGTATCTTTTCAGTGCTGAATGGGTGGGGTATTTATAGGCCCCAACCCAGTTCAAATTTGGAGCTCAAAACGATCAAATCCCGGAATTCCGGGATCAGGCGGTTGCACCTCTTGACTGGAGAGGTTGCACCGCCTGGCAGAGCTCGAAGACCGAGCTCAGGCGGTGCCACCTCTCTGTCAGGGAGGTTGCACCGCCCAGTCTTGCTCGAAGACTGAGCTCAGGCGGTGCCACCTCTTTGTCAGGGAGGTTGCACCGCCCAGTCTAGCTCAAAGACTGAGCTCAGGCGGTGCCACCTCCCGGCTGGGGAGGTTGCACCGCCCAGTCTCGCTGGGAGGCTTAGCCCAGGCGGTGCCACCTCCTGGCCTAGGCGGTTGCACCTCCTGGTGCAAGCAGGGTCCGAATGGTTAGTTCCATTCGGCCCAATTTCAGTCTTTCAGGGGCCCAATTGCCCCAAGATTAAGCCAATGGGATCACCTCCCATTTTCCAACTTAATCAACGTGCTAACTACGATTAAATCTGAGACAATTTCTGCAGCTTTGCTTCGGTGCGTCAATCGCTCCTTCCGGCGAGTTTCCGACGAACTTCCGTCGATCATCCGATGAACCCTCGGTGATGCTCCTGCGGACTTCCGGCAAACTCCTGGACTTTGCGACGATCCACTTGGCAAGTTCCGACGAGCTTCGCTTGGCAAGCTTCTGGACTTCTCGGATCTGTTCTCGCAGAACCTCCGACGACCGTCCGAACTTCCGTCGAACTCTCGAACTCCCAACGTGATCATGAACTTGACTCTGGCGTAACTCCTGCTGCTTGTCTAACTTTCATCGTAGTTAATCCTGCACACTCAAAACAAAAACTTCGATCGAGACAATTAATCCTAAGCAATTAACCAAGTTGTCCGGCATGTCATTGGTCCCTCGACGCTTCGTCCGATTCTTCGGCGCATCGTCCTTTCCTGCAGCCTATTGCCCAATCGGCCAGTTGACTCCGCAACTCCGATATCCTTGGAACAATACCCGCTCTTCTTGGCCCGATGCCCGAGTTCACGACCCGAAGCCTTCTGTCGATACGTCGACCGATCCACCGGCCCGACGTCCAATCTTCTGACATGTTCCTCCGGCACAACATGATGTTCCTGCTTTAATTGTCTCATCCTGATCGAAGCACCCTGCGTCACTCAAAACGCAGATTAAATCATAAACATATATCAAGGAGTTTCATCATCAAAATACGAGATTCAACAATCTCCCCCTTTTTGATGATGACAACTACTTGATGATGGAGTTAAACTTAACTCCCGGAGTTTAAACAAACTCCCCCTATCAATATGCCATATTGATAGAACCTTGAATTCAAACTGAATTCAAGTCATTGCAATATTCATCATGAATACTTGCAACACGTCAACATGAACATATGCATAAACTTATGCATCACATGTCATGTCATCAACATACTTTCATCAACATACTTCTCCCCCTTTGTCATCAACAAAAAGGAGAAGTATCACAATCAAGTGTTTGTGATATTGGTTTTAACTCATTGCATGAAAAACATAATATCAAGTTTTATCATCATGCAGTTTTGAAGCCAGAAAATTTAGCAAATGTTACATCATGCTTAGAACATTCAAGCTATCAAGTTTTAGATACGCAAGTTTTACAGCATACAAGATAGCACTTTTATGCAAGCTAGCAATGTTGCAACATTTTAGAACTTGCAAGCTAGCAATTTAGAGATGTTCAAGAAGGCAACTCTTGCTTCTTGAAATATGCAAGTTGTAAGCTAGCAAATTTTTACGATATGCAAGTTTTGCTTCTTGAGATAGGCAAGATAGCACTTTTGCAAATTTTTGTTTTTGCATTTTCTTGACATTTCAAGCTAGCAATTATCGGTGATGTTCAAGATAGCAATTTCTTCTCTTTTGTAATTTTTGCCTTTTTTTTTTTTTTTGAATTGTGCTAGCAAGTTATCTCCTCCTTTGTCATTGTCAAAAAGAAGGGAAAACCCTTTCTGTCAATTTCTAAATCATGACAAAGGTGAGTAATCATTCTTATTTCAAAATTCCATAATTGAGATAAACCTTGAATTCAAATCAAGGCAATTTTAATCAAGGTCCATATCATATGCAATACATTACGTAGAAAGCATAAGTATTGCATGCATCATTTTAGCAACAAATCGTAGCATTTCATCACATGGCAAGATATCATCAAGTAGAATTACGATGCAAGTTCTTGATATCTTAACATGATGAAAATTCAAATATGGCACTTATAGTATCAATTCATATATTTCTCCCCCTTTATCATCAACAAAAGGAGAAGTAGCTCTAGCTATTTTAAAATATATGCAAGTTTTTATAACATGAAGCTATACAACATATAAGCACAAAAGCATAGCAAGATTCTTAGGTTCAATCATGGCAATTCAACACTTGCTTCATGTGCAAGATTGCACTTGCTTTTCTTTGCATGTTCTAACTAGCAAAAGCTTTCTCCCCTTTGTTTTTGTCGAAAAGAAGGGAGAAATCAATGGCAAAAAAATTTTAATTATTATACAGGCCATATTACAAAATCTTGTCATGATATCAAGAAAGTTCAAAAAGGACATGATCCATTCAACAAATCCTTTTAATAGGGCAAAGGAATTATATAACCAAGAATCATGATTAAAATATTTCAATATCATAGATCAAGTCATGATTTGTGATTCATCATAAAGCAAATTAATTTTCAGTCATCACATAAGGCATTTAAAGAATTTTTGAAACATAGAAGAATGATTAATTTAAGCATGTAATGTTTCAATCAAAATCAAGTCATGAATACCAATACTTTCATATTGTGAGTATCAATTCATGAATACCAAAAGATATTATTTGTGATTTCAATTTTGCAAGATCATGATTATGATTTAGACATAACTTATTCAAATCAAATCGTCAACTTGAAACTCATAATCAAGTCATTAAAATTAATTTCGAAATTCACAAAATATCATGAAATTAAAAGACAAGTTGCATTTCATTTGAAGAACTCCTTTTTGATAAATGTAGGGAGCATAATGAACGATCTTGATTTATAAAGAGCTTCATGTTATAATTATCAAGATCATGATCTTAATAATTATTCTCTTTAGCAAAAAATCACAAAAGCACTTTATTTTTGCATAAGAAATCTCATTGTATTATGATTTATAAATTCTTTTTCTGCATATGAATCATAGGAGATATGTATGTGAAACAAATCTTTGCAAGCAAAGACACTATCATTCATATTTCAAGATGGAATTTATAAGTAGGAATTATTTCATCAAATCCATTTTAGAAAAATATTTTTCAAAAGTGTATGAGAAAATCCGATTGTTAGGATACCAATTGTTAAGTGAATCCGAAAATGAAATTAGTACTTTCATGCATTCGGATAAGATTTTGCTATAGATTTTCAAGTTCAATTATGAAGATAAAACATGCTCATGATCATAAAAATTTATGTATCCAAAACATATAATTTCCAACATGTTATAGTGTAAAATCATCATGGCAATTAAGTGTTTTGAACATTGAATCAAGAATGTCCGAAAAATAATCTTAACACATTCATGCATTCGAGCACATTTTTGCCATAGTTTTTCAAATATACTCATGAGAATAACACATGCTTATCATCGGCTTAAAATCTCATGCATAAAATTGTTAATCAAAATATTTAATTCCATCATTATGCATTTCTTTAAATCAAACATGATATTTAATCAAAATCGAGAAATAACAATGGAAATCAATGTAATACACATTGTTACTTCTTAACCATGATTTCATATTTTCAATCAAGATCATTTTATTTGTTTATAATATTATCATTTTCGAAATTACTTAGTATGATCATAATAATTTTTTTTTTTTTAACATGTAATTTTTAAGAAAATTAATTCTAAACTAAAAGAGAAAAATACATCATGAAAGCATCAAGTAATTTCAAAATAAATTAGGGGGATTTCGATTACCTCATCATTGTAGGCTGTTAAGGCGTAGTTTGCCGCCTTGCTTTTATTGACTTTCTCTTCTTCGGAGGAGCTCGATTCATCCCAATTTTTGTTCTTCTTCTTGCGTTTAAAGTAAGTAGTTCGATTCTTTTTGCTTTTTAATTTTCGTTTCATTTGTAGTTTAAGTTCACCATCACTTGAGCTTATGCTCGAGTGGTCTTCAAATGTTCTATGTCCCAAATCCTTCCTATTCTTTGGAAGGTTGTTTTGTTCATCATTGTCCTCATCACTTGAGTCATCGCTCAAGTGGCATTCATTTGTCCAGAGTTCCAAATCCTTCCTATTCTTTGGAAGGTGATTGTGTTCAACATGTTCATCATGTGCATTGTGCACCATTTCATATGTGATCAATGAACCGATTAGTTCTTCAAGTTGAAATTGGTTCAAGTTTTTCGATTCTTGAATAGCAGTTACTTTTGAATCCCAAGTTTTAGAAAGTGAGCGCAGAACTTTGTTAACGAGTTCAAAATCCGAAAAGCTTTTACCAAGTGAATTTAAACCATTGACGACATCCGTAAAACGGGTGTACATGTCAACAATGGTTTCGCTTGGTTTCATATGAAAAAGTTTGAAATCATGCAGTAAAATATTAACTTTCGAGTCTTTGACTCTACTAGTTCCCTCGTGCGTGATTTCAAGAGTGCGCCAAATATCGAAAGCCGTTTCGCACAAAGAAACCCGATTGAACTCATTTTTGTCTAAAGCGCAAAATAAGGCATTCATAGCCTTTGCGTTTAAAGAAAAATACTTCTTCTCCAAATCCGACCATTCGTTCGTCGGTTTAGAGGGAAGTTGAAAACCGTTTTCAACGATATTCCATAAATCCAGATTTAGAGAAATCAAGAAAACTCTCATTCGAGTTTTCCAATAAGTGTAGTCCAATCCGTTAAAGAACGGTGGACGAAAGACCGAAAAGCCCTCTTGAAGAGCCATTTCTCTCGGGTGTAAATCCGAAATGAGAAATACCCTGCTCTGATACCAATTGTTAGGATCGATTGCACTAAGAGGGGGGGGGGGGGTGAATTAGTGCAGCGAAAATCTTACAGCGATTAAAACCAAAAGCTGCGTTCGTTCAATAAAAACTATTATGATGCAAAAGCTAATTCTCAGTTTGTATCTAAGTGCAGTTTGCGTCTAAGCGCAGATTGCGTTTAAGCGCAGTTTGCGTCTAAACACAGTTTGTGTCTAAGCACAGTTTACGTCTAAACGCAGATTTACGTCTAAACGCAGTTTTACGTCTAAACGCAGATTTACGTCTAAACGCAGTTTTACGTCTAAGCACAGTTTACGTCTAAACGCAGATTTACGTCTAAACGCAATTTTACGTCTAAACGCAGATTTACGTCTAAACGCAATTTTACGTCTAAACGCAGATTTACGTCTAAACGCAGTTTTACGTCTAAACGCAGATTTACGTCTAAACTCAGTTTACGTCTAAAACGTCTAAACACAGTTTGAGCAGTTTTACGTCTAAACGCAATTTTACGTCTAGACGCAATTTCAAAGGGATCTGAACTTTAGAAACTCGTTCGTAAAAGCGCAGAAGACAGTTTTGCAGAATCAAGGCGTAAACGTAAACTGCAATGTAAATATCGTACGAAAACGCTGGTTTACGTCTGAAAGCAGATTCGGACAGATCAGCACTTAAAAACTTGTTCGTGAAGGCGTAGAAAGCAGTAGTTATGAAGGAGGTTTGCAATAATGATAAAGTGCTCAAAATAAACGCAAACCAGAGATTTAGAGTGGTTCGGTCAGTCTTGACCTACTCCACTTTTGGCTTCCTCCACCGACGAGGTCACCGACGTCAACTAGAGGCCTTCCTTCAATAGGCGAAGGCCAACTGCCCTTTTACAGTTTCTCTCCTTTTGACAGGCTCAGGAGACAACCTTTACAGACCTTTCTCTCCTCACTTTACAACTCAAAACTTGAAGAACAGAAGAAGGAGACTTAAAGGCTTTACAACACTTTTGAGCTCTTAGAATCACAGAAAAGATCAAGATTTCGGTGTAGGTCTGTATCTTTTCAGTGCTGAATGGGTGGGGTATTTATAGGCCCCAACCCAGTTCAAATTTGGAGCTCAAAACGATCAAATCCCGGAATTCCGGGATCAGGCGGTTGCACCTCTTGACTGGAGAGGTTGCACCGCCTGGCAGAGCTCGAAGACCGAGCTCAGGCGGTGCCACCTCTCTGTCAGGGAGGTTGCACCGCCCAGTCTTGCTCGAAGACTGAGCTCAGGCGGTGCCACCTCTTTGTCAGGGAGGTTGCACCGCCCAGTCTAGCTCGAAGACTGAGCTCAAGCGGTGCCACCTCCCGGCTGGGGAGGTTGCACCGCCCAGTCTCGCTGGGAGGCTTAGCCCAGGCGGTGCCACCTCCTAGCCTAGGCGGTTGCACCTCCTGGTGCAAGCAGGGTCCGAATGGTTAGTTCCATTCGGCCCAATTTCAGTCTTTCAGGGGCCCAATTGCCCCAAGATTAAGCCAATGGGATCACCTCCCATTTTCCAACTTAATCAACGTGCTAACTATGATTAAATCTGAGACAATTTCTGCAGCTTTGCTTCGGTGCGTCAATCGCTCCTTCCGACGAGTTTCCGGCGAACTTCCGTCGATCATCCGATGAACCCTCGGTGATGCTCCTGCGGACTTCCGGCAAACTCCTGGACTTTGCGACGATCCACTTGGCAAGTTCCGACGAGCTTCGCTTGGCAAGCTTCTGGACTTCTCGGATCTGTTCTCGCAGAACCTCCGACGACCGTCCGAACTTCCGTCGAACTCTCGAACTCCCAACGTGATCATGAACTTGACTCCGGCGCAACTCCTGCTGCTTGTCTAACTTTCATCGTAGTTAATCCTGCACACTCAAAACAAAAACTTCGATCGAGACAATTAATCCTAAGCAATTAACCAAGTTGTCCGGCATGTCATTGGTCCCTCGACGCTTCGTCCGATTCTTCGGCGCATCGTCCTTTCCTGCAGCCTATTGCCCAATCGGCCAGTTGACTCCGCAACTCCGATATCCTTGGCACAATACCCGCTCTTCTTGGCCCGATGCCCGAGTTCACGACCCGAAGCCTTCTGTCGATACGTCGACCGATCCACCGGCCCGACGTCCAATCTTCTGACATGTTCCTCCGGCACAACATGATGTTCCTGCTTTAATTGTCTCATCCTGATCGAAGCACCCTGCGTCACTCAAAACGCAGATTAAATCATAAACATATATCAAGGAGTTTCATCATCAAAATACGAGATTCAACATTTTTTATATATATCCTCCTTGGTCGGAGGCTGGCCAAGGGTTTTATACTATTGCACGAGGGTCGGTAGCGCGTGGTCGCTGACCCTCGAGGGGCGGGACGAGACTTCTGACCGCTAGCCATGTCCGGATGTATGGAGCAGCGTCAAACAACAACGCTTGAGCTCTCAGGGCAGGGCAGGTGGAACAACTTCTCGGTATGATTCTGACTTGGTGTGTGGCATCAGCGGTGACGTGTCGGGGGTTCCAAAACATGTCGTATCACTTCTCCCCCCCCTCTGAGGCATGTCGTGGGGTCCTTAAAGGGCCAGGAGGCATGCTTGGGCTGGAGTGATGTTGATCGCTTACGAAGGGAAACTGAATTGACTCGTCATGGGGCGTTTGAGAGGGGCAGTGCCCCGTGCCTTAGGTAGGATTGACTCTTCTGATCGGGCATCAGTCAGAGCCTAACGAGGTGAGGCCGACGTGTCATAGGTCGGATGGCCAGTTTTGGCATGGCTTGGAGTTATGGCCACCGATCTGAAGCGGTCTGGAGCGACTTGGTTAGAGACCCGACGGGCTGCAAGTTGCAGATCGGGGTGGAGCGACTCGGACAGCGGACTAGGTCAGGCGTTGGATCGGCCGAAATGTGGTTTGAGCGATAAATCGGCCACGAGGCATGCTCGGGCGTTGGGTTGGCCAAGATGCGACTCGAGCGTTGGATTGGCCTAGATGCGTGGTGATACGACATGTTTTGGAGCCCCGGACATGTCACCGCTGATGCCACATGCCATGTCAAAATCGTACCAAGAAGCTGTTCCACCTGCCCCATCCTGAGAGTTCGGGTGGTGCCATCTGATGTTGCTCCGCACGTCCCGAACACAGCGGTCGGTCAGAAGTCCCGTCCCGCCCCTCGAGGGTCAACAGCCACGCACTACCAACCCTCGCGCAATAGTATAAAGCCCCTGACCGACCTCAGGCCAAGGGGAGACAAAAAAAAAATACAATCCACCCCACACCACTGACTTGCTCGTCGGAGGGGCCATGACCGGGGATCACCCGGTAGGTGCCATTTTTTGCAGGCAGATGACCACCCGCGAGCGGTGAGCGTCTCAGCCCGGGAATCGCCATCTAGTGTACGAGAATGAGCTGTCAACCACCCCGGAGATGAAAAGACACGACTCATCATAAACGGTGCCCGGATCCCGACCAACGTCCACAAGGCGGTCAACCGGCCCAGATCTTGACCGACGCTAACTAGTACCCCGTCGCGAGGGCCCGATCGACCACGGCGTCTAACTCAGCCAACAGAAAGCGTCTGACATCGACCCGTGAACCAAGCCATGTGGACTCATCAGCCACGACATATCTGTTCGTTAACATTTTGGCACTAAAAGGAGAGCCATGTTGTAGGAGCTCTCCCCGAAGGAGAACCATCGACCAGCCACCCCTCTGCCGGGCCCGGAGATCAGCCCCTCCCCACCTCCGGAGAGGGGAGGGTCCCGGCCTTGACACCAAAATCGCTACTGGTGCTTGGTCAACAACCCAAGGCTGTCGCCCTCCGGACTTACTACGGGACCCTCGGCCATGACACCCATGGCGTTCCTCAGCCTGACCAAGCAAGTGCAAACCATGGCTGGCATGATGCATAGTTTGTTCCATTCATTTCCCAGATCGTACGGCTAGCAACTTCCCCGACTGACCCAACCCGGCAAAGGCCGGACAGGGAGCAGGTTAGGACCGGAGAAGCCCGAGAGCAAACGACAGACCCGAGAGGTTCGCTTGAGCAAAGCACACCTGTGTCCTGCCGAACCATACCGCCCCGCTTCGATCCTGACACCATATCATCCGACTCGGCAGACAAATCGTTTAGGGCCCAATTGTCCCGGGTCAACTAACGCTTGGACGAGTTCCAACGCGAGTTCCAAAAATCACGGGGCGAGTCCAGCGAAGGTGGCTCGGGCGGGTCCCCTTCACGCAAGAAGTACAGGACAAGCCAGTACCCCTCAACTTCAGGCTGCCGGCATTGGAGACATACGACGGCGGCTCTGATCCTGCGGAGCACGTCTCCAAATTTTGGGCTCATATGGCCCTCTATGGCACCTCCGATGCATTGATGTGACGGGCGTTCCCGACCATGTTGAGGGGACTGGCGTAAGTATGGTTTAGCCGGCTGCGCCAATCCTCGGTCTCATCCTTCGATCAGCTCACTCGGGAATTCGAGCAGAACTTCCTCACTAGTGTGCGACCTAGGCCTTCCATGGCCACCCTGCTCGTGCTATCATAGCATGAAGACGAGCCGCTCTCTCAGTTCGTGGCACATTTTTCCACTAAGATCCAGGGATTCCCGGATGCTCACCCCTCTTTAATCATGCAGGCGTTTCTGATGGGTTTGAAGCCTTCGAGGTTCTTCTGGTCACTGATCGAGAAACCACCAGTGATTGTCTCTGAAATACTCCAGCGCTTCAACCAGTACGTCGCCACCGAAGCGTTGGTGGTAGGGAAGTGCATGGACGGCAAGAGGCCAAGGGCAAAATAGTCCCGGGGAACAACCTTAGCAACCCCAACAAAACCCCGTCGGCGACCTAATCGACAAGAGCTACTACTCCTAAGGCCCCCGCCTCTCCCCCTGAATACGTCCCGCACCAAGATCTTTCTCCAAATTAGGGAAAAGGGTCTCCTGCGACAACCTCGTCGCATGAAGGTCCCTCATAAAGATCGGTCTAAATATTACACATTTAAAATCGAAACATAAGTTTCATCATGAAGCCGTCAAGACCAAACACATCATGATATCACATCTATCATCAAAAGACTATCAAGAAATTCATACATAGATGTACATGCACTATGTCATCTTAATATGTCATGAGAATATCATCTTAATTCGTCATAAAAACGATTAGACCAAAAACATGTTAATCTAAAATGAGAGTTTCAAATGAACTTTTACTTCAAAAACTCATGCATGACATAAAATCATCAAGATACACGTGCATGGATTAATCCTAAGCATTATCATGTATTAATTATCATCCCTAATGTTGCATACATCATTCAACATTTCAAAACATAACATGCATAAAATCTTAGCAATATACTTTTCATGATCAAATTTTTAATTTTTCAAAGATGCTAAAAGGAAAAACATGATATAATTTTTGAAAAATAATTTTTTATTTCCTATTCCTACTATCTAAATTAAGCACTCATGAAAAACTTCAAGTAATTTCAAAATAATTCAAGAGAGTTGAGTTACTTACCTTGTAGTCGAAGCCTGTCAAAGCCCAATTCGTCGTTTCACCTTTGGAAGTTCTTGATTCATCCTTGGTTGCCTTCCTCTTCTTTAGCCTCTTCCTCCGTTCAAGTTCATTGTTTATTTTAAATTTTTGTTTAATAAACTGATTAAGATTTAGTGTTCGAAGTTCAAGTTCATCATTGTCCTCATCACTTGAGTCGTTGCTCAAGTGGTATTCATTTGTTCGGAGATCCAAATCTTTCCTATTCTTTGGAAGGTGGTTCAAGTGCTCGTCGGGTTCAAAGTGTTCCAAAAGTGTCATTTCATAGGTCATTAACGACCCGATTAATTCTTCTAATGGAAAATCATTTAAATTTTTTATCTCTTGTATTGCGGTTATTTTAGGATCCCACCTTTTTGGAAGGAATCTTAAGATCTTGCTTACAAGATCAAAATTCGAAAAAGATTTACCAAGAACTCTTAGATTATTGACGACATCAGTGAAACGGGTGTACATGTCGCCTATAGTCTCGCTTGGTTGCATTCGAAAAAGCTCAAAATCATGCAATAAAATGTTAACTTTCGAGTCTTTGACTCTACTAGTTCCCTCGTGCGTGATTTCAAGTGTTCGCCAAATATCAAAAGCCGTTTCGCACGTAGAAATCCGATTGAACTCGTTTTTGTCCAAAGCGCAAAATAAGGCATTCATAGCCTTTGCGTTTAAAGAAAAATACTTCTTCTCCAAATCCGACCATTCGTTCATCGGTTTAGAGGGAAGTTGAAAACCGTTTTCAACGATATTCCATAAATCCAAATTCATAGAAATCAAGAAAAATCTCATTCGAGTTTTCCAATAAGTTTAGTCCAATCCGTTAAACAATGGTGGACGAACAACCGATAAGCCCTCTTGAAA
This sequence comes from Musa acuminata AAA Group, assembly GCF_036884655.1. Classification (NCBI taxonomy): domain Eukaryota; kingdom Viridiplantae; phylum Streptophyta; class Magnoliopsida; order Zingiberales; family Musaceae; genus Musa; species Musa acuminata. Next base: position 13,398,787 of record NC_088330.1, read on the forward strand.
GCCATGAAGAGCCATTTCTCTCGGGTGTAAATTCGAAATGAGAAATACCAGGCTCTGATATCAATTGTTAGGATTGAAGCGGCACTAAGAGGGGGGGGTGAATTAGTGCAGCGGTAAAGTACGATAAACTTTTGACGATTTAAACACTTTCGGAAACTTCGTACGATAAAAGCAACGTTTCGTTTGAAACCGTTTTGATTGCGTTTTAACATGAAAGGATACGTAAGAAGGAGACAAAGAAGTAGAGCATCAAAGTGAAGATGGTTTGCAGTAATATAAATGACAATAAGATAAACGCAAACCGATTTATAGTGGTTCGGTCATGCGACCTACATCCACGTATGAAGCCTTCTTCGATGAGGCTCCCAACTTCCACTAGTAAATCACTTTGAAGGGGAAGGACAAATACCCCTCTTACAACCTTTTACAAGTGGTTCACACTCTTACAAATTTTCAAAGAGAAAGAGGAAGGTGAACACTCAAGCTATTGAAAACAAAAACTTGCTAAAGACTTTGCTAAGACTTTTATCTCAATCTCTTGCTTCTCAAAGGTTGTGTTCTCTGCTAAGAATTGAGGGGTATTTATATGCCCCAAGAGGATTCAAATTTGGGCTCCAAATATTGAATTATCTTGGGTTCCCGAGGCTGGCAGTGCCACCGCCTGTCGGTGGCGGTGCCACCGCTCAGTCCAGCGGTGCCACCGCTCAGTTCTCGGGTTCTGGGCGGTGCCACCGCCTACATTATTTTAGCTCACTAGTTGGGCTCCAAACTTGGCCCAAACCAGTCCGAATTTAGGCCCAATTGGCCCCTACTTGGGTTATAGGATTAACACCTAATCCTAACCCTAATTAATGTGCTAACTATGAATTTAAAGATATTTTCTAAGCTATTACAAAGTCCATAAGTCAAGACTTTTTTCGGCGAGCTCCGGCGAACTTCCGACGGTCTTCCGACGAACTCTCGGAAACCATTCTACGGACTCCCGGCAAGCTCCTAGACTTCACGATTTGATCTTGGCGAGTTCCAACGAGCTTCTTTGGCAAGCTCCGATCTTTCTCGGTGAGCTCCGCGAACTTCCAATGAACCTTCCGGCGAGCTTCCGAAAAACCCTTCGGCAAGCTCCCTACTCATTCTCGGCTAGTTCCGGCAGCAATCCTGACGAACCTTCGGACTTCCGTCAAACTCTCGAACTCGCAACAAATCCTTCGCGCTTGACTCCGACACTTTGTTTCGCTTTATGTCTTCATCGTTATCGTAGTTAATCCTGCACACACAAGCCAAAACTCTACTCCGATCTAAACAATTATTACAACACGAATTGACATTTTGTTGCCCGGCACGTCATTGGTTGGCGCTTCGTCCGATTCTTCAGCGCATCGTCCTCTCTTGCGGCTTGTTGCCCAATTGGCGGTTGACATCCGCAACCCCGATATCCTTTGCGCAATTCCGCTCTTGGCCCGATGCCCGACGTCCGAAGACTTCTGTCATCCAATATCCTAACGTGATCTCCTCCGGCGTAACGTCAATTCCTCTTACGTTAACTATCTAATCCTGATCGAGTAGACCTGCATCACTCAAAATGCAGTTAAACATCTAAACACAATCAATTAGTTTCATCATCAAAATCCAAGATTCAACACTATAGAGTTCTAAGGAGGCCGATCCCCTAAAGAAATCAATACCAAGTTTAGAATCTACAAGGGTTCTATCATCTGGTATCATAGCAGCGTTCTTGGTATCTCGCTGCCCTTCCATAGTCATCCATCAACCCTCCACAGCCACCCAAAGCAATTCTCACAATTACTTAAAAGATCGTCGCCAAATTCCATCGTCATCTCCACCACCACGAATCATCCTTTGATCTCCCCGTGAATTGTAATAGGTTTTGGTTTCATACCTTACTCCACTGCAATTTAGTTATCCTTATTTGAAAATTGAAAAAAAAAATTTATTCCAAAATTGCCGCATAAACTTTTCGTCGCAAAGTTTTCATCTCTACGATGAAAGATACATTACAAAATTCCAATCACATAGCACAGATTATTTGATCTTACTACTACGTTTTTTCTATCCAAATCTCTGCAAAATTTTTATAACAGCTTTGACACTTCCTAACAGCATATTTCCATTTGGCTTTATTAAAAAATTCTTAATATAAACCATTGATCTTTTCCATCTAATCTGCTATACTTGAAAATCTGTACTGAAAAATTCCAACCGCATAGCACTATTTGTTTGATCTTGATACTACCTTTTTTGTCCAAATCTCTACGAAATTTTTATGATAGCTTTGACACTTCCTAATAGTGGATTTTCCTTTGGTTTCATAGAAAAATTCTCAATATAAACCACTAATCTTTTACGTCCAATCTGCTACACTTGAAAATCTATGTTGCAAAAAATTTCATCCGCATATTATTGCCTTAATTCATCTATTTGCAATCTTTTTTGAATAAAATTTCTTATACACTTCATAAATTATCTTGGCTTCCATCTAAGATTGATCTATTGAGGAATTTATCTCTAAAAATGATTGTGTTACTACAAATTTTCGTCATAAACCGCTGAAATTTTTCGATGAGAATTCTGCTATTGCAACTTGCACCAATTTTCTTGCTAGTACCATCGAAATTTTCTTGATTAAATTAGACATTCGTGCTGTCATATAAACTGAGATATTGCTGTCAATTCCCTTCTCAAATCTCTTAAGTTTTTGGTGGAAATTTAATCGAGAAACTATTGTTTCTTCGATGATAATTCTGCTCTTACAAGACAACACATATTTGTAGCAACTTCCACTGATTTCTATCAAACCTTTGCTGCCATCTACCACAGATCCAAAACTTTCATCCACAGCCCTGAAAAAGGTGCATGATAGTCTTACTTGTGAGTTTGATAAGTTAAAAGTCGAACATCATGATAGTTTAAATTCATGTATCAAATGTCATGATTTAGAAACTTTACAAAAAGAAAACCTGCTACTCAAGGATACCTTGAAGAAATTCGAGGTTGGTAGCAAGTCGTTGAACATGATCCTTGCAAACAAGGGTCACGTTCCAAAAAGGAGCGGAATTGGATTTGTGAGAAGTCCTCACCAAAATCCAACGACTTTTATAAAAGGCTCCATCTTACATGTTCAACACCAAACCAAGTGCAACTTTTGTTGCAAATCTGGACATAGGACACATTGTTGTCCATTCAAGAAAATAAGTCCAAACAAACTGATTTGGGTTCCTAAAGGAACAATGATAAACTCGATGCAACATGATAGAAAATGTAGATCTATTTATGAGGCACCCAAAAGCAAATGGGTACCTAAACATCATCCTTTCTTGTAGAAAACTAAACCATCGCAAGCTAGGAGCAAGAGATGGTACCTTGATAGTGGATGCTCAAGGCATATGACCGGAGATCCATCTCAATTCTCTAAGCTCACTAGCATAGACGAAGGATATGTCACCTTCGGAGACAACAACAAGGGTAAAATCATTGGCAAAGGAACCATAGGTAACAAATCCAACTTCTCTATTGAAGATGTTTTGCTAGTTGATGGTTTAAAACATAACCTCTTGAGCATTAGTCAATTATGTGATAAAGGATATATTATAAGATTTGAATCTAATGCTTGCTTCATTGAAAAACCACACAAAAATATATCTATGATTGCATTGAAACAAAATAACGTATACACTATTGACATCAATGATTTGTGTAATGAAATGTGTTTTTCTGCCTTAAATGAGGATGCTTGGATATGGCATAGAAGATTAGGTCATGCTAGCATGAAACTGATCACTCAAATATCATCCAAAGAACTTGTAAGAGGAATTCCTCATATCAAGTTCATCAAGGATAATGTATGTGATGCTTGCCAATTAGGTAAACAAATTAAGAGCAGCTTCAAATCTAAAAATCAAATAAGCACCTCTAGGCCCTTACAATTAATCCATATGGACTTGTTCGGACCAATCTCCACATCGAGTCTAGGAGGTAGCAAATACGCCTTTGTCATTGTTGATGACTATAGTAGATATACATGGACCTACTTCTTAAGACAGAAAAATGAATGCTTTAAATGCTTTACCAAGTTTTGTAAACTTGTTCAAAATGAGAAGGGTTCTATGATTTCGTCAATTAGAAGTGATCATGGTGGAGAATTTCAAAACCATGACTTCCAAGAATTCTGTGAACTCAATGGATACAACCATAATTTCTCTACTCCAAGAAATCCTCAACAAAATGGGGTTGTAGAAAGAAAAAATCGAAATTTACAAGAAATGGCAAGAACCATGTTGAATGAACATAGCCTACCCAAATATTTTTGGGCCGAAGCCGTAAACACTGCATGTTATATTTTAAATAGAGTACTAGTAAGACCCTTACTCACCAAAACTCCTTATGAGTTATGGAATAACAAAAAACCCAATGTTTCATATTTTAAAGTCTTTGGGTGTAAGTGTTTTATCTTAAATGAAAAGGATAACTTAGGAAAATTTGATGCTAAATCCGATGAAGGAATCTTTCTTGGTTATTCTTCGGTTTCTAAAGCTTTTCGTATCTTCAATAAAAGAACTTTAATTATTGAAGAATCCATTCATGTTGTTTTTAATGAGATTTCCGAAACGAAGAAAAATGATCTTGATGATGATGTTAATTTTGATTCCTTAAATTTAAATGAAACCCCTTCTCCAACTAGCAACTTGGATGCATCCACTTCCGAAACATCCTTACCCAAGGATTGGAAGTATGTAGATGCTCATCCTAAGGAGCTAATATTAGGAGACACATCAAAGGGGGTTCAAACACGATCTTCTTTTAAAAATTTTTGTGCCAACGCCGCCTTTCTCTCCCAAATTGAACCCAAATGTGTTGATGAAGCCATGAAAGATGATTCATGGATTATCGCAATGCAAGATGAATTGAATCAATTTGAGAGAAATGAGGTGTGGACGCTTGTTCCTAGGCCAAATGACCATTTAGTTATTGGTACTAAATGGGTCTTTAGAAACAAGCAAGATGAAAATGGTATCGTGGTTAGAAACAAGGCTAGATTAGTGGCCAAAGGTTTCAACCAAGAAGAAGGTATCGATTACGAAGAAACCTTCGCACCTGTGGCTCGATTAGAAGCCATAAGGATGCTCCTTGCCTACGCTAGTTGTAATAATTTTAAGTTATTTCAAATGGATGTTAAAAGCGCTTTTCTAAATGGTTTTATTTCTGAAGAAGTTTATGTTGAACAACCTCCTGGATTTGAAAATAATAGCCTCCCTAATCATGTGTTTAGATTAACTAAAGCTCTCTATGGTTTAAAACAAGCCCCAAGGGCTTGGTATGAGAGACTTAGTTCTTTTCTCATTGAAAATAATTTCATAAAAGGCAAGGTTGATACTACATTGTTTATCAAGAATTTTGAAAATAATTTTCTCATTGTTCAGATTTATGTTGATGATATCATCTTTGGCTCTACAAATGAATCTCTGTGTGAATCTTTTGCTAAAACTATGAGTCTTGAATTCGAAATGAGCTTAATGGGAGAATTAACATTCTTCTTAGGTTTACAAATCAAACAACTAAGCAATGGCATCTTTATTAGTCAAACTAAATATGCCATGAATTTATTAAAAAGGTTTAATATGAACAACTCAAAGGCTAGTAACACTCCTATGAGCACCTCCACTAAGTTAGAAACTGATGAAAGTGGAGAAAGCTTTGATCAAAAAACTTACAGGGGTATGATAGGAAGTTTACTTTACCTCACTGCAACCAGACCAGACATCATGTTCAGTGTAGGACTTTGTGCTAGATTTCAATCAAACCCTAAGATATCTCATCTCAAAGCAGTTAAAAGAATATTTAGATATCTTAATGGTACCACAAATCTAGGATTATGGTACCCAAAATCAGAGAATTTTGAGTTAATTGCTTATGCTGATGCTGACTTTGCTGGCTGTAGATTAGATAGAAAAAGCACATCAGGATCATGTCAATTTTTAGGACATGCCCTTGTTTCCTGGTCATCAAAGAAACAAAACTCGGTTGCACTATCAACAACCGAAGCTGAATATATTGCAGCAAGTGCATGCTGTGCACAAGTTGTATGGATGAAAAATACCTTAGAAGATTATAAAGTTCATCTCAAAAATATTCCAATTAAATGTGATAACACAAGTGCAATATGCTTAACCAAGAATCCTATACAACACTCAAGAACAAAACATATTGATATCAGACATCACTTTATACGAGATCATGTCACCAATCATGACGTAACCATAGAGTTCATTGATACTAAACATCAACTAGCTGACATCTTTACAAAACCTCTAAGTGAAGAACAATTTGACTTCATTAGAAGAGAATTAGGAATGTTGATGTGTCCGAACAGATAAAGTTGTTAAAATCATTTTTCGGACTATATTGTATGATCAAATCACTTGATTTCCATGATTATATGTGATTATATGATCTTCTCCGAATGCATCTTATTTTTCGAATGCTATAAACCAGATTTTTTCGTACACTTTCATGAAAAATAAGTATCTGAAATAGATTTGATGAAGTGATTCATGTGTATGTATTCCATCCTGCAAAATCTTTACATGGACAATGGATTATAACACAAAGGGGAAGAAGTATTTAGAGCAATCTATGTGAAATTCCTCTATAAGCTTGCTTTGATTAATTTCCTGGTATCATGATTATTATGCTTTTTGTTGATGACAAAGGGGGAGATATATATATGAATTGATAAACACTGCCATACTATAAGTGATGCTATAAACACTGCTATGATTATGCCATCCTTGCATCACCAAGAGATACAAAAACATGTGCTAAAGTTTGCATTATGCCCTGAGTTGATATGTTATCATGTGAAGAAAATGCAAAAACTTGCTAGTATATTTCAAATGTATGCATCATGTAATAGTGCTTAACAGCTTTATATGATAATGTTCATACTACATGATGAATGGTTACAAACACAATCATACAAACTTGATGATGTATGTCAAGCCCTGACATCATCTTTGAAGAGATACATCATGATGAGTATCATGATGGGAGCATTGATAAGTTTAACTGATCTAACTTATCAATACGTCACTTGAATTCTTAGGTCTTGAATTCAAGGTTGACTTATCTCAACTATGGCATATAGACAGGGGGAGTTAAGGATAACTCCATTATCAATTGATTGTCATCATCAAAAAGGGGGAGATTGTTAAATCTCGGATTTTGATGATGAAGTCAATTGTCATTTGTTGTCTATTATATGTGTTGAGATAAGTGTGCAGGATTAACTACGATGAGAGTTAGACAAGCAGCAGGAGTTGCGCCGGAGTCAAGTTCATGATCACGTTGGGAGTTCGAGAGTTCGACGGAAGTTCGGACGGTCGTCGGAGGTTCTGCAAGAACAGATCTGAGAAGTCCAGAAGCTTGCCAAGCGAAGCTCGTCGGAACTTGCCAAGTGGATCGTCGCAAAGTCCAGGAGTTTGCCGGAAGTCCGCAGGAGAATCACCGAGGGTTCATCGGATGATCGACGGAAGTTCGCCGGAAACTCGCCGGAAGGAGCGATTGACGCACCGAAGCAAAGCTGCAGAAATTGTCTTAGATTTAATCGTAGTTAGCACGCTGATTAAGTTGGAAAATGGGAGGTGATCCCATTGGCTTAATCTTGGGGCAATTGGGCCCCTGAAGGACTGAAATTGGGCCGAATGGAATGAACCATTCGGACCCTGATTGCACCAGGAGGTGCAACCGCCCAGGCCAGGAGGTGGCACCGCCTGGGCTGTGTCTTCCAGCGAGACTGGGCGGTGCAACCTCCCCAGCCGAGAGGTGGCACTGCCTGAGCTCAGTCTTCGAGCTAGACTGGGCGGTGCAACCTCCCTGGCAGAGAGGTGGCACCGCCTGAGCTCAGTCTTCGAGCAAGACTGGGCGGTGCAACCTCCCTGGCAGAGAGGTGGCACCGCCTGAGCTCGGTCTTCGAGCTCTGCCAGGCGGTGCAACCTCTCCAGTCAAGAGGTGCAACCGCCTGATCCCAGAATTCCGGGATTTGATTGTTTTGAGCTCCAAATTTGAATTGGGTTGGGGCCTATAAATTCCCCACCCATTCAGCACTGAAAAGATACAGACCTACACCGAAATCTTGATCTTTTCTGTGATTCTAGGAGCTCAAAAGTGTTGTAAAGCCTTTAAGTCTCCTCCTTCTGTTCTTCAAGTTTTCAGCTGTAAAGTGAGGAGAGAAAGGTCTGTAAAGGTTGTCTCCTAAGCCTGTCAAAAGGAGAGAAACTGTAAAAGGGAAGTTTGGCCTTCGCCTATTGAAGGAAGGCCCCTAGTTGACGTCGGCAACCTCGTCGGTGGAGGAAGCCAAAAGTGGAGTAGGTCAAGGCTGACCGAACCACTCTAAATCTCTGGTTTGCGTTTATTTTTTAGCACTTTATCATTACTGCAAACCTCCTCCATTACTACTGCTCTCTGCGCTTTCACGAACAAGTTCTAAGTGTTGTTCTTCCGAATCTGCATTCAGACGTAAATTCGTGTTTTCGTACATTGCAGTTTACGTTTACGTTTGATTCTGCAGAACCGTCTTCCGTGCTTTTACAAACGAGTTTCTTTGCAGTTTACACTTACATTTTGATTCTATTGATAACTGCAAACTGTCCTCAGCAATTTTACGAACGAGTTTCAACATTTAGACGTAAAACTGCATTTAGACGTAAAACTGCATTTAGACGTAAATCGGCTTTCCTCGCACAATCATCAGATCTCAGTTCACGTTTATGTCTTGATTTCAACTGCATACTAACTTCTGCGAGTATACAAACGAGTTTCAAAGTTTAGACGTAAATCTGCGTTTAAGACGTAAATCTGCGTTTAGACGTAAATCTGCGTCTAGACGTAAATCTGCGTTTAGACGTAAATCTGTTTTTTTGCAAATTACTTTTTGAGCTGTACAACAGCAGCATATTGTCTTTATACTTCTGCTCAATCTGCACTTAGACGCAATCTGCGTTTAGACGCAATCTGCGCTTAGACGCAATCTGCGCTTAGACGCAATCTGCGCTTAAACGCAATCTGCGCTAAGACGCAAACTGCGCTTAGACGCAATCTGAGTTTAGACGCTAACTGCGTTTAGACGATAACTGCGCTTAAACGTAAACTGCACTTAATCATAAGTAATCCTAGAATCGGCTTTTGCATCAAAATAGTCTTTGTCGAATGAACGCAGCCTTCGCTTTTTAATCACTGAAAAATATCCGCTGCACTAATTCACCCCCCCCTCTTAGTGCTCTCGATCCTAACAATTGGTATCAGAGCCCGGTTGACTCTCAAAAGGATTAAAACCCAAGAGAGATGGCTTACGCCGGAAACCAAGAGGGCCATTCTATTACACGTCCACCCATGTTTAATGGGACGGACTACACCTACTGGAAGACCCGAATGAGGATCTTTCTTATTTCTATGGATTTTGAACTGTGGAATCTTGTCGAAAACGGTTTTTCAAAGTCTTCTCTTCCAATGATCGATTGGAATGATTTGGAGAAGAAGGCTTTCGCTCTAAATGCAAAGGCTATGAATGCCTTATTTTGTGCACTTGATAAAAACGAGTTTAACCGTGTTTCAACTTGTGAAACTGCATTCGATATTTGGCACACACTCGAAGTGACCCATGAGGGCACAAGTAGAGTAAAAGAGTCAAAAATCAATTTGCTGTTACACTCCTTCGAACTTTTTCGGATGAAACCGAGTGAAACCATTGGCGACATGTTTACCCGTTTCACGGATGTCGTCAACGGTCTAAAAGGACTCGGAAAGAGCTTTTCGGATTTTGAGCTTGTTAATAAGATACTAAGATCCCTTCCTAAGAGTTGGGATCCTAAAGTCACCGCTATTCAAGAGGCAAAAGATCTGCGAAATTTCCCTCTTGAAGAACTAATCGGGTCATTAATGACCTACGAAATGACTTGTAAAACTCATGAAGAGCAAGAAGACATCCTTCCAAAGAACAGGAAGGATATGGCACTCAAAACTTCAGAATGCCACTTGAGAGAAAACTCAAGTGATGAGGACTGTGATGATGACTTGGCACTTCTAACAAGAAAGTTTAAAAAGTTTTTTAAAAGAAACAAGTTTAAGAATGATGCAAAAAATAAACTTGAACCCAAAAAGGACCAAGTAATCTGCTATGAATGCAAAAAGCCGGGACACTACAAGAGTGACTGTCCCCAAGTCAAGAAAAGAACAACAAAGAAGAAGGCGCTCCAAGTAACATGGGATGATTCAAGCGCATCTGAGGAAGAGGAGTCCAACACCGAGCAAGTTGCTCATTACGCCTTAATGGCTATCGGAGAGGAGGTAACGGATTCATTAAATGCTGATTTATCTTTCGATGAATTATTAAATGCTTTCAATGACTTATTTGACGAATGCAAGAGTATAAGTAGAAAATATAAATTGCTGAAAAAGGTGCATGATAGTCTTACTTGTGAGTTTGATAAGTTAAAAGTCGAACATCATGATAGTTTAAATTCATGTATCAAATGTCATGATTTAGAAACTTTACAAAAAGAAAACCTGCTACTCAAGGATACCTTGAAGAAATTCGAGGTTGGTAGCAAGTCGTTGAACATGATCCTTGCAAACAAGGGTCACGTTCCAAAAAGGAGCGGAATTGGATTTGTGAGAAGTCCTCACCAAAATCCAACGACTTTTATAAAAGGCTCCATCTTACATGTTCAACACCAAACCAAGTGCAACTTTTGTTGCAAATCTGGACATAGGACACATTGTTGTCCATTCAAGAAAATAAGTCCAAACAAACTGATTTGGGTTCCTAAAGGAACAATGATAAACTCGATGCAACATGATAGAAAATGTAGATCTATTTATGAGGCACCCAAAAGCAAATGGGTACCTAAACATCATCCTTTCTTGTAGAAAACTAAACCATCGCAAGCTAGGAGCAAGAGATGGTACCTTGATAGTGGATGCTCAAGGCATATGACCGGAGATCCATCTCAATTCTCTAAGCTCACTAGCATAGACGAAGGATATGTCACCTTCGGAGACAACAACAAGGGTAAAATCATTGGCAAAGGAACCATAGGTAACAAATCCAACTTCTCTATTGAAGATGTTTTGCTAGTTGATGGTTTAAAACATAACCTCTTGAGCATTAGTCAATTATGTGATAAAGGATATATTATAAGATTTGAATCTAATGCTTGCTTCATTGAAAAACCACACAAAAATATATCTATGATTGCATTGAAACAAAATAACGTATACACTATTGACATCAATGATTTGTGTAATGAAATGTGTTTTTCTGCCTTAAATGAGGATGCTTGGATATGGCATAGAAGATTAGGTCATGCTAGCATGAAACTGATCACTCAAATATCATCCAAAGAACTTGTAAGAGGAATTCCTCATATCAAGTTCATCAAGGATAATGTATGTGATGCTTGCCAATTAGGTAAACAAATTAAGAGCAGCTTCAAATCTAAAAATCAAATAAGCACCTCTAGGCCCTTACAATTAATCCATATGGACTTGTTCGGACCAATCTCCACATCGAGTCTAGGAGGTAGCAAATACGCCTTTGTCATTGTTGATGACTATAGTAGATATACATGGACCTACTTCTTAAGACAGAAAAATGAATGCTTTAAATGCTTTACCAAGTTTTGTAAACTTGTTCAAAATGAGAAGGGTTCTATGATTTCGTCAATTAGAAGTGATCATGGTGGAGAATTTCAAAACCATGACTTCCAAGAATTCTGTGAACTCAATGGATACAACCATAATTTCTCTACTCCAAGAAATCCTCAACAAAATGGGGTTGTAGAAAGAAAAAATCGAAATTTACAAGAAATGGCAAGAACCATGTTGAATGAACATAGCCTACCCAAATATTTTTGGGCCGAAGCCGTAAACACTGCATGTTATATTTTAAATAGAGTACTAGTAAGACCCTTACTCACCAAAACTCCTTATGAGTTATGGAATAACAAAAAACCCAATGTTTCATATTTTAAAGTCTTTGGGTGTAAGTGTTTTATCTTAAATGAAAAGGATAACTTAGGAAAATTTGATGCTAAATCCGATGAAGGAATCTTTCTTGGTTATTCTTCGGTTTCTAAAGCTTTTCGTATCTTCAATAAAAGAACTTTAATTATTGAAGAATCCATTCATGTTGTTTTTAATGAGATTTCCGAAACGAAGAAAAATGATCTTGATGATGATGTTAATTTTGATTCCTTAAATTTAAATGAAACCCCTTCTCCAACTAGCAACTTGGATGCATCCACTTCCGAAACATCCTTACCCAAGGATTGGAAGTATGTAGATGCTCATCCTAAGGAGCTAATATTAGGAGACACATCAAAGGGGGTTCAAACACGATCTTCTTTTAAAAATTTTTGTGCCAACGCCGCCTTTCTCTCCCAAATTGAACCCAAATGTGTTGATGAAGCCATGAAAGATGATTCATGGATTATCGCAATGCAAGATGAATTGAATCAATTTGAGAGAAATGAGGTGTGGACGCTTGTTCCTAGGCCAAATGACCATTTAGTTATTGGTACTAAATGGGTCTTTAGAAACAAGCAAGATGAAAATGGTATCGTGGTTAGAAACAAGGCTAGATTAGTGGCCAAAGGTTTCAACCAAGAAGAAGGTATCGATTACGAAGAAACCTTCGCACCTGTGGCTCGATTAGAAGCCATAAGGATGCTCCTTGCCTACGCTAGTTGTAATAATTTTAAGTTATTTCAAATGGATGTTAAAAGCGCTTTTCTAAATGGTTTTATTTCTGAAGAAGTTTATGTTGAACAACCTCCTGGATTTGAAAATAATAGCCTCCCTAATCATGTGTTTAGATTAACTAAAGCTCTCTATGGTTTAAAACAAGCCCCAAGGGCTTGGTATGAGAGACTTAGTTCTTTTCTCATTGAAAATAATTTCATAAAAGGCAAGGTTGATACTACATTGTTTATCAAGAATTTTGAAAATAATTTTCTCATTGTTCAGATTTATGTTGATGATATCATCTTTGGCTCTACAAATGAATCTCTGTGTGAATCTTTTGCTAAAACTATGAGTCTTGAATTCGAAATGAGCTTAATGGGAGAATTAACATTCTTCTTAGGTTTACAAATCAAACAACTAAGCAATGGCATCTTTATTAGTCAAACTAAATATGCCATGAATTTATTAAAAAGGTTTAATATGAACAACTCAAAGGCTAGTAACACTCCTATGAGCACCTCCACTAAGTTAGAAACTGATGAAAGTGGAGAAAGCTTTGATCAAAAAACTTACAGGGGTATGATAGGAAGTTTACTTTACCTCACTGCAACCAGACCAGACATCATGTTCAGTGTAGGACTTTGTGCTAGATTTCAATCAAACCCTAAGATATCTCATCTCAAAGCAGTTAAAAGAATATTTAGATATCTTAATGGTACCACAAATCTAGGATTATGGTACCCAAAATCAGAGAATTTTGAGTTAATTGCTTATGCTGATGCTGACTTTGCTGGCTGTAGATTAGATAGAAAAAGCACATCAGGATCATGTCAATTTTTAGGACATGCCCTTGTTTCCTGGTCATCAAAGAAACAAAACTCGGTTGCACTATCAACAACCGAAGCTGAATATATTGCAGCAAGTGCATGCTGTGCACAAGTTGTATGGATGAAAAATACCTTAGAAGATTATAAAGTTCATCTCAAAAATATTCCAATTAAATGTGATAACACAAGTGCAATATGCTTAACCAAGAATCCTATACAACACTCAAGAACAAAACATATTGATATCAGACATCACTTTATACGAGATCATGTCACCAATCATGACGTAACCATAGAGTTCATTGATACTAAACATCAACTAGCTGACATCTTTACAAAACCTCTAAGTGAAGAACAATTTGACTTCATTAGAAGAGAATTAGGAATGTTGATGTGTCCGAACAGATAAAGTTGTTAAAATCATTTTTCGGACTATATTGTATGATCAAATCACTTGATTTCCATGATTATATGTGATTATATGATCTTCTCCGAATGCATCTTATTTTTCGAATGCTATAAACCAGATTTTTTCGTACACTTTCATGAAAAATAAGTATCTGAAATAGATTTGATGAAGTGATTCATGTGTATGTATTCCATCCTGCAAAATCTTTACATGGACAATGGATTATAACACAAAGGGGAAGAAGTATTTAGAGCAATCTATGTGAAATTCCTCTATAAGCTTGCTTTGATTAATTTCCTGGTATCATGATTATTATGCTTTTTGTTGATGACAAAGGGGGAGATATATATATGAATTGATAAACACTGCCATACTATAAGTGATGCTATAAACACTGCTATGATTATGCCATCCTTGCATCACCAAGAGATACAAAAACATGTGCTAAAGTTTGCATTATGCCCTGAGTTGATATGTTATCATGTGAAGAAAATGCAAAAACTTGCTAGTATATTTCAAATGTATGCATCATGTAATAGTGCTTAACAGCTTTATATGATAATGTTCATACTACATGATGAATGGTTACAAACACAATCATACAAACTTGATGATGTATGTCAAGCCCTGACATCATCTTTGAAGAGATACATCATGATGAGTATCATGATGGGAGCATTGATAAGTTTAACTGATCTAACTTATCAATACGTCACTTGAATTCTTAGGTCTTGAATTCAAGGTTGACTTATCTCAACTATGGCATATAGACAGGGGGAGTTAAGGATAACTCCATTATCAATTGATTGTCATCATCAAAAAGGGGGAGATTGTTGAATCTCGGATTTTGATGATGAAGTCAATTGTCATTTGTTGTCTAATCTATGTGTTGAGATAAGTGTGCAGGATTAACTACGATGAGAGTTAGACAAGCAGCAGGAGTTGCGCCGGAGTCAAGTTCATGATCACGTTGGGAGTTCGAGAGTTCGACGGAAGTTCGGACGGTCGTCGGAGGTTCTGCAAGAACAGATCCGAGAAGTCCAGAAGCTTGCCAAGCGAAGCTCGTCGGAACTTGCCAAGTGGATCGTCGCAAAGTCCAGGAGTTTGCCGGAAGTCCGCAGGAGCATCACCGATGGTTCATCGGATGATCGACGGAAGTTCGCCGGAAACTCGCCGGAAGGAACGATTGACGCACCGAAGCAAAGCTGCAGAAATTGTCTTAGATTTAATCGTAGTTAGCACGCTGATTAAGTTGAAAAATGAGAGGTGATCCCATTGGCTTAATCTTGGGGCAATTGGGCCCCTGAAGGACTGAAATTGGGCCGAATGGAATGAACCATTCGGACCCTGATTGCACCAGGAGGTGCAACCGCCCAGGCCAGGAGGTGGCACCGCCTGGGCTGTGTCTTCCAGCGAGACTGGGCGGTGCAACCTCCCCAGCCGGGAGGTGGCACCGCCTGAGCTCAGTCTTCGAGCTAGATTGGGCGGTGCAACCTCCCTGGCAGAGAGGTGGCACCGCCTGAGCTCAGTCTTCGAGCAAGACTGGGCGGTGCAACCTCCCTGGCAGAGAGGTGGCACCGCCTGAGCTCGGTCTTCGAGCTCTGCCAGGCGGTGCAACCTCTCCAGTCAAGAGGTGCAACCGCCTGATCCCAGAATTCCGGGATTTGATTGTTTTGAGCTCCAAATTTGAATTGGGTTGGGGCCTATAAATTCCCCACCCATTCAGCACTGAAAAGATACAGACCTACACCGAAATCTTGATCTTTTCTGTGATTCTAGGAGCTCAAAAGTGTTGTAAAGCCTTTAAGTCTCCTCCTTCTGTTCTTCAAGTTTTCAGTTGTAAAGTGAGGAGAGAAAGGTCTGTAAAGGTTGTCTCCTAAGCCTGTCAAAAGGAGAGAAACTGTAAAAGGGAAGTTTGGCCTTCGCCTATTGAAGGAAGGCCCCTAGTTGACGTCGGCAACCTCGTCGGTGGAGGAAGCCAAAAGTGGAGTAGGTCAAGGCTGACCGAACCACTCTAAATCTCTGGTTTGCGTTTATTTTTTAGCACTTTATCATTACTGCAAACCTCCTCCATTACTACTGCTCTCTGCGCTTTCACGAACAAGTTCTAAGTGCTGTTCTTCCGAATCTGCATTCAGACGTAAATTCGTGTTTTCGTACATTACAGTTTACGTTTACGTTTGATTCTGCAGAACCGTCTTCCGTGCTTTTACGAACGAGTTTCTTTGCAGTTTACACTTACATTTTGATTCTATTGATAACTGCAAACTGTCCTCAGCAATTTTACGAACGAGTTTCAACATTTAGACGTAAAACTGCATTTAGACGTAAAACTGCATTTAGACGTAAATCGGCTTTCCTCGCACAATCATCAGATCTCAGTTCACGTTTACGTCTTGATTTCAACTGCATACTGCCTTCTGCAAGTATACAAACGAGTTTCAAAGTTTAGACGTAAATCTGCGTTTAAGACGTAAATCTGCGTTTAGACGTAAATCTGCGTCTAAACGTAAATCTGCGTTTAGACGTAAATCTGTTTTTTTGCAGATTACTTTTTGAGTTGTACAACAGCAGCATATTGTCTTTATACTTCTGCTCAATCTGCGCTTAGACGCAATCTGCGTTTAGACGCAATCTGCGCTTAGACGCAATCTGCGCTTAAACGCAATCTGCGCTAAGACGCAAACTGCGCTTAGACGCAATCTGAGTTTAGACGCTAACTGCGTTTAGACGATAACTGCGCTTAAACGTAAACTGCACTTAATCATAAGTAATCCTAGAATCGGCTTTTGCATCAAAATAGTCTTTGTCGAATGAACGCAGCCTTCGCTTTTTAATCGCTGAAAAATATCCGCTGCACTAATTCACCCCCCCCTCTTAGTGCTCTCGATCCTAACATCTTGAAGGGGATGGCATACAATAGTTTGAATGGTTTGAACACACTCATGGAATCCTCTCATGGCGACAATTCAAAGAAGAACTATTGATTCGCTTCAGACCAACCGATTACGAGAACATTGACGGACAACTAGCAAAGATCCGACAAACCTCCACCATTCAGGAGTACCAAACCAGGTTTAAAAGGTTATCTAATCAAACTCATGATTGGTCTTAAAAACAACTATTGGGGACCTTCATTGAGGGCTTGAAGCCGGAGATCTGGGGAGAAGTTAAAGCACAACAACCGTACAAGCTTATGGCAGCCATCTCTTTTGCACGATTTCAAGAGGAGTGATTGAACCATGAAACCCGGAGGAATAGGGTTGCTCCCCAACCAGCAATACAGAAGCCCTTACTCCTACTATCAACTGAGTCCTTGCACTAAAAAGTTTAACAAGAGAAGAACTTAGGGAGCGATCTGCGAAGGGGTTATGTTGGCATTGTGACGAGCCATGGAGCCATGCGCATCACTATAGTAAGGGGAGTCTTTTTATGATTGAACCAGTAGAAGAAGAGGTCATTGAATATCTAAAAGAGAGCCTTGAACATAAAGAAAGAGATACAGAAGAAGAGCCACAATCGACCGAAGTTACGGTACATACACTAGCCGACCACTCAAACCCGCACACGATGAAAGTTGGAGGCCTTCTCAAACAACAACCGATCATTGTTCTTATCGACACGGGAAGTCCTAATAACTTCTTAAACAATAAGGTTGCTATCTAGATGGCCTTACCTATCGAGAATTGTAGCAGGTTTGACGTTAAGGTCGCCGACGAAGTATGATCATAGGCGCCCGCGAGTGAAACTATTGCTGTAGGACCAAGAGATAATTGCATATTTCTTCCTCTTCCCTCTTGATGATCATGAGGCCATGCTCAGAATTAAATGGTTGATGATATTAGGTGGTGTTTCTTGGAATTTTATGCAATTAATTATAAAATTTTACAGTAAGAAGAAATAGGTGATACTGCACGGGAAACGTAGGGGTGACGTAATGATGATTTGCACACGACAAATGGAGAAGATTTTGCATAAAGCATACAATGGCTTTTTGGTACAACTTGAGTAGAAAACTAAGGGAGAGCCAATAAAATTTGAAGATCCAAGCCTACTTCTTTGCTTGCTGAATTTTCAGATATATTTGATGAACCGCACAACCTATCTCTTACCCGTCGGCATGATCATTATATAATGATTCTTCCAGGAAAACCTCCAGCAAATACTCGGCCATATCAATATCTACACCTCCAAAAGGATAAAATAGAAAGGATTGTAAAAGAGATGCTTAAAATAGGAGTTATTCGGCCAAGTTACAGCCTTTACTCTTCACCGATGCTACTTGTACGCAAGAAGGACGGAACATGACGAATATGCATTAATTACCGAGCTCTTAATAGCATAACCATCAAGGATAAATACCCTATTCCAGTAGTAGATGAATTGTTAGATGAAAGGGAGCACAAATCTTCACAAAGCTGGACCTTCGATCCGGGTATCATCAAATACGAGTGTGCGAAAAAGACATACCGAAAACCGTCTTTCGAACATACAACGACCACTATAAATTTTTGCTTTCTTCAATAAAATGTGAAATATCTTGGGCATATCATATCAAAGGAAGGTGTGATGGTAGACCCCTCCAAAATAGAAGCAATGCAGAACTGGCCGACCCCGAGGAATATAAAATTGCTATATGGCTTTTTGGGTTTAACAAGCTACTACCGCAAGTTCATGAAAAACTATGGAAAGATCAGCACACCACTTACTTTCTTACTAAAAAAGATGTCTTCCAATGGTCAGACAAAGCCTCCACTGCCTTCGACAAACTTAAGGCAGCCATGATGATGACGCCGATGCTAGCACTACCAAATTTCAATCGACCCTTCATTATTGAAGTCGACACATCTGGAGTCGGAATTAGAGCTATTCTGACCACTAGCATACACTAGCAAGGCATTATCTCCCTCCCATCAAAATATGTCAACATATGATAAGGAGATACTTGCCATTGTACACGCAGCAACGAGGTAGAGACCCTACTTGATCGGTCGATGATTTCAAATTAAAACCGACCATAAAAGCCTTAAGTACTTTTTGGAGCAAAAGATATCATCCCCTGAGCAGCAAAAATGGGTAACAAAACTTCTTGGATTTGATTATGAAATAACTTACATAAAGGGGAAAGAGAATATTATTGCAAGTACGCTTTCGTAGCTACCCGAGCAAGCTGAATTTTCGATCATTTCACTTCGGATCAGTGACTTCCTTGAGGATATTAAGATAGAATGGCAGGAAGATTCGGAGACCAGTAAGATCATAAAAAAATTGGATGAAGCACCAAGCTCTGTGGCTCATTACAATTGAGACTCAAAAGAATTACACTATAAGGGACACATTGTACATGTGACAAATTCTACTTGCATCTTCACAAGCAGATTTTGGATAAAGTTATTTCATATGTAGGGTACTAAATTGAAAAGGAGTACGACATATCACCCACAAACCGACGGCCAGACGAAAATTATAAATAGGTGCTTGGAGACAGCCCAAAGCCACCCAACAAATATGACTACCCAAGGAGAACTCCAGACCCAACCAAGTGCCATTATTAATCGACGGATCGTGACTCGACGATGACGACCCACTACTAAAGTGCTAATATAGTGGGCGAACCTACCAATAGAAGATGCCACTTGGGAGAACTATGACGACTTGAAGATCAAATTCCCATAATTCATGAATCGTCAGCCTCGAGGACAAGGCTGATTTGAAGAGAACGGGTCTGTTAGTACTCTAGTTAGGAGAGTCCTAATTGAGAGGGATATTCATGTAAAACCTACCTAAGCCGCCCCCTGTTAAAGAGGTGAAGAGGCCGGCTAGGGTTATAAGGTTGTTTTTTAGAGAAGAATTAGAAGTTGTAAAAGAATATGAGTCTTAAGTAGGAGTCCTTTTAGGAGTTGATTAGAAGTAGGAGTCTTTAGTATGAGTCCTATTAGAAGTTAAGGGGGTTTAGAAGTCCTATAAATAGTCATATATTCCTTCTCTTTTCATAAACAATAGATGAATATTTTCTGTAACCTTTGAACAGTAATCTAGAGTGAAAAACCCCTATAAAAGTTTAAAGAGGCTGATCCTCTAAAAAAAATTAACCCCTAAATTTAAAATCTGTAAGGTTCTGTCAGTTTTATCAGTGAGCGACAACGGTTGGCGTATACGTAAGGGAAAGAACGGCTAAAGACGGACGCAATTCTCAGACGCAATTCTCAGTCGCCGCTGCTTTCTTCCTAGCCAAGTCAGAACCCCACAATCTGAACGCGTGGCGTTTTGGGACGTGGCATTGTTTCACAAGTCTCTACACGATGTGAGCGTGTGGGGACAGAAGCTGTCTGTACACAAGCCGGGCACATACACCGATAGCCGGGACCGACTCAAGTAGCGACATGAAACATTCCTCCTAATTCCGGCATAGTTTTCACGACTTCGATCCCGAGAGTAAAAGATGAGGCGGCATCCCGAAAGATTTGTTCCCCTGGTAATAGAGTGGTGTCACATCCTCAGATGTGGGCTAAGTCGCGAGTTAATTCGGGCGGTGGAGTAGAAGCCAACGACTGTTGCTGCATAGTTGAAGCAAGCAGACGACAGTGAAACAATCAGACCAAATAATTTTGAACGCTTTTCTGCAAACAGGGAAGAAGAAAGAGCCGCTGGAAGTCCCCACCATGACTCATCGAATCTGCCAGACTCTTGCACCAATGTGGTGGCTTGCTCTGACAGTATGTATCTTTCCCAGCACCCTTCCCCGGCGAAAGGCAAGACTGAAGTTAGTGGAAATCCTTGTCCCCTCAAAAGTCCTCATCCACCTGCTATGGGAAACCTATGTTGCCCTTGACTCTTTATGGGGCCCCAAGCTTCACTGTTTGATGGTTTTGACGACTATACGAACAGAAGAACTATGAGGTTGTGAGCTTCAGCTTTTCCACCAGAAATTCACAGTAGTATCCTTGGCCGAGAAGTTCGTCTTCGCCAATGTGGTGTCCGCCAGTGTTGAAGTGGGAGATCCGAGAGCCGGCATGGTTATGCACCGGTCGAAGCATGTCTCGTGAGCAATCTCTCTCCTTGATCCTTCTCCTTTGCTTTTCCATCTATGGAAGTTGAGGACGTCGATCACCTGCATGGCTTATTCCGGCTTCTCTGTCGTCCACTGTCGTTTATAATCATGAGCAAGTGATTCATCTGTCGCATTAGCCATCGTTACTGTCATTCATCGCCAGAGATCGTCGCTGTGGTGTCAACAACGTTGTGTATCTGTGGATTTCTGGCACTTGAAACATTGATACCATATAATGCAATAAAGGGATTGAATATGATCGAACCAAAATTAGACAAACCATGAGAAATAAGGTGAAGAAAGCACTGAGATTAAACATAACACATAATACAAATATCACGCAGCAACCATTCAGTGTGCAATTATGATTAGTAGTGCGCTTGGTATGTTTGTATATACAATAATTTATAATAGACTATATAATCATCCTAATGGTAATTATTATAATTGATATTTGCAATTGATATATGGATAAAGTTATGACTGATACTTGAGTATCAAATTCTCAATAGCACATAATTATTATAATTGCTATTTGCAATTGATATAAGGATAAAGTAATAGCCTATACTTGAGTATCGAATTCTCGGTACCACTTGGCTATAACATCACAGTGCCACACAATCAGATTCTGAGTACCACATAAGTGACATCTTAGTTCCTCATGATTTATACATGGCCAACACACGATCAGCACATGGTTAACAACTAGACATGATATAATCACAATATGATATGATCACAATTGAGCCTGAGAGAATTATGTAATTGCTTCTCATAATCAATAATCAATATTGATCACAGGAGTAATATTCTAAGAGCCCATTATAAAAAAAACTCCTTAGATATATTCTCATGATACTTGTTCAATGTTATTTAAAACATCGATTGAATCTTCCCAATATAATATTAACTTAAGCAGGTAAGAGATATTATTCAAAATGCTCTTGATATAATTTTATAAGGTTTGCCATTTATAGAGTCGGATGAATATACTATGGATCGAGATTGAACTGAGACAAACATTAAAAAAATAAAAAATCTTGATAGACTCCAAATCAGTATATAGTGTGATCACCCCATCTCTGAGTTAAGGGAGCAATTTTAATGTTTGATTTTGACTGTAATTACTACTTCAAGTACATACTTTGGAGCCCCGGTGAGTAGACCTCCAGCCAAGGGGAGACAAAAAAAAAAAAAAAAAAATACAATCCACCCCACACTGACTTGCTCGTCGGAGGGGCCACGGTCGGGGATCACCCGGCAGGGACCATTTTTTTCAGGCAGACGATCACCTGCGAGCGACGAGCGTCTCAGCCTGGGAATCACCATCCAGTGTTTCACAAAAGACTTGAATACCCTCACATGAAATAAATTGTATGAAATGGAAATAAATTTTCTATCCTATTGAGATTAATGAATTTATTTTACCAATCTTATGAATCTCATGAAAATATACATGATGATAAGCATGTATTATTTTCATGAGTGTATTTGAAAAACATATAGCAAAACTATATCCGAATACATGAAAGTGTTAAATTTCATTTTTGGATTCTCTTGGTCGAAATTCATTTTTCGATCCTAAATATTGATGCATTTTTTTATTTAACATAAATGAAAAAGTATGCTAACATGAAATTAATTACTTAAAATGAAATACTTAAAAAAAAGGAAAAAATATATTATCAATGAAATCATGAATCTACTTATGTTATGAATTTTGTGAACCATAAAAGTGATTTTGATGATTTGAATTTGAAATGAGTTTTATCAAAATCATGATATTGATTTCTTGGAATAACATGAGATTACCTTTGATATTCATTTTGATTATTATGATTCATGAAATTTTGGATTCATGACTTGGTCTTACATTTGTTTATGAGATGGTTGAAATCTTTGTACCTTTGAATTATTCCCTTCTTCTTTCAATTTTTGAATTTATGCATGTTATATGTTAAACATTTGAAACCACATTTTGGTATCATGCATATCTAAGAAATGTTGATTTGATAAATTTAATGAGTTGAAAATAAATGATGATTTTTCTCTTGAATATAACTTGTGAATCTCATGAAAATAAACATGATGAATATTTTGAAAATAAATGAGTGTATCATGCATTTGGTCTTAATGATTTCTCTTGAACATACTTTTTGAAATCATACTTGATGATGAATATCAAGATATTAAAAGGATGTTATCATGGAATCATGCTTGATGATTTGTTTTTTACCTTTCCGTCTTAAATGTTGACACTTGTTTTATTAAAGGTAAAGACATGCTTATAAGAAGCAAATCACATGAATAGAAATTTATAAAAATGAAATGTGATCCTCTATCTTATCGCCTTTTCAATAAATCTATGCTTGTCATGTATGAATTTATTGAATGTTACATCTCCCTTAATTCATTTTGTTCTCCTAGATTTATTTACCAAAGAGGAGAATCTTCCGAATGAATGAAATGATACAAATGAATCACTTATCGATATATCTTTTTGAAATATCTTTTTAATGTGATGTTGATAATTTGAGATGCCTGTTGGAATTCATGACATGAGATAATTGAATCCTTGACTTACTCTTTATATGACTTGAAATTAGATGTTTAAAATCTTGTTTGATGAGTTGTTTTATAAGATTTTACCTTTACGTCTTGAACTTTCATGCTTGTCTTGATTTGACATATAAAGACTAAGGCATGCTTAGATGAAAAAGAATCACTTAAAAAATACCTTTCCCATCTGATCGAGATTAATGATTTCATGATATTTTGTGAATCTCGAAATTGATTTTGATGACTTGATTATGAGTTTCAAGTTAACGATTTGACTTGAATGAGTTTTATCTAAATCATAATCTTGATCTTGCAAAATTGGAATCACAAATAATATCTTTTGTTATTCATGAATTGATACTCACAATATGAAAGTATTGGTATTCATGACATGAATTTGATTGAAACATTGTATGCTTAAATTAATCATTCTCCTATGTTTCAAAAATTCTTTAAATACCTTATGTGATGATTGAAAATTAATTTGTTTAATGATGAATCATGAATCATGACTTAATCTATGATATTACTATATTTTAATCATGATCCTTGGTTGTATAATTCTTTTGCTCTATTAAAAAGATTTGTCAAATGAATCATGTCCTTCTTGAATTTTCTTGATATCATGACATAATTTTGTAATATGGCTTATATAATGATTAAATTTTTTAGCCATTGATTTCTCTCTTCTTTTCGATAATGATAAAGGGGGAGTTAGTTTACTAGCCTGCATATTTCAAAGGAAGGAAAATTTGCTAGCTCGATCATTTCATTAAAAGAACTTGCTATCATGAACACTACCAATGAATTGCAAATCTTGCAATATATAAAGAGAAGCAAAGAATTGCTATCTCGAAAGAAGCAAAAAAATTGCAGAACTTAGAAAACTTGCAATATAATTGCTCTTGCCATGCTTTGTATCAAAAATAGGTTGATATCCTTAAAAGCATCGCATTAAATTTTTTAGTATATCGCAATGTATCACATGTATCGCAAATTAAAATTTTTGAGACTATTATCATATCATGTTTAACAATTGATGTCTTTCATGACATGATTTCTTTGCATTGTTGTCTTGTATGTATCATGTGATGATTGAAATATTGATTAATGCAAATTCATAGTTTATGTAAAAGTCTAAATCATTGGTTCATCTCCTTCTTTTCGGCAATGACATAGGGGGAGAAAGATTGCTAGCTCGATGCAAATGCTGGCTAGCTTATACTCTTCCCTTCTTTTCGACAAAAACAAAGGGGAGAAAGCTTTTGCTAGTTAGAACATACAAAGAAAAGCAAAGTGCAATCTTGCACAAGAAGCAAGTGAACTGCTATGATTGAACTTAAGAATCTTGCTATGCTTTTGTGCTTATATGTTGTGATGAAAAGCTAGCTTGTATATAGTAAAACTTGCATATCGTAAAAATTGCTAGCTTGTAGTCTACAGAGAAGCAAATAGTTGCTATCTCAAGAAAAGCAAACATGCTAAAACTTGCACATCTTTAATTGCTAGGTTGCATGATGATAAAATTTGATACTATGTTTATCATGCAATGATTTAAACTTTTTATCTCTAAACACATAAGAGTAGGAACTTCTCCTTTTTGTTGATGACAAAGGGAGAGAAGTATGATGACATGACATGTTATGCATAAGTTTATGATGACATGTTGCTTGGATTCTTGAATCCAAGAGTTTCTATCAATAAGGCATATTGATAAGGGGAGTTTGGTTAAACTCCAGGGAGTTAAGGTTAACTCTATTAGTCATCAATTAGTTGTCATCATCAAAAAGGGGGAGATTGTTGAATCTCGGATTTTGATGATGAAACTAATTGATTGTGTTTAGATGTTTAACTTCATTTTGAGTGATGCAGGTCTACTCGATCAGGATTAGATAGTTAACGCAGGAGGAATTGATGTTGCGCCGGAGGAGATCACGTTAGGATATTGGATGGCAGAAGGCTTCGGACGTCGGGCATCGGGCCAAGAGCGGAATTGCGCCAAGGATATCGGGGTTGCAGAGATCAACCATCAATTGGGCAACAAGCCGCAAGAGAGGACGATGCGCTGAAGAATCGGACGAAGCGCCAACCAATGACGTGCCGGGCAACAGAATGTCAATTCGCGTTGTAATAATTGTCTAGATCGGAGTAGAGTTTTGGCTTGTGTGTGCAGGATTAACTACGATAACGATGAAGACATAAAGCGAAACAAAGTGTCGGAGTCAAGCGCGAAGGATTTGTTGTGAGTTCGAGAGTTCGATGGAAGTCCGAAGGTTCGTCGGGATTGCTACCGGAACTAGCCGAGAATGAGTAGGGAGCTTGCCGAAGGGTTTTTCGGAAGGTTCGTTGGAAGTTCGCGGAGCTCGCCGAGAAAGATCGGAGCTTGCCGAAGAAGCTCGTTGGAACTCGCCAAGATCAAATCGTGAAGTCTAGGAGCTTGCCGGGAGTCCGCAGAATGGTTTCCGAGAGTTCGTCGGAAGACCATCGGAAGTTTGCCGGAAGCTCGCCAGAAAAAGTCTTGACTTACAAACTTTGTAATAGCTTAGAAAATGTCTTTAAATTCATAGTTAGCACATTAATTAGGGTTAGGATTAGGTGTTAATCCTATAACCCAAGTAGGGGCCAATTGGGCCTGAATTCGGACTAGTTTGGGCCAAGTTTGGAGCCCAACTAGTGAGCTGAAATAGTGTAGGCGGTGGCACCGCCCAGAACCCGAGAACTGAGCAGTGGCACCGCTGGATTGAGCAGTGGCACCGCCCAGCACTTGAGAGGTCGGGCGGTGGCACCGCCACCGATAGGCGGTGGCACCACCAGCCTCGGGAACCCAAGAGAATTCAAAATTTGGAGCTCAAATTTGAATCCTCTTGGGGCCTATAAATACCCCTCAATTCTCAGCAGAGAACACAACCTTTGAGAAGCAAGAGATTGAGATAAAAGTCTTAGCAAAGCCTTTAGCAAGTTTTTGTTTTCAATAGCTTGAGTGTTCACCTCCCTCTTTCTCTTTGAAAATTTGTAAGAGTGTGAACCACTTGTAAAAGGTTGTAAGAGGGGTATTTGTCCTTCCCCTTCAAAGTGATTTACTAGTGGAAGTTGGGAGCCTCATTGAAGAAGGCTTTGTAAGTGGATGTAGGTCGCATGACCGAACCACTATAAATCGGTTTGCGTTTATCTTATTGTCATTTATATTACTGCAAATCATCTTCACTTTGATGCTCTACTTCTTTGTCTCCTTCTTACGTATCCCTTCAAGTTAAAACGCAATCGAAACGGTTTCAAACGGAACGTTGCTTTTATCGTACGAAGTTTCCGAAAGTGTTTAAATCATCAAAAGTTTATCGTCCTTTACCGCTGCACTAATTCACCCCCCTCTTAGTGCCGCTCCGATCCTAACATATAGGGGTTCCTCCCTCTAAGTTGCTGCTCAAATGCTGCAGAAAACCGACTTATAGGGATCAGCTTAGGTATGTTTTACATGAATGTCCCTCTCGATTAGGATTCTCCTAACTAGAGTCTCAAACGTAGGTCCGAGATGACCTCGTTAGTATGGCCAATCACAAGGAAGGTGGCGTCCAGGTAAACTGTACAACCCAGCGCCACGTCGACGCTGTAATTCTCCCGCTCACAATGTGTAGCAGACGTGGCCACCGTGGGTTCCATCTCAACCCTTGCGTCCCCACGGCGTTGATGGCGTGGCAGCCATTGCGTCGTGGATTTCGCTATTCGCTGTTCTGGCGCAAACAAAATAGGAAGGGAGATGGTCAGATTTGTTGATTTGGGGTTCCGCCAAAAAATGGCACCAGACGCGGCCCCAGTTTTGTTCGTGCGCGACGATTTCACGGGGCCCTATATGTTTCGCCAATCACAACGCGTATAAGGACTGCTCAGTCTCTCAATAGTTGGTAGGTCGGGTTGGGGGGCGGAGGAGAGAGCTCGGCGCGACTCCCTTCCCTTCAGAAGCAACCAACCTGTTGCTGCCTCCTTCCCTCACCCCTTTTTGTCCGACCACTGGCTAGTAACCTTAGCCCACCATCATAAGAAGAGACGATCGATCCATCGTGCTATACCGTGATTGTTGGAGTTCTCGTCCTATTTTTTCGATCCTTCTCTAACTGCAAGGTGCGTCCTCCTCCATCCCGTTTCTCCGTTCCTACTCGAGCGGTATTGCCTTCTGATTTCGTCTGCCTCGAGCTCGGTGTCCTTCGACCCGTTCCTTTAGTGTTTGCGATCAGAACCCGTTGGATTTATGATGCATGGACCGGTCAAAATGACGAATCATTTATCTCTTTCGATCTTTAGTCATAATCATTGCCATGTACGAATTATATGCCACATTAGCGAGTACGGGGTGCAATCTGGCGAGCGATAGCTTGATGGGAGAACAAAAAAATGCGCGAGTCTGTTTGGCAGATGATAAATTGGATGAGATTGTGATCTGGTTATCATTAATGTCATATTTCGAGGGTATTTTTTATGAGATTGTGTATGATGTTGTAATTGTCTAGGTGTTCTTTGCCTTTTAATGTGCCAATTTCCGTTGGCTTCATTGTTACCATTATTTTTTCTCTTCTGATTTCTATATGATCTGAAGGACTATATTTGTTGGTGAATCTAATCCTTTTCTCACTTTTGCTACTTTAGAGTTGGAGCTCAATTGCCACGCTCTGAAAGCATGGAAGCAGTGAATTCTGCGGTTGCGCAGACCAAGCTCCTTCATTTAAGGGGTCGAAACAATAATGGCTCTCTCGGTTTGTAAGGGATGCTCCCCATTTTCTTGGTTGCTTTTGATAAATGAACCTAATATTGAGATCGACTTGTGGGTTTATATCTAAGTAAACCGTTCGTCTTTCCTATATAAAAAGATAAACAGAGAGCTTATTGCCAATTCAATTTCAGGTCAATGCGCAGGCGAAGTACATATGTCTGCTGTATAAAATTTACCTTCCATTCATCAGATAATGGTCTTCAGGAAACTGATAAGTCTCTGGAGTTACCATCATTTTCCTGTCTTTCGTCTGATGTTGGCAAAATGAAATTTGCTAAACAAACACATATGCTGGTCAAGAAGTATAACCAATCCAGGAGAACAAATTATTCTGCTGAAGCATGTACATATGATGGTAAAGTTCTCAGTAATGCTTCAAGTGCCGCACAAGAAAGGGTTGGGGTGCTGCTGTTGAATCTTGGAGGTCCAGAGACCCTTAACGATGTTCAACCATTCCTTTTCAATTTATTTGCTGATCCGGTAAGTCAATTCATCAACTATTGAAAAAAAAAAAGACTTTATATCTATCTTATGTGTGCTTACTTGTTTTGTATTTGGAATTTTGGTTCATTCTGCTGACTTCATTAGTAACTATTCTACTTGCAATAGTCAACCTTTTGAGCAAATAAGAATTTGAGAAAATAAATTATGCTGGCTAGAATTTTTTAATTGTTATAAGTCTTTTACATGATTAATAAATAGAAAATTTCTGTGTGAATAAGGCAGCAAATGTTCCTCAATCTTTACCAGCCTACAATAGATGTTGATCCTTTTAGAGATGCTAATGCATGCTACAGCTGGGATAGGATAGCTTTATATAAGATGAACTGATGATAAATAGGTATTCCTGCTTGATGCGACACAGATAATTTGGATTTTATTGGTTTTTTCGGGTTTCCAAGGAAATTTCCTCCTTGAGCTAGTGTTTGAAACTAATGGCTCTGGATTCTTAATTAAAATTGGAAACTCAACAGTTCAGATTTTAAACTTGGATCTACATACATACCAGTCGTAACCTTTTGTTGATCATTGATGGTTGAAATAAAGTAAATTGATCATTTCTGTTCGTCATGTGATGGCTTAGAGTTCTTGGTATTGAGACAAAAAAAAAAGAAGTGAAGAGTTAAATACTCACAGAAACCTGGTGAAGGAAATATACTATAAACAAGGTTGTTGAGTAATCCCACCTAGAAATTTCTGTTTTACTAGCACTGCAAAAGGTGGAGTCAGTTATAGAAGAAATAGACAAAACTTTACATTTTCTATGGGGTAAAGTTACTGTCTGTTCAATACCCTCAGAATGCAAGCCATCGTGTAAAAGAGAATAAACAGGAGGATACTAACCCAAAGCTTATTCATGTATGGAAAGCAGCCCCAAAGGAGAAATTTTTATAGGACAGCCACATGTTTTCTAGGGATCCTTCGCCATATTTGGACAATGCATTCCTAATATAAGGTTTTATTATGTAAGGAAAGTCATTCTTTAGGAAAATAAAAAGGGACAATAAAGATATGCCTTCCATGAGGGAAAAATAGGTATAACATTGACAGATAGGGAAAGAAGCAGAAGGCTGAAAACAAATCATAGAGTGGGTGTGCATGCGTTTTCTCTTGGTTGGCACATTGCTAATACAATTTTAATATCAGGGAATGGTGCAATGGTCATAATTGGTGTACCATCACAAATATTATTGCAAATAGTGTAACTATCGAAACATGCATGTGATAAAAACCAATTGTTTTTTGTTTCCAATTTCACGAATGCCTGTGAAAATTTTTGTCATTAATGCTGCACATAATATTTTTTTTGGAATGATTTTATTTCATTTTCAATTGTTTTGACTTAAGAGTTCTTTTCTACTGCTCTACTAGGATATTATACAACTTCCTAGGTTATTCTGGTTTCTCCAGCGACCACTGGCCCAACTAATGTCAGTTTTCAGGTTTGCAATTGGTGGTGGATCACCATTCTGGTTTCTCCAGCGACCACTGGCCCAAGTAAGGAGGGTTATGCTGCCATTGGTGGTGGATCACCATTACGGAGAATTACTGATGATCAGGTTTGCAATTTGATTTTGGTAACATTTCCTTATTTTTCCTGGAGATACATCTTCACATCACAAAGGCCTGGTGATTTGGTGGAATGTTTTGTCATTAGAATTTAGAAGTCTTATTTTTCAAAGCCAAAAATTTGGTAATGACGAGCTTATCACTGGAGAATCTGCAGGCGTGAGCATTGAAACTGGCCCTTGAAGACAAGGATCTGCAAGCTGATGTATATGTTGGTATGCGATATTGGCACCCTTTCACAGAGGATGCTCTTCATCAGGTTTGTCATTGCACTTGGCATGCTCATGGGAAACAAGTTGCTCAATGTTCAATATGACATCCCTCCTTGCTGTAGTCATCTGCTGCATTTCTCATTATCTTATAATTGTTTCGTCTGATGCCAATTGGCTCTTCAATCCTAAAACTATACGTCATATCATAGGCAAACCAAAATTATCTTGTTTCTTCATGTGGTGACAGTATTCATGCAATATATATATAGTTTACTCAGAAGAACAGTAATGCTTTTTGGTAATATGATGCATGGAATGTCCTTGCTTTACTCTAAGCTCTCTGGCTAATTGTTTAGTTAATTATGACTATTTACCTATGCGATCACTGATAAAGAAGGACAAAATAACAAAGCTCGTTGTGCTTCCACTTTATCCTCAATTCTCTATATCTACTAGTGGTTCTAGCATCCGTGTTCTCCAGAGCATCATCAGGTGGATAACAGTTTCTTATTTGTCTCTCTACTTTGTTGACTTGTCTTACACTTTACATAATCACATTGCAGGGAAGATGTTTATTTTACAAGATTGCCAATTTCTATCATCGAATCATGGTATCAACGTGAAGGGTATATTAACTCAATGGTTGACTTGATAGAAAATGAGCTATTAATTTTCTCTAAGCCAGAGGAGGTAATTCATACTGATCTTGTGAATGTGTGATTTACGTTAATCAGCTTTCTTCTACTTTGTCAGTTATGCCATGATATCATATGGTGGTTTTTCCTGTAGCCTCACATGTATTATATCTACCACAACATTTTTAATTCCAAATTGTATAGAATTTATATCAACATATTGTGCTAAGCTTCATAAACTATGCAAGGAGAGCCATGGAAGTTGCTTTGTTAAACCAGCAACCTTTTGTGTGAACGACAGCCAATGAACAACATTGAAAAGTGATGGTGTGGTGCTCTGATTTTGCTTTTAGTTCTCTTTTTTTTTGCCTTTTCACCTCTGTTTTCTGCTCGTTTCATATTGAGAGCAAAAATTGTTTTCCCAAACATGCTTTTCGTATTGTCTTTGGATTTGGATTGATGAAATTAACTGGATGATGCGAAAGAAACACAAATTGCGGCATCTAAAATCAGGCATGAAGATGTTTTCATATCTAATTTGGGGCACTGCTGTTCTTACATTTATGGTTTGTGATACTGCTGTTAAAGCATAAAGTGTTTTTCTGCAGCATATTCATTTAGGGATTAGTTGGTGAAAAAAGTAAGCTAAATGGATATCAAAAGGTTTTGTTGCTGCTCCGGATAGAGATTCATGCATTTGCTAATGAATTTATCCTTGCCCCATATTCGTGATATGATGCCCCGAGTAGCTCGGCATTGTTTCTGGATACTTATGTTGGCATGTTTCTATTTGGCTTGTGAGGGTAGGTCATGGTATTCTTTAGCGCACATGGAGTTCCACTTAGTTATGTCGAGGATGCAGGAGATCCATACAGAGATCAGATGGAAGAGTGTATCGCTTTGATCATGGATGAGTTGAAATCTAGAGGAATTCACAATCACCACATTCTGGCTTATCAGGTAGTGTGAGTTTATATAGGCGCTCAAAGCTTTGTACATGCCTCGTATCGAGATCTCTATGGTTTCTCAGACAGACTTCAGAATTAATCTCATCACTTGATCCTGTAGTTTCCTCATCATTTTTCTTAATTCTTGCAGAGCCGAGTTGGGCCTGTTCAATGGTTGAAGCCTTATACTGACGAAGTAATTGTTGAGCTTGGCCGGAGAGGTATAAGGAGCCTTCTGGCTGTTCCTGTCAGGTAACTTTTCATTATGTCAAACTTCACGATTGCAAATAATTATGAGATTGAGCTAAATTTGACTATGATTTTGACAACATATCATATTCTCAATGGTTATTTAATAATATAGTCTATCGATGCATGGATATTTAATAATATAGTCTATCAATGCTGCATTGCACAATTGTATCAATTATTGTCTTCTTGACCCCTATTTGACAGATTGTTTTATCAATAGATGTAATAGAATCCTTGTTGTTTCCCATTAATGTAGAATGTTATCTTTCTGATCACCAAGGTCTTTTGATTGATCATACTTGGCTCTTTTTTGCTGGATGGTTGTTTTGATAGTCGGGCATATTGTGCCGCTTGATTTTCCATGATTACACCCATATAATTGTTTAATGCATCATATTTTGGTAGCGAATTGCAGCTTTATATCCTTCCCCTAGTGCACATACATTTATTTATATGCCAGATTTTTCACTTAGGAGATTTGTTGGATCACACTCATATGTTATAACAATTCATGAATTGGTTAGCTTGCTTGAGTAATTGAGGACCATCTCCTGATTTACTGTTTACATTAATGGCATAGCCACTTAGATTCATCTTTTTAAAATAGTAATTTTAGGTCACCATAAACCTCTGCCTTGACGAAAGATTTGCTTGGTTGGGGGTTTGTTTATGCCTTTGCTTGACTAGCTCTCCATTGCCAATTTTTGAAATCCAGTGAATCCTGACCTACTTATATTTAGGATGCCAAGAGGGAATCTCATCCTTGTGCACTAAATTGTAGTGCAGGATCCAATCAGCAGTGATTCGCATTGGGAAGGAATCATAAAATGGAATATACTTGGACATTTTGTGTTTTCACAGTGATTACGATTCTGATATTTCTGTGCTGTCATTTCTTTTACCAATCAGCAGTGAGTGAGCATATTGAAACTCTAGAAGAGATTGATATGGAGTACAAGCACTTGGCTCTGCAATCAGGCATTGAGAATTGGGGCAGGGTGCCAGCTCTGGGCTGCACCTCATCCTTCATCTCAGATCTAGCGGATGCTGTGATCGAAGCCCTCCCTTGTGCTTCTAGACCAAGTACAAGGAGCGCGCCCAGTCAATGTGAGACCGAGACAGAACCTGTGATCAACCTGTTTTTTGGATCCATCTTTGCATTTGTGCTGTTGCTGTCGCGTAGAGTGATTTCTGCGTTCAGGAATTTCCTCTTCTGACGTGTTTACTCGAGACATGATTCTTCTGATGAACCGCATGTCTTTCTGATAACCAAAGTCCAAGAAGCAAACTTTTAGGATGAATTCGCTTGCATTGGGGAGGGAGCGGTACAAACGGTCTTCTCGGTTGGTTACAAACGGGCCATACATACCATTGCGACCATTTCAGTGTATTATTAGCTGGGAAAAATAAAAATAAAAATTCTTCTACTGGATATTTCAACCATCCAAATATTTTAGCTTTCGTCATTAAACGCACGTCGTGGAGAAGAAGTAGTTGCATGCTTCGATGTCCGACCGTCCTATCCTACTACTGTAGCTTTTTTTTTTTTTTTTTTGTGTAAGGTGATGATACTTCACAGGATTACTTTCTTTCCTATATGCCACTGCAGCATCTTTGGATGTGAAAGGAATGATATGCCAATCTCAAACGCAAGCATCAATACCAGGTACTGTTACTTGGCTTCAATTGCAACCCACCTACATAATTAATCGATAGACCTTCTTATTAGCAATTTCACATTTGTTTCCCACTAATAGCTTGATCACTGGCATCATATTTACTCCAGCGAGACATGCCTGAGATTTCATTTCAAAGTTTGCACGCATTTTGTTCCGTGCTTCTTCTGCATACGAAGCCACTAATCAACATCCATCCATAGTATTGATGCTAAGTGTTATGAGAATGGTTTATAGGGACGAAGAGATACACGAACGACGACGAAGGCTGTTTGTCCAGTAGACCAGTTTGTATGGTTTTAATTTGTCCTATCTATGCTTTATTAGGAATCCAAACTGATGTGTGATGACACAGTTGGTGATTCTTAGACCAAACGTAAGTCTCATTCTTCTCGTGCACCGCGGCTTACATCTTAAGTTTGTCTGTTTTTGATTTGTCTTATCTATGCTTTTATGTGTGATGACAGAGTCCATGATTCCATATACCAAACAGAAGCCACGTTCTGTTTATTTTTGGTTTTATTTCAATTTCTGGAAAGTGACTTCTTAAATAACAAAGCACTTTTCAATAGACGGAAAGATGGAAGGGGTTGAAAAGAATAAAGATGTCAAGATGCTTTCCACAGATGGGAGCATATTTCCCTCTTCGGAGACACACAACCTGTTGACGACATGCAATCCAGGAACCTCCGCACCAGCTCCCACTCCATCCCCTTCCATAACTTGCCCCACCTTCCCTTGTGGCTTAAGCTTGGAGGTTTAAAGGTGTTCCCCATCGATGACTTGCAAAGGAACGACCATATCCATGGCTGATTTACTTTCTGCCTCGATATTGAACAAAGTCAAATCCTTCTCTTCCGTGAAAGTTGGATTCGATGGTTTTCGAATTTATTCCTCCAAATAAGTTTGTTTATATATATATATATATATATATATGTATGTATGTATGTATATGTATGTATGTATATGTATGTATGTATATGTATATATGTATATGTATATATATATATATATGTATATGTATATATATATATATATATATATGTATATATATATATATATATATATATATATATATATATATATATATATATATATAGTTGAAGTTAATATCTATTAACTTAATATTATTTGATTATCATAAATACCCTAGATATATTATTTTTACAATTATTAAATTTAAATCGACATCGGCAGGCTAATATTATTAGTGGTTTAGTTTTGATACACATACAGAGGAATCTTACGAAGCTTGTGCGTAGGGGCCCACATGGCCCATAGGGTATGTCGAGGTATCTGGGACACGTATCGTATCGTTCACCTCCAAGCAGCTCATTTGCGGATATGGAGACGCAGGTGGGCCCTAGTGAGCATCACCTCTGTCCCCAGTGGGAAGGCGGGTAGCTATCGGACTCCGCAAGCGAATGCATTCTTTTTCTGGCCTGAGATTCTTTCACCCGATCCCACACCTCCAACGAGCTCGAGCTGTACGGTCGTGATTCGTCAACCAAGAGCAACGGATGACGGTCGTCCACGTCGGCTCTGGAGCAGATCCAACGGCGGAGATATCCGTATTACGGGGGAAGAACACCCTATATAAACGCGTCACTCCCGGCAACCTTTCCCTCGTGCTCTCTCTCACTCTCACTCGCTCCCCCTCCTTCTGTACCTGTTACGAAGTAGGCGATGTTGATCGGCTACATTCGCCTTGGGTGGTCCGAAACCGATACGATGGCCCGTTTCGCTGTCGGCGCACTTCGCCTCCTCCTCCTCCTCCTGCCACTCTTCCTCGTCGACTCCCGCCTCGACCATATTGGGGTGTCGTCCGATCAGGCGACGAACACGATCAACGGCGATGACGAGATCGTGGGGACGAGATGGGCGGTGCTCATCGCGGGATCCAATGGCTATTATAACTATCGTCATCAGGTGGGTGCATCGTTCCCCGGCCATCCTTGTTCCTTCCACGTAACGTCACGACGCCAACATTACTGTATCTCTACTTTTTTGATGCAATCTGATGTCTTCCTTCTTACCATTCTCATATATCAATCGTGGGTTATTTTATGTTGCTATAGAGTTAGAGCTGCATGCATTTATTCTCATTTATCAATCGTAGGTTACTAGCGTATGGTTATAGAGTTAGAGATGCACGCATGCATGTTTGTGATAGTATAAAGTGGTATGTATATATATTCAATTGAATACATATCTTGATTCAATATTCGGTTGGATTTTGCCTTGAAGTCCACAATTTTCTTTTCTTTGAAACCTTTCTGCAGGCTGATGTCTGTCATGCATATCAAATCTTGAGGAGGGGCGGGCTAAAAGATGAGAACATCGTTGTTTTCATGTACGATGATATTGCAAACAATGAGGAAAATCCTATACCCGGAGTCATAATCAATGATCCCCAGGGTGAGAATGTGTATGCGGGAGTACCAAAGGTTTGCATTTGCTTTGTTTATGAATGGGGTTATCGTCCATCAGTATCATCGACCATTTAGTTTATATGATATCTGAGTATGACTTGCATGCATGCAAGCAGGACTACGTTGGAGATGATGTTAATGTGAACAACTTCTTCGCCGTTCTCCTTGGAAATAGGACTGCTCTGACCGGAGGAAGCGGAAAGGTCATTGATAGCGGTCCGGATGATTACATATTCGTCTACTACACCGATCACGGTGGGCCTGGAGTTCTTGGTTAGTAGGACGCTTTAAATGTTCTCAACTGGTTTAACGCTTTCGTTCCATGGTTGTCGAGTGATATCGGAGAGGAAACTAATACATCGACCTAAAAATTTGCCAGGGATGCCCACTTATCCTGACCTTTATGCCGATGACCTGATTGCTGTGTTGAAGCACAAGCATGCAACAGGATCCTATAAAAGCATGGTAACATCCACATTTATACAGTATCTATCATCTGGACATACGTGCATATACTCTTTTACATACGATAATATTTCAGGTGTTTTACTTGGAAGCTTGTGAATCTGGGAGTATCTTCGAGGGCCTTCTGCCGAACAATATTAATATATATGCCACAACAGCCGCCAACGCCATGGAAAGCAGTTATGCAACCTACTGCCCGGGGATGTTCCCCAGCCCTCCTCCACAATTCACCACCTGTTTGGGGGACTTGTATAGTGTTTCCTGGATGGAAGACAGGTGCGTATTACTACTAAGCCAACTGTCCCTCCTGCTATCTATCACATACATATGAGGAATGTCTTTTTACCGTCATCGCGTACGCGCACACATACACACACACAGACACTTTTTTTATTCTATCATGACATGTATTGATGATGCACAAATTTATTGCAACGTCTCATTCTCTCTGTTCTACCTCCACCTGATGTATGTGCTTTCCTGAAATGAAGTATTTCTTTGCACACATACATACATACATACCTCTTGAGAAATTCCCAATCTTCAATGTCACGGATATTGTTTTCCGGTTCTAGTTCTATAGTTATCTCACAGGGTCATTTTCTTGCATGATCAGCTACGTACATGATTGGCGGACCGAAACCCTAGCGCAACAGTATCAGCTAGTAAGCGCTTAGTGCTGGAGTTTCCTCCTCCTCTATCACCTGTGGATCTAATATACTTGTGCTTTTGGTGTTTGCAGGTCAAAAATAGAACCGCAGTTCATAACACATACTACTTTGGCTCACATGTCATGCAATATGCGGATCTGCGTCTAAATACACAGAAACTTTCTTTATACGTGGGTTTCGATCCTTCCGGTGATGGTGTCACTCCTGTTGCTAATCCTTTGCCATCGTCAACACAGACGGTGGTGGTAAACCAACGTGATGCGGAACTAATTCATTTCTGGCTCAAGGTTGGGTTTCTTCGTACCAAATTCTTTGATGTTATGGGATTCCAAACATCGCTGGCAACTAATAAAGAGGCTTTGTTTCTCTTCCAAGTTGCACAAGGCATCCGAAGGTTCCCCTCAGAAGTTGGATGCTCAAAAGCAATTGCTCCAAGTATTGGAGCATCGATCGCACGTAGATAAGAGCGTACGACTTATTGGGAATCTTCTTTTCGGTTCTGAGAATGGGCCACGAGTACTGGAGAGTGTTGGAGCAGCAGGACAGCCCTTGGTGGATGATTGGTCATGCCTAAAATCGATGGTGGATCTTTTCGCCCATTCATTCCTTTGGTCCGCGTCTTATGCTTTCGCTAAAACCACAAATCCCCAATTAGTTTTTGATGATGGACCACGTCGAATATTCAGATGCCAAAACCATTTTGACGATCGAATATTCATTCTGTAACATTAGATCCTGGCTCATCTTAGCACCTCACCTCACTTCTGACCTCTCTGCTGCCTGCAGGTACGAGCTTTTGAAACATATTGCGGCTCTCTATCTCGATATGGGATGAAACACCTGCGATCGCTAGCCAACATCTGCAATGCGGGTGTGAGGGTGGAAGCCATGACCAAGGTGGCTGCCGAAGCTTGTCCCAACGTTCCCTCCAACACCTGGAGCCTTCTCCCCAAGGGTTTCAGTGCCTGAACAAGATGGTCCGACCGTATCTGAAATAAGATTTACATCAGATTTTCACTCTTTGAAATCATCTTGTTTGGGATGTCACAATAAAGTGACTCGTGATACTGTTCCATCAGGCAGTTGAAGATTGATCCCAAATCATATCCCATTAATCATCAAAAATTAAGCAACAAATGATCCAGCAATGATTTATCTGTTCGTTCTAACAAGGTGACTGCAGCTGAGATAAAAATGACTCGTCTAACTTAAAGATAATAATAATATGCAGTAAACACATCAGAACGTATCCGGTCGAACTAGATATACAACATAATCCACCTAAACATAGCTCATGAAGAGCCGTGAAAAGTTAATTCAGAGTTCATCATGAACTTTCTCCGTGGATGACAAAGGAGTGTGCTTTTCAGACAGATAGCTCATTGCCAGAGAGGCATGAAGGGCTGCACCATAAGGGAGTGCAGCCTCATTGATGGTGAAGTATGGTGAGTGTGCGGGGTACATCGGCCCTTGCGTCTCATTCACCATCCCAACAAAGTAATAATAAGCAGCAGGGATGACCTCACCGAATAATGCAAAGTCTTCAGCTCCCATTACAGGCTTCCTATCTACTACGTTGCTGACCCCAAGCATCTTCGCCGCCACCTTCTGGAAATGCCCATGAAGATCCTTGCTATTGACCGTAACAGGGAAGAAGGGACGATCTTTGTTGAGAAAGTCAACACTCGCACTGCACCTCTGCACTGATGCTTGTGCAACGATGACCTGTTTGAGAAACCAAGAGAAGAAAGGAATCAAGCAAATTAATATACAGTTTAAACCAAGTGCCTCAAAGATTACAAGAAGCTTGCTTTTTAAATTAAAAAAGAAGATGTCAGACCTCTTCAATTCGCTGCTTGAGTTGATAGAAGCTTTCTTTGGTAAAAGCTCGGAAGGTGCCACCGATGGTCACCGAGTCTGGAATTACATTGAATGCACCACCTCCTTGAAACTTTGCCACCGTTACTACCTGCAATTAAAATCGTGTGTACTGTAAAACAAATTGAGACTAATGCCAGGGGCAGAGCCAGGGACATGAAGAGGGCTTGGCTTGGCATTTTGTTATATACTCAGTAGCATGTATCTTGAACACTCACAATATTTAAAAATTAAAGATTCAGAATAGTGCACAAGCACTCACTTCTCAAATGAAATAACTGTTATTCTTTATCAATCCATTTACAAGAGTTTGACGTCTCAAAGAGTATGCTACCAACCACACCTACAAAGTAAATCATATTTAATTTATATGTTTAACTTTAGAGGGTTAAATAAATAAAAAAAGAGAATCATCTGGCTTATTTCTTGTCACCAAACAAATTTGATTTTTTTTCCTCTTTAGAACAAGAGAAAAGTATGACATCGACTCTCCCAAACCCTACATTAATGAAAGACTCATGTTGGGACTGCCCTTTTTTTTGTCAATTTTCCAGACATCTAAGCCTCATCATGACCCAATGCTGACCTAACAAGAAGAAGAAAAATGGAAGAGGAAGAAGAGAAAGACAGAAAAGGAGAGAGAGAAAACTCATCTGGACAGATATAGTTCACTTATGGAAGAAGAAAAGTAGGCTGCCACCATCTCTCCTATAGCAACTACGAGAAGGAGAGGGGCTGCCACCCTCCTCCCAAGGCAAGTTAACACTCTCCTGACTAGAAAAGGAATCAGCCGGCCCTTCCTAATGAGAGGCTAAGGTCAGCCAGGCCAAGGGTAAAACTACCTTGGCATCTCTTAAAGCTCTGTTTGTTTTTGAGACTCTCTTCAGCCTTCTTTGGAGAGTGAGAGAGAGAGAGAGAGAGAGAGAGAGAGAATGGTTTGTGGGAATTTACTATTGTAGTTAGCATTCAGTACAGCACCACCAATGACAGTCCCAAGCCCAGATGATAAAGGTGGAGGGTTGTGTTAGGTCACTAACAACTAACTTTAGATATCAATGAACATGGATCATAACTGATTTTAGCATAGACAACTCTCAATGACGGCAAAAGATTCATATAGCCGACCCAAATAGTTGGGATATACGGTTTTGTTGTTGTTGTTGTGGCCAGCATCCAATACGAAATAAGGAAAAAACAACAGTATTGCTCGCAAGTGCTCAATAGATAAGTTATTCAGTACAAGTAGTCATCATTCTCGTTCTCAACCAGTCAACTAGTCACTTGCCAGATGGATCACTAGTATGAGCCTAGTAGCTCCATAAAAATTGCTTTGCTTCATGATGAGATTGATTCTGTACTAAACCAGTGTGGGTTGTGCACCCACAGGGACCAAAAAGGCCAAAAGGAGAAATACCAGCTATGCTATGCTGAACCAAATAATACACATGGAGCAAGATTCTTTTGAG
The DNA here is from genome assembly GCF_036884655.1 of Musa acuminata AAA Group. Classification (NCBI taxonomy): domain Eukaryota; kingdom Viridiplantae; phylum Streptophyta; class Magnoliopsida; order Zingiberales; family Musaceae; genus Musa; species Musa acuminata. Next base: position 13,439,855 of record NC_088330.1, read on the forward strand.
CAGTTTGCATGGTATATGGGGGAAAAATACCTGTGAATCCAAAGGGTCGGCTTCACGAGAAACAAGATGCTGCAAGCTCACAATGATGTTTGATGCAGCCAAAATTGGATCTATTGTGTGCTGAGGAATGGCAGCATGACCTCCCTTGCCACTTATAACTGCCTCAAAAAAACCACTCCCAGCCATTATAGGGCCAGGCCTGGATGCGACAGTGCCAACAGGTATATCAACTGCCACATGAAATCCAAAAATAGCATCAACATTTTCAACAATTCCAGCTTCTATCATTTTCTTGGCCCCACCACCTCCTTCCTCAGCAGGTTGGAAAATGAGGACAACAGTTCCCTATTGAAAGAACGACCATGGTTAGAACAATAAAAAAAAGTAGATAAAAAATAATCTAATCAAGATTAGATTTGATGGACTGTAACTACAGAACTTTCAGACTGGAATTATAGCAAAGGGTGTAGTGTGGACTCATAGAAGAAATAGAAGGTACCCTAATGCAGTCTTTGAGAGGCCATGATTATGAAGTTGTGATATCACCATAATTTCAGAGGTTAGCTCTACACTAGTGATTAAAGGTGTCAGACAGCTAGTCATCCAAAAGGACAAGGAGTAAGGAAATTTCATTGGGAGAAAGAACTTCAGTTAATTGCAATAGCAGAAAATTAAATGGATCAATGTTACTGTCAATCAAAACTCATAATAATGCGGGTAAACTTTTATGGAGGAAGGAGTTCTGTATTGTTATCAGATAAATATAACTTGCTGTCTGAGACATCTAGGGACGTGTTCCAAAAGAATATAGAAGGATGCTGAGCATGTGCAGTATAGGATGGTATACATAAATTATTAAGGCAGAAAGGCAAAATCTAACTGAGTGACAAACAGGCCTTTAAAGGGAAACCTTGTCCAATTTTGTACACCATTCGTACTTTATAAGCAAAATTCATACTATAAAGTTTAAATCAAGGTAGGCAATACCGAATGATACCGTTCGGTACGGGCAGTACATACCGGTCCGATAGCATACCGGTACACGGACCACCGGCTACCGAACGGAACGAAAAATAATAATAAAATAAAATTATATATATATATATATATATATATATATATATATATATATATAAACGAGGTGACGTCGCATCGCCTCGACGACGTCGCCCCGCGTGGGGAAGGAAAAGGCGACATCGCCTTTTAAATTAAAAAAAATATATATATAAACGAGGCGACGTCGCGTCACCGAGTTATATATATATATTATATATATATATATATATATATATATATATATATATATATATATATATATATATATATATATACCAAGCGGTATACCGAATGGTATACCACTCAGTATACAGTTTCGTACCGTACCGAGCGAACGTCGAAACTCCGGTACGGTACGAAATTACAGACCTTGGTTTAAATAGTGAACTATATCAAAGAAAGGTTGATGTTATTGTATGGAATATTATAGAATTTACAGCTGGGAGAAGATCAACTGACATGTCCAGATATTTCCAAGTAATAAAACAACAGCACAGCTTAACAATATCTATCAAGAAACAAATAATTTCTTTTAATGTATCACTCCAGTAAAAAACCTCTAAGCATTACTTAAGTCCCAATGCAATAATGACGGTTTGCAATTTCTAGCATATTACTGCCTGGCATAGTATCCCCTAGAGCCATTGTACTAAGCATGCCCAGATGACCTAGAGTACTTCATGCCTCATGCGTTGTTAATGAACTTAAAATTAATTGTTTTAAAAACTTAACATCAAGACATTAGATGGTTATGAAAAAAAAAATCCTCTATATTCTCAAGTATGACTGGAAAAAGATTTCAAGACAACTGAGCTTTTAGTAAAACAGAAGTACTTCACATACACAATGGGTTTGCCTTTGAAAATGGAAACAGTACTAATGAGAAGTTCAAGCAAAAAATTGTTGAATCTCGTATTTTGATGATGAAACTAATTGATAATTATGTTTATATTTAACTGCATTTTGAGTGATGCAGGTCTACTCGATCAGGATTAGACAATTAAGGCAGGAGGAATTGACGTTGCGCCGGAGGATATCACGTTAGGATATTGGATGGCAGAAGGCTTCGGACGTCGGGCATCGGGCCAAGAGCGGAATTGCGCCAAGGATATCGGCGTTGCGGAGGTCAACCGTTGATTGGGCAACAAGCCGCAAGAGAGGACGATGCGCCGAAGAATCGGACGAAGCGCCAACCAATGACGTGCCGGGCAATAGAATGTCAATTCGCTTTATAATAATTGTCTAGATCGGAGTAGAGTTTTTGCATGTGTGTGCAGGATTAACTACGATAACGACGAAGACATAAAGCAAAACAAAGTGTCGGAGTCAAGCACGAAGGATTTATTGCGAGTTCGAGAGTTCGACGGAAGTCCGAAGGTTCGTCGGGAATGCTGCCGGAACTAGCCAAGAATGAGTAGGGAGCTTGCCGAAGGGTTTTTCGGAAGCTCGCCGGAAGGTTCGTTGGAAGTTCGCGGAGCTCGCCGAGAAAGATCGGAGCTTGCCGAAGAAGCTCATCGGAACTCGCCAAGATCAAATCGTGAAGTCTAGGAGCTTGCCGGGAGTCCGCAGAATGGTTTCCGAGAGTTTATCGGAAGACCGCCGGAAGTTCGCCGGAAGCTCGCTAGAAGAAGTCTTGACTTACGGACTTTGTAATAGCTTAGAAAATATCTTTAAATTCGTAGTTAGCATGTTAATTAGGATTAGGATTAGGTATTAATCCTATAACCCAAGTAGGGGCCAATTGGGCCCGAGTTCGGACTAGTTTGGGCCAAGTTTGGAGCCCAACCAGTGAGCTGAATTGGCCTAGGCGGTGGCACCGCCCAGCACCCGAGAGCTGGGCGGTGACACCTCCTGGGCTGGGCGGTTGCACCGCCCAGCACCCGAGCGCTGGGCGGTGGCACCGCCAGCATCGGGAACATAAGAGAATTCAAATTTTTCGAGCCCAAATTTGAATCCTCTTGAGGCCTATAAATACCCCTCAAGTCTCAGCTGAGAACACAACTTTTTTGAGCAGCAAGTGTTTGAGAGAAAGGTCTTAGAAAAGTCCTAGCTAATCTTGTTTTCATTTTGCTAGTGTTCATCTCCTTTTTTCTTGCTGAAAATTTGTAAGAGAGTAAACCGCTTGTAAAGAGTTGTAAGAGGGGTATTTACCCTTCCCTTTCAAGAGATTTGCTAGTGGAAGGTGGGAGCCTCATCGAAGAGGGGCCTCGCAAGTGGATGTAGGTCATTTGACCGAACCACTTTAAAATCGGCGTAATCTCCGGTTTGCGTTTATGTTTATGCATTTATCTTTCTGCAAACCTTTACTTTGCTAAGTTCACTGCCCTCATCTTATTACGTACGCTTTCAACGCAATTAAAACCGTTTCAAACAAAAACGTTGCTTTTATCGTACGAAAGATTTTCTAAAACCGAAGTTTTAATCCGCTGCACTAATTCACCCCCCCCCCCCCCCTCTTAGTGCTGCTCCGATCCTAACAATTGGTATCAGAGCCACGTTTTTCTACCTTGGTTTAACACCCAAATAGAAATGGCTCTTTACGGCTTTCAAGAGGGTCATTCTCTCATTTATCCTCCCTTTTTCAATGGGACAGACTACACTTATTGGAAAACTCGAATGAGAGTTTTCTTACTTTCTTTGGATTTGAATTTATGGCACATAGTCGAAAATGGATTTGAAATGTCTTCTCTTCCAATGAACCAATGGAATGATTTGGAGAAGAAGATGTTTTCTTTAAACGCAAAGGCTATGAATGCCTTATTTTGCGCTTTGGACAAAAATGAGTTCAATCGGGTTTCTTTATGCAAAACGGCTTTCGACATATGGCACACTCTTGAAATCACACACGAAGGCACTTTTAGAGTTAAAGATTCGAAAATCAACATTTTAATGCATGATTTCGAGCTTTTTCAAATGAAGCCGAGCGAAACCATTGTTGACATGTACACCCGTTTCACGGATGTCGTCAATGGTTTACAAGCTCTTGGCAAATGTTTCTCGAATTTTGAACTTGTTAGTAAAGTTTTACGATCACTTTCTAAAGCTTGGGAATCAAAAGTAACGGCAATACAAGAAACAAAAGATTTAAAAAAATTTTCACTTGAAGAACTTATCGGCTCATTAATGACATATGAAATGGTGCGCAATGCACATAATGAACACAATGAACACTTGAACCACCTTCCAAAGAACAGGAAGGATTTGGAACCTCGGACAAATGAATACCACTTGAGCGATGACTCAAGTGATGAGGACAATGATGAACTTGAACTTCGAACACCAACTCTTAATAAGTTCATTAAACAAAAATATAAAATAAACAATGAACTTGAATGGAGGAAGAGGCCAAAGAAAAGGAAGGCACCCAAGGATGAATCAAGAACTTCCAAAGGTGAAATGGCGAATTGGGCTTTGACGGGCTTCGACTACAAGGTAAGTAACTCAACTCTCTTGAATTATTTTGAAATTACTTAAGTTTTTCATGAGTTCTTAATTTAGATAGTAGGAATAGGAAATAAAAAAAAAATTATTTTTCAAAAATTATATCATGTTTTTCTTTTTTAGCATCTTTGAAAAAAATTAAAAATTTGATCAATGAAAAGTATATTGCTAAGGTTTCATGCATGTTATGTTTTGAAATGTTGAATGATGTATGCAACATTATGGATTATAGTTATATGATATGTGATAATGCTTAGGATTAATCCATGCATGTGTATTTTGATGATTTTATGTCATGCATGAGTTTTTGAAGTAAATGTTGATTTGATACTCTCATTTTGGATTAACATGTTTTTGGTTTAATCATTTTTATGACGAATTAAGATGACATTCTCATGATATATTAAGATGACATAGTGCATGTACATCTATGCATGAATTTCTTGATAGTCTTTTGATGATAGATGTGATATCATGATGTTTTATTTTTGATGTGTTTGGTCTTGACGGCTTTATGACGAAACTTATGTTTTGACTTTAAATGATGATACAATGTTTTCACAAAAAGACTTGAACACTCTCACATGAAATCAATTGTATGAAATGGAAATGAATTTTCTATTCTATTGAGATTAATGAATTTATTTTACCAATCTTATGAATCTCATGAAAATAAACATGATGAATATTTTATAAATGAGTTGTCTTATAAGATTTTGCCTTTACATCTTGAACTTTAATGCTTATATTGATTTGGCATATAAAGACTAAGGCATGCTCATAAGAAGCAAATCACATGAATAGAAATTTATAAAAATGAAATGTAATCCTCTATCTTATTGATTTCTACCTAAGAGACCAATAAAACTATCTATGCCATTTTGAATCTCTTGAAAGAAATGTTGAGATTTTGATGATTTTGATGATTTGAATTTGAATGAGTTTTATTCAAAATCATGATATTTGATTCCGTGATATTTACAAATTAAGATTTATTATGAATCAAGATTTTTTCATTAATCGATCTCCTAAGATTTTCTTTTGATTATTTATGAGTAGGTTTTTCAAAAAGAAATCATGCCTTTTGGTATTCACATGTTCTAATCCTTCATGATAAATTTTTTATGTAATTCCTTATATTCATGAAATGTTTATCACCCAATTATTTTCTTCTTGATATTCCTTATGTGGTGATATAAAATTATGCATGAAATACTCTTGAGATTATTTTGATGCATACAAATGAAAAGTTATGATCATGCATGGTAGGATGCAATTTGACAAATTAATACCATTATGATTTGAAATATTTATAATTTGAAATGATGCATGCAATACTTATGCTTTTTATTATGATAATATATGTGATGTATTGCATATGATGTGAATCATAAGATTTTATATGCATGAATTGAGATTTTGTTCTCCTATGATTCATTTTGCTATTAACTAACAAGAAACTTGTTCTTGTAAACTATGATACGCTACTTGATATCTTGATAATTTATAACTTGAGTTTTCCTTTTGAATCAAGATTGTTTCATATCATGTTTTCTATTAACAATTGTTTCATATCCTTTTGACAATCAATTTTATCTTTGTTATTTACCCTTGTCATGATTTGAAGATATAGTAAAGGGAAATGAATTACATGATTGTATTGTTCTTCCCTTCTTTTTGACAATGACAAAGGGGGAGATAGCTAGCTTGCACAAGTCAAGGAGATGCAAAACTTGATTGCTAGCTTGTCTATCTTAAGTAGCAAAGATTGCTAACTTGCTTATTTCAAGAAGCAAAAGTTGTCTTCTTGAATATTACTATCTTGCCTATCTCAAGAAGCAAAACATGCTAACGTGAACATCTAGCAAACTTGTATATTTCAAGAAGCAAGGGTTGCTTTCTTGTACATCTCAAAACTACTAGCTTGCATGCTCTAAAAATATTGTAAAATTTGCTAGCTTGTATGTTGTAGAAATTACTATCATACTACCTTGCATATCTATGATGATAGCAAAATTGCATAATGATAAAACTAGGAGATTATGTTAATTATGTAATGTTGGTATCCAATGTTGAACTTGGATATTTCAAAAACTTGCAACTTGCACATTGCAATAGGAAGCAAGAGTCATGGGCCTACATAAGAAAGCTATCTTGCATTTGCTTTCGAAATTTTTACTAGCTTGTATGTTGTAAAACTTACTCACTTTTTCAAAAACTTTGCTAGCTTGCACTTTGTAAAGGAAGCAAAAATAGCACTTCTCTAAAGAGAAGAAAGAACTTACTATTTTGAACATCACAAAAATTTGCTACCTTGCATGATGTAAAATTTGCTAAGATCACTATCTCAAAAGAGTTGCTATCTCAAAAAAGCAAATGTGCTATCTTGTTTATCTCAAAATACAAAGCATGCTAACTTGTTACGGAAGCAAAATTGCTAGCTCAAACATTGCAAAGGAAGCAAAAATTTGCTAGCTTGAAACTTGCTAGCATGTAGTCTAAAGAGAAGCAATTAGTTGTTATATCAAGAAATGCAAACATGCTAAACTTACACATCTTTAATTGCTAGATTGCATGATGATAAAATTTGATACTATGTTTTTCATGCAATGTATGAAACCTTTTTTCTCTAAACACATAAGAGTAGGAACTTCTCCTTTTTGTTGATGACAAAGGGGGAGAAGTATATTGATGACTTCATACATTAAATTGAATATTTTATATATTTGCATGATGGTTTAAATGTTTATCAGAACTAGTGATGAATGTTACTTGGATTTAGGATAATCCAAGTGTTCTATCAATGGCATATTGATAGGGGGAGTTTGGTTAAACTCCGGGGAGTTAAAGTTAACTCCGTTAGTCATTAATTAGTTGTCATCATCAAAAAGGGGGAGATTGTTGAATCTCGTATTTTGATGATGAAACTAATTGATAATTATGTTTATATTTAACTGCATTTTGAGTGATGCAGGTCTACTCGATCAGGATTAGACAATTAAGGCAGGAGGAATTGACGTTGCGCCGGAGGATATCACGTTAGGATATTGGATGGCAGAAGGCTTCGGACGTCGGGCATCGGGCCAAGAGAGGAATTGCGCCAAGGATATCGGCGTTGCGGAGGTCAACCGCTGATTGGGCAACAAGCCGCAAGAGAGGACGATGCGCCGAAGAATCGGACGAAGCGCCAACCAATGACGTGCCGGGCAATAGAATGTCAATTCGCTTTATAATAATTGTCTAGATCGGAGTAGAGTTTTTGCTTGTGTGTGCAGGATTAACTACGATAACGACGAAGACATAAAGCAAAACAAAGTGTCGGAGTCAAGCACGAAGGATTCATTGCGAGTTCGAGAGTTCGACGGAAGTCCGAAGGTTCGTCGGGAATGCTGCCGGAACTAGCCAAGAATGAGTAGGGAGCTTGCCGAAGGGTTTTTCGGAAGCTCGCCGGAAGATTCGTTGGAAGTTCGCGGAGCTCGCCGAGAAAGATCGGAGCTTGCCGAAGAAGCTCATCGGAACTCGCCAAGATCAAATCGTGAAGTCTAGGAGCTTGCCGGGAGTCCGCAGAATGGTTTCCGAGAGTTTATCGGAAGACCGCCGGAAGTTCGCCGGAAGCTCGCTAGAAGAAGTCTTGACTTACGGACTTTGTAATAGCTTAGAAAATATCTTTAAATTCGTAGTTAGCATGTTAATTAGGATTAGGATTAGGTATTAATCCTATAACCCAAGTAGGGGCCAATTGGGCCCGAGTTCGGACTGGTTTGGGCCAAGTTTGGAGCCCAACCAGTGAGCTGAATTGGCCTAGGCGGTGGCACCGCCCAGCACCCGAGAGCTGGGCGGTGACACCTCCTGGGCTGGGCGGTTGCACCGCCCAACACCCGAGCGCTGGGCGGTGGCACCGCCAGCATCGGGAACATAAGAGAATTCAAATTTTTGGAGCCCAAATTTGAATCCTCTTGAGGCCTATAAATACCCCTCAAGTCTCAGCTGAGAACACAACTTTTTTGAGCAGCAAGTGTTTGAGAGAAAGGTCTTAGAAAAGTCCTAGCTAATCTTGTTTTCATTTTGCTAGTGTTCACCTCCTTCTTTCTTGCTGAAAATTTGTAAGAGAGTGAACCGCTTGTAAAGAGTTGTAAGAGGGGTATTTACCCTTCCCTTTCAAGAGATTTGCTAGTGGAAGGTGGGAGCCTCATCGAAGAGGGGCCTCGCAAGTGGATGTAGGTCATTTGACCGAACCACTTTAAAATCGACGTAATCTCCGGTTTGCGTTTATGTTTATGCATTTATCTTTCTGCAAACCTTTACTTTGCTAAGTTCACTGCCCTCATCTTATTACGTACGCTTTCAACGCAATTGAAACGGTTTCAAACGAAAACGTTGCTTTTATCGTACGAAAGATTTTCTAAAACCGAAGTTTTAATCCGCTGCACTAATTCACCCCCCCCCCCCCCTCTTAGTGCTGCTCCGATCCTAACAAAAATGACTACATAATTGATCAAGTCTTGTTGAAGAGTCCTCCTTGATGATCATAATCATGTAAAAAATGAGATTGGGCAAAATATTTGGTAAGTTAGGCAATTTTTTAACATGGAAAATACAATATGGATAAAAATATTTATTTACAACCTATAGAGAATAAAATTGACTTGATGAAGCCTCCAGGGAGAATGAGTAGGTACAAAAAGGATTTTATTATCAGTCAACTGTTAAAACATATAAACAGAATCAGAAGAATTTCACATCATAAAAGATTTGTTCTTACCAGTTAAAATATATAGAATCGGAAAATCAGTCTAGACTTTACATCATCAGAAAATGTGTTAACTAAAGGAAAACAAGAAGCATCTTCTTAGTAAACAAATCAAATTTCAAGGTTTCAGCAAACACACTGTGCAAATCATTGTAGAGGCCAAAAGAATCACATTAGACTCTAAAAATGTGTGTACCCAATGCACAAGGCTCCCCACCAATGCGCCGTCTGGAGCAGTTTTACCTCTAAATATACAGAAGTTGTTTCCTGTATTCTGGACTGTGATATAGACAAACGTAAACTCTCCTGCACATGTCAACTGTTTGATACTATCTATTCTAAAGGCTACATTATAGGCAACATCAAGGAATAAAAAGTAATTAAGACTGAATTGGTTAGGGAACTTATTCTTATCTCAGTTGCAAAGAATTGCCTCAATAATATAGTTGAGAAAATGGAAGTTGGCAAGCCATGTACCACAAATTCAAAAAAAATATTGTGTTGATTAAATGAATAAATCTAAGACCACACATTTTGTGTTCTGTAGACTTTTGTTCCCAAAAGAAACAGCCCAACATTTGTTAAGATTACATCACAGAAACACATTGATTTAATAAGGAATGACAAACCTGTAGATCATCACGATGCTCTTGAAGGATCTTAGCAGCACCAAGCAGAATAGCAACATGTGCGTCATGGCCACATGCATGCATCTTGCCAGGCACCTTGCTCTTGTGCTCCCACTCCACTTCCTCCTGCTCATAGCAACATCAACGACATGAAATAAAGGAGAGACCGCCAAAGATGTATACTTTAGCGTGACAACAGACAGATTCAACCCATTCAAGCAAAGACACCATACACTAAAAACCGGCGGCACTACCGAAATAGAGATCCTAATCACTTGATCTCCGAAAAAATTGTATATATTCCATCTATGTCAATGAAAGACAAATAAACTTGAAAATTAATAAAACAGCAAATTCCCCTTTTTATACTTGAGCACGTAAAGACTGACTCCAAGACAAGTCAAATGGATCTCTTCGATCAAATTCCTGCCCAATCCCTATACCACAAAAAAAAAAAAAAAAAAAAAAAACTATTTTAAAGAAAGACCTGCATCGCAAGGGCATCCATGTCGGCTCTGAGGGCGACAAACGGAGGCTTCCCGGTTCCGACGTAGCCCACAACCCCGGTGACGGCGACGGGATGCAGGTAAGGGATTCCCAAGGCGTCAAGCTCCTTCCTGATAAGCTCGCTGGTCGAGAATTCCTCGTAGCCGAGTTCGGGGTTCTCGTGGATCCTCCTCCGCACGCCCACCATCCAATCAAAGAACTCCGGCTCCTTGGCCCTCTCCAGGAACCCCACGACACCATCGAGATCCGATCTGGCGATGCGTGCCGAGCACAACAGATCAAAAAGCACAATAAAAGCGATCGATTTGGAGAAACCCATCACGAGTCTCTCTTAATTCTCTTTGCCCTTTTCGCTTCTCGACCAAAGTCTCTCCTAATCGTTTCCCCCTCGAGGGAGATGAGACGCAGGAGTTGTGGGCATAATTTAATGGAGTTTGTAGACGCAGGATTTGGATTGCCGATTGGGTTACCCAATTTCGTACCTATTTTGTGAATGGAGGAAATCTCCAAAACGGGTCCAACTTGCTCCTCCACGAACAGACACGTATGCCTATCAAAATAAGAATTGAGGGGACGGATGAATGTTCACAAGGAGCGCTACGACAGCAGCGATGAATGGGTTTTATTTATTTATCATATTTTTTTTTTATAAAAAAAATTTCATTACATCAAATAAATGCGTACAAACATTATACTAAATAAATCAAATTTATTTATTTATCATGTCATTTTTTTTTATAAAATATGGATAAAATATGAATCATTTATTTAGTGCCGACAAAATTTTCTTCCCTTTTTTATTCTTCTCGAACAATTTTTGCACGTGGGCCATAAATGAGCAGGAAGACACGCCAAGCCACCGTCGTGTATCAGATGGAACATTGATCGATGCGTGAGGTTAGTATTTATTTATTGATTTATCCTGTCAAATATTCTAAACAATTATTTACATTAAAAAAATAATATAAAAAATTTATTGATTTATCCTTAAAAAACAATTATTTACATTAAAAAAATAATATAAACCCGTCCAGAAAACATTTGTTTGTTGGATGAAAATAATTTTTTAATTCTTTCTGCTAGTCCAATTGATATTTTTCTATTAATTTTATTGACCCAAATCCATCTATTCAATCTTTAGCAGTCAAATAGAAACGAAATTAACAAGATTAAAATAACTTAAATTGACTACTTTGATCCAAATCAAATGGAACCTCAGATTTTATTTTAATAAAGGTGAGTGTTCAATCGTCTACTTCAACAATCAAAATAGGAACAAAAGGGTGTTAGTGGCGGTGGCTTAGACTCACTTAAAATATATCAAACTCATTTATAAAAAAAAACAAATTGAAAAATTCAAAAGTTTATCCAATTTTTTTTTTTAATAAAAAAAGTTATTAGACATCAAATTCTAGCAATACACAAGACAAAATCCGGATGGATGACTTGTCCTTATTTGACACCCTATTACTCCATTGCCATTTTATAACCACTACTTGTTTAGTGTTAAAAGAAGAATATAATTATTGTGAGAGGACAAGGAGAATTAAAATATAGTAATTAAAATCAATATCCCGTGGTCATTCATTTATTAAGAGTTGGTATACCAGACTCATTTATTAAGAGAGACAAGGACAATTAAAATATAGTAATTAAAATCAATATCACGACAGAAGCTGAGATACAAGACGTCGATGATAACGAGCGATAGAGGGGGATGTGATGACACTGAACATGACAGAACAAAAAATATATTAGAAAAAATAAATTTTGGATGAGAAGCAAGAACATAAGAACAAAGTAATCAATATGGGTGATAATAATGTTTGAGTAAATAATTAGTAGTTAGATGTTTACAGCTCCTTCGATGATGACCAACTCGGATGAAATGAAATAATACGGAGTCCAACTTGTGAATTTTGTGGATCAAAATAATGGGCAATTAATTACATGCAGAAGGACAAAAAAAATTATGCAAGCATATTATTGTCTCAAGTGGCAACTATTTCTAAATAAATGCGACATAAATATTATCATTTCAAGGAGAAACTATGTTACTCAAATTCACAATCGAAGTGCCGAAAGCTACAGGCGATCCAAATGGCATCTCATCAAAGTTCCATCATTTAGAAGGGAGACATCTTAACTAGATGGCCTCAATTAATGAAGTACCTGGAAACGTTACTTTTTTTTTGAAGTACCCATGCAGTGCCACAACCTGCACCTCATGAAGATGTGATCTGCAAAATATCAGCGGTGCATAAATGGAGAATGTACGCAGTTCGTGTCTAAGAATTCATCAGCCCGGCCAACGTGCTGTCTCAGCTGGCATCCTGTGATCCAGAATCCAGCTACGAAAGCTTCTGTGGCCTGCAGCCTCAAAACACAACAAGAGGTACACATATAATTGAAAGTACAATGGTGGCTTTATGCCTTTGCAAATGGACATCATGAACCTGAGCATGTTTGGCTTGGCAACCAAGACAGACCTTGTAATGGTGCACCTAGCAGTTGAATCCCAGACAATCTAATTCTACACCATCAACAGTAGCCTCAACCTGGGATGGGACCAAAATGTTGTAATCCCTGTATTTGATTTTCTCCCAATCCTATGCTGACTTTACCCTGCTCAATCTCACGCTAACAGAAGCTGACCAAAAGATGCAGATTAGTAGATGATAAGCTGGGAAAAAGGAAAAACGAACAGCACAGCTAAAGCTAGCTTGACTGTAACCAAATACATCAGACTTACTCAACAACAAGACAGATGGCATTCCTTCATCCTGAATAGTTTCATTAACCATAAAGAGACCACAAGGGAAGACAAATAGAAATAATTACAAGCTCGATATCTGCATCTTCTAGTGTTACTACATGAGATTGCTTCTGGCACTTCTATTTGCATAATGGTAAAATTCTGACAATTTCACTAGTTGCTCTTACTTTCTTTCCCATCCTCATCTTATCTTTAAACCGAACAAAACAAAGGTACCCTAAGTTCTGAACATCCCATGCATATAACCACTTTAGCACACGACTTCAATCTTTTGACTGCTCTTTCAATTTTTTTTTTTGTTCTCCTTTTATGCTATTCTGAGTCACTTTCCATGTTTCCCATTGCCTTTAACCCCCTTGGTCTCTGTAAAAGAACAGATAAGAACAAAACCAAAGGTGTTGCGGTTGTCAATTTAATCATTTCTGTTCTGACAAATTCTGAAGTTTTTAATTCTAATTGTATGCGGAAAGAAACTACAAACCTTCTTTGATATCTTCTTCTCCCGGACTTCATACCGATCTAATGTCAGATCACAAAGCCATGCACCTGGGCTCACCAACTTTTCAAAAAAGGGCAAAATAAAGTTAAACAATCATGAAAACAATAAGAAAAAATTAAATAACATAAAGCCATGCATCCTGCAACTTATGATGTATATTTGGACTACATCAGTTTGGTAGCCACTGCAGGTAGAAGCTTTACTTTAAATGCGATTAATCATAAGAGGCGTTCAGAGTATACCATGGTAAATTAAATCAAAGTACAAGATTTTGATTCTCAACGGATACAAATAAGTAGATTCATAATTATAGAGCAACACATCATTGTTTAACTCATAAAAGGCTCTGATATTTCCTTAAAAGAAGAGCTCTAAGTTCTGAACAATAAATCTCAACACTATCAACGAAAGTTGTTTTTCATGCTTGTCCTTCCCTGTTTGGTACTGGCCATATATGGTATACAGAAAATCCACAAACTGAGGAAAAAGATTTCAATTGACTGAGAACTTTATGAGGACTATAATAGATTTGGACAAAAGAGCTAGGTTGGTGGTCCTCATCTTATCACAAAATAATGACAAGTGTTGTACTAGAGTGAGACAATCTTGCGCCAAGATACAGGCCATGAGTCATTCGAGGCCCACTATATTCTGGCACAGCAGTGGAACCCAGATACATATAGACATGTCAATGATAAAAAGAACAAGCCAATATAAGATATATGCGGTGTTAATTAATATAAGTTTCAACAATATTAAGCCCATCTTCTTCCATATATAGCTGAGTTTTCATGAGTTGCAATGATGCTTAGCGATAAGTGCCTGATGCTGTTATGGCAGAATAAATAGCTTGGTTACAGAAATTGTCAGTGAAGTCACTTGGGAAGTCTTCAAAGAGGAACTCCAAAATTATTTTTCTTGTTATTTTCTTGTATGCAATAACTTATGAGCAATGTTAGAGGATCAAAATATCCAGTTCCAAATAAACATACACAAAACTAGACTATGCTAAAGACAAACATTCAAGAATCTGGTGATGGGTAGGCACCATATGGCATAGCATGGTTCGCTATTGTACCATGCTATGCAGGTTCATGCTCTGGAAGAAGACTTTTCCATCACTGTGTAGTCATGCACTAATGCAGCCATTATTCTGCTACAAAATACCTAATGGATTGGCACAAGCAAGCACAAACTAACATTTATCAAGGTACAACATTTTACAAGATGCTCCATTGTGACATGTTGCAACATATAATGCACATTCCACATCAACCACTTTAGACACTTGACAGCCGTAAATTACATGAATCTATGATGATGAAAAGTAGATTTTGTAGAATTTCCACACCATCATAAAAAAGAATAAAATTTCTGAAGTCACTTTCCATTCTTTTCTAATTCCTTTCTGTTTAGGGAGAATGAAGCATTCCTTGCCCGTTTCATACATAAAGTTGTCTCATCTTCAGCTCAAAGAATTGGATGCATGTCCAAAGCTTGTAATGACATTCTTAAATTCCTATAAGTTACATCTAGGCCAACATTTTTGTGTTTTCCACATGTAGTATTTGTGTAATATGGAGAAATCCACAAATCTTTAAGATAACAGAATGTTCATTACCAATTTCAGTTAAGATAATGATACTAGTACAGTTAGAACACTCTAAAAACCTCATGATGAATGCTTAAACAAAAATGGCTCTGATAAAAATTACAAGCAAAGAATGAAAAATTTTGTTAAATGGTATCTTATTAAATTTTGAAATAAAGGAGAAAAATGTGAGAACAAGATTTATGACTGACAACCATATGTGCAATATTCTATGCATAGCGTAGAGAATGCTAGTCCATGATTTACTTCATTTTGGATATTCATTCAGCAAGATATATAATGGGTATTGTTAACTTGAAAATTGCAACTTTTCCAGGGGCAAGGTAAATGCATAGACAGATAAATTACTTATCACAATTAACATAATCTAAATGACCTAATCTTCTATGCAAGTCAAGGCCAAAAGAGAAAAAGGCCATCGACCAAAACTATAACTTGTAAAAGAATTCAGATATCCTTTAGCAAATATGTGATGCTTTCCATTGATGTAGGACACAACACGTCATGTAGATTTGTATATAACATACATGTATATATCTTCAGAAAACTGAAATATGAGACCATGAACAGCTAGGAATATTGCACGAAACTAAGTTACACACCTAAAAAATGATGGTATAGTTTAAAAGTTTCTCAACCATGGTTCTACATGTTACCCATCCAAATATGTGATCTCTTGGATCAGCAGCATGGACTGCAGCACATGCCTTCCATTACCATGTATACTTTGATATTATAAAAAGTTCCACGATACATACCAACATACCGTACGTTGATACACCATGTACAAATCCTACAGGGACTAGTATGGGTCTGGTATTCCTAAACGCCAAATATTGCCCTCAACAATATGAGGTCTGGATATAATCAAGATATGCCACCTTATTTACTAAGACAAAAAGAAAGACAATCTTACATGCTGTTGGAAAAGAAGATCTTTCTTTGCAGAGAGGCAAACTAAGTGTACTTGCAATCTAACCAGGAAATAAACAAGAAGTAGACAAATTACAAATCGACTATTAAATGGGCAGCTGCCTTTTGTGAGCCCAGGGCTTGTGACTCTAACATGTTCATAAATCCTAATCATTCCAGGCAGCACACAGGTCTTCTACCGCAGTAGCAAAATCTTATCTTTGACGCAAAGCCTAAACAGTTGGTCCCTGTTAATCTAGAGGATGGAAGCGGCTATTTGGCAAAATCGTCCGACCCAAGCATCACAACCTTCATAGAACACACAGTCCATATTTCAATTGTGTAAAGCACCAAGTCTAGCGCTTCATGCTTTCTTACAAAACAAAGAACCATCCACCCACCACATCTTTTCTGCGGAATACAATACAACCGCTTTCTTCTAATCATATCGACGACAACCACACAAAACAAAGAGATGACCTCATGTACCCAATCGTTAAAACGAAGTATAAATAGATTCATGGAAAATTCTGGTCCGACGAAATGAAGACAAACCACCACCACCACCGAATTTCCACCCGATCACCCACTGTTTCACGGTCAACAAACACCACAAAAGAACAAAAACAAAAACGCAAATACCATCCTGCCTTAGTGCTACTATTTAGAACAAGCAGTGAAGCACACATGGGTCACAAAGTGGCCCCATTTCCTTTCTCCAAGAGAAGCAATGCTCTTAACAAAGTTATAAATGATTTATCCGAAAAAAACAATCACCGAATCATTGAACGCTCAAAATAATAAGTATAATGGACAGAAGACGAAGAAGAGGAGCTAGCGAGCTCACGTTGATTGTCCGCTGGAGGAGCTTAGCTCGCTTCTTGGGGCGCGGGGGAAGTTTGGACCCCTTAAATGCCAAGAAGTCCTCTTCTTTCTCCTTGTTCGTCAATGCCAGAGAAAACTTGGACCATATTGTTGCAGCCCCGTCGCTCCCAGACGACGGCGATCCTCCTCTTCTTCCACCTCCGCCGCCGCCACCGCTTTTATTCTCATGCGTCCCCTCAGTGTAAGCCGACCCCCCGCCGACCCTGTCCCTCACCCCACGTTTAGCTCTTGTAGCAACTCCCGTCGCTTCTGAATTGTTCCTGCAAGAATAAACAAACAAAGAAACATGCTTAGCGGATCGTGGCATCTTTTATCTCAACGAAACAAATTAAAAAAGTAATGTTAACGCAAGACCTACAAATTTATATACAATGGTATACTAAAAGGAGATAATTTTAAGCAATCATTTATTATTTAGGCTTGCATAATTAAATAAAGTATTTAAAAAGCTGAAAAAAAAAACCAAATTACGGAGAAAATGGACCCAGAAAAAACACGTAAGACCCGGTCCCTTCCCACTCACGTGCTCGTCCCCCTACCCAAGTAACCAATCTTGGGAATGTGCGAAAAGGATGACGTGGACTGAGATGAAACGAGTATGCTTCTCTCTCCACTCACCTGCTCTGACACCGACGGCAGGTGATCGACCTCTCCCTCGTCTCCCGCATTCGCGGTTGGATTTTGGGATTAAAAAAAAAAAATACAGAAATGGAAGACGTGCCCCAGTGACCTCACCGGTTCCCCATACCCGGACACAGTGGCAGATGGTAATTAGTAACCCATGGGGAGAACACAACACATGCTAAAAAAGGGGCTGGGAAGAGCCGTACCTGAGGACCAGCTTGTCTGCGGCGGAGGTGGCTCCCCGGAGGGCGCGGTCGACGCGAGCGGCCGCAGCGGCGCCGGCGGCAGTGGCAATGTCAGCGGTGGTGGAGTGGAGGCCGGTTGCGGCGTCATCGTCCCTGCGCTGGAACTTGACGCACCGTAGTCGCTTCCGGTTCCCCCACTGCAACAGCAACTCCGGCGACAATGCCCCCTTCCTGTCGGTATCGTTCGTAGGCGACGGTTCGACTGCTCCACCACCA
The DNA here is from genome assembly GCF_036884655.1 of Musa acuminata AAA Group. Taxonomy (NCBI): domain Eukaryota; kingdom Viridiplantae; phylum Streptophyta; class Magnoliopsida; order Zingiberales; family Musaceae; genus Musa; species Musa acuminata. The sequence goes on from NC_088330.1 coordinate 13,458,007, forward strand.
CCTCCTCCTCCCTTACGTCGCACGCGACAGCGATACCTCGACGCCTCCCTTTCCATCTCCTGCAGTGTCAACCAAGTACGCGATGAATCATCGACAGGAGAGGCAATTTTGTTCTCATTGCCATGAAGACGGAACTGGAAGAGACCAGAAGAAAGAGAAGAGGGGCAATGAAGAAGGCAAGAGTTTTGAATTGGATAACTAAATGGGATTTGAAAGAATGAGCGACTGCAGTGGGAAAGATGGAAGAGGAGAAAGGAGGAAACTAGTAAGGAAAAGTATAATGAAAGAAGAGCCAGAATTAGACAAACGAGAGAGATACCGATGGATCCGTGACGAAAAGAAAGCGGAGAAGAAGAATTTGGGCACGAAGCCCCGGAGTTGGCGTAATGCTTCCCCAGGTCTCAAGTGAGAAGAATTCGAGAGCTTTCGTTCGACATGCAATGAATAGGCGAAAATCGCTCCTCGCTCCCTGTTTTGATACAGAAAATTACAAAAGCTAAAGGGCGGCTGGAGAACTACAAAGAGACTAATGAATCACTGTGATCAGAGAGGACAGTGAGGAGAAGAAAACATCTAACAAAAAGGCATGGAGATTTCAATAGCCTCGAATGATTGACCAGTAGTAGTACGAAAAAGAAAATTCTACCTTTATGTGATCTTGTACCTTGCCTGCGGAGAAGGTGTAGTTTCTTTGTCTTCCAAGGGCAGGAAATCAATTTCCAAAGAGGAATAGAAAGGAGATCACAGCGGTAGTGAACTGGAGGTCCCTGATTTGAGTAGCTCCGACACCCAAGATCTTGGTTGCCTTCGTTGAGGATTCTTCGATTTTTAGGTCTGTGGAGATGAACAACATATTGACAACATAGTGTAAGGCCAAGGAAAGACCTAGAATTCTTCTTGCAAGCCTATTGCAAGAGCATCAAAAGGTTTAAAATGATGACCCTTGAGTAATGTCCTGATTTCGCCTGTTTTCGTGGGGATTTCACCAGATTTCGCGTAAGTAATCCAGAGATCGCCGCTTCTTCGTGTACGATTCAACAAAGGAATTCACGGATCGATACTAGGAGGAAAATGCATCTGTTTAAAACGTTGAAGAGATCAAATTTTTCCTTGGTAGATTACAACGAACAAAATAGTAATAAAGAGAAAAGTCTGAATCAGCACAACGGAACTCACCTTCAAGAAGGGCGAGAACAACTTCGTTGCTGAACTCCAATATCAAACAGTCCGACAGATCAAGTCCTGAAAGCTCCTCAATTGTCCCCCGCAAATCTTGAAGTCAACAACAAATAATGAATCAAAAGAATTCATCCGGCAGTTTCAAACAAATCCAATCATTGACGAAATGCAAACCACCCAATCGCTCAAAAGCCTTTTAAATCCTTGGATCAAACTCTAATCGTAACGGGATGCAATGAGATTTAACAGGAGAATTCACTGCAACCAAAAGAAAAAGAAGAAAACTCTATACTTGGAAGAATAGCAACAGAATTCTCTGTATCCAGAATCTTTCCTTCTCGGATCGTCGTCTTCTACTATTCGAGAAGAACAAAGAGAGTGCGATCGACCTGCGAGTCTTGATCAACGAAATGCCTCTCTCCCTGTAGCTCCACTTTCATCAATGGCCTTTGTACACTCTTTCGGCCTCCGTTTCCCGTTCACCAAAACGGGATCATCGCATTCACTGCGAGCCGCTCCCGTTCCTTGATTCTGCGATGAATGGCGGCCAGAGCAGCACTCTTGGTCACGTCCTCCGTTCAACGAGGAGGTCCTCGCTATATGATGTTCCGTTTCGCTGTTGGCCACCCGTTCTATGCAGTGCGAGTGGCGTTAGGCGTTAGAATTTGACGCCGTTATCGAATGCCGTTACAACGTCATGTTATTTTGAGGTTTGAGGGAAACTTGACCGCGGTTCGCTGGGACCCATGCCGCGTCATACGCCCTTCGTTTATCATTGAACGGTATAGATTGGCGGACAGGAAAGCAGCCTCGGATGAATGGCAGTGGATGCGTGCTTTCTGGCGGCTTCCGTCCTATTTCCACTTCCTTTTCGAAATTTAAAAAGAATAATTAGAAGTCGGCTTCGTGGATTTCTTCCTCTCTCGCTCTCGAGTCCCTTCGTCCGGTGTAATCGCAACTTACGACGCTTAATTTTTGATCGATGATTCTTTCTCGCTCTCTCTCTTTTCTGTTATTCTTATGATTGGTCTCGATCTCTTCTGCATCAGTTCTATCCGGATCAGTCAGTTTTTAGGGAGTTTTTAGTTCGATGCTAACACTAGGAGCTTCATTTCAGATTCTTTATTTCTGTGATCTATATTTTCTTGTGTTTTCCTTTTGATTTATTGTCGATTATTAGAGTAAGATTTATGATTAGTTTTTTTATACTTTCTAGAAAATAAAATATTTTCGATTTTAGGGTACGGATCGATAACCGCGTACACCTTCAGAATTATGAATGAGAATTAATTTGCTATTTTTCATCAACTGATTTCCCTCTAGATCGTCATTTTTTGACTTATTTCCTCCTTTACAGCATCAACATTCAATTGTGATTCTAGAAACTGAATCGAGAAATAAGCAAAATTCGCAGTGAGCGAAGATTTTGGAGCTACGAGCGCAAGTGTTATGTGATCTCGGCGGCTGTCTCTCGCGGAAGTGCACATTGTTTGCTCTTCTCGTGGAGGTAAGATATAGGGGCTTATTTGTGATTAAGCGTAATATTCCAAGTTTAGTCAGTAAAGATTTAAATTGACTTATAAGAACTCGATGAATGTATTATAGTTAATTTGAATTTCGACCCAATAAATTAGTGGTCATTAATTACATCTGCCGGGAGCTGCCATGGTGAGTCTTACATGCACCATGATAGGATTTTACTTTGGATTATATTAGATAGGATAGCAAATCTTTAAGGTAGATCGAAATATCGAATTTGGGTAAATACGTAAGTTATAGATTATAAGGACTTAATGAGTGAAGAATCATTAATTTGGTTTAAGCATTTTGCACGAGTAATTTGACTCATCAGGTCTATTTGTGATATTGAGATTTTATTTTTTGAATTTGTTTTTGAGTTGTTAAATAACAGAGCAAAAAAAGCAGAAGGTTGCGGAAATTAAATCTCAACTGGCTGATGAAGATTCTTTGGTAATATTTTGGACTGGCCCCTTTACTGGATTCTAAGTCAGGTAGGATTGTTCTAAAAGCTCTGGATGCATGGTTTTGTAGATATGCAAAACAAATCTGGTGGTACGAAGTTTGAAGGCCGGATTGCTCTTAAAGCGGAGGTAGTACAAATCAGATTTGAAGTATTTGAGAAGCTATCTAACAGTTTACTTCTGTCAAGCCTGATCAAACACTTAGGGAGGACCTACTTGAGTCAGGAATAGCTGATGCAATGGCAGTATTATAAGGCCTTACTATATTTCTTAATATCATTGTGCTTAAGAGCCAGGCTGTTGTACCTTTTCATGAGTTGATGTGTCTGCAATTGCTTGCTGATTTTTTTGATTGAGTGATAGATTCTTACTTCACAATACCCACATTAGATAGCATATTATTTTGTAACTCCAGTATGATATACTGAAAAAAAAAAAAAACAGTTGGTGTGGAGTGCAACTATAAATTCAACCTTGATATCTGACTCCCTAACTAGCTTAAATTTGTCTTTAAAGTTCACATATTCCTCAGGTGCTGCCATTTGATATAAATTCCTTTCAACATCTTTTCCCTTTCTAAGTTTACTTGGTCATGAGGATCCGTAGAGTGATTTATAGCAGAAAAGTCAAACAAGAAAGAATTTTCTTGATTGCTAAGAAATTTTTTGGAAAAAAACCAGTGAAACTTTTATCATGCAAGAATTTTATCACTATCCAAAGGAAGCCAACTTTTGTTTTTGTTTTTGTTTTTTTTGCTATTTGTTCTCCATTTAATAGGAAAGTGAGTTTTTATGTCTTCTACTGAAGTCACTGGAATATAATTTCTTTCTGGCACATTGACACGGACTTAGCTGGTTTTGCCTAAGTCGTGCGGCACCCTCGCGCGTCCGTCCGCGAAGGTCAACCTCCCCGAAGCCTCCCATTGTCCCTTAGGACCACCAAAAGAGAGAACGGGTTAGAGAGAACGCCTCAATCGGGATCCACAAGCAAACATCTCCGAAAGAACACTTCATAGACAATGCAAATTACAAACAGACTTTACAAGCTCTGAACAGTGGCACAACAAAGAGTAAAATGGTCCATTACAGACCGAAAAGCTCTCGCACGTGTCCACATGACACAACCTTTATTTACAAGCCTCAAGAGGCCACCAACCTAACTCAAATGGGACTTTGAAGCCTTCGGCCGCCCCTCTACATTCTGTACAAGGCATGAACATGCCAAAAGACACGGACATACATAAGCATTACATCAAACACCCTGTTTCGAAGTTTGTCCGTGACATTCTCCCCCACTTATTCCTTCGACGTCCTCGTCGAAGCCTTTGTGAACACTGCAACTCTTCACCTTTGCTGAGTCTTCAATCTTCCGCTCCAGTTGCAATGCGCCTCCTGGCTCCCAGCTGCTCTCCGCTGCTGTTTTTGAGTAGTCGAACCTTTGATTCGCCATGCTGCTTCAACTCGCCAATGACTCTGACTCTGGTGTGGGGTTGGCTGAGTTGTGTTGATCCTCGTTGATTCCTGCGGATCCACCAAATGAAGGAAAAGACCATCCTTACTGCGCCAGTCTCTCAAAATTTTCACATGCTGCTTGAACTGGGTGGATGCTTGTTGGAGCTTTAACGAGCATCGCCTCGCAAACTTCTGAAGTTTTGGGTCCTTCCTCCACAAAATCTGCTCATTGACTCTTCTTTCAGTTAGTTGTCACATCCAAGTAGGTTCGCATCACTTCCGCTTTCGATTGGCATTTCGTTGGGAAATGAAGCGGACAATCTACTTTCAGTAGCACTGATCACCGTTGGTGAGGATTTGACAACTATTGTCTTCCATTATCTTCGAAGGGTCTTTGAACTTGTGCAGAGCTCCTCTGCTGGATAGATAAGAGAATTGGGGTACTCGGTTTCGCCCATTCTCTTAAGAGTTAGAAGGCAAAGGTTACTTGACTTCGCCCGCCTCCTCGAGGTTGTACTTCATGCATCGAGCTGGTTACTGGCCTTCGCCTGCTCTTTGCTCACACTTCTGAAGCACTTGAAGTGTTTGCACTCCTTGCGTTGAGTTAGCTACTGTGATTCACCTTCTCAATGCAATCGAACTTCTGGAATGCGGGAAGTTTTCACCCCAACTTGGAGTAATTCTCTGATAGATGAGGTCGCCTCTGGGATTGTACCGTCTTCTCCATCAACCCTGCCGCCTACTCCACTGAGTAGCAAAGGTACAGCACCGCGTACTGCCTGCTTCGTTCCTTGGTCGTGCACTCTTGCATGACCCAAAGTCCTTCACTTACGGCTATCTTGATGAGAAACTTGTTGACACCGGTCTTACGAAGTTTCTTGGCCTCTGCCCTTCAGCCTTGTCTCGGTACTTGGAGATTGCCTCTGCATGCTCCACCTCCTCGGCCCCTTTCACGACCAAGCACTCTCCCTCCATGAGAGCAAGGGATCAATGACTTTCACGGATGTCCCGCCTCTGCGGTACCATGGCGCTGCCATGCCCATGGCCCTACTATCCGTCGCCTCGCATCTGCATCCCTTTTCTTCACGATCAGTAGATATGTCTCCGTGGCACTCCTCTGAGTCCACCTCCATTCTAACTGATGCTTGATTTTGGGTAGCTAAGTCCCTCTGGACTCATCGTCGCTTCCTCGCCCCTTTCGACCCCCTGCTTCAACACCTCTGTGTTTTCCAAGCAGTCTGTTTGGTCGATGGAAAGACAGACTGCAACTCCCATGCATGGCCTCTGCCATCACGTTGTAGGGTTTGCACCGATTCTGTTCTCCTTAGCTTCCTTGGTAGCAACGTCCGCTTACTCGACCTTGTCCTCTGACTTGTCGGGCTCCCTTAAGCGAATATGAGCTCTGGAGCAGTCCAACTCTCCAGCTGCTTCGATCATGCCTCTGCATGACCAAGTTCCTCCCATGGAACTCACTGGTACTTGCATTCGAACTTTTCCCTTGGTGGAACCCAGCCCCCATATGCTGATGATCAAGGTTTTCATCCGATGCAAAATTCGGTGCACGCCCGGAAGACCCGCCTCTGCGGTACCATGGCCTTCACTCCTTGAATCCATAGCCCTTCTTGCCGTCGTGTTGTTCACCAAAGCGGAGCTCCCAGTAGCTCCTGATCATACCTCCATATGATCTCATCCCTCACGGGACAAGTTGTGTGTATCGCATTGCCACGAACTGTTCCACCATGATCCGCTGCACCATGTCGCCTCCTGGTGACATCTCCATTGCATTCTGATCTTTGTGGAATAAACTCGAATTGTGAACCCTCCATGTGTGGCCTCTGCCAATACATCGTAGGGTCACTTCCACCTTCGATTTTGTTCGCTCCTTTGGCAATCGACCTTCATCCACCTACTCTTGGGTCACACTTAGATGAAGTACCGCTCTAGGACAGTCCGTCGCCTAGTAGCTCCCGAAGTCCTCCGACTTCGCTGCAATTGGTGCACCATTGCCTGGATCCTGGGCCTCTGCCCCTACCAGCACAATCTCCGCTGCGCACCGCTTCCTTCATAGCAACTCGAATGGTAACACTGTGGCATATTCTTCAAGAGTACCCGCCTCTGCGTCCTCTTGCCCCGTGCTAAGGCCTTTTGAACCCAACTTCGCCTCCGCAAATTGAGTCGCCTTAGTTCCTCCATCAAATGCTCCTCCGCGATAAGGTGCATGTGCCCAAAAGCTCCCTTCGTCTTTGGCACCATACAAGATGAGTCCACTCCGCCAGAATGAAGGACCCATGGAACAACATGATCCTGCTCTTGCCTCTGCAAGAGTTAATGCCCTTGACCTCTGTCTAAGGAAAGCATTGTGCCTCTGCTCAATGTTCCAACTTCTCTGCTGGCTCCCTTCATGCGGCTTGGGTACTTCGCCAAGTTACACCCAAGTTGCTCCGCTCCTCGTTTTTTGCATTGAGTCGATGGTGGCCCTCGTGCCCACCATTCCACGGGTCAACCCTCCCTTGAGTCCGATCTCATATCGACTCCAAGTGTGCCTTCATTTAAGTTGCTTTAGGTCACTCCCCCACTTGATCTCGCAATGCATCCACCAATGCATTCTCTCGAGCGAGATCATGCAACGACTCCTCGCCGCTTGCTCAGTCCATCGAGCTTCGTGGAGTTGTTGTTTGTTGAGGTACTCCTCCTCAACATATGAAGTCCGTCTCACATGATTCTCCCTCTGGAGAGCCGGGACTTACCCCTCCTGGATAACTGTCCCATTGGAGCAACATCTCTCTTCGTTTCGGAGACCACCATCCCCTTGGACTACTCCGATCTGCTGAACAAACTGTGCATTGTTCTGCCTCCTGCAAACGCACTTGCTAGATTGCGACTCCCCATCAATACAGCCCCCACTGCACCCCTCAAGGCCTAGCAACATGCTGAACTCGTTGCACATTTCAGCCTCCTACGGACATATCCTTCACATGCCGAAGAGAAAGTTTCAATGCTCCATGGCGCCGAGTCTCGGTCGCCTTGGGATGGCCACGAACATTCCATCGTCCGCATACAAGCCCATGCATGAGTACCAAATTCTTCGAGTTAGCAATTCCCCTCACCTCTGTGAGCTTTGCATAACTCTTTTGGTCATTGAGCAACTCATTCCACCTTGCATGGTCTCATTCTTGCCAAGCGCCTCGCTTGCCTAGAGCACCATCAAGTATAGTTGTCAACGTTGAGCCGTAGCTCAAACTCAGCTATCCCAACCTTTGTGCGCTCCACATTCTTCCAAGCTTGCCTGTTCTCGTGGTGCCTCTTGCGCGAAGGGTTGTCCATTCCTCTGAATGCCAAATCTCAGATACCCGCTCCTCTGAGCGACTCCTTTTCCCTACATCTCGATGCCCGTTTTCCCCCAAACGGTCGCGCGTGTGCTAACTGCCCTCGACGCAGCCCCGCTAGGTCCCCCACGTTTGCATGCTAAGTGTTTCTATGAGTGCTTGTCCCGCTCTGATACCATATGACACGGACTTAGCTGGTTTTGCCTAAGTCGTGCGGCACCCTCGCGCGTCCGTCCGCGAAGGTCAGCCTCCCCGAAGCCTCCCATTGTCCCTTAGGACCACCAAAAGAGAGAACGGGTTAGAGAGAACGTCTCAATCGGGATCCACAAGCAAACATCTCCGAAAGAACACTTCATAGACAATGCAAATTACAAACAGACTTTACAAGCTCTGAACAGTGGCACAACAAAGGGTAAAATGGTCTATTACAGATCGAAAAGCTCTCGCACGTGTCCACATGACACAACCTTTATTTACAAGCCTAAAGAGACCACCAACCTAACTCAAATGGGACTTTGAAGCCTTCGGCCGCCCCTCTACATTCTGTACAAGGCATGAACATGCCAAAAGACACGGACATACATAAGCATTATATCAAACACCCTGTTTCGAAGTTTGTCCGTGACAACATGGTGGGCTTAAATTTCTATAACAAAGCAAAACTTATATGGGAAACAATATAGAAAGAGGAATAATGGAATACTCCAAATTCCTAAAATAGGGAATGAGAAACACTATTGCTAATGAGTTACTAAAATAAATATTAAAAATCATTACCTGTATTCATAGAACTGGAATATTTAAATGATCAAAATAAAGTATGACTGTTGGCAACTTGTGGTATAAATCATTAAATAAAGACTAAACTGATAGCCATTTTATATTATTTTTCCCATTTAGTAGCACAAATTATGTGCCAATGATAAACCAATGACCTATAGAACATATGGTGAGACGGATTATTATATTTTTTTCTCTCTGAAAAATAGCTAACTTCTACTGAGCTTTAGTGTCTCCCTTCCCTCCATATGCCCTCCTCTTGTGCAGTATAAAGTAGCTCAGTTCACATAAAAAATATTATTAACGTGAACTCGTCGAAAAGTTCACACAAAAAAGTATTATAAAGCAGCTCAGTTAATATTCGATCTGATCTGAGTTTTCTGCACTCTTGGGCCAATACAGCCTTTTATTGTTGTTACTTAAGATACCCAAGATACTTGTTTATTTGTTGATGCTCTATAAGTAGTGCTTTCTAATAAGAGTGTGTGTGCTTTATTGGGATCATGTCATGTTATAGGTCTCTGCTGATCAAAGAGGAAGATTTTCAACATAGATTGAATCGATCTACACAAGTATGAGAAACATGTTGGAAACAGATCAACCTAGTGTTCAAATCTTCAAGATTCAGACCTACATTGCCAATCTCTCTTGCAGGCAGGTATGTTCCCAATCAATCATCTCATATTATCTTTGTGATTCCTGTATTTGTATTCTTTTACAACTTGATCTGTCGTCTTTTATTTTTCATTTCTTTGGCAGTTCAATCTTGTGGATGTGAACTTTTGGAATCATGTTGGTTATAACACTTAATTTAGAAAATATGAAACTAGCTTGCAGTCTTTTTATTTCTTTATGGACTAAGAAAGTTATAATAATAAAAAGTTATGAGCGCATTGTCACGGACCTAGCTGGAATTGCCTAAGTCGTGAGGCACCCTTGTGTTATCCGTCCGTAAAGGATCAACCCAATTACAACCTCGCTCAGGTCCCGAAGGACCTGTGAATGAACAAATTGATTAGTTTGAAAATGAGCGGCGGACAAGTCTCGACATCTCGCGAAGAGAGTAGCCATACAAACAATTCAGTAAACACATGATGCACAACAGGGAAAAGAGAGGAAGGAGAAAACAAGGACTTTAGAAGGCAAACAAACAGTTGCAAGTTCGTAAAAGACTACTCACCGGGTTGTCACGGACAAAACTGTAAAGGAGGTGTTTAATGTAATGCTCATGTATGTCCATGTCCTTTGGTTTGTTCATGCTTTGCACAACATGTAGAGTGATGGTTGAAGGCTTAAAGCCCCAATTTAGTTAGGTCTGGTGGTCATTTTAGGCTTGTAAATAAAGGTTGTGTCATATGGACACTTGTGGGAGATCTCGGTCTGTAGTGGACCATTTTGGATCCTTTGTTGTGTAACCTTTCAGAGCTTGTGAAGTTTGTTTGTAATTTGTATTGGTTATGAAGTGTTTTCTAAATGTTTGCTTGTGGATCTCGAGTGAGGCGTTTTCTCTAACCCGTTTTCTCGTTTGTAGGTCCTAAGGGACCATGGGAGGTTTCGGGGAGGCTGACATTTGCGAACGGACATGCAAGGGTGCCGCACGACTTAGGCAAAACCAGCTAAGTCCATGATAGATGGTATCAGAGTGGGACAAGCACTCATAGAAACACTTGGCATACAAACGTGGGGGACCTAGCGGGGCTGCGTTGAGGGCAGCCAGCACGCGCGACCGTTTGGGGGGAAAATGGGCATGAAGATATAGGGAAAAGGAGTCACTCAGAGGAGCGGGCATATAAGATTGACATTCAGAGGAATGGCCAACTCTTCGCGCAAGAGGCACCACGAGGACAAGTAAGCTGGGAAGAATACGTAGCGCACAAAGGTTGGGATGGCTGAGTTTAAGCTACAGCTCAACATTGGCAACCATACCTGATGGTGCTCAAGGCAATCGAGGCGCTTGGTAAAGGATGAGACTATGTAAGGTGGAATGAGTTGTTCAGCGACCGAAAGAGTTATGCAAAACTCATAGAGGTGAGGGGAATTGCTAACTCGAAGAATTCGGTACTCATGCAAAGGCTTGTATGCGAACGATGGAGTGTTCGTGGCCATCCCAAGGCGATTGAAACTCGGCGCCATAGAGCATTGAGACTTTCTCTTCAGCATGAGAAAGATACGTCCGTAGGAGGTGGAAGGGTGCAGCGAGTTCAGCATGTTGCTAGGCCTTGAGGGGTGTAATGGGGGCTGTATTGACGTGGAGTCTGCAATCTGGCAAGTGCGTTTACGAGAGGTAGAACAATGCACAGTTTGTTCAGTAAGGCGAAGTAGTTCAAGGGGATGGTGGTCTCCAAAACTTTCAAAAAGAAGGAAGCGAAGAGAGAAGTTACTCCAACGGGACAAATATCTAAGAGGGATAAGTCCCGACTCTCTAGAGGAGAACTATGTGCAACAGACCGTACATGTTGAGGAGGTGTACCTCAAAACAACTCCACAAAGCTCAACGGACTGAGCGAGCGATGAGGAGTCATCGCATGATCTTGCTTGAGATAATGCATTGGGGAATGCATTACGAGATCAAGTGGGAGAGCGATCCAAGGCAACATAAGATGAATGTACACTTAGAGTCGATATGGAGATCAGACTCAACGAAGGGTTGACCCGTGGAATGGTGAGCGCGAGGGCCACCATCAAATCAATGCAAAACGAGGAGCGGAGCAACTTGGGTGTAACTTGGCAAAGTACCCAAGCCACATGAAGGGAGCTGACGTAGAAGATGGAATATGGAGCGAAGGCATAGAGCTTTCCTTGGATAGAGGTCAAGGACATGAACTCTTGCAGAGGTAAGAGCGAGATCATGTCGTTCCATGAGTCCCTCATTCTGATGGAGCAGACTCATCCTGCATGGTGCCAAAGACGAAGGGAGCTTCGAGGCACATGCACCTTACCTCAGAGAAGCATTTGACAGAGGAACTGAGGCGACTTAACTTACGGAGGCGAAGTTGGGTTCAGAAGGCCTTGGCAATAGGCAAGAGGACGCGGAGGCGGGGACTCTTGAAGAATATGCCATAGTGTTGCCATTCAAGTTGCCATGAAAGGAGCGGTGTGCAGTAGAGATTGTGCTGGTAGGGGCAGAGGCCTAGGATCCAGACAATGGTGCATCAATTTCAGCGAAATCGATGGACTTCGGGAGCTGCTAGGCGACGGACTGTCCTAGAGTGGGTGGACGAAGGTCGATTACCACAGGAGCGAACACAATCGAAAGTGGAAGAGGCCCTGCGATGTGTTGGCAGAGGCCACACATGGAGGGATCGCAATTCGAGTTCATCCCATAAAGATCAGAATGCAATGGAGATGTCACCAAGAGGCACCATGGTGCAGCGGATCGTGGTGGAACAGTTTGTGGCAATGCGATACACACGAATATAGTCCCGTGAGGGACTATATCATACGAAGGTATGATCGGGAGCTACTGGGAGCTTTATTTCGATGAACAACACGATGATAAGAAGGGATATGGATTCAAGGAATGAAGGCCATGGTGCTGCAAAGGTGGGTCTTCCGTGCGTGCATCGAATTTTACATCGGATGAAAGCCTTGGTCATCAGTATATGGGGGCTATGTACTACTGAGGGAAAAGTTCGAATGCAAGTACCAGTGAGTCCCATGGGAGGGACTTGATCATGCAGAGGGATGATCGGAGCGGTTAGAGAGTTTGACTGCTCCAGAGCTCATATTCGCTTAAGGGTGCCCGGCAAGTCAAAGGACAAGACCGAGTAAGTGAACGTTGCTACCAAGGAAGCTAAGGAGAATAGAATCGGTGCAAACCCTGTAACATAATGGTAGAGGCAATGTATGGGAGTTGCAATCTGTCTTTCCATCGACCAAGGGGAACTGCTTGGAGAACACGGAGGTGTTGAAGTAGAGGGTCGAAAAGGGCGAGGAAGCGATGACGAGCCCAAAGGGACTTAACTACCCAAAACCAAGCATTAGTTAGAATGGAGGTGGACTCGGAGGAGTGCCACAAAGACATATCTACCGATCGTGAAGAAAGGGACGCAGATGTGAGGCGACGGATAGTAGGGCCATGGGCATGGCAGCGCTATGGTACCGCATAGGTGGGACTTCCGTGAAGTCATCGATCCCTTGCTCTCATGGAGGGAGAGCGCTTGGTCGTGAAAGGGGCCAAGGAGGTGGAGCATGCAGAGGAAAACTCCAAGTACCGAGACAAGGCTGAAGGGCAGAGGCGGGGGAACTTCATAAGACCGGTGTTAATGAGTTTCTCATCAAGATAGTCGAAAGTGAAGGACTTCGGGTCGTGCAAGAGTGCACGACCAAGTAACGAAGAAGGTAGTACGCGGTGCTATACCTTTGCTACTATGTGGAGTAGGCGGCAGAGTTGATGGAGAAGACGATATAATCCCAAAGGCGACTAAAACTATTAAAGACTTACTCCAAATTGGGGTAAAAACTTTCTGCATTCTATAAGTTCGATGACATTGAGAAGGTGAATCACAGTAGCTAACTCAACGCAAGGAGTGTAAACACTTTAAGTGCTTCAGAAGTGTGAGCAAAGAGCAAGCGAAGGCCAGTAACTAACTCGATATATGGAGTACAACACTCGAGGAGGTGGGCGAAGTCAAGTAACCTATGCCTTCTTAACTCTTAAGAGAATGGGCGAAACCGAGTACCCCAATTCTCTTATCTATCTAGCAGAGGAGCTCTGCACATGTTCAAAGACCCTTCGAAGAAACCAAATAGAAGACAATAGTTGTCAAATCCTCACCAATGGTGATCGGTATTACTGAGAGTGGATTATCCGCTTCATTTCCCAACAGAATGCCAATCGAAAGCGGAAGTGATGCGAACCTACTTGGAAGTGACAACTAAGTGAAAGAAGAATCAATGGGCAAATTTTGTGTAGGAAGAACCCAAAAACTTCAAAAGTTTACGAGGCGATGCTCGTTAAAGCTCCAACAAGCATCCACTCAGTTCAAACAGCATGAGACATTTGAGAGACTGACGCATAGTAAGGTTGGTCTTTTCCTTCATCTGAAGGATCCGCAGGAACCAATAGGGATCAACATAATTCAGCCAATCCCCACACTAGAGTCAGAGTAATTGGCGAGTTGAAACAGCACGGCAGATCAAAAGTTTGACTACTCAATAACAACAGCGGAGAGCAGTTGGGAGCCAATAAACCCATTGCAGTTGGAGCAAAAGATTGAAGATTCAGCAAAGGCGAGGAGTTGCAGTGTCGGCAAAGGCTTCGACGAGGACGTCGAAGGAATTAGTGGGGGAGAATGTCACAGACAAAACTGTAAACAGGGTGTTTAATATAATGCTCATGTATGTCCGTATCCTTTGGTTTGTTCATGCTTTACACAGTATGTAGAGGGATGGCCGAAGGTTTAGTAGCCCCAATTTAGTTGGGTTTGGTGGCCATTTTAGGCTTATAAATCTTTTGTAGGTCCTAAGGGACCATGTGAGGTTTCGGGGAGGTTGACTTTTGCGGACGGACATGCAAGGGTGCCACACGACTTAGGCAAAACCAACTAAGTCCGTGATAGGGTGTCGGTCACACTGGTAAGTTTTCGTAGGTTTAACATACGAACTTGTGAATCCAATCAATGTCTAACATTACCCCAAACCCCCATCTAGCCGGTGCCACCCTAGGGGTTCTGGGGTGCTGAGATTGCTGACGTTTTGCTCCATGCTATAGCCTGCAGAAAATTGACCATGGCATACGAAAAGTAGGCCATTCTGGGGCAATTTTGCCCATTTTGGTGAGCGATTGCTCTACAGCCTTGTAAACTGTTCTTGCTCATAGTTTTCAAGCAAAAATACACAAAAACAAAGCAAATCACTTTGTCAAACATATGTACAAGCAAACAAAAACGATAAACAATCCGTTGACAAAGGTGTTGTGGGTGCGCGATAGCCGTCCGTGACAGCATGCTGGAGGAATAGTGCTATGAATAAGCTGAATTTAGTTCGTTTTAACCAATTCTCTTGGTTGCTCTTGCATATGTTTAGCAAGAAAATAACTCCTAACGATTTTTTGGAGACATCTACATGGGAACATCTGTTGCAAGCTTGCAATTACAACATTACTATCTTTACTGCCGAGTAATTAACCATGTTTAGCAAGATAATAACTCATGATGACATTATGGAGATATCTACATGGTTTTACCTACAAAAACCAACAACATATTAACAGCTAAAGTTCTTAATTATCTGGGGGCAACTACATGGAGAGTTGCTGCGTACAAAACTGTTGGTATTTATTCAGAATATTATTATGAGATATGCTTAGTTAGTGTATTGCCTTACTCCAGTCATCAGGTAACAAATTTGTAAAATTTCATTCTTTCCTTCAACCTTTCCGGCTTGGGAAATTGAATATTTTATTTCGGATCATGAGATAGAAGAGCCTTCTTTACCATTCTGTACAAAATGGACTGTTTGTACAGAAACAGTAGATGAGTGTCTCCAATCTTTCTTTGTCCATAAGTTCCTTCTTCTTAAGGTGGAATAGAGAAGTTAGCTTGCAAGGCTCACATAACCTTGAGGTCACAGGATCAAATCCTGAGAAACATTCGCACAAAAGGAAAGCTTCAACTCATTAATCAGGGGATCATGCTCAGTTGGGAAAGATGAACACATTCACTTGCCTAATCCATGTTTGTGCTACTGATTTTTTTCAAACTGATCCTAGCTGCCTTTCTGTGCTGTGTGATAGAAAGGCCTTCACCTGGGTAATCAGTCTGCATGTCAGTATATTAGCAATAACAGCTGTTGGTCCTTGCCCTTCTGCATGGCATGGAGCTTATTCTGCCATCTCGCTCTCTTGAATGTGAAGTCTTGAGATCCAAGGAAGGTATCTCCCATGTAGTGATAAGGTCTTTTTTATATCTTCCCTCTCTCATCCTTTACAAATGCATTTAACTAAACGTGGACATGTCCAAACCACTTAATTATTCTCTTGCACTACTCTAATTACCCACCAGAAAAGAAATCTGTATGTACAATATGGTTTCTGATTGATATTACCCGTCATAATCACAAGTGCCTTTACCATTTTCATGCAAAGGTATGACTTTTCGTTGAGAATCCATGCTGTATCTTACAAATGACTTTTCAGCCGATTTCTGTGTTCCCTTTTTCGTGTGTATATGCACTCGTGACTGACATATCAAATGTTTTTTGTTGAACCATCATAATGATTTGTCATGTTGTTGCATGGTCGATAAGATCTCCTATTTGTTTCCATGTAAGAGCATCTGGTATTAACGTAATGGTAGTCACAAATTCGGGTCTACCTAAAAGCATCTTGTATTAATATTGTAGAAAAAAGTAAGTTAAAAAAAGAGAACATGCTGGTTTAGGCCATCTGTTGATGTGTTTCACTTCCTCTTATCTTCTGCCTATTTCTGTGGATCAGTTATTCCCTATGTTTAGTACTTGGGTGTTCGGTTTGTATGGTGTCTAAAGTTATCGTTTCTTTCATGAATTATAGTAGGGCTTTTGGTCTGGAAGCCAGCTCAGGCGCAAGTCTAAGTTCCCACAGTAGCTTTCCGACGATGGTGAAACGTCATTCGTATTGAATGATTCATTTCCCTCCGTCAATGGGTTAGTGAAGAGTTTGGATCTCTCTCATTAATGTAATATTTTTAATTTCAATTATATTATGGATATTGATGGGGCTTTCTCTTCTTCTGACCTTTCTTCATGTTGGGGACATATTTTTAGACCAGCTACGACTGCTACTTTGGCTGTGGGCTTCTTCCCTTGTGATGCCCCGGACTCCGCTGTGACCGAAGCTTTTGCACTCCTTGACAGAGAGAACACAGGCAGGAGCGTTATCGGACGGAGGGGGCAATTTGTCAGTTAAAAGGAAATGTTGATGGAGGATGAGACCGTTCGTGAGACGATGCGCGAGACGAATACGGTTTGGTCGTGTTCCTAAACCAACATGGCTTGCTATTGGGTCCGGGCCGTGGGTCAGGAAAGGCTCACCCATGCTGGTCTCTGTCCTCGATCGTGTGCAAACCGGCCCAGATTACCACCTGAAGCAAGACAACAGCATAGATAGTTGCAAAACCCCGTGTCCTACGTCCATTAAGCACGTGCATGAGTACCTTAAGCGTAGGAAAAGTGAGGTTATTATGTAGTTTCATTTACCAGGGCCGGTACAGGTATTAAGGTCTTCAGCAGGATCACTACTCGGGAGATTGACAGCCATTGGTTTAGATGAGCCGAGCCGAGCCGAGCCGAGCCGGGTTGAATTGATCTTAAAGTGCTCCGAGATCAACATAGGTTTTGTTATTGTCATTTGGTTGGATCAATTGCGTCACTCGCCTAACCAAACTTGATGGTTTGTGGGTGATACAGATAGCTTACATGGCCCATCGCAACTTGACAATTCAAGATGCCGATTACACAAGCCCACCGACATAAGCTCCGATACTTCTTCCCCTGACATTAATTCTTGTCTCCGTGAACCTTACACCATCGAGAGAGAGAGAGAGAGAGAGAGAGTCATGTCCATGTCCTTTCCATGCCACCATGCGCAGAAAAGCATGTACTCATGACTGAATGGTAACTTTGGTTTAGGGTTCGGGTGGGAATGGCCATCGAAAGAAAGAGACTATAAGCTTAAGATGAAGGAATGGAATGGTTATGGGCACGATAAAAGGTATTGTCGACTTTGAAAATGTAAGAAAGATATGTACAAAAGGAGGAAGGTTTTCATTTGATTGATCAAAAGGTTAACCTTTTCTCCATTTTTCGGTTCTCAGGAATCAGGACCTTTCTTTTGTTAACAGAAAGGATGACTGCAGGGGAAAAGAATGAGTTCATGAGCCCAAGTCCCAAGCCTAATTACGGATACAATTAATATGAGGCCGTCGGCCCTGAAGGGCTTAATTCTGCCTCACCTTTTTGGATGCGTTTAGGGTTTTGGGTGGACGAAAAAGATTCTTCTGCATGGGAAAAGCCTGGTTCAGAGGCACTGGGAATGGTGATACTGCGGTACTAGTGTTTGCTGGATTAGACCCGTTTTCCAGAACCTTGACCTGTGACTTGAGGAACTTGAGATATTTGGCAGCCTCATCCAGCACAGATGCAATGTCCAATTTGCTGCCCCCTGGGACCAGTGTTTGCAGTGTCCTTAGCCTCTCACTTATCCTCTCCCTCCTCTGCCTTGCAGCGACAGTCTGTGGGTCACTTGATATCCTCACGTTCTTTCTCTTTGGCTTCGTCGTTGCATCCTCCACACTCAGCCTCACTGGTCTTTGAGCTGCAGACTTGTAGACCATCTCCTTCAATTCCGCCATGGCCTCCGTATCAGGCTCATAGTTGCCTTCCCGAACGAAGTCGATGATCGAACTCCATCCCGACCCCTTTTCTGGCCTCGGCTCCTTGGATTTGTGTTCCCGTGCGAAATGGATTTGAAATCCTCCTTCCTCGGTAGAAGAATTTGACCGGAGGAGACTGCCATCGTAGTTGCTTTCTCTTACAATCTCAAACTCCTCGAATTTGCTCTTGGCATTCGTCTTTGCCTTCGATGATTCGACTCGTCGAGTATCTGACTTTGAGGATCCCTGCGAACCCACATCGTCCAGGTTCGGTTGATGGCGACCACAAGAGCCATGGTTTTCAGACTTGCTATACACATTTTTGCAACGAGAAAACGTGGCCGAGATGCCATGTTGAACGCCATCGATGTTGCCGACGACTCGGAGTTCCTCAGATGTTCCAAAGTTCTCGGTAAGCGGGTGGGCAAATCTAGAAGAAGCGGCAGCCTCACCCAGGGTACTACTACCTAATACTGGTCGCGTGAGAACAGAGTCAACTGCTGACATTATCGCTTCTTGATACTGCAACCATTCCAGATCCAAGCTATTGTTTATGGAGTCCGAAGCTGGACGTGAGATTTCCACCGACTCAGTGATTCGATCAAGATCTGAACTTGTTTGGCGTGCCAAGATCCTGTGGAGCTCTAAGCTTGAGCCGAGGAGAGATTCGTGGGGCTGTGACTTCTCGTTAAAGCTGCTGTAGCCTTCACTGGAGCCTGTGAAGTTGTCATAGTGATTGCTCCAAGATATACTTGGCGGCACAGAGATCTCGCTTCTGACGGGTGTTGGATTCTCCCAACCCAAGTTATTCATGTTGTGCTTCCGGATCTAGAAGCCACAATAATCAATTATAATCCAATTCTTACAAATTTATTGGAATCTCTTCGATGCCTTGATTCTATCAAACAAACGCACTTCTTGAAAGGAAAGAGAGGAAAGAAAAAGCCTGTTGTACGTATGATATCTACGTAATAACGAGTCTAGATGCTGCGTATGAATTATACATACCTCGTGCAGATCCAGCTGCTAAAATGCTTAAAATCTGACTTGGATCTCCCTGTTGTTGGTCTCGGGAACTCGAGCGTAGTAATCACGACCTTCTTCTGTCCACTACTTCTACGATATAATTCATCACTCGTGAAGACATCCAGCGCACGTAGCAGAGCTAAAGCACAAGTCACTGCTGGCAAAGGAAAACTTGCTATGTCCCAAGATACAAGCCATCAAAATTCCATCACCTACCTATTACGAAAACCAAATCACGTCCAAAAGGGCGGAGATAAAGCAGGAGGAGGGTTTCTGCTCTCTGTGATGTGGTCAATTCCTGTAAAGGAAGCTTAAAAATAAGTAAACGGTAGGCGCAGAGATTGGTTCTTTAAAGGAGCTGTATGGAGGTTCTATTTTCTAAAGACTCGGCTGCGATGTTCCCTTGATTTTATGGAATTCTGGCGTCTGGGAAGCGCATGAGACTTCTGTGGAGGAGGAGGAGATTAAGTAGAACTCATTCCGGCGGAAAAATGTGACTGCAGCTCTTTAATCCAGTGGCTTATACCCGCTTACTCCCGTCGTCTATAAATCGCTGGCATCGGTGAGGATTGAGCACCACGCTCATCATATGTATCCTTAAAATAATAATAGATGTGACTTGTCTTCTCGATGTTTTACTGTCGCTATCCCTCCGCTTTTGGTAGTGGCATTCCGACCATCTGGAATATATACTTCCATGTTTATGACTTCAATTTCATGTATTTCTTATCACGTAAAAGACGACAAAGCCTCTCTCTCTCTCTCTCTCTCTCTCTCTCTCTCTCTCATATGCATTCAGACAGAGAGAGAGGAAGGGAGACTTCCTTCAAATCCATTTTCACCATTGCAAACTAAGCTTTACATGAACAAGAGATCTTTTAGTTGTTTTCGAGATAGTAAGAAATATAACCATTATTATTAAATATTATATTTAATAATAATGTATTCATTATCATGAATTTTTTTATTTATTATGGTTTAAATGATTTTAATTTTTTATTCATTATCCATGAAACCGTTATTATTAAATTAAATATTTAATATCATTAAAGTTTTTCATTATGGTCCAAATGTTACAAATTTGAATTAATTCTTGAATGTTATGAGTTGGTGATGATAAATGTTCTTGATGGGAGAATATCTATATATATGAGGATTTTGGTTCCTTGGCTCAATCATCTCTTTGAAGCAAAAGGGTTTCCTACACCATCTAAAGCGAGAGTTCTGAGCCGAGAAGTGCCAAAGTTTAAGAAGAAACCTCTGTAGAAATTCTTGACAACGATGGTTAGAGGTACGCTATTTTATTTCCGCATCTGTTTTTATTATGTTTCTATTATAATGATTTAGAAACATAAGTTGGCTTCAATGATTTCTAACATATGGTATCAGAGCCCATTGACCTCTACCTTGATACGAAATAGTTTTCATTTTTATGCCATAAAAATGATTTGATTTTGGTTTCTTCTTGAAAACTTCTTGATATATTTTGTTGAAAATCATGAAAAAAAAATATTTTCAACATTTTTAGTCGGTAAAATACTCATATTATGTATGCATATTTAGTTATATAAAATTATGCTTATGAGTCAATTTTTTATGTTTAAAATGTCGAGTGATCCATATAATCTTAATTAAGAATTAGCCACAACATACTTAATTAATTAAAATTATATATAAAGTTAAAATAAGGATCACATAAGTAATTAGACAACATATTGTGACTGATTATATTTTATATAATAATTATTATCCCACAGGATCTTTTATTATATTTAATATAATTAATCAGGATAAAATATCAAATTATTTTCATAATTTACCCACAGGGATTATGAATTGGAATATAATTTGATAGTTTTATCATAAAGACCATTTGAATCTATTTGAATTAAGAATTTAGCCCATAGGTAATTTTTATGTCATGAGATTCATATATTTTGGCATGTTTCACATTAGCAAAACATGTAATTTAGTCTATCAAGCTTTAAATTTTGACATAAGCATGTTTGATTTTATGTAATTTCTTAAATTATTAATTTCTCTGATATTCAATATGATATCCCCGAACTTAGTGGTGATAACTATAAGATATGGAAGGAGAGGGTTCTCCTCCATTTAGGGTGGATGAATATTGATTATGCTATTAGAAAAGACGAACCACCTATAGTCACTAATACCAGCACTCCGACTGAGATCGCGTTATATGAGCGATGGGAGCGATTCAATCGGCTCAGTGTGATGTTTATCAAAACTAAGATGACTGCTGGCATACGTGGTTCTGTTGACCAGCATGAAAATGTTTGAGACTTGCTACAAGCTATTGACGAACAATTCGTCACTTCGGATAAAGGACTAGTAAGTACACTTATAATGAAATTTTCATCCCTTAGACTCACCAACATAAAGGGTATACGTGAGCACATAATGTAAATATGAGATATTGCAGCTCAACTTAAGAAACTCGAGGTTAATATGTCAGAATCCTTCCTGGTGCACTATATTCTGAACACCCTTTCACCTCAATATGACACTTTTAAAATTTCATACAATACACATAAGGATAAATGGTCAATCAATGAATTAATGACCATGTGTGCTCAAGAAGAAGAGAAGCTAGTGATGGAATTGGGTGAGAGTGCATTGGTAGTAACCACTCACGGGAAGAACAAAACTAGCAAACATCAAGCTAATCAGAAAGCTCATCAGTAGGGAAAAGGTAAAATACCACCCCAAGCTGATATCAAGAAAGAAACAAGGTGTTTCTTTTATAAAAGAAAGGGACACATAAAAAAGGAATGCACGAAATTCCAACAATGGCTTGAAAAGAAAGGTAAACCAACCTCGTTTGTGTGTTATGAATCTAATATGGTCAATATTAATATTAACACCTGGTGGATTGAAACAATCTATATTACAAACTCTTTGCAGGGTATGCAAAACCTAAGGAAGCCAATAAGAAGTGAGCAAGGCATCTTATCAGGAAATAAGATGGGCTCACATGTGGAGGCAATTGGAACATACATTTTAACTTTAAGTAGTGGTTTTGTTTTAAAATTAGAAATGACCTTTTATGTACCAAGTTTTTTACAAAACTTAATTTCTGTTTCCAGATTCGTACCATTTGGGTATTCCTTTAATTTTAAAGATACATCATTTCGTTTATTATATAATTCTGATTGTGTTGGAAATGGTATTTTGTTTGATGG
The DNA here is from genome assembly GCF_036884655.1 of Musa acuminata AAA Group. Classification (NCBI taxonomy): domain Eukaryota; kingdom Viridiplantae; phylum Streptophyta; class Magnoliopsida; order Zingiberales; family Musaceae; genus Musa; species Musa acuminata. The sequence continues at coordinate 13,480,310 of NC_088330.1, forward strand.
TCTTTATCATATTTTATTACAAAATGATAATACTCAAAGTTCAATGCATGTTCACGTAGGCATTAAAAGGTGTAATGTTAATGAGGACTCCTCTAAATTATGACATCGGAGATTAAGACATATCTCCATAGAGAGAATTAAAAGATTAGTTAAAGATGAGATACTTAGTACTCTTGATTTTACTAATTTTATGACTTGTGTAAACTGTACTAAGGGAAAGCAGACCAATAGGTCCAAAAAGGGTGCTAATAGGAGTTCAAACATATTAAAGATTATTTATACTGATATATGTTGTTCAAACATGGACATACATGGTAAAAAATACTTCATCTCCTTTATAGATGATTACTCACGATATATGTATATATATTTGCTTCATAACAAAAATAAAGCATTGGATGCCTTCAAAGTCTTTAAGGCTGAAGTTGAGAACCAATGTGGTAAGCAAATTAAAATTGTGAGATCAGATAGAGGTGGAGAATATTATGGTAGATATACTGAAAATGGACAAGCACCTAGTCCTTTTACTAAGTTTCTTCAAGAACATGAGATTGTTGCCCAATACACTATGCTTGGTTCTCCAGACCAGAATGGTATTGCAGAAAGAAAAAACCGAACATTATTAGATATGGTGTGGAGTATGCTTAGCAACTCCAATCTTCCTAAGTTCTTGTGGACTGAAGCACTAAAGACGGCCATGTATATATTAAACTGAGTTCCAATCAAGGCTGTCCAAAAGACACAATTTGAATTATGGAAAGGTTGGAAATCGAGTTTGCGACATATGCGCATTTGGGGATGTCCGTCTGAAGTCAGGATATATAATCCACAAGAGAAGAAACTGGACCCGAGGACTATTAGTGGTTATTTCATTGCATATGCCGAAAAGTCTAAAGGTTACAGGTTCTATTGTCCATCTCACACAACTAAGATTGTGGAATCAAGAAATGCTAAATTTCTTGAGGATGATGTGATTAGTGGGAGTGATAATTACAGGAACATAGTTTCCGCACATGATCATATAGAATCTCAACCTTCCACATCAAATGATAGATTGGTTATAGTTCATAACACTCCTCAAGTACAAACTAGTGTTGAACAACCAATCATTGAAATTCCACAAGTTGTTGATAGTATTCTAATAGATCAAGCAGTTCAAGAATTACAACAAGCTCCTGAACAACTAGATGAACACAAGTTCCTCAAGGAACTATTGGTACATCATTAAGAAGATCTTGTTGAATCTCGGATTTTGATGATGAAGTCAATTGTCATTTGTTGTCTAATCTATGTGTTGAGATAAGTGTGCAGGATTAACTACGATGAAAGATAGACAAGCAGCAGGAGTTGCGCCGGAGTCAAGTTCATGATCACGTTGGGAGTTCGAGAGTTCGACGGAAGTTCGGACGGTCGTCGGAGGTTCTGCGAGAACAGATCCGAGAAGTCCAGAAGCTTGCCAAGCGAAGCTCATCGGAACTTGCCAAGTGGATCGTCGCAAAGTCCAGGAGTTTGCCGGAAGTCCGCAGGAGCATCACCGAGGGTTCATCGGATGATCGACGGAAGTTCGCCGGAAACTCGCCGGAAGGAGCGATTGACGCACCGAAGCAATGCTGCAGAAATTGTCTTAGATTTAATCGTAGTTAGCACGTTGATTAAGTTGGAAAATGGGAGGTGATCCCATTGGCTTAATCTTGGGGCAATTGGGCCCCTGAAAGACTGAAATTGGGCCGAATGGAATGAACCATTCGGACCCTGATTGCACCAGGAGGTGCAACCGCCCAGGCCAGGAGGTGGCACCGCCTGGGCTAGGCCTTCCAGCGAGACTGGGCGGTGCAACCTCCCCAGCCGGGAGGTGGCACCGCCTGAGCTCAGTCTTCGAGCTAGACTGGGCGGTGCAACCTCCCTGACAGAGAGGTGGCACCGCCTGAGCTCAGTCTTCGAGCAAGACTGGGCGGTGCAACCTCCCTGGCAGAGAGGTGGCACCGCCTGAGCTCGGTCTTCGAGCTCTGCCAGGCGGTGCAACCTCTCCAGTCAAGAGGTGCAACCGCCTGATCCCAGAATTCCGGGATTTGATTGTTTTGAGCTCCAAATTTGAATTGGGTTGGGGCCTATAAATTCCCCACCCATTCAGCACTGAAAAGATACAGACCTACACCGAAATCTTGATCTTTTCTGTGATTCTAAGAGCTCAAAAGTGTTGTAAAGCCTTTAAGTCTCCTCCTTCTGTTCTTCAAGTTTTCAGTTGTAAAGTGAGGAGAGAAAGGTCTGTAAAGGTTGTCTCCTGAGCCTGTCAAAAGGAGAGAAACTGTAAAAGGGCAGTTTGGCCTTCGCCTATTGAAGGAAGGCCCCTAGTTGACGTCGGTGACCTCGTCGATGGAGGAAGCCAAAAGTGGAGTAGGTCAAGACTGACCGAACCACTCTAAATCTCTGGTTTGCGTTTATTTTTTAGCACTTTATCCTTACTGCAAACCTCCTTCATTACTACTGCTCTCTGCGCTTTTACGAACAAGTTCTAAGTGCTGTTCTTTCCGAATCTGCATTCAGACGTAAATCGGTGTTTTCGTACATTACAGTTTACGCTTACGTTTTAATTCTGCAAAACTGTCTTCTACGCCTTCACGAACAAGTCTTTAAGTGCTGATCTGTCCGAATATGTTTTCAGACGTAAACCAGTGTTTTCGTACGATATTTACATTGCAGTTTACGTTTACGCATTGATTCTGCAAAACTGTCTTCTGCGCTCTTACGAACCAGTTTCTAAAGTTCAGCTCCCTTTGAAACTGCATCTAGACGTAAAATTGCATTTAGACGTAAAACTGCTCAAACTGTGTTTAGACGTTTTAGACGTAAACTGAGTTTGGACGTAAATCTGCGTTTAGACGTAAAATTGCGTTTAGACGTAAATCTGCATTTAGACGTAAAATTGCGTTTAGACGTAAAACTGTCCAAACTGTGTTTAGACGTTTTAGACGTAAACTGAGTTTAGACGTAAAACTGCGTTTAGACGTAAATCTGCGTTTAGACGTAAAACTGCGTTTAGACGTCAATCTGCATTTAGACGCAAACTGCGCTTAGACGCAAACTGTGTTTAGACGCAAACTGCGCTTATACGCAATCTGCGCTTAGACGCAAACTGCACTTAGATACAAACTGAGAATTAGTTTTTGCATCATAATAGTTTTTATTGAACGAACGTAGCTTTTGGTTTTAAATCGCTGTAAGATTTCCGCTGCACTAATTCACCCCCCCCCTCTTAGTGCTCTCGATCCTAACATATCTACTAGAAATAAAAGATCAGCAAACCCTAGTGATTATGTGGTATACCTATAAGAATCTGATTATAATATTGGAGCCAAAAATTATTCTAAAACATTTTCACAAGCCATGAGTTGCAAAGAATCAAATTTGTGGCATAATGCTATGAAAGAAGAGATGAATTCCATGATGAGCAATGGAGTCTGGGATCTTGTAGAGTTGCCTAATGAAGCAAAGGCTATTGGTTGCAAATGGGTTTTTAAAACTAAGAAAGATTCATTAGGCAACATTGTGAGATACAAGACAAGACTTGTTGCAAAGGGATTTACTCAAAAAGAGGGAATCAATTATACGGAGACATTTTCTCCTGTATCTAAGAAAGATTCTCTACGTATTATTTTAGCATTAGTTGTTCATTTTGACCTTGAGTTGCAACAAATGGATGTGAAAATGACATTTCTTAATGGAGATCTAGAGGAAGAGGTTTATATGAAACAACCTAAAGGTTTCTCCTTTAGTGTTGGTGAACACTTGGTTTACAAGCTTAAGAAGTCTATATACGGCTTAAAACAAGCCTCCCATCAATGGTATTTTAAATTTCATGAAGTGATTTCTTCATTTGAATTTGTTGAAAATCCCATGGATCAATGCATATACCAGAAGGTTAGTGGGAGTAATTCTTGTTTTATACGTAGATGATATTTTGCTTGCAACCAACGATAAGGGTTTGCTGCATGAGGTGAAATAATTTCTTTCTAAAAATTTTGACATGAAGGATATGGGTGAAGCATCTTATGTCATTGGCATTAAGATCCATAGAGATAGACATCGAGGCATTTTAGGTCTATCATAAGAAACCTATATCGATAAACTTTTAGAAAGATTTCGGATGAAAGATTGTTCACCAAGTGTTGCTCCCATTGTGAAAGGTGATAGGTTCAATTTGAACCAATGCCCAAAGAATAACCTTGAAAGGGAATCAATGAAAAACATCTCATATGCTTCTACTATAGGAAGCCTTATGTATACTCAGGTCTGAGACCTGATATTGCATTTATTGTGGGGATGCTAGGTCGATATCAGAGTAATCCAAGTATGAACTACTAGAGAGTTGCAAAGAAAGTGATGAGGTATCTACAAGGAACCAAAGATTACATGCTTATATATAGACATACAGACAATCTGGATGTGATTGGTTACTCAGATTCAGACTTTGCCGGTTGTGTTGATTCTCGTAAATCAACATTAGGATATATTTTTATGATGGCTGGTGGAGCTATTTCTTGGAGAAGTACCACGCAGACCTTGACTGCTACTTCTACCATGGAAGCTGAGTTTGTCTCCTGTTTTGAGGCTAATTCATATGGTGTATGGCTTAAGAGTTTCATTTCTGGGCTTAGAATCATGGATTCTACTTCTAGGCTATTAAGAATTTTCTGTGATAATTCAGCCGTTGTTTTTATGGTTAAAAATAATAAAAGTGGAAATCGAAGTAAATACATCGACATTAAGTATTTAGCCATAAGAGAACGTATAAAAGAAAAGAAAGTGATCATTGAGCATATTAGCACTGAATTAATGATTGCTGATCCTTTGACTAAAGGCATGTCACCTTTGAAATTCAAGGATCATGTAGAAAAAATGGAACTTGGTTCCACTTTGTAATGATATTGAAACTCTTATATATTGTGATATTTTCTCATTCATATGCACATTATTTTGAAAAAATATATTGTTACTGAACCAAGAATAAACATAAGGTTTATTCATTAAGTAATATTACTACATTAAGATTAAGAAACTAAATACATCGTGATACATGGATGATAATACTCGCTCTTAGAGGACTTATCGCTATGATTCATATATTTATTTCTTAAGAAAGTTGTTCGAGAAAGATTAATTCAAATTATTAAGCTAAACGTATGGACCAAGTAGGAGAATGTAATCGTTATTATTAAATATTATATTTAATAATAATATAACCGTTCTCATTAAGATTCATAATTTATTATCATGAATTTCTTCATTTATTATTGTTTAAATGATTTTAGTTTTTTATTCATTATCCATGAAACTGTTATTATTAAATTAAATATTTAATATCATTAAAGTTTTTCATTATGGTCTAAATGTTATAAATTTGAATTAATTCTTTAATGTCATGAGTTGGTGATAATAAATATTCTTGATGGGAGAACATCTATATATATGAGGATTTTGATCCCTAAGCTCAATCATCTCTTTAAAGCAAAAGGGTTTTCTAAACCTAAAGCGAGAGTTCTGAGTCGTGAAGTGTCAAAGTTTAAGAAGAAATCTCTATAGAAATTCTTGACAACAAAAGCCGGAGGTACGTTATTTTTTTTTCGCATCAGTTTTTATTATATTTTTATTATAATGATTTAAAAATATAAGTTAGCTTTAATGATTTCTAACAAGAAAAACAACATCAAAATTGCTGAATTGTGAATAGAAGGATTGACCGGAGAGAGAGAGACCATCTGCTTTTGAACCAGCAAAACATGTTCAGCTTTTAACTTTCATTCATAAGAGAAATATACTAAGTTATTCGTAATCACAACATACATATACATATAAATCCAGAAGACAGAAAGGAAGACTTCCTGTAATTTATTTTTAATCTTTCATTTCATTTGTTTTCGTCGTCGCTAATTTTTTTTACATTTCGACGAAGTACGCAAAATTTTCGGAAGATGGGCCCCACTGAGAAAAGGATAAGGCCCAGGCGGGCCCCTCCTGAGGGCACCGAGAAACAACCAGAATTCCGGACCACTAGTGCCACGCCGCGCCTGGTGCTTCGGGGATGGGACGGATCTGCGCATGATAGGGTGGACCAGCCCAGCTAAGCCGGTGGGCCCAGCCCGCCAAGTTCCGCCCATTACTGACTCTCAGAACCCACGGGGATGGCACGTGGGGTTGACGTCTCCGCGCACGACGTGTCGATCTCCTATTGGCTGAAAGGAAGCTGGCACGTGGGATGGAAACCACCGGGCTGCGCGCCTGTCGCAGGATAAGGACCACCGAAGAGAGAAAAAGAGGTCGATGGAGGCATTGGTGTGGCTGAATTATATATATATATATATATATATATATATATATATATAGAGAGAGAGAGAGAGAGAGAGAGAGCGTTCTTAGTCCACTGTCGGCATCGGGTTCTTTCCAAGATTCGTGAACCCCAACCCGAGGACGATGCGTGCCGAAGAATAAGTTGGGAAGGTCAAAATCGATGAACAGTGGCCACCGAATGGATTGCGTACAGCTAGGTGGGAGTCCGACTCTACATGCGCCCCCCGCATGCATGCATGCAATGCAATGCAAGACTGGGATGTTGGTTTCCAATTCCAAATTAGAGAAAAGAAAGGACACTAGTGGCGTGAGCCGTCGTCGAGCTGACCGGTTCACCCAGTGGCTGTCCATTTTGCTGTCTCTTCTTTCTTCCCGATGGATTTATTTCATTTCTCGATCACCGCTCGTTTAAGAAAGGTATAATTATCTTCAGACAAAGAATGAGACATTTGTATCTGTTGCTTAGATATGCATCTTGAAGGTAAGAAACACCAGTCTTTTTTGTTCTCATCTGTTGCTTTTTTTCTCTCTCTCCCCTTCCCAAGATTCCTTTTGCAGATTCAGCAGGGAACCAAGTCGAAGCAGGCGGTCGAATCGTGTTCACTCTCCGGTCGCCTTCGATTGTTCTTCCCACATTTTCTTTCATGCATGAACAATGGTGGTCGATTGTTTCTTTCATGCATGAACAGTGGTGGTCGATTGTTCTTCCACCAGAGACGATCATGCATGAACAGTGGTATACACAGGATGGGGTTGGAGGTGGAGGACCACTTCTCGACTTGAGCCGCTGCTGCGATCATTGATTTGAACACCGATCCATGTCTTTCGTTGTCCTCTCCGTTCGTCACGACGGCTCGAACGCCCATCCACTCGCCTGTCGTTGATGCATTGCCGATTAGGAGCACTTGCATCTCTTCCTCTCTCTCTCTCTCTCTCTCTCTCTCTCTCTGCATCGACGGATGCACCACATACTCCACCTGAAAGCAACAAGACGTGGGCGTCACGGAAACTTTAGCCCGAAAGAAAACAAGTCGCTGGTATTGGCATTCCATGGCAATAGATGAGCTAGCTAGCTCGCTCGCTCTCATGATGCTCATTTTGCGTAGCATGTACTGTTAAACACAGCGGTCAGGATCACAGGAGCAGGCTTACCTTCTCCATTCCTGGATGTCTCGGAAGACACATGTGTGTAACAGTCTTCACCTCTTCCAGATTCCAGATTCCTCCGAAGGCTTCTGTATGTAATAGGTGAAAGCAGATAAGATTTTCTCAAGGTAGTTAGGAAATCTCTAAGCAGTTAAGAAAAATCCTCTTTGTTGAATGTGTATAACCTTCCCGCTGAATGTGTATAAATAGCTATCAAGAGCTCACTATCTAAATGAACTAGGCAATTACATCTCATACATTTCATAGTAGGCAGCTCTATCGAAGCCTTCTACTGCTCCTCTTTTCTGTTCAGTTGGAAAGGGCAGTGCTGCTGCTTACCTCTCCTCCTCTCCTCCGACGCCGCTGTTTTCTGTTCCGGAGTCGGAGACTGCTCGACCACCTCCTGCCCTCACAAGGACCTCGCCTACACTACCGTGGTGGTCGCTGTCCTCGCAACTGCTGCCGCCATCCTTGCTGCATAACCTCGTCGAGGTGCTCGACGCCGACACTGCTTACCCTATTTCGTAGTGTTCTCTTACCTGAGCTGGCAACCGCTTGTTATTTCCTCTACCTTGGCGCACCTCGATAACATTAATCCAAAGCAACAAAGCAGTCACCTCCCGCCACAGCCATCACTGCCTTCCTGCGGCAACAGGAACGATTAAAGTTTTTACAACTTCCATATGCAGCCACTTCCCTCTACCGCAGCAATTTCTCTGCCACAGCAATCTTTATTGCCACAGCAAGCTTTAACAGCTGTAACTGTTGCAGATTTTTTTTTTCACCTAATCGCTGTAGCCTCATCGCTATAGCTTCCTTGCCCATCGCTGCAGCCTCCTTTGTAGTGCATCGCTGCATTGCTGCAGCCTCCTCTGCAGTGCATCGCTGTAGCCTCCTCTGTAGTTCATCGCTGCAGCCTCCTCTATAGCGCATCGATATGCTTTTCTCCTCCTCCCTCCCTCCTATATCTTTACATCTTCTGTAAAGATCACTGGCCCTGGACTAAAGATGCTTCCGTGCTCAAATCCTTGACAAGAAAAAAGTTAGGAAAGAATTTAATGGAGCTATTATTTTGTTTACAGAATTGAGAAATGGAAATGAGGTTTCTTTTAATGTGAGGTGCACACAGAACATCATCGAGTGTAAAAGTTATGGTAAGTTAACTAAGCGTTGAGGAATCAGAATGAGTAATAGGAATTCTTTTACCGTCACCGATGAGAGATCGATAGACTTTCGCGGAGTGTCCGACTTTATCACATAGTTGGCAAATGACTCGTTAGTGGTTTGTGAAGTCAGGACACGATGGTTGAGGATTATGAAAGTTACCACCTTGATATGGATAAGGGGGGTTTAGTCTGGGCCCCATAGGGCTAAGAGGCAGCTTAGCTAGATCGTTGTTGACGTGCTTATTGCCACTGGCTTTACCTTCTCCTAGACCTAGTGACGTTGTCATGCCGACGGTTGGCCCAGTCTATGACAGTGACTCGCCCTCGGCTATACTACCAACACAATCTACCACTTCCATCCCCCCTAGACATCCAATGACAACACGCTCCAAAAGTGGTATTTTCAAACCACGTCAAGTCCTTGACTTACATGCTATAACAAGTTCCTCTACTAAGGCCAGTGAACCCGCTATAATCACTCAAGCTCAAAAATCTTCTCACTAGTGTAAAGCCATGTGTGACGAATATGATGGTCTCCTCCATAACTCTACATGGACCTTAGTACCCTTTCATCACATACAAAATATCATCGGGTGTAAATGGATCTTTCGAATTAAGCGGAAAGATGGATCCGTTACCAGATGTAAAGCACGTCTAGTCGCTAAAGGGTTTCATAAACGACCTAGTGTCGACTTCACAGAGACATTTAGTCCCATTGTTAAACCCACAACAATCCGTCTTATCATGAGTTTGGCCATCTCAAAAGGCTGGCACATACGACAATTGAATGTTAATAATATCTTTTTACAAGGGTCACTTACTGAAGATGTCTTTATGTAGCAACCTCCTGGTTTCGTTCATTCTTAGTATCCGAGGTATGTCTGTAAACTTCAAAAAGCTATTTATGGACTTTGTCAAGCTCCAAGGGCTTGGTATACCGAGCTTGGCTCATTTTTGACCTAAATTGACTTCATCAATTCTAAGTCTGAAACCTCGTTGTTCATTTGATGGAAGCATAATATATCTTTTAGTATATGTGGATGATATTATTGTCACAGGAAATGATCCTTTGAAGACTCAGGCATTTCTAAAGCACTTGGCCGATCAATTCTCCCTTAAAGATCTAGGAACTTTAAGCTACTTTTTGATAGTGGAAACAACATTTACATCTTCAGGTCTCTTCCTATCACAAAGAAAGTATATTCAAGATTTATTATCAAAGACAAACATGCAGGATGCGAAATAGGTTACAACTCCTCTCTCTACTAGTGAATCACTTAAATTATGTGATGGAAGTTCTGTTACAGATTCGACTCAATATCGACAAGTCCTTGGCTCTCACCCGTCCAGATACGTATTGGTCTATGGTTAAACGAATTTTACGGTATCTTAAAGGGACTCTTAATTATGACATTTTTTTTCACAAAAATACTTCACTCCATCTCTATGCCTTTGTTGATACTGATTGGGCAGGGAACTTTGATGATATAACATTTACGTCAGGGTACATTGTCTTTCTTGAAGCTACTCCAATCAGTTGGAGTTCTAAAAAATAAAAGACGGTTACACGATCTACAATTGAAGCTGAATACCGTGCCATCGCCACCGCCGTTGCTAAACTCAATTGGGTCTTAAATCTGTTCAAGGAACTCAACGTCAACTCCACAGTTATTCCTATAATATATTGTGATAATATTGGAGCTACCTACTTATGTGCCAATCCAGTATTCTATTTCTATATGAAACACATTGCCATCGACTTTCACTTCGTACGAGATCAAGTTGTCAGATATCAACTCCGTGTTTCTCACGTACATACAATTGATCAACTAGTAGACTCACTCAGAAAGCCTCTCGCCTGCAAACTATTTTCATCTCATCGGTCCAAGATCGGCATCCTTGATGGAAGTTCAATCTTGCGGGGCATGATAAACAGATAAGATTTCCTCAAGGCAGTTGAGGAAATATCTAAGTAGTTGAGAAAAATCCTCCCTACTGAATGTGTATAACCTCTCTACTAAATATGTATAAATAGCTATCAATGGCTCACTATCTAAATGAACTAGGCAATTACATCTCATACATTTCATAGTTTCTTCGTCAATTTCTATCTTTCTATCTTCTTCATTTAATTCTTTACAATAAGATCAGTTTATGGTATAAAGCAGCCAGCCAATTACATTAGGATCGAGCACAACATTCTATACCCAATTTGCCGAAACCAAGACTCATCACTATAGCTAATCGATAGAGTGGACCATGTATCCTATATAAATAATTAACTTCTTTCTTTCTTCCTTTTTCTTTTGTCCACCCCAAAAAACCAACAAAAAAAAAATAAAAAAATTATAAAAGGTTAAATGTGGGACTAGAGGATACCTCAAACGAAGATTCATTATTATTAGACATAGATGCTGCAATTTATCTTACATGAATGACCACCGAAGGTCTTACTAGATATCTAGCAAGTGGCCTCTGATTAGTGTAAGAATTTTTTGATACTAAAATATATTTCTAAATCATTATAATAGAAACACAATAAAAACTGATGCATAAACAAAATAGCGTACCTTTAACCATTATTATTAAGAATTTCTATGGCGGTTTCTTCTTGAACTTTGGTACTTCTCGGCTCAGAACTTCCACTTTAGATGGTGTAGGAAATCCTTTTGACTTCAAAGAGATGTTGAGCCCAATAACCAAAATCCTCGTTTATATAGATGTTCTCCCATCAAGAACATTTATTATCACCAACTCATAACGTTCAAGAATTAATTCAAATTTATAATGTTTGAACCATAATAAAGAATTTTAATGATATTAAATATTTAACTTAATAATAACGATTTCATTTATAATGAATAATAAATTAAAATCATTTAAACCATAATAAATAAAAAATTCATGATAATAAATTATAAATCTTAATGATAATAGTTACATTATTATTAAATAAGATATTTAATAATAATGGTTACATTCTCTCACTTGGTCCATACGTTTACCTTAATAATTTGAATTAATTTTTTTCAAACAACTTTCTTAAGAAATAAATACATGAATCATAGCAATAAATCCTTTAAGAGTGAGTATTATCATTCATATATCACGATGTATTTAGTTTCTTAATCTTAATGTGGTAATATTACTTAATGAATAAACCTTAGGTTTATTCTTGATCCAATAACAATATATTTTCTCAAAATAATATGTACATGAATGAGAAAATATCACAATATATAAGAGTTTCAATATCATTACAAAGTGAAACCAAGTACCATTTTCTCTACATGATCATTGAATTTCAAAGGTGGCATGCCTTTAGTCAAAGGATCAACAATCATCAATTCAGTGCTAATATGCTCAATCACCACTTTTTTTTCTTTTACACGTTCTCTTATGGCTAAATACCTAATGTCGATATATTTATTTCGACTTCTACTTTTATTGTTTTTAGCCATAAAGACAGCATCTGAATTATCATAGAAAATTCTTAATGGCCTAGAAATAGAATCCATAATTCTAAGCCTAGAAATAAAACTCTTAAGCCATACACCATGTGAAGTAGCCTCAAAACAGGAAACAATCTTAGCTTCCATGGTAGAAGTAGCAGTCAAGGTCTGCTTAGCGCTTCTCCAAGAAATAGCTCTACCAGCTATCATAAAAATATATCATAATGTTGATTTACGAGAATCAACATAACCGACGAAGTCTGAATCTGAGTAACCAATCATATCCATATTGTCTGTATGTCTATACATAAGTATGTAATCTTTGGTTCCTTATAGATATCTCATCGCTTTCTTTGCAGCTCTCCAGTGATATATACTTGGATTACTCTGATATCGACCTAACATCCCCACAATAAATGCAATATCAGGTCTAGTATAGACTTGAGCATATATAAGGCTTCTTACGGCAGAAGCATATAGGATGTTTTTCATTGATTCCTTTTCAAAGTTGTTCTTTGGCCATTGGTTCAAATTGAACCTATCACCTTTCACAATGGGAGCAACACTTGGTGAATAATCCTTCATCCAAAATCTTTCTAAAAGTTTATCGATATAGGTTTCTTGTGATAGACCTAAAATCCCTCGAGGTCTATCTCTATGGATCTTAATGCCAATAACATAAGATGCTTTACCCATATCCTTCATATCAAAATTTTTAGAAAGAAATTGTTTCACCTCATGCAGCAAATCCTTATCGTTGGTTGTAAGCAAAATATCATCTACGTATAAAACAAGGAAGCATATTTTACTCCCACTAACCTTCTGGTATATGCATTGATATATGGGGTTATCAACAAATCCAAATGAAGAAATCACTTCAGAGAATTTAAAATACCATTGGTGGGAGGCTTGTTTTAAACCGTATATAGACTTTCTAAGTTTACAAACCAAGTGTTCACCAACACTAGAGGAGAAACTTTCAGGTTGTTTCATATATACCTCTTCTTCTAGATCTCCATTAAGAAATACTATTTTCACATCTATTTGTTGCAACTCAAGGTCAAAATGGGCAACCAATGCCAAAATGATACGAAGAGAATATTTCTTAGATACAGGAAAAAATGTCACCGTATAATCGATTCCCTTTTTTTGAGTAAATTCCTTTGCAACAAGTCTTGTCTTGTATCTCTCAATGTTGTATAATGAATATTTCTTAGTTTTAAAGACCCATTTGCAGCCAATAGCCTTTGCTTCATTAGGCAACTCTATAAGATCCCAAACTCCATTGCTCATCGTGGAATTCATCTCTTCTTTTATGGCATCATGCCACAAATTTGACCTTTGCAACTCATGGCTTGTGAAAATATTTCAGGATCATTTTTTGCTCTAATATTATAGTCAGATTCTCGTAGATATACAATATAATTACTAGGAATTGCTGATCTTTTATTTCTAGTAGTTCTTCTTAATGTTGTACCAATATTTTCTTGAGGAACTTGTGGTTCAACTAATTGTTCAAGAGTTTGTTGTAATTCCTGAACTGCTTGATCTATTAGAATAGTATTAGTAACTTGTGAAATTTCAATGATTGGTTGTTTAGCACTAGTTTGTACTTGAGGAGTACTATGAACTATAATCAATCTATCATTTCATGTGGAAGGTCGAGATTCTATATGATCATGTGTGGAAACTATGTTCTTGAAATGATCGCTCCCACTAATCACATCATCCTCAAGAAATTTAGCGTTTCTTGTTTCCACAATCCTAGTTATGTGAGATGGATAATAGAACCTGTAACCTTTGGACTTTTCAGCATATGCAATGAAATACCCACTAATAGTCCTCGGGTCCAGTTTCTTCTCTTATGGATTATATATCCTGACCTCAGACGGACATCTCCAAATGCACATATGTTACAAACTTGGTTTCTAACCTTTTCATAATTCAAATGGTGTCTTTTGGACAGCGTTAGTTGGAACTCGGTTTAATATATACACAGTCATCTTTAGTGCTTCGGTCCATAATAGCTTAGGAAGATTGGAGTTGCTAAGCATACTTCGCACTATGTCTAATAATGTTTGGTTTCTTCTTTCTGCAACACCATTCTGGTCTGGAGAACCAGACATAGTGTATTGGGTGTTAGGAAAAGAGTCGGCACTAAGGGGGGGGGGGGGGTGTGAATTAGTGCAGTAGTAAAAATTACGTCGGTTCAAAACTTCGTTGCGATTAAATCCGTTTTCGATGAAAAATTATTTTATAAAGGTATTAAAAACAAACGGAAGAGCATAGTGGATGTAAAACAAGTAAAGTAGTTTGTAGTAAAGTAAATTGCATAAGAGAAACGTAAACCAAATTTTTATAGTGGTTCGGTCGTCGTGACCTACATCCACTTCGCCGATTCCTATTCCGTCAAGGCCACCGACATCCACTATCGGTCTTCTTTCAATTAACGAAGACCAACTACCTTTTCACACCCCTCTTCTTCTTTTCATAAGTTTAGGAGATAACCTTTTATAACCCTCTTTTACAAGATATCCCTCTCACAACTCCCCTAGAACTCTCTCTAAGCTTTGGGAGGAGAGAACTCAACTTTCTAAGGTTTACAACTTTAGAATCATAGGGTTTTTCTTAATATTTCTTGCTTATCTATGCAAGAATAGCTGGGGTATTTATAGGCCCCAAATGGATTCAAATTTGGAGCCCAAAATTTAAAACCCTGAAATTTCAGGGTACAGGCGGTACCACCGCTTGTAGCCTGACATTGGGCGGTACCACCACCCAGACTGGTGGTACTAGCACCCATACTAGTGGTATCACCACCTAGATAGTCTCAGAGACTGAGTTTGGGTGGTACCACCATCTAGACTGATGGTACCACCGCCTGACATAGTCTCGGAGACTGTGCCACGACAGTTTCACTTGTTTGGTAACTGTTTGGGCCTTTCTCTTAGCTCAACACAGCCCAAACTTGGCCCAACTGTCCCCTAATTGGGTTGGCCCAATTATAATTTATATTATATGCTAATTATAAATTTTAAGATATTTACTAAGCTAAACAAAGTTCGTAAGTCTAGGTTTCTTCCAGTGAGCTTCTGGCGATCTTCCGGCGAACTTCCGACGATCTTTCGGTAATGTTCCAACGGACTCCCAGCAAGCTCCTGGACTTCATGATAATCTTTTTAGTAAGTTCTGATGAGCTTTTTTGGCAAGATCCTGGACTTCTCGGTCAATTCCTGTAGAACTTTCGATGAAAGTCCGGAGTTTCGACGAACTCTCGAACTCCCAACGAAATCGCATTCTTTACTCCGAGACTTCATTTTGCTTTATGCCTTACTATTGTAGTTAATCCTGCACACATAAAACACACTTCGATCTAGACAATTATTACTAAGCATTAATCATGTTGTCCGGCATGTCATTGGTCCATCGACGCTTCGTCCGATTCTTCGGCGCATCGTCCCCTCTTGCGGCCTATTGTCCAATCGGCCAGTTGACCTCTACAACTCTGATTTCCCTGGTGCAATATCCGCTGTTCTTGGCTTGATGCCCGAATCCATGGCCCGAAGCCTTTTGTCGATACGTCGACTGATCTTTCGGCTTGCTGTCCAATCTTTTGACATGTTGTTCACTGGCCCAACATGATTCTTCCTGCTTTAATCGTCTTATCCTGATCGAAGCATCCTGCGTCACTCAAAACGCAGATCAACTCATAAATACTTATCAATTTGTTTCATCATCAAAATTTAAGATTCAACAATCTCCCTCTTTTTGATGATGATAACCAATTGATGACGGAGTTAACCTTAACTCCCGGAGTTTAAACAAATCCCCTATCAATATGTCATATTGATAGAACTCTTGGATTCAAAAATCCAAGCAACATGTTATCATAAAACTTATGCATAACATCATACTTCTCCCCCTTTGTCATCAACAAAACGGAGAAGTGTAACTTTCAAGATGTTTGAGATAGAAGTTCAAATCATTGTATAATAAACATAATTTTCAGTTTTATTATCATGCAAGTTAGAAAAAATTTGTATCATTTTAGGTTTGTAAATTTTGCTATATGTGTAAGTTTAGTATGCTTTGCTTCTTGAGATAGGCAAGATAGCACTATTGCTTCTCTTGAGATTACAAGCTAGCAAGTCTTGGTGATGTTCAAGATAGCAAGTTCTACATCATGTTAGAATGTGTAAGCTAGCAAATTTATATTATTTTATAGTATACAAGCTATCAAATTTTACACATATAAAAGTTAGCAAAATTTTATATTTTTTGAGATGTTCAAGATAGACTATTTGTCCTCTTCTTGAAATGTGTAACTTAGCAAACATTGCTTTTTTTGAGATTTGTAAGATAGCACTTCTTGCTTCTCTTTTAAGATTAGCAAGCTAGCAAGTTTGCTTCTTTTCGTGATATGCATGCTAGAAATTCTTTCTCCCCCTTTATCATTGGTAAAAAGAGGGGAATAACAAAACAATGGTGCAATTCATCAATTTTCAAATTATGACAAAAATGGAGTGTCATTCTTATTTTAATATATCATAATTTAGATAAACCTTGAATTTAAATTGAATTCAAGTCAATGCAATTTTAATCATGATTCACATCATATACAATACATCATGTACATCATTTTAATAAAATCATAAGTATTGCATGTATCATTTCAAATCATAAATATTTCATATCATGATGGTACCAATTTTATCAAATTACATCCTACCATGAATGATCAAAACTTCTCACCATTTTATCATTGTAAACAAGAAAGAAGAAGGGAAGAACATAATGGTATAAAATATTTCAATCATTTCAAGGTATACAAGCCATAAATACAAAGAAATTATGTCATGAAAGATAAGATCATATATCATTTTTGATAAATTTCTTCTTTTGTAAATAGAAAGCATGATAGGAAAAGAAGACTCAAGTTATAATTCTAAGAATTCACAAGAAAAATCATATTTCATTTGACAAAAGGATTGTCAATTCATGCATTTGAATAAATATTTTTAAATCTTCACTTCAACTCATTCAATTTGTCAAATCAACAAAGTCCCTTTCAAGAGATTCAAAATGAAATGAAGAGATTTATCGATCTTTTGAAATGCTAGCAATTTCCTTTTTCTCCTTTGTCATTATAAATAAGAAAGAAGAAGAGGGGAATAGCATAAAGGTGTAAATATTCAAGTTATCACATGGAAAATATCAAGAAAAATTTGGTAATAATATATACTTCATGAATACAAGAAATTTTATATAATAAAACTCAAGTCATAAACATCGATAAATGATTCGATTGGATATATTATCTTATTATTAGAACGAATCATATGAAAGAAATCCAAAATCATCATGTAAAGTCATCAAAATCTTTTTCATAGTCCAAGAGATTTGTAGGTTCATTACGATAATTTTCTTCTTTAGACAATAAAATCATATGAGAAAAAAATGATTCATATAAAATATATCTCATGTCATAAACATGAATAAATTAAGTGTTTGGTTAAATATGAAAACAAATTATCAAATCCAAAATAATCATCAAAATCACTTTTCAAATAATTTAATGAAAGCAACATAGATAGATTAAAAATAGCTCAAGTTCTTTTAGTTCCAAATTTTGTGATTGATTTCATGTTCAAGTTTTTCATACAAAGGCTATGCTTCATTATTTATAATTAAAAAATAATATAGAAATAATAGAAATCATCAAACTCAATAAACCAAAAAAATCATCATTACTTCAAATCATCATGCATAATTATAAAATCATCAAATCAAAATCATTCTCAAGAGATTCACAAAAGTGATACAAATAGATTCATTAATCTCCTTTTTGGAAAACTTGATAAAGTAGAGAAAAAGAAATCTTTCAAGGAGAAACCTATCCTCTTTTTAGTTGTTTCAATTCATGTGATTTATTTCATTTATGCCAAGTACATACATGCATCAATGTTTAAAATCGAAAGTACAAGATTTATTACGTCAAAGATCAATAAGGCATAAATCATAAAAATCATCATGCATCATTTCTAAATCTCATGCATCGTATAAAATCACCAAGCATGGTACCAAAACTTTTAATATTTTCATTACATAATTACATCATTATGCATCATCGAAATTGATTTAATCAAACATAAAGGGTTTTCCATCAATATCATTTTGTTTGTTGTAGCAATATATTTTTCTTTTTAGGTAAATCTAACTTTTCATACTTAGTTTCTATACAAAAGCCACGCATCATCATTTATAATCGGAAGGCAATATGAAAATCATTAAGATATATATTATTGCTTCTTAAATACATACATATGATTAATTATATTTGGTATGCAAGCATTAGATTAACATTTCATTATATTTTCATAAAACATATAATTTTCATAATCATTTTCAAATATTACTAGAAGGATAAGCATGATCCCAATTTTTAGCATTTTCATTATATTATTAAATATGTAATTTTCAAGAAAAATAATTTTTCTAAATTAAAATAACTCATGAAAAGCATTATGTAATTTTGAAATAAGGCAAAGGGGTTTTGGTTACCTCATTGTAGAAAGCTGTTAAGGCAGAGTTTACCACCTCACCTTTGTTGATTTTCTCCTCGTCTTTGGAGGAGCTCGATTCATCCCAAGGTGCTTCCCTCTTCTTGCGTTCATAGCAAGTAGTTACATTTTTTTATTCTTTAATTTTTATTTTATGAACTTTTTAAATTTTATAGTGAGGAGTTTAAGTTCACTATCACTTGAGCTTATGCTCGAGTGGTCTTTAATTATTCTAAGTCCGAAATCCTTCCTATTCTTTGGAAGGTGGTTCTCAAGTTCTTCATGTGTATTGCACGTTATTTCATAGGTTATCAAAGACCCTATAAGTTCTTCAATTGATAAATGATTCAAGTTTTTTGATTCTTGAATAGCCATTACTTTTGAATCCCAACTCTTATTAAGAGAACGTAAAATCTTGTTTACAACTCTTATATATCTCTAATGGTTTTGCTTGGTTTCATATTAAATAGTTCAAAATCGTGCATTAAAAGATTGACTTTAGAATCTTTTACTCTATTCATGCCTTCATGTGTGATTTCGAGAGTGTACCATATTTCAAAAGCCATTTCGCAAGTAGAAACCTGATCAAACTTAGTTGTATCCAAAGCACAAAATAGAGCATTCATAGCTCTAACATTTAAAGAAAAAGTCTTCTTCGCCAAATTATTCCAATGGTTTATTAGAAGAGAAGACCTTCGAAACTGCTTTTGATAATATTCCATAAATTTAAATCCAACGAAAGTAAGAAATCTCTCATTCGATTTTTTCAATATGTGTAGTCCGTCCCATTTAACAAGAGAGGACAAATGAGAGAGTGACCCTCTTAAAAGTTGAAAAGAGCCATTTCTATTTAAATATTAAACCAGATATGAAAAACAAGGCTCTGATACTAACTATTAGGAAAAGAGTCGGCACTTAGAAGGGGTGGGGGGTGAATTAGTTCAGTGGTAAAAATTACGTCGGTTCAAAACTTCGTTGCGATTAAATCCGTTTCCGACGAAAAACCATTTCGTAAAGGTATTAACTTTGAAAGCATATAGAAGAACATAGTAGATGTAAAGTAAGTAAAGTGGTTTGCAGTAAAGTAAATTGCACAAGAGAAATGCAAACTAGATTTTTATAGTGGTTCGGTCATTGTGACCTACCTCCACTTCGCCGATTCCTCTTCCGTCGAGGCCACTAGCATCCAGTATCGGTCTTCTTTCAATGGGCGAAGACCAACTACCCTTTTACAGGTTCAGGAGACAATATTTTATAACCCTATTTTATAAGGGATCCCTCTCACACCTCCCTTAGAACTCTCTCTAAGCTTTGAGAGGAGGGAACTCAACTTTCTAAGGTTTATAACTTTAGAATCATATAATTTTGTTTAATATTTCTTACTTATCTATGCAGGAATAGCTGGGGTATTTATAGGTCCCAAATGGATTCAAATTTGGAGCCCAAAATTCAAACCTCCAAAATTTCAGGGGTACGGGTGGTACCACCGCCCAGACAATCTCGGAGGCTGAGTCTGTGTAGTGCCACCACCCAGACTGGCAGTACCACTGCCTAACATAGTCTTGGAGGTTGTGCCACGACAGTTTTGTTGGGAAATCATGAGGGCGACATCACATGCGCAGCGGAAGAACAAGAAAACAAAATCCTCGATTCCCTTATGATATTCGTCGTCGTGCGAAGATTGGTGCGCAAAAATCCGCGAAACATGAAAACTACGTATAGAGTAGGTTGTGTTACCTAGGGAGATCGTATATCCCTATTTCCTTGCAGATCCTTAGGAGAGGGTGAAGGAGGTCAAGTGTCCTCCTCTCTAGCGGTGATCCACATAGCAGGGTTGCGACGACGCTCCTCAAAAACTCCAGGCCTGATCTGAGGTGGAGAGGAAGAGGAGAATAGGAAAGGCAAGCAAAGGCTCTAGCCTATGAGGCTCTGAATCCCTCCTATTTATAGAGGTCCCCTGTCAAACCCTAATGGGTCCTCCCCTAGTGGGTATTGGATCTGCATCCAATAAGACAAGGCTCCGTCGGATATCTCATATCCGAACCTCTACTCATCGTAATGCCTACCATATGTGTGTGACCCTCTAGGCCCAATATCGAGCTGGCCGTGAGTCATACCTGTCAGAACTCCTTCTAAATCAGTGAATTATTATCTCTGTAATAATTCACTTGACTCATCGACTACGGAAGTACTAGGCCACAACGCCGTAGTCCTCCGACGATACAAGGGAATCCAATCCATTGGACCTGTCTGTCCTCAGTTACCGTGTACCTATAATCCCTCATCCATCTAATATCCCAGAGACCGTATATCGAGAATGGTGTTGTCAGACCCATACGGTTTCTACTCGAGTCTCGCTCTAATTGGATTCTCCCGGAGAACTCTTTCTCTCAACACCCGAATGACCCTAGCCAGGGATTTGTCTGAGTAAGAACACATGGGATATTCCTCTCATGACGCCGAGAGTGGATGATCCTCTCTCGACACTCAATAGCCCTCGTAAGGTCGACTACCACTCCCAATGACCAGTTGTACTAGATCTGGGACAGCCAAACCTATAAGTCTGGTATCAAAGAGTGGAGCACTCATACAGGACATCCTTGGTGTCTCAAGTCTAAGGACCAGATACACCACTAGGACTACGGAATCGCTGTCTGACAATAAGGCATCATCAACCATCCAGCATTCCGTAAGCGGATCAATCAGTGAACTCATTCTCCAATGAGCACTTGTACTGTATCCCTAGTGTCCCTACACGAGTAGCTATGAGACCAGCAACATCCATCATATGGACGGGTATACAGCACACTAGTCTATCCGGTTATCACGATGTCCCTCTCGAGTAACCTATGACCGGGATCATTTAGGATATGTGTTTAAAGGTGAATCGATCTCATTATCGTGATCTCATCACGATCCGATTCCCATTGCACAAATCCAAGGACATCACAATATATGTATGCATTTATGCAATAGTTATAAAGTGATATACGCCAAAATATAATAAGCAAAAAGATTCTGTATCAAGTCACACGTGCCATCACTCACGTGATTGGCTTGCTGGGCACCTATGACTAGCAATCTCCCACTTGACCTAAAGCCAATCACCTATGTGTCTGATCCCCATCAGACCCCTGTGACGCTCAAAGACAAAATGAGACAACGGCTTTGTCAGTGGATCTGCAATGTTATCTTCGGATGGAACTCTTTCCACTGCTACATATCCTCGGGTTACGATCTCTCTGATAAGTTTGAACCTCCTCAGAACACTTCTGATGAGACCCGGGTTCCCTTATTTGAGTAATCGCCCCGTTATTATTGCAATATAAGGAGATCGGCTCCTCGCTACCCGGCATGACACCCAAATCTGTGATGAACATCTTCAACCAGACTCCCTCCTTTGCTACATCTAATGCAGCAATGTACTCCGCCTCTGTGGTCGAGTTAGCAGTGGTATCTTGCTTGGAACTCTTCCAACATACTGCTCCTCCATTCAAGGTGTACACATACCTTGAATTCGACTTGCTATCATCAACATCAGACTGAAAACTTGAGTCTGTGTAGCCTTTAACCTTAAGGCTATTACCTCCATATACTAGTAAAAGATCCTTAGTCCTTCTCAAGTACTTAAGGATACACTTTACTGCTTTCCAGTGCTCCAAGCCTGGATCCGCCTGATACCTGCTCGTGACATTCGGAGCATGCGCTATATCAGGCCTAGTACATAGCATGGCATATATGATAGACCATATTACTGAGGCATAAGGTATCATATCCATGTTCGCCCTTTCTTGGAATATTCCATGCCAAAAATTTTGACAATGGTTTCTATGTACCTAGACTGGGACAAGCCAAGCATCCTTTTGGATCTATCTCTATAGATTCTAATCCCCAAGATATAGGATGCTTCCCCTAAGTCCTTTATGGAGAAGTGTCTAAATAACCAAGCCTTTACTGTGGATAGCATTCCTACGTCATTCCCAATGATGAGGATGTCATCCACATATAACACCAAAAAGGTGATAGCGCTCCCACTTACCTTTCTGTATACACAAGGCTCATCTTCGTTCTTAACGAAGTCATAAGATCTGATTGCCTCATCAAATCTTATGTTCCAACTTAGGGAAGCTTGCTTTAGTCCATAAACGGATCTAAGCAACCTACACACCTTATCTGGGCAGTTCTTGGACACGAATCCCTCAGGTTGTATCATATACACCTCCTCCTCGAGGTTCCAATTGAGGAATGCAGTTTTCACATCCATCTGCCAGATCTCATAATCATAGTGTGCTGCAATAGGCAATAGAATTTTGATGGATTTTAGCATTGCTACGGGTGAGAAGGTTTCGTCGTAATCAACACCTTGCCTTTGACAATACCCCTTAGCCACTAGCCTTGCTTTATAAGTCTCTACCTTTCCATCTACTCCGATCTTTTTCTTAAAGATCCATTTGCAACCGATGGGTACAATACCTTCGGGCGCATCAACTAGGTTCAAAACCTTGTTGGAGTACATAGAATCCATCTCAGAATTCATGGCTTCTTGCCACTTCCCGGAGTCTATACTCATAATAGCCTCCTTGTAGGTCTGAGGATCAATATCCTCAACATCCTCTCCTCTAATATGTCCCACATATCTCTCAGGAGGATGAGATACTCTATCAGACCTGCGTAAAGTTGAAAATTGTGTATTAGGTACCTGAACAGACTCGGGCTGTAGAGTGGTGCTTGAGCTTGGTTCTCCAACCTCGCTCAATTCTATCATTCTCCCACTGTCTCCGCCAAGAATGTGTTCCTTCTCAAGGAACACTGCTCTCTTAGCTACAAAGACCTTTTGATCCTCGAGATGATAGAAATAATACCCACAAGTTTCCTTGGGGTGTCCCACAAATTTGCATCGCTCTATCCTTGATTCTAACTTATTGGGGTTGTGTCTTTTAATGTGGGCAGGGCAGCCCCAAATCTTAACAACCTTAAGATCAGGCTTTTTCCCTTTCCATATCTCATATGGTGTAGACACTACCGACTTAGTTGGAACTCTGTTCAGAAGGTAAGATGCGGTCTCTAGGGCATATCCCTAGAATAAGATGGGTAGGTCAGCGAAACTCATCATGGACCCTACCATATCTAATAGCGTACGATTCCTCCTTCCAAAGACACCATTGAGCTGAGGTGTATAAGAAGGTGTCCATTGGGATAATATCCCATGGTCCTTGAGGAACTGAGTAAACTCTGTACTTAAGTACTCACCTCCTCGATCTGATCGAAGAGTTTTGATACTCTTTCCAGTTTGGTTCTCCACCTCATTCCTATACTCTCTGAATTTCTCAAAGGCTTCGGACTTGTACTTCATTAAGTACACATATCCATACCTTGAGAAATCATCAGTAAATGTAATGAAGTAGAAGTAACCTCCAATGGCATGAGTTGACATGGGTCCACATACATCACTATGTATGAGTTCCAACAACTCAGTGACTCTCTCTCTAGTTCCATTAAATGGAGAGTTGGTCAGTTTTTCACGAAGGCAAGGCTCGCAAGTTGCATATGACACATAGTCGAATGGATCTAGATATCCATTATTTAGCAACTTTTGAATCCTTCTTTCATGGATGTGACCTAGCCTACAATGTCATAGGTATGCACTGTTCACCTCATTTCGTTTCCTCTTAGACACTTACATTCATGATATGTGGAGTAGTGTCTTGCATAAACAAACCTTTATGCAATATTCCTCTCGTCAATCTCCCCTCGGCTTTGCTAGAATTTACAATAAATTGTAGATGTGATAAGCAATATTAGTATCCAATACCAATGCATTATCACAAAAATCTGCCAATTGGAGATTGATCATGAATATACCTGAAGCTTCTTCAAGCTTTTGTTTCGCCCTTTCTGCAAGGTACTCTTTGCAGTTCCTCTTCCAGTGCCCATCTTTACCACAGTGGAAGCATTGGCCTTTGTCCTTTACTGGGTCTTTCTTAGCAACCTTTGCTTTACCTAGTTTGCCCTTGCCCTTTCCCTTCTTAAGGGACCTTTGTGCTTTCCTTTTCTTTCTAGTCTCACCAGTGTAGAGAACTGGCTTCTCTTTCTTAATAATACTCTCTGCCTCCCTCAACATATTGAGGAGCTCTGGTAGAGTCACCTCAAGCTTGTTCATATTAAAATTCATTATGAACTGTGAAAAGGAATTTGGTAGGGACTGAAGCACAATGTCCACACACAAGTTATCCTCTAGGACCATTCCTAGACCTGTGAGTTTCTCTATCCACTCAATCATCTTTAGGACATGGTTCTGAACCGGTGTCCCCTCAGTCATTCTAGCGCGGAAAAGGCTCTTGGATATCTCATATCGTTGAGTCCTTCCCTGTTCCTCAAACAATTTACGAACATGTAGGAGAATGAATCTGGCATCCATCTTTTCATGTTGTCTCTGTAACTCAGGAGTCATAGAGCCCAACATATAGCACTGAGCAAGAGTGGAGTCATCAATGTACTTCACATAGCGAGCGATCTCATCCTCGTTTGCCCCTTCTTCGGGCTTAGGCATCACTGAATCAAGGACGTACACGATTTTCTCCGCTGTGAGAACAATTCTCAAGTTACGGAGCCAATCCGTATAATTTGGACCAGTGAGGCGGTTGACATCAAGTATGCCATGTAAGGGATTTAAAAGCGACATTTTCTGAAAATAAAGATGCAGCAGAAATGAATAACATGCAGATTTTGCAAGAAATAAACTATCAAGATATGGACTTCTATCTTAATATGCTCCCACTATTTTACTAACGAGTCACGCGACACCCTCAGCACGTGAAACGGAAGTCTCCGGTAGACTTCTAGTGGGGATCAGGATCCAATCAGCGTCTTAGTGTAACCTCGAGGGACTCGACCAATCACACTAAGCCTAAAAGGTAGGCAACTCTTACCAATCATAACTCCTTGTGATTCCCGTCCTGTTCGGCCTCCGAATCACCATGGCCTCGAGGGACTCGACCAACCATGATGCTCGGTTAAGTCAACACCTTCGTTACAAGATGAGTCTGATTTGATGATATACCCTCGAGGGACTCGACCAAGTATACCATGCCCTCGGGTCACCGGTGACATCTCTATGTCGTAAGCAAGATAGCGAATCGCGATATAGGTGAGTCTCGAGGGACTCGACCAACTCAACCTACACCGGGAATCGGTTCCTACTTATAACGATGGAAGGCCACGTGGGTCAATCTAATTGCCTCATGTTTACCGACTTAATATTATCGAAAGATGTTTCTAAGATTTGGTCTCCTAATATGACATGTCACATATATACATATTTAATATATATATACATCGCATGCAAATATATATACTTATCTAATATGTGTATAATCAATTACACCAGATGATCATGGACCACAACCTAATGTGATTAGGCCCGAGCCAGTAGGCCTGATCACTCACATCAAGATCTATGTGTGCAACGGTGCATCTCCATGCCCTGTGATCGTCCATCTCGTCCTCATCGGTTCCGTCGACATCTTGATGCATCTTCATGCATCGCGATCGTCCGTCTCGTGGGTCCCGTTATCGCATCCACGCTCCCACTGCGCCTCCTCATGTGATTACAACTTAATCATAGGCACGCAGGCCCGACATCATGCGCAGTTCAAAACCAATCATTCACACGAACAACCTGGCTCTGATACCACTGTTGGGAAATCATGGGGGCGACATCACATGCGCAGCGGAAGAACAAGAAAACAAAATCCCCGATTCCCTTATGATGTTCATCATCGTGCGAAGATTGGTGTGCAAAAATCCGTGAAACATGAAAACTGCGTATAGAGTAGGTTGTGTTACCTAGGGAGATCGTATATCCCTGTTTCCTTGCAGATCCTTAGGAGAGGGTGAAGGAGGTCAAGCGTCCTCCTCTCTAGCGGTGATCCATACAACAGGGTAGGTACGACGCTCCTCAAAAACTCCAGGCCTGATCTGAGGTGGAGAGGAAGAGGAGAATAGGAAAGGCAAGCAAAGGCTCTAGCCTATGAGGCTCTGAATCCCTCCTATTTATAGAGGTCCCCTGTCAAACCCTAATGGGTCCTCCCCTAGTGGGTATTGGATCTGCATCCAATAAGACAAGGGCTCCGTCGGATATCTCATATCCAAACCTCTACTCATCGTAATGCCTACCATATGTGTGTGACCCTCTAGGCCCAATATCGAGCTGGCCGTGAGTCATACCTGTCAGAACTCCTTCTAACTCAGTGAATTATTATCTCTGTAATAATTCACTTGACTCATCGACTACGGAAGTACTAGGCCACAACGCCGTAGTCCCCAGACGATACAGGGGAATCCAATCCATTGGACTTGTCTGTCCTCAGTTACCGTGTACCTATAATCCCTCATCCATCTAATATCCCAGAGACCGTATATCGAGCATGGTGTTGTCAGACCCATACGGTTTCTACTCGAGTCTCGCTCTAATCAGATTCTCCCGGAGAACTCTTTCTCTCTCAACCCGAATGACCCTGGCCAGGGATTTGTCTGAGCAAGAACACATGGGATATTCCTCTCATGACGCCGAGAGT
The DNA here is from genome assembly GCF_036884655.1 of Musa acuminata AAA Group. NCBI lineage: Eukaryota > Viridiplantae > Streptophyta > Magnoliopsida > Zingiberales > Musaceae > Musa > Musa acuminata. Next base: position 13,507,555 of record NC_088330.1, read on the forward strand.
GGATGATCCTCTATCGACACTCAATAGCCCTCGTAAGGTCGACTACCACTCCCAATGACCAGCTGTACTAGATCTGGGACAGCCAAACCTATAAGTCTGGTATCAAAGAGTGGAGCACTCATACAGGACATCCTTGGTGTCTCAAGTCTAAGGACCAGATACACCACTAGGACTACGGAATCGCTGTCTGACAATAAGGCATCATCAACCATCCAGCATTCCGTAAGCGGATCAATCAGTGAACTCATTCTCCAATGAGCACCTGTACTGTATCCCTAGTGTCCCTACACGAGCAGCTATGAGACCAGCTGCATCCATCATATGGACGGGTATACAGCACACCAGTCTATCCGGTTATCACGATGTCCCTCTCGAGTAACCTATGACCGGGATCATTTAGGATATGTGTTTAAAGGTGAATCGATCTTATTATCGTGATCTCATCACGATCCGATTCCCATTGCACAAATCCAAGGACATCACAATATATGTATGCCTTTATGCAATAGTTATAAAGTGATATACGTCAAAATATAATAAGCAAAAAGATTCTGTATCAAGTCACATGTGCCATCACTCCCGTGATTGGCTTGCTGGGCACCTATGACTAGCAGGTTTCACTAGTTTGGTCACTATTTGGGCCTTTCTCTTAGCCCAACACAGCCCAAACTTGGCCCATCTGTTCTCTAATTGGGTTGGCCCAATTATAATCCTAATTATATGCTAAATATAAATTTTAAGACATTTTCTAATCTAAATAAAGTTTGTAAGTCTAGGTTTCTTCCGGTGAGCTTCCGGCGATCTTTCGGTGAACTTCCGATGATCTCTCAGCAATGTTCCAGCGGACTCCTGGCAAGCTCCTGGACTTCACGACAATCTTCTTAGTGAGTTCCAATGAGCTTCTTTGGCAAGCTCCTGAATTTCTCAGTCAATTCCTATAGAACTTTCGACGAACGTCCGGACTTCCGGCGAATTCTCGAACTCCCAACAAAATCGCGTTCTGGACTCCAGGACTTCATTTTTCTTTATGCCTTGCTATCATAGTTAATCCTATGCACATAAAACACACTTCGATCTAGACAATTATTACTAAGCATGAATCATATTGTCCGGCATGTCATTGGTCCATCGACGCTTCATCCGATTCTTCGGCGTATTGTCCTCTCTTGCGACCTATTGCCCAATCGGCTAGTTGACCTCCGCAACTCCGATTTCCTTGGTGCAATATCCGCTCTCCTTGGCCCGATACCCGAATCCATGGGCCGAAGCTTTTTATCGATATGTAGACTGATCCTTCGACTCGATATCCAATCTTCTGACATATTTTTCACCGGCCTAACATGATTCTTCCTGCTTTAATTGTCTCATCCTGATCGAAGCATCCTGCGTCACTCAAAACACAGATCAAGTCATAAACACTTATAAATTGGTTTCATCATCAAAATCCGAGATTCAACATTAGGCAACAATCCTATGTTCTTGAAGAAACTTAGCAAAAGGACCAAGTGCTTGTCCATTTTTAGTATATCTACCATAATATTCTTCACCCCTATCTAATCTCATAATTTTAATTTGCTTACTACATTGGTTCTCAACTTTAGCCTTAAAGACTTTAAAGGCATCCAAGACTTCATTTTTGTTATGAAGCAAATAGATATGCATATATCGTGAGTAATCATCTATAAAGGATATGAAGTATTTCTGACCATGTATGTCCATGTCTAGACAATATATATCAGTATGAATGGTCTCTAATATGTTTGAACTCCTATTAGCACCCTTTTTAGACTTATTGGTCTGCTTTCCCTTAATATAGTCCACACAAGTCTTAAAATTAGTAAAATCAAGAGTACTAAGTACTCCATCATTAATTAATCTTTTAATTCTCTCTATGGAGATATGTCTTAATCTTCGATGCAATAATATAGAGGAGTCCTCATTAATATTACACCTTTTAATACTAGCGTGAACATGTATTGAACTTTGAGTATTATCATTTTGTAATAAAATACAATAAAGACCATCACACAAAATACCTTTCCCAACACAATCATATTTATATAATAAATGAAATGATGTGTTTTTAAAATTTAAAAAATTCTAAATGGTGCAAGTCTGGAAACAGAAATTAAGTTTTCTGAGAAACTTGGTACATAAAAGATCCTTTCCAATTTTAAAACAAAACCACTACTTAAAGTTAAAATGCATGTTCCAAGTGTCTCCACATGTAAGCCCATCTTATTTCCTGATAAGATGCTTTGCTCACTTCCTACTGGCTTCTTTAGGTTTTGCATTCCATGCAAAGAGTTTGCAATATGGATTGTTGATCCTGCTAGTCATAGGTGCCCAGCAAGCCAATCACGTAAGTGATGGCACGTGTGACTTGATACAGAATCTTTTTTGCTTATTATATTTCGGCGTATATCACTTTATAACTATTGCATATGTGCATATATATATTGTGATGTCCTTGGATTTGTGCAATGGGAATCGGATCGTGATGAGATCACGATAATGAGATCGATTCACCTTTAAACACATATCCTAAATAATCCCGGTCATAGGTTACTCGAGAGGGACATCGTGATAACCGGATAGACTGGTGTGCTGCATACCCGTCCATATGATGGATGCAGCTGGTCTCATGGCTGCTCATGTAGGGACACTAGGGATACAGTACAAGTGCTCATTGGAGAATGAGTTCACTGATTGATCCGCTTACGGAATGCTGGATGGTTGATGATGCCTTATTGTCAGACAGCGATTCCATAGTCCTAGTGGTGTATTTGGTCCTTAGACTTGAGACACCAAGGATGTCCTGTATGAGTGCTCCACTCTTTGATACCAGACTTATAGGTTTGGCTGTCCCAGATCTAGTACAGCTGGTCATTGGGAGTGGTAGTCGACCTTATGAGGGCTATTGAGTGTCGATAGAGGATCATCCACTCTCGGCGTCATGAGAGGAATATCCCATGTGTTCTTGCTCAGACAAATCCCTAGCCAGGGTCATTCGGGTTGAGAGAGAAAGAGTTCTCTGGGAGAATCCGATTAGAGCGAGACTCGAGTAGAAACCGTATGGGTCTGACAGCACCATGTTCGATATACGGTCTCTAGGATATTAGATGGATGAGGGACTATAGGTACACGGTAATTGAGGACAAACAGGTCCAATGGATTGGATTCTCCTATATCGTCTGGGGACTACGGCGTAGTGGCCTAGTACGTCCGTAGTCGATGAGTCAAGTGAATTATTACAGAGATAATAATTCACTGAGTTAGAAGGAGTTCTGACGGGTATGACTCACGGCCAGCTCGATATTGGGCCTAGAGGGTCACACACATATGGTAGGTATTGCGATGAGTAGAGGTTTGGATATGAGATATCCGACGGAGCCCTTGTCTTATTGGATGCAGATCCAATACCCACTAGGGGAGGACCCAATAGGGTTTGACAAGGGACCTCTATAAATAGGAGGGATTTAGAGCCTCATAGGCTAGAGTCTTTGCTTGCCTTTCCTATTCTCCTCTCCCTCTCCACCTCAGAGCAGGCCTGGAGTCTTGAGGAGCGTCGTCGCAACCCTGCTGTGTGGATCACCGCTAGAGAGGAGGACGCTTGACCTCCTTCACCCTCTCCTAAGGATCTGCAAGGAAACAGGGATATACGATCTCCCTAGGTAACACAATCTACTCTATACGCAGTTTTGAGTTTCACGGATTTTGCGCACCAATCTTCGCATGACGACGAACATCTTTTTGGGAATCGGGGATTTTGTTTTCTTGTTCTTCCGCTGCGCATGTGATGTCACCCCCAAGATTTCCCAACAGTAGTATCAGAGCCAGGTTGTTCGTGTGAATGATTGGTTTTGAACTGCGTGTGTTGTGTTTAGGAGGAATTTTGACGTCAAAATCGTTGACGCAAAAACAAGGAAGGGCAGCAACAGTTGCTGCCCTCGATCTACGTGCGTGCAGCGCAGCCGAAGGCGGGCAGCACAGGGGCTGCGTATGCAGCAGCCGGCCGGCGGCCTGCTTGCAGCAGGCTTGCGTCCAGCGGGGCTGGCAGCCCGCGGGTAGAGGCGCCTACGGCCGCTTCTCCCGCGGGCGAAACCCCCCCCCCCCTTTAGGGGCGGCCGCACGGCGGGACAGCACCGCCTGCGGGCGTTGCCCCGCCGGCAGAACCGCCCGCGGGGGAGCCCACCTGCAGCGGCAGCGCCGCCAGCGGGCGTGCCGCCTGCAGGCGAGGGCAGCGCCCTCGCCCTGCCGCACAGGCCGCCGCTAGTAGGGTGGCGGCGGCGACGGCAGCAACAAAGGGTAGTAGGGCATTAGGGTTTTCTGGGCAAAAGATAGTTTTGCCCCTCGGAATTTGAGAAATTCCAGTTTCTATCTTTTGTCCAAATTACGAAAATACCCTTAGGAATTGAGAAATTTCCTACATGTCCTTGATTTCAGAAAATATTAATTAATTAAAAGGTTTAGTTGATTATTATTTTTATTATTATCTAGTAGTCCTACATGATGATGATTAATTATATATGTGATGTATGATGTGTGGACGGATGATCATGAACCGTGTGATGTGTGTACTTGTGATTATTATTATTGAGGTATGCGAGCCTCCATTATATTTCCCGTTTATTGTCGGGTCTGCGTGCCTATGATTAAGTTGTAATCACATGAGGAGGCGCAGCGGGAGCGTGGATGCGATAGCGGGACCCACGAGACGCACGATCGTGATGCATGGAGATGCGTCAAGATGTCGACGGAACCGACGAGGACGAGATGGACGATCACAGGGCATGGAGATGTACCATTGCACACATAGATCTTGATGTGAGTGATTAGGCCTATTGGCTCGGGCCTAATCATATTAGGTTGTGGTCCATGATCATCTGGTGTGATTGCTTATACACATACTAGATATGTATATATATTTGCATGCGATGTAGATATATATTAAATATGTATATGTGTGACATGTCATATTAGGAGACCAAATCATAGAAACATCTCTCGATAATATTAAGTCGGTAAATGTGAGGCAATTAGATTGACCCACGTGGCCTTCCATCGTTATGAGTAGGAACCGATTCTCGGTGTATATTGAGTTGGTCGAGTCCCTCGAGACTCACCTATATCGCGATTCGCTATCTTGCTTACGACATAGAGATGTCACCAGTGACCTAAGGGCATGGTATGCTTGGTCGAGTCCCTCGAGGGTATATCATCAAATCAGACTCATCTTGTAATGAAGGTGTTGACTTAACCGAGCATCATGGTTGGTCGAGTCCCTCGAGACCATGGTGATTCGGAGGCCGAACAGGACGGGAATCACAAGGAGTTGTGATCGGCAAGAGTTGCCTACCTTTTAGGCTTAGTATGATTGGTCGAGTCCCTTGAGGTTACACTAAGACGCTGATTGGATCCTGATGCCCACTAGAAGTCTACCGGAGACTTTCGTTTCACGTGCTGAGGGTGTCGCGTGACTCGCTAGTAAAATAGTGGGAGCATATTAAGTTAGAAGTCCATATCTTGATAGTTTATTTCTTACAAAATCTGCATGTTATTCATTTCTGCTGCATCTTTATTTTTAGAAAATGTCGCTTTCAAATCCCTTACATGGCATACTTGATGTCAACCGCCTCACTGGTCCAAATTATATGGATTGGCTCCGTAACTTGAGAATTGTTCTCACAGCGGAGAAAATCATGTACGTCCTTGATACAGTGATACCTACGCCCGAAGAAGGGGCAAACGAGGATGAGATCGCTCGCTACGTGAAGTACATTGATGACTCCACTCTTGCTCAGTGCTATATGTTGGGCTCTATGACTCCTGAGTTACAGAGACAACATGAAAAGATGGATGCCAGATATATTCTCCTACATGTCCACAAATTGTTTGAGGAATAGGGAAGGACTCAACGATATAAGATATCCAAGAGCCTTTTCCGCGCTAGGATGACTGAGGGGACATCGGTTTAGAACCATGTCCTAAAGATGATTGAGTGGATAGAGAAACTCACAGGTCTAGGAATGGTCCTAGAGGATAACTTGTGTGTGGACATTGTGCTTCAGTCCCTACCAGATTCCTTTTCACAGTTCATAATGAATTTTAATATGAACAAGCTTGAGGTGACTCTCCCAGAGCTCCTCAATATGTTGAGGGAGGCAGAGAGTACTATTAAGAAAGAGAAGCCAGTTCTCTACACTGGTGAGACCAGAAAGAAAAGGAAAGCAGAAAGGTCCGTTAAGAAGGGAAAGGGCAAGGGCAGACCAGGTAAAGCAAAGGTTGCTAAGAAAGACCTAACAAAGGACAAAGGCTAGTGCTTACACTGTGGTAAAGATGGGCACTAGAAGAGAAACTACAAAGAGTACCTTGTAGAAAGGGCGAAATAGAAGCTTAAAGAAGCTTCAGGTACATTCATGATCAATCTCCAATTGGCAGATTTTTGTGATAGTGCATTGGTATTGGATACCAGTATTGCTTATTAAATCTACAATTTATTGTAAATTCTAGCAAAGCCGAGGGGAGATTGACGAGAGGAATATTGCATAAAGGTTTGTTTATGCAAGACACTACTCCACATATCATGAATGTAAATGTGTCTAAGAGGAAACGAGATGAGGTGAACAGTGCATACCTGTGGCATTGTAGGCTAGGTCACATCTATGAAAGAAGGATTCAAAAGTTACTAAATGATGGATATCTAGATCCATTCGACTACGTGTCATATGCAACTTGTGAGCCTTGCATTCGTGGAAAATTGACCAACTCTCCATTTAGTGGAACTGGAGAGAGAGCCACTGAGTTGTTGGAACTCATACATAGTGATGTATGTGGACCCATGTCAACTCATGCCATTGGAGGTTACTCCTACTTCATTACATTTACTGATGATTTCTCAAGGTATAGATATGTGTACTTAATGAAGTACAAGTCCGAGGCCTTTCAGAAATTCATGGAGTATAAGAATGAGGTGGAGAACCAGACTGGAAAGAGTATCAAAACTCTTCGATCAGATCAAGGAGGTGAGTACTTAAGTACAGAGTTTACTCAGTTCCTCAAGGACCATGGGATATTATCCCAATGGACACCTCCTTATACACCTCAGCTCAATGGTGTCTCTGAAAGGAGAAATCGTACGTTATTAGATATGGTACAGTCCATGATGAGTTTCGCTGACCTACCCATCTTATTCTAGGGATATGCACTAGAGACCGCAGCTTACCTTCTGAACAGAGTTCCAACTAAGTCGGTAGTGTCTACACCATATGAGATATGGAAAGGGAAGAAGCTTGATCTTAAGGTTGTTGAGATTTGGGGCTGCCCTGCCCACATTAAAAGACACAACCCCGATAAGTTAGAATCAAGGATAGAGCGATGCAAATTTGTGGGATACCCCAAGGAAACTTGTGAGTATTATTTCTATCATCTCGAGGACCAAAAGGTCTTTGTAGCTAAGAGAGCAGTGTTCCTTGAGAAGGAACACATTCTTGGCGGAGACAGTGGGAGAATGATAGAGTTGAGCGAGGTTGGAGAACCAAGCTCAAGCACCACTCTATAGCCCGAGTCTGTTCAGGTACATAATATACAAGTTTCAACTTTACGCAGGTCTGATATCACATCCTCCTGAGAGATATGTGGGACATATTAGAGGAGAGGATGTTGAGGATATTGATCCTCAAACCTACGAGGAGGCTATTATGAGTATAGACTCCGGGAAGTGGCAAGAAGCCATGAATTCTGAGATGGATTCTATGTACTCTAATAAGGTTTGGAACCTAGTTGATGCGCCCGAAGGTATTGTACCCATCAGTTGTAAGTGGATCTTTAAGAAAAAGATTGGAGTAGATGGAAAAGTAGAGACCTATAAAGCAAGGCTAGTGGCTAAGGGGTATCGTCAAAGGCAAAGTGTTGACTACGATGAAACCTTCTCACCCGTAGCAATGCTAAAATCCATCAGAATTCTATTGGCTATTGCAGCACACTATGATTATGAGATCTGGCAGATGGATGTGAAAACCGCATTCCTCAATGGGAACCTCGAGGAGGAGGTGTATATGATGCAACCTGAGGGATTCGTGTCCAAGAACTGCCCAGATAAGGTGTGTAGGTTGCTTAGATCCATTTATAGACTAAAACAAGCTTCCCAAAGTTGGAACATAAGATTTGATGAGGCAATCAGATCTTATGACTTCGTTAAGAACGAAGATGAGCCTTGTGTGTACAGGAAGGTAAGTGGGAGCGCTATCACCTTTTTAGTGTTATATGTGGATGACATCCTCATCATTGGGAATGACGTAGGAATGCTATCCACAGTAAAGGCTTGGTTATCTAGACACTTCTCCATGAAGGACTTTGGGGAAGCATCCTATATCTTGGGGATTAGAATCTATAGAGATAGATCCAAGAGGATGCTTGGCTTGTCCTAGTCCAGGTACATAGAAACCATTGTCAAAAGGTTTGGCATGGAAAATTTCAAGAGAGGTCTCATACCGATGAGATATGGGATATTGCTTTCTACGAGTATATCCCCAAAGACTCTAGAAGAAAGGGCGAACATAGATATGATACCTTATGCCTCAGCAATAGGGTCTATCATGTATGTCATGCTATATACTAGGCCTGATATAGCGCATGCTCTGAGTGTCACGAGCAGGTATCAGGCGGATCCAGGCTTGGAGCACTGGAAAGCAGTAAAGTGTATCCTTAAATACTTGAGAAAGACTAAGGATCTTTTACTAGTATATGGAGGTAATAGCCTTAAGGTTGAAGGCTACACTGACTCAAGTTTTTAGTCTGATGTCGATAATAGCAAGTCGAATTCAGGGTATGTGTACACCTTGAATGGAGGAGCAGTGTGCTGGAAGAGTTCCAAGCAAGATACCACTGCTGACTCGACCACAGAGGCGGAGTATATTGCTGCATCAGATGCAGCAAAGGAGGGAGTCTGGTTGAAGATGTTCATCACAGATTTGAGAGTCGTTCCGGATAGCGAGAAGTCGACTTCCTTATATTGCGACAACTATGGGGCGATTACTCGAATAAGGGAACCCGGGTCTCATCAGAAGTGTTCTGAGGAGGTTCCAACTTATCAGAGAGATCGTAACCCGAGGAGATGTAGTAGTGGAAAAAGTTCCATCCGAAGATAACATTGCAGATCCACTGACAAAACCGTTGTCTCATTTTGTCTTTGAGCGTCACAGGGGTCTGATGGGGATCCGACACATAGGTGATTGGCTTTAGGTCAAGTGGGAGATTGCTAGTCATAGGTGCCCAGCAAGCCAATCACGTGAGTGATGGCACGTGTAACTTGATACAGAATCTTTTTTGCTTATTATATTTTGGCGTATATCACTTTATAACTATTGCATATGTGCATATATATATTGTGATGTCCTTGGATTTGTGCAATGGGAATCGGATCGTGATGAGATCACGATAATAAGATCGATTCACCTTTAAACACATATCCTAAATAATCCCGGTCATAGGTTACTCGAGAGGGACATCGTGATAACCGGATAGACTGGTGTGCTGTATACCCGTCCATATGATGGATGCAGCTGGTCTCATAGCTGCTCGTGTAGGGACACTAGGGATACAGTACAGGTGCTCATTGGAGAATGAGTTCACTGATTGATCCGCTTACGGAATGCTGGATGGTTGATGATGCCTTATTGTCAGACAGCGATTCCGTAGTCCTAGTGGTGTATTTGGTCCTTAGACTTGAGACACCAAGGATGTCCTGTATGAGTGCTCCACTCTTTGATACCAGACTTATAGGTTTGGTTGTCCCAGATCTAGTACAACTGGTCATTGGGAGTGGTAGTCGACCTTACGAGGGCTATTGAGTGTCGATAGAGGATCATCCACTCTCGGTGTCATGAGAGGAATATCCCATGTGTTCTTGCTCAGACAAACCCCTAGCCAGGGTCATTCGGGTTGAGAGAGAAAGAGTTCTCCGGGAGAATCCGATTAGAGCGAGACTCGAGTAGAAACCGTATGGGTCTGATAGCACCATGTTCGATATACGGTCTCTAGGATATTAGATGGATGAGGGACTATAGGTACACGGTAACTAAGGACAGACAGGTCCAATGGATTGGATTCCCCTGTATCGTCTGGGGACTATGGCGTAGTGGCCTAGTACGTCCGTAGTCGATGAGTCAAGTGAATTATTACAGAGATAATAATTCACTGAGTTAGAAGGAGTTCTGACGGGTATGACTCACGGCCAGCTCGATATTGGGCCTAGAGGGTCACACACATATGGTAGGTATTGCGATGAGTAGAGGTTTGGATATGAGATATCCGACGGAGCCCTTGTCTTATTGGATGCAGATCCAATACCCACTAGGGGAGGACCCAATAGGGTTTGACAAGGGACCTCTATAAATAGGAGGGATTTAGAGCCTCATAGGCTAGAGTCTTTGCTTGCCTTTCCTATTCTCCTCTCCCTCTCCACCTCAGAGCAGGCCTGGAGTCTTGAGGAGCGTCGTCGCAACCCTGCTGTGTGGATCACCGCTAGAGAGGAGGACGCTTGACCTCCTTCACCCTCTCCTAAGGATCTGCAAGGAAACAGGGATATACGATCTCCCTAGGTAACACAATCTACTCTATACGCAGTTTTGAGTTTCGCGGATTTTGCGCACCAATCTTCGCATGACGACGAACATCTTTTTGGGAATCGGGGATTTTGTTTTCTTGTTCTTCCGCTGCGCATGTGATGTCACCCCCAAGATTTCCCAACAGTAGTATCAGAGCCAGGTTGTTCGTGTGAATGATTGGTTTTGAACTGCGTGTGTTGTGTTTAGGAGGAATTTTGACGTCAAAATCGTTGACGCAAAAACAAGGAAGGGCAGCAACAGTTGCTGCCCTCGATCTACGTGCGTGCAGCGCAGCCGAAGGCGGGCAGCACAGGGGCTGCGTATGCAGCAGCCGGCCGGCGGCCTGCTTGCAGCAGGCTTACGTCCAGCGGGGCTGGCAGCCCGCGGGTAGAGGCGCCTACGGCCGCTTCTCCCGCGGGCGAAACCCCCCCCCCCTTTAGGGGCGGCCGCACGGCGGGACAGCACCGCCTGCGGGCGTTGCCCCGCCGGCAGAACCGCCCGCGGGGGAGCCCACCTGCAGCGGCAGCGCCGCCAGCGGGCGTGCCGCCTGCAGGCGAGGGCAGCGCCCTCGCCCTGCCGCACAGGCCGCCGCTAGTAGGGTGGCGGCGGCGACGGCAGCAACAAAGGGTAGTAGGGCATTAGGGTTTTCTGGGCAAAAGATAGTTTTGCCCCTCGGAATTTGAGAAATTCCAGTTTCTATCTTTTGTCCAAATTACGAAAATACCCTTAGGAATTGAGAAATTTCCTACATGTCCTTGATTTCAGAAAATATTAATTAATTAAAAGGTTTAGTTGATTATTATTTTTATTATTATCTAGTAGTCCTACATGATGATGATTAATTATATATGTGATGTATGATGTGTGGACGGATGATCATGAACCGTGTGATGTGTGTACTTGTGATTATTATTATTGAGGTATGCGAGCCTCCATTATATTTCCCGTTTATTGTCGGGTCTGCGTGCCTATGATTAAGTTGTAATCACATGAGGAGGCGCAGCGGGAGCGTGGATGCGATAGCGGGACCCACGAGACGCACGATCGTGATGCATGGAGATGCGTCAAGATGTCGACGGAACCGACGAGGACGAGATGGACGATCACAGGGCATGGAGATGTACCATTGCACACATAGATCTTGATGTGAGTGATTAGGCCTATTGGCTCGGGCCTAATCATATTAGGTTGTGGTCCATGATCATCTGGTGTGATTGCTTATACACATACTAGATATGTATATATATTTGCATGCGATGTAGATATATATTAAATATGTATATGTGTGACATGTCATATTAGGAGACCAAATCATAGAAACATCTCTCGATAATATTAAGTCGGTAAATGTGAGGCAATTAGATTGACCCACGTGGCCTTCCATCGTTATGAGTAGGAACCGATTCTCGGTGTATATTGAGTTGGTCGAGTCCCTCGAGACTCACCTATATCGCGATTCGCTATCTTGCTTACGACATAGAGATGTCACCAGTGACCTAAGGGCATGGTATGCTTGGTCGAGTCCCTCGAGGGTATATCATCAAATCAGACTCATCTTGTAATGAAGGTGTTGACTTAACCGAGCATCATGGTTGGTCGAGTCCCTCGAGACCATGGTGATTCGGAGGCCGAACAGGACGGGAATCACAAGGAGTTGTGATCGGCAAGAGTTGCCTACCTTTTAGGCTTAGTATGATTGGTCGAGTCCCTTGAGGTTACACTAAGACGCTGATTGGATCCTGATGCCCACTAGAAGTCTACCGGAGACTTTCGTTTCACGTGCTGAGGGTGTCGCGTGACTCGCTAGTAAAATAGTGGGAGCATATTAAGATAGAAGTCCATATCTTGATAGTTTATTTCTTACAAAATCTGCATGTTATTCATTTCTGCTGCATCTTTATTTTTAGAAAATGTCGCTTTCAAATCCCTTACATGGCATACTTGATGTCAACCGCCTCACTGGTCCAAATTATATGGATTGGCTCCGTAACTTGAGAATTGTTCTCACAGCGGAGAAAATCATGTACGTCCTTGATACAGTGATACCTACGCCCGAAGAAGGGGCAAACGAGGATGAGATCGCTCGCTACGTGAAGTACATTGATGACTCCACTCTTGCTCAGTGCTATATGTTGGGCTCTATGACTCCTGAGTTACAGAGACAACATGAAAAGATGGATGCCAGATATATTCTCCTACATGTCCACAAATTGTTTGAGGAATAGGGAAGGACTCAACGATATAAGATATCCAAGAGCCTTTTCCGCGCTAGGATGACTGAGGGGACATCGGTTTAGAACCATGTCCTAAAGATGATTGAGTGGATAGAGAAACTCACAGGTCTAGGAATGGTCCTAGAGGATAACTTGTGTGTGGACATTGTGCTTCAGTCCCTACCAGATTCCTTTTCACAGTTCATAATGAATTTTAATATGAACAAGCTTGAGGTGACTCTCCCAGAGCTCCTCAATATGTTGAGGGAGGCAGAGAGTACTATTAAGAAAGAGAAGCCAGTTCTCTACACTGGTGAGACCAGAAAGAAAAGGAAAGCAGAAAGGTCCGTTAAGAAGGGAAAGGGCAAGGGCAGACCAGGTAAAGCAAAGGTTGCTAAGAAAGACCTAACAAAGGACAAAGGCTAGTGCTTACACTGTGGTAAAGATGGGCACTAGAAGAGAAACTACAAAGAGTACCTTGTAGAAAGGGCGAAATAGAAGCTTAGAGAAGCTTCAGGTACATTCATGATCAATCTCCAATTGGCAGATTTTTGTGATAGTGCATTGGTATTGGATACCAGTATTGCTTATTAAATCTACAATTTATTGTAAATTCTAGCAAAGCCGAGGGGAGATTGACGAGAGGAATATTGCATAAAGGTTTGTTTATGCAAGACACTACTCCACATATCATGAATGTAAATGTGTCTAAGAGGAAACGAGATGAGGTGAACAGTGCATACCTGTGGCATTGTAGGCTAGGTCACATCTATGAAAGAAGGATTCAAAAGTTACTAAATGATGGATATCTAGATCCATTCGACTACGTGTCATATGCAACTTGTGAGCCTTGCATTCGTGGAAAATTGACCAACTCTCCATTTAGTGGAACTGGAGAGAGAGCCACTGAGTTGTTGGAACTCATACATAGTGATGTATGTGGACCCATGTCAACTCATGCCATTGGAGGTTACTCCTACTTCATTACATTTACTGATGATTTCTCAAGGTATAGATATGTGTACTTAATGAAGTACAAGTCCGAGGCCTTTCAGAAATTCATGGAGTATAAGAATGAGGTGGAGAACCAGACTGGAAAGAGTATCAAAACTCTTCGATCAGATCAAGGAGGTGAGTACTTAAGTACAGAGTTTACTCAGTTCCTCAAGGACCATGGGATATTATCCCAATGGACACCTCCTTATACACCTCAGCTCAATGGTGTCTCTGAAAGGAGAAATCGTACGTTATTAGATATGGTACAGTCCATGATGAGTTTCGCTGACCTACCCATCTTATTCTAGGGATATGCACTAGAGACCGCAGCTTACCTTCTGAACAGAGTTCCAACTAAGTCGGTAGTGTCTACACCATATGAGATATGGAAAGGGAAGAAGCTTGATCTTAAGGTTGTTAAGATTTGGGGCTGCCCTGCCCACATTAAAAGACACAACCCCGATAAGTTAGAATCAAGGATAGAGCGATGCAAATTTGTGGGATACCCCAAGGAAACTTGTGAGTATTATTTCTATCATCTCGAGGACCAAAAGGTCTTTGTAGCTAAGAGAGCAGTGTTCCTTGAGAAGGAACACATTCTTGGCGGAGACAGTGGGAGAATGATAGAGTTGAGCGAGGTTGGAGAACCAAGCTCAAGCACCACTCTATAGCCCGAGTCTGTTCAGGTACATAATATACAAGTTTCAACTTTACGCAGGTCTGATATCACATCCTCCTGAGAGATATGTGGGACATATTAGAGGAGAGGATGTTGAGGATATTGATCCTCAAACCTACGAGGAGGCTATTATGAGTATAGACTCCGGGAAGTGGCAAGAAGCCATGAATTCTGAGATGGATTCTATGTACTCTAATAAGGTTTGGAACCTAGTTGATGCGCCCGAAGGTATTGTACCCATCAGTTGTAAGTGGATCTTTAAGAAAAAGATTGGAGTAGATGGAAAGGTAGAGACCTATAAAGCAAGGCTAGTGGCTAAGGGGTATCGTCAAAGGCAAAGTGTTGACTACGATGAAACCTTCTCACCCGTAGCAATGCTAAAATCCATCAGAATTCTATTGGCTATTGCAGCACACTATGATTATGAGATCTGGCAGATGGATGTGAAAACCGCATTCCTCAATGGGAACCTCGAGGAGGAGGTGTATATGATGCAACCTGAGGGATTCGTGTCCAAGAACTGCCCAGATAAGGTGTGTAGGTTGCTTAGATCCATTTATAGACTAAAACAAGCTTCCCAAAGTTGGAACATAAGATTTGATGAGGCAATCAGATCTTATGACTTCGTTAAGAACGAAGATGAGCCTTGTGTGTACAGGAAGGTAAGTGGGAGCGCTATCACCTTTTTAGTGTTATATGTGGATGACATCCTCATCATTGGGAATGACGTAGGAATGCTATCCACAGTAAAGGCTTGGTTATCTAGACACTTCTCCATGAAGGACTTTGGGGAAGCATCCTATATCTTGGGGATTAGAATCTATAGAGATAGATCCAAGAGGATGCTTGGCTTGTCCTAGTCCAGGTACATAGAAACCATTGTCAAAAGGTTTGGCATGGAAAATTTCAAGAGAGGTCTCATACCGATGAGATATGGGATATTGCTTTCTACGAGTATATCCCCAAAGACTCTAGAAGAAAGGGCGAACATAGATATGATACCTTATGCCTCAGCAATAGGGTCTATCATGTATGTCATGCTATATACTAGGCCTGATATAGCGCATGCTCTGAGTGTCACGAGCAGGTATCAGGCGGATCCAGGCTTGGAGCACTGGAAAGCAGTAAAGTGTATCCTTAAATACTTGAGAAAGACTAAGGATCTTTTACTAGTATATGGAGGTAATAGCCTTAAGGTTGAAGGCTACACTGACTCAAGTTTTTAGTCTGATGTCGATAATAGCAAGTCGAATTCAGGGTATGTGTACACCTTGAATGGAGGAGCAGTGTGCTGGAAGAGTTCCAAGCAAGATACCACTGCTGACTCGACCACAGAGGCGGAGTATATTGCTGCATCAGATGCAGCAAAGGAGGGAGTCTGGTTGAAGATGTTCATCACAGATTTGAGAGTCGTTCCGGATAGCGAGAAGTCGACTTCCTTATATTGCGACAACTATGGGGCGATTACTCGAATAAGGGAACCCGGGTCTCATCAGAAGTGTTCTGAGGAGGTTCCAACTTATCAGAGAGATCGTAACCCGAGGAGATGTAGTAGTGGAAAAAGTTCCATCCGAAGATAACATTGCAGATCCACTGACAAAACCGTTGTCTCATTTTGTCTTTGAGCGTCACAGGGGTCTGATGGGGATCCGACACATAGGTGATTGGCTTTAGGTCAAGTGGGAGATTGCTAGTCATAGGTGCCCAGCAAGCCAATCACGTGAGTGATGGCACGTGTAACTTGATACAGAATCTTTTTTGCTTATTATATTTTGGCGTATATCACTTTATAACTATTGCATATGTGCATATATATATTGTGATGTCCTTGGATTTGTGCAATGGGAATCGGATCGTGATGAGATCACGATAATAAGATCGATTCACCTTTAAACACATATCCTAAATAATCCCGGTCATAGGTTACTCGAGAGGGACATCGTGATAACCGGATAGACTGGTGTGCTGTATACCCGTCCATATGATGGATGCAGCTGGTCTCATAGCTGCTCGTGTAGGGACACTAGGGATACAGTACAGGTGCTCATTGGAGAATGAGTTCACTGATTGATCCGCTTACGGAATGCTGGATGGTTGATGATGCCTTATTGTCAGACAGCGATTCCGTAGTCCTAGTGGTGTATTTGGTCCTTAGACTTGAGACACCAAGGATGTCCTGTATGAGTGCTCCACTCTTTGATACCAGACTTATAGGTTTGGTTGTCCCAGATCTAGTACAACTGGTCATTGGGAGTGGTAGTCGACCTTACGAGGGCTATTGAGTGTCGATAGAGGATCATCCACTCTCGGTGTCATGAGAGGAATATCCCATGTGTTCTTGCTCAGACAAACCCCTAGCCAGGGTCATTCGGGTTGAGAGAGAAAGAGTTCTCCGGGAGAATCCGATTAGAGCGAGACTCGAGTAGAAACCGTATGGGTCTGATAGCACCATGTTCGATATACGGTCTCTAGGATATTAGATGGATGAGGGACTATAGGTACACGGTAACTAAGGACAGACAGGTCCAATGGATTGGATTCCCCTGTATCGTCTGGGGACTATGGCGTAGTGGCCTAGTACGTCCGTAGTCGATGAGTCAAGTGAATTATTACAGAGATAATAATTCACTGAGTTAGAAGGAGTTCTGACGGGTATGACTCACGGCGAGCTCGATATTGGGCCAAGAGGGTCACACACATATGGTAGGTATTGCGATGAGTAGAGGTTCGGATATGAGATATCCGACGGAGCCCTTGTCTTATTGGATGCAGATCCAATACCCACTAGGGGAGGACCCATTAGGGTTTGACAGGGGACCTCTATAAATAGGAGGGATTTAGAGCCTCATAGGCTAGAGTCTTTGCTTGCCTTTCCTATTCTCCTCTCCCTCTCCACCTCAAAGCAGGCCTGAAATCTTGAGGAGCGTCGTCGCAACCCTGCTATGTGGATCACCGCTAGAGAGGAGAACGCTTGTCCTCCTTCACCCTCTCCTAAGGATCTGCAAGGAAACAGGGATATACGATCTCCCTAGGTAACACAATCTACTTTATACGCAGTTTTGAGTTTCGCGGATTTTGCGCACCAATCTTCGCACGACGACGAACATCTTTTTGGGAATCGGGGATTTTGTTTTCTTATTCTTCCGCTGCGCATGTGATGTCGCCCCCAAGATTTCCCAACAGATCCAAAGTCAATCCACTAAGTATTAATATTAACAGTAATCATATTATATTCATACCACACAAACAATGTTAGTTTACCTTTCTTTTCAAGCCATTGTTGGAATTTCATGTATTCCTTTTTTATGTGTCCCTTTCTTTTACAAAAGAAACACTTTGCTTCTTTCTTGATATCAGCTTGGGGTGGTATTTTACCTTTTTTCTACTGATGAGCATTCTGATTGGCTTGATTTTTGTCAGTTTTGTTCTTCCCATGAGTGGTTACTACTAATGCACTCTCACCCAGTTCCATCACTAGCCTCTCTTCTTCTTAAACACACATGGTTATTAATTCATTGATTGACCATTTATCCTTATATGCATTATATGAAATCTTAAAAGACTCGTATTGATGTGGAAGGGTGTTCAGAATATAGTGCACTAGGAAAGATTCTGACATATTAACCTCGAGTTTCTTAAGTTGAGCCGTAATATCTCGCATTTGCATACTCACACATACCCTTTATGTTAGTAAGCCTAAGGGATGAAAATTTCATTATAAGGGTACTTACTAGTGCTTTTTCCGAAGTGACGAATTGCTCATCAATTGCTTGTAGCAAGTCTCGGACATTTTCATGCTGGTCAACAGAACCACATATGCCAGCAGTTATCTTAGTCTTGATAAACATTACGTTGAACCGATTGGATTGCTCCCATCGCTCAATTACCGCGATCTCAATTGGAGTGTTGGTATTAGTGATTATAGGTGATTCATCTTTCATAATAGCATAATCAATATCCATCCACCCTAAATAGAGGAGAACCATCTCCTTCTATATCTTATATTTATCGCCCCTAAATTCAGGAATGTCACATTGAATATAAGAGAAATTAACAGTTTGAGAAACTGTATAAAATCAAACATGCTTATGTCAAAATTTGAAGTTTCATAATTTAAATTGCATGTTTTACGAATGTGAAACATGCCAAAAAATATGAATCTCATGACATAAAAATTACATATGGGATAAATTCTTAATTCAAATTCAAATGGTCTTTATGATAAAACTATCAAATTATATTCTAATTCATAATCCTTGTGAATAAATTATGAAAATAATTTGATATTTTATCCTGATTAATTATATTGAATATAATAAAAGATCCTATGGGATAACAATTATTATATAAAATATAATCAGTCACAATATGATGCCTAATTACTTATGTGATCCTTATTTTAACTTTATATATAATTTTAATTAATTAAGGATGTTGTGGCTAATTCTTAATTAATTAAGATTATATGGATCACTAGACATTTTGGGCATATAAAATTGACTCACAAGCATAATTAATATAACCAAATATGCATACAAAAATATGAGTATTTTACCAACAAAAAATATTAAAAATGTTATATTCTCATATTTTTCAATATAAAATATATCAAGAAGTTTCAAAAAGAAACCAAAATAAAGCCATATTCATGGTATAAAAACTGAAAACTCTTTCATATCAAGGTCAATTGACTTTGATACCAAATGTAAAAATTTTTTGATACCAAAATATGTTTCTAAATCATTATAATAGAAAAATAATAAAAACTAATGCGGAAACAAAATTGCGTACATCCAGTCATTGTTGTCGAGAATTTCTGTAACGGTTTCTTCTTTAACTTTGGCACTTCTCGGCTCAGAACTTCCACTTTAGATGGCGTAGGAAATCTTTTTGACTTCAAAGAGATGTTGAGCCCATGGACCAAAATCCTCGTTTATATAAATGTTCTCCCGTCAAGAACATTTATTATCACTAACTCATAATGCCTAATTACTTATGTGATCCTTATTTGAACTTTATATATAATTTTAATTAATTAAGGATGTTGTGGCTAATTCTTAATTAATTAAGATTATATGGATCACTAGACATTTTGGACATATAAAATTGACTCACAAGCATAATTAATATAACCAAATATACATAAAAAAATATGAGCATTTTACCAACAAAAAATATTAAAAATGTTATATCCTCATATTTTTCAATATGAAATATATCAAAAAGTTTCAAAAAGAAACCAAAATAAAGCCATATTCAAGGTATAAAAACTGAAAACTCTTTCATATCAAGGCAGAGGTCAATTGACTCTGATACCAAATGTAAGAAACGAAATAGAAAAATGTGTTTCTAAATCATTATAATAGAAACACATTTCTATTATAATGTGTTTCTAAATCATTATAATAGAAAAACAATAAAAGCTAATGCGGAAACGAAATAGCGTACATC